>NC_135481.1:68257322-68882322 GCF_052094955.1 Ictidomys tridecemlineatus | reverse complement strand
AAAATACACATTTTAAATCAATTGAAAAGTATCCATCCAGATATTCATCACATGCAATAATTTGCAATGTATTTTCATTATAGAATCTGTGCACACAAGTATCTATAATAGACAGTAAGCTTTACTTACTAAAGTAAAAGCTAAAATAAGGTCTGATTCAGCTGAAAGACAAATACTTATCATGCATTATCCCAGAGATGCCAAATGTTGCAATACACACTCTAGCAATCATTCAACATTTGCTTGCCCAAGCAGCAATATTCTATCTCTAGAAGCTAAATCGCATCATTTTCTGCAACCATCCAACCATGACAGGACTAAACATCAGTAGGTAAGGAGTAATCAAGAGTCCTGCCTTACAATGTCCACAGTACTCATAGAAGTGCTTGGTGTCACAGGCACCCTTAGAGATAGATACTACATTTTGATTTACAGGATTCACAGACTGCCTAGGCTCCTAATGTCACTTCCCTCACACCTTTGTTCTTCCCAGGGTAGGGACCTGACTCAAGAGTGTTACACTTAACTAAGGCCTTGACACTATTCGTTTTGTTTTTTAATAAGTGCCTCACCAAGGCTGGAAACACTGCAGTGGGAAGAGAATGAGCCTCCCCGTGTCCCTGTGCCTGCAGATCTCACCTGGACGGAATACTTCATCTCTGAGAGTGTTAGAGGACCCCTATACAGCTGCTCTCCACAGAAATCACCAGTGCTGTGACCCCACACAGGGCTCAGGGCCTCAGTGGCTGAGTAAGACATCTGTCATTGGAGCAGGACCCAAAGCCTGAACTTCTAGCCCACCAAGACTCAGGGAATGCCTTAGCAGAATCAACTATCAACACATCTGCATATCGCCAAGACTTGGCTCTGCTCCCATGCAAGTCACTCAGCTGCTACCTACCCACAGCACAAGGAAATCGCCTGGCTCCCAGAACCTCACCAACCTTTCCCCACCTCATCAGGCTCCCCACCCCCACCTCCCCAGGCACCCTGGTGCTGAAAGCAGACTGCTGCCATATTGGCTCAACATTCTCGCCATATTAGGTGAGGGCAGTTCCTAGATCTGATCTCCAGCAGCCAGGTACCAGGTTTCCAACCTTCCAACCTTCTCCCCTCCCCAGCTGTGGTAACCCAACACAGTAGCTGCCCAACACAGCTGTGCAGTGCCACCAGGGAACCGCCCACAGGAGACATGGGTGAGAGTTTCCTCAATTGGGAACTGCTAAGGGAGAGGGAGACGGGGCACCTCTCTGGAGCCTAACAGAGAGGCCAGGAACTGGGAAATCTCCAGGCAAGAAAGGAAGATAGTACTGGGCATTTAAGTCATGCAAGTGGTCCAAAAAAGAGACCCATGAGGTACACTCTTTCTGCAGGGTACTGGTGGGTGCCACTCCCGGCATCCAGGCACCCTGCACCAAGACCAGTCTTCCCACCCTGGTTACCTCCACCATCCAGAGGACAGAGACACCAACTTACAACAGATGACGCCACCTAGTGGATGAGAAGAGAAGCTGGAAAGATATGGCTGTCTAAAGCTAGCTACAACCCTGCTTCTTCCTTTTTTGTTCATTTATTTTTCTACACCTCTATCCTCCAGCCCTCACATCCTCAACATATGTGAAACCAAGAACACTGCATTAAATAGGACTTTGGGGTCTGAGTCATCTGAATAATATAATATAGAAGTGTTGTATATGCCCTTTTCCTTTTTTTTCCTTTCATTTTTCTTTCCCTCTCCAAATTTTACTATTTTAATATCTGTATTTTTCTAAATACCTATGTGTGTTTGTGTCATGTACTCTACTGTCATCCCACATACATGCCTACCCTAAATTACTTCCCGTTTATTCTCTTGCTATTAACCTTCTTTATTAGATTTCTCCTTCACACTTCCTAAGATGTATTAACTCTATATCCTCACATCCCACCTACTCATCATATCTCCTAAGCCCCACCCCCAATTTATTGTCCACCATAGAAACTGTAAACCTTTTTATAAAACTTCTGATTATATTTTAGATAATAATTAAATCCAACATTTCTGTACATTGAGACTAAACTGTAAATGTCTTAATAACAACAAATTGTTCATAGGTGGTATATTGATATTAGGATCTGTTAACATTGTCCTTCCCCACAAAGGAGAGGTCTTGGAACCCTACAAGAGCACTAAAACCCTATAGGATAAAAACAATAATAATCTAGACCCACAGAGATGGAAAGGAAGACACACAAGAAACATGAAAAGACAAGGGAAGAAAGTGCCCCAAACAAATGAAGACACCACATCATTAGAATTATTGGCAGCCACAGCAGAAGAAATTACAGAGAAGGTGTTTAGGGTGTACATTGTTAAAATGTTCTTTGAACTCAGGGAAGATATAAGAGAGCAAATACAGGCAGTGAAAGATCACTTCAACAAGGAGCTACATAAACAAATACAGGATGCAAAAGAACGCCTCAACAGGAAGATAAAGTTCCTAAAAAACAAACAAACAAACAGAAATCCTTGAAATGAAAGAAATAATAAATCAAATTTAAAGCTCAAATGAAAGCATCACCAACAGAGTAGACCACTTGGAAGATAGGACATCAGACAAAATATATAATCTCGTAAAGAACATAGACCACACAGTAATAATGGTAAAAAACCACGAGCAGAATATTCAACAAATATGGGATAGCATAAAAAGCCCAAATTTAAGAGTTATTGGGATAGAGCAAGGCAAAGAAGTCCAAACCAAAGGAATGAACAATCTATTCAATGAAATAATATTAGAAAACTTTCCAAACATGAAAAATAAATTGGAAATCCAAATTCAAGAGGCCTACAGGATGCCAACTGTAAAAAATCACAACAGATCCACACCAAGGCACATTATAGTGAAAATGCCTAACATACTGAATAAGAAGAGAATTTTCAAAGCCACAAGAGAAAGGAATCAGATTACATATAGTGGAAAACCAATTAGGATAATGGCAGATTTTTCAATGTAGACCCTGAAAGCTAGAAGGTCCAGGAACAACATATATCAAGCTCTGAAAGAAAATGGGTGCCAACCAAGAATCTTGTATCCAGCAAAAGTAAGCTTTAGATTTGAAGATGAAATAAAAAACTTCCATAATAAACAAAAGTTAAAAGAATTTATAGCTAGAAAATGGACACTATCAAACATCCTTGGAAAATATTCCATGAAAAGAAACAAACAAACAAAAAAAAACAATGAAAATTAGCAGAGTAAGGTAGTACTCTAAAAGAAAAACTAATGAAAGAAGAAAATCAAGTCAAGTTAAGTAACTAAAATAAACAAATATGGCTGGAAATACAAACCATGTCTCAATAGTAACCTTGAATTTTAATGGCTTAAAGTCACCAATCAAAACATAGGCTAGAAGATTGAATTTAAAAAAAAAAAAAAAACCAACAATATGCTGTCTCCAGGAGACTCATCCATAGGAAAAGACATACACAGACTGAATGTAAAAGGTTGGGAAAAATCATACCACTCACATGGACTGCGGAAGCAAGCAGGGGTTTCCATCTCATATCAAATAAAGTAAACTTAAAGCCAAAGTTAATCAAAAGGGAACTCAAGGGAAACATACTCCAACAAGACATAACAATCATAAATATATATGCCCCAAACAATGGTGCAGCTACGTTCATCAAACTCTTCTCAAGTTCAAGAGTCAAACTAATCACAACACAATAATCTTGGGTGACTTTAACACACCTCTCTCACCACTGGATAGATCTTCGAAAAAAGTTGAATAAACAAACTATAGAACTCTTACAATGATCTTATATTAGACAAAGGTGCCAAAAACATGCATTGGAGAAAAGATAGCCTCTTCAACAATGGTACTGGGACAACTGTTAATCCATTTGCATCAAAATGAAAGTAAACCCCTATGTATCACAATGCATGAAGCTCAACTCAAAGTGGATCAAGGTCCTAGGAATTAAACCAGAGACTCTGTGTCTAATAGAAGAAGTAGGCTCTAATATTCATCATGTGGGATTAGGCCCCAACTTCCTTAATAAGACTCCTTTGGTGCAAGAATTAAAACCAAGAATCAATAAAGGGGATAGTCTCAAACTAAAAAGTTTCTTATCAGCAAACAAAAGAATTTGTGAGGTAAATAGAGAGCCTACATCTTGGGAGCAAATTTTTACTCCTCACACATCAGATAAAGCACTAATCTCTAGGGTATAAAGGAACTCAAAAAGCTAAACACCAACAAAGCAAATAACCCAATCAATAAATGGGCCAAGAACATGAACAGACACTTCTCAGAAGGGAATATTCAATCAATCAAAAAATATATGAAAAATGTTCATCATCTCTAGCAATTAGAGAAATGCAAATCAAAACTATTCTAAGATACCATCTCACTCCAGTTAGAATGGTAGATATTATGAAGACAAACAACAATAAGTGTTGGCGAGGACGTGGGGAAAAATGCACACTCATACATTGCTTGTGGGACCGAAAATTGGTGCAGCCAATATGGAAAGCAGGAGATTCCTTAGAAAAACTTGGAATTGGAACCACCATTTTACCCAGCTATCTCTCACCTCAGTCTATACCCAAAGGACTTAAAAACAGCATACTACAGGGACACAGCCACACCAATGTTTATAGCAGCACAATTCACAATAGCTGAACTGTGGAACTAACCTAGATACCCTTCAGTAAATGAATGGATAAAAAAAAATGTGGCAAAAATCACAATGGAATATTACTCAGCAATAAAAGAGAATAATATCATGGCACCTGCAGGTAAATGGATGGAGTTAGAGAAGATAATGCTAAGTGACGTTAGCCAATCCCAAAAAAATCAAATGCTGAATGTTTTCTCTGATATACAGTTACTGACTCATAGTGAGGTAGGGAGAGGGAGCATGGGAGGAATTGACAAACTCTAGATAGGGCAGAGGGGTGAGAGGGGAAGGTAGGGGCAGGGGTTAGCAATGATGGTGGAATGTGATGAATATCATTATCCAAAGCACATATATGAAGACATAAATTGGTGTGAACATACTTTATATACAAACAAAGATATGAAAAATTGTGTTCTATATGTGTAATAAGAATTGTGATGCATTCCGCTGTCATGTATTTAAAAAATTAAAAGCAATTTAAAAAAGGTTTATACTAGCAGGTTATGCCATATTTATAAAATACATTGAATAGTTACATTTGTAGAAAAATTTAATTAGAGCCTCAAGTTTATTACTAAAGGGGATTTATTTTTAAAAAGTGCTTAGATGTAAGCGAAGATTTGATTTTTCTACAAACTGACTAGATTTTTTTTAAGAAGTATTATCAATTAAAATGTCTGTTTTTGAATTTTGGGCCCCTCTTTTTTACTTTATTAAAAAACCAGCACAAAAAAAATTTAAAAAAATATGTGCCTCGCCAACAAAAGGGACACAACTCAAACTTACAGGAATGGATTGAATTTTACTACAAATTGTCAAAGTATCTAAGTCCTTTTTCTGTCTCTTGGCTTTCTGGCATGTTCCAAATTCCTGGATACTGTGTTGGGCTCTTGTCAACGCCATTATTAGCTCCCCCACCACACAGCCTGTTCCATAGTTGTAGCCACAGAATTTCATTTTCCTTCTTTTTTTCAGTAGTCAGTACTACTGGGGCCTTAATAGTATGGATTATGTTCCAGCCTGCCTGAGTTATGACACAAGCAAGGTTATTAAAGTTAAAAGTTTAAAATCCACATGTGGATTTTATGGACCTCATGCTGTCTATATAGACGAAAGTCATCAACCAACTGCTGTTAACAGGGGATTTTACTCCAGTACCACAAGAAAGAGTGTTAAGGCTGTTTGGCTTCCCTCATTCCTGACAAAGCATTCACCAGGAGTCTTTCTTTTTTTAATTTTAAAATAAAGCATAAAACAGAATGAATCATTCTAATTTAACTAAGTGCAATTATTCTGGAATTTGTTTTTGTGACAACTACATCTAAATACTGATTGTGACAGTGTGGGATATGGATTAATAAGCAATTTTAGCAAAAATGTGTCACCAGAAAAAGAGAATATTCTCTTCATGGTACAGAAAAACTATAAATATGTCTTTGGAGATGGTAGCATGGATGATTTAGATCCTGAGAGTTTTTTTAATTGGCCATTTACTTAAACACTATAAACTCACATTCTGGAGAAACTAAAGATGAAGAAGGATTAGATAATTGCTGTTAAAATTCTTTGCAGATAAAAGTATCTTTCTACCAATGAGTACAGATTATATTTCACATGTTTGAAATTATTGCTGGATTCAAAATAAGATTTTCAAATGCAGGGTTTTCATGTGACAAATTTTAGATAGCATTCACTTTGCTAGTTATGAAATATATACTTTATTTTTTTTTAATTAACACTGATGTTTGTGGACTAATCCTCCACTTAAGGATTTTTTTTTTACTTCCTTTTGTAGTTAAGTGTCTTCCATTACATTTAACTAAAACATTAAACTATTTTGGCCTTCTGACATGCAATGGGCTGATTACTGAAATAAAATATCTAGCCTTGTGTTCCCTTTTTTTCTAATACCATTATTTGATTTGTGAAATATCTTTGATAATTGAAAGATCTTATAAAAAAAACAAGAGTTGAATTGAGAATGGTATTGATACTCGATTATGAAATAATACATATTTGTAGTATTTCAAGGAAAAATCTAATAATCACTCTCCTCTTTGGAAGCCATTTTTTTTTGGAGGGGGTGTATACCAGGGATTGAACTCACGGGTGCTGAACCCCTGAGCCACATCCCCAGCCCTATTTTGTATTTTATTTAAAGACAGAATCTGAGTCGTGAAACCCAAAATTTGTTCATGCATCCTCCCTATCACTGCCTCCACAGGGTGGATTTTGAGTACTAACCAGCACATGGCAAGAATATGACAATGTTATAGGCAATGTCTGGCCTAGTCATATTAAAGAGAGAATTGACATTTTGTGGTTATGGAATAGTTTCTTGTCTCTCATCGAATATGAACACAACCCCACACAGGCCCAGGGCATGCTCTAAGCCATTTTGAAACCATAACAGAAACAGGCCTAAGGAGAAAACTATGCACCAACGATGGCACAGCAGTAGGGCAGAGAGTCTCTGATAGCCTGGCTCCATCAACAGTCAATTCTTGAGATAAGAAATCCCCTTACTGCTTAGGCCAGTTTCCTTAGAATTCCCATGACTTACAGCTCCATAGCATCATAACTGATTCAATATACTAAAAGAATATATTAGTTGAAAATTCACACAAGTATATTTCAGATATTGATCTCTCTTCTATAATTTAGCATTCCACTAAAGTACAATTGCATGTTATATAAATATTCTTTATCTTCAAAATAAAGTACAATTAATAACTTCTAAGGTGCTTCAATCAAAAGGTTGGTTTTAAGAAAAGATTTATCATAACCATGATAAATAAACCATAAAATGTAGCCCTGAAGATACAAGGTTATATTCACAAAGCAAAAACTTTAATAAAGTATTGACAAAAACATTTTGGGGAAAACATATCATTATAAATGAATACAGAAAACTGTTTAAAATGGAATTAAATGTAACTTCATGCACTGATAAAATTTAATAAATAAAGAAAAACATTGTTTTAATCCACATGTATCATTATACTATGTCCCTTTAAGGTGTTGTAAAAATTAACATTAGATAGTATCTTCCTTCTCAAATATGTCACAGAACAAAGAAATTAAAATCAAACAGAATATTTTTTTCTTAAGAAACAATAAATTCAAGGACTGAGCTTCCTAAATATGTCACCTTCAAGTGTGAACTTCAAAACTAAACTGTTAATACCATAGTCAAGTAAACATAGATTTTAGAGTAAGACATATTTTATTCTACTTAGGCAAGTTCCTTAACCTAACTCTGCATACTCATTGCAAAATGAGGATAATAATATGCCTTTTATGGAGTTGTCAGAAAATTAAGTGGCATATAACATTCTATGTGACAAAATATTTTTTCTTTCATTTCATTTCAAATTTTCAACCAGACATGTTTTCTTTTAAAAAAGATACACACACACACACACACACACACACACACACACACACATATCCCACCTTCTTAGCACAATCGTATGCACACACATGCACACTTTTCTCAACTATTAAAGAAAAGTAAATGGAGCAAGAATACAAGATCCAGTTTTGGCTTTTACTATTTATTCCTTCTGAATAGCACATCTTTCATTTCTGTACTATTTTATAAGAAATTCCAGAGAAGCTTAGGCTAACCAAGCTCATTCCATACTCTTCCAAATTCTTATACTGCTAGTCATTTATTTTTCTAATTTTATTCTTTATAAAACAAAAAGTATGTTCATGCAGTAACCATTAATAATAATCTGACTTATATATGATATTCTTATTACTCTATAAAAATCACTAATATATTTCTCATTTTTTTTTCCTTTGGTACCAGGGTTAAACTCAACCATGGAGCCACATCCCCATCTCTATTTTGTATTTTATTTAGAGACAGGGTCTGAATTACTAAGTGCCTCGCCATTGCTGAGGCTAGTTTTGAACTTGTGATACTCCTGCCTCAGCCTCCCAAGCCACTGGGATTACAGGCATGTGCCACAGAACCTGGCAATTTCTAATGTCCCTTTATAAACTTTATGTAAATAAGGGGTTTTATTTCATGTATGATAATCCTCATATTTCCTAACCACACATCCTGTTTGAATTAGAAGTATTTAGGATTGTGTTATTTATTATAATTACTTGAATGTGATTACTAAAATTTTTTTTAATGATTTTAAAAATTATGACCCGGATCCAAACCAAACATTAAAGATATTATATTCATATAATGAAGTAGTAGAACTCTGTTATGGTTTGGATCTAGAATGTCCCCCAAAGGCTCATGTTGAAGGCTTTGTCCTGAGTGCAGCAGTGTTCAGAGGTGGAGCTTTGGGGAAATGATTGAATTATGAAGGCTCCAACCTCATCAATGGATTAATCCACTGGATGACAATACAAACTGTAGAGAGTGGAACCTTGTCAGAGGAAGTGGGTTCTTGGGGACATGTCCTTGGGAATTATATCTTGTCTCAGTCCCTTTCTCTTCTGCTGCTTCCTAGTACTATGAAATAAGCAGCTCTGTTCTACCATTCCCTTTCTGCATGATGCCCTTACCATAGGCTCAGAATTAATGGATTCAGGAGACTACAGACTGAATATCTAAAATTAAGATTCAAGTCTTTCCTCGTTTAATTGGATTATCACAGGAGGTTTGTTGCAGTGACAAAAAACTGAGTAATATATTTCGCACTCAAATCTCAGGTGTTGCTGAATTGGTTTACAAAAAAAAAAAATCTTTCAGGTAGAAGTTCTACCTACAACAGGTAGCATATGTTGGCCTTAACTTTCCTGATATGGATGTTGTGAGATCACCCTAGGTACTACTCAAAATAGGCAGCCTAATTCCAGAAAGAAGTTGGAACTGGTAATACAATCTATAGAAGTTTAAAAAATGGTCATTATAAAAATCATTGGCGTACATAGAAATGAAACCAGAAATTCTTGCCTGGCAACACCAACCAATAGTGAAAAACATTCAGACCACAACCTTAAAACTTCATATAAGAAACAGATTTACCCAAATTGCATGTTATATAAATATTCTTTATCTTCTAATTATTTTCATATTTTATCTGTAGTTCAGTGAAAACAATAATTACAGAGAGAAATTATACTAAGATTCAATTTAATTCATCTACCATGATCTTGTGGATTTCTGATTGTTCTGAACATGCAATCATACCAATGACCAACCCTTCTTGAAACTAATTATTTCCAAAACCTTAACCTATAATTCCATAACCAAATTAAGGAATTTGCTTCTCTGCCTCATTTTATCTCAGGAAACATTAACAGACATTAATTATATCATATTATCTATGAAAATATGAAATACTGTGAGACTTGATTAAGATATTAACAGTAAGGAACTGAATATTATTCTTTTAGGGAGTGTTTTCCAAGAAATAAAGCATAAGTTGTTGGTTAGAGAATCCAGCATAATGTTCATAGACTATTTCTAGCTCAGAGAACGTAGCTTGTTATAAACCACCTTATAACCCTTTGGATAATATTGGATGATATGTTATTACATTTCTCATTGCCACAGTCCTGATGATAGCACCTTTTTTATTCCACAAAAACAATGTTCAGCTTACATGTATCTTCGTTTAACCTTTAGAAGCTAGTAGAAAACAAATCATTCTCATGCTCAGTTTCCTTATCTGTGAAATGGGGGGAAAGTAATAATTACCTAATGTGCTGGGGTGTTCTGTGGTTTAACTAATGAGAGGTTATAAAGCCTGATAAAGCACCAAATGGTATTAAATATCTATACAGCCTGCATTTACTGGCCAACTTGTGCTCCAGCTGCTTAAACACAGCTGCTCTTAATAAGCAGGAGAAAATCAGCTAAAAGCATGTCAAGAGCTGATTGGAGGAAATGACATGGAAGGAGTGTTTTACAACTCATGAATTTGTTAACCTTGTTTTAAAAATTAAGAATTGAGTACTGGGGGGTATGGTTTAGTGATAGGTCACATATCTAGCATATGAGGAGCACTGGGTTTGATCCCTGTCAAAATATGAATAATGATAATATCAAAATTAAAATTAAATAATTGATTTCATTGTGGAATGTTGCCATCTGTATTTTAAGAAGAGAAAACTACAGAGGGTAAAAGCTTCGAAATTGATAAGAAAATAAACTCCACAGACTGCATTCAATTGCTTTTGAATCCAAATTGACTTTCTTTCCCACATCATTCTTTTTTGTTGTTGTTGTTCTATTAATAAAATATAGATGATCTGTTCAAGGAGGAGCAGAGACACTAGCTTAGACAGTAGCAAGTTCTTACAGAGAGCAAAAGGGGTTTTGCCAACTGTGGGTTGGTTTTTGAAGCTAAAATAAGACCAAGGAAGAGAGCAGATTAAACCCACAAAGATAATAGGGGATTTAAGAACTGATATCCCTCCTGGAGACTGTCATCTCTGACCCAACTCATTCCATCAAGCTAAGTTATGATGCTGTACCACTTGATGCTCTTTCTTCCTGGGTTTCTTGCTAAGGTCCCCATGCTTGAAACCTCTTTATAAACTAATTTGGAAATGCCCCTATCCTCTCCTGGGTTTCTGGCCTTGGTTCAGAAACAAAGCTTTTATCTACTTTGTGACTGGCCTCTCAGCCTACTCCATATGCACACACATCTCTCTCTCTCTCTCTCTCTCTCTCTCTCTCTCTCTCTCTCTCTCTCTCTCTCTCTCTCTCTCTCTAGTACTTCTAGTACTGGGAAATGAATCCAGGAACACTTAGCCACAGAGCTAAATCCCCATCCCCTTTTTTGTATTTTATTTAGAGACAGGGTCTAACTGACTGACTTAGGGCTTTGTTAAATTGCTGAGGCTGGCTTTGAACTCAGGATCCTCTTGCCTCAGCCTACAGAGCCACTGGAATTATAGGCATGCCCTACCACTCTTAGTTCTACATCTCAAATCTGTTTTTCCTACTACAGCTTGATGGCATGAATAATAACTACAAGATTCTTCTCAACAATTTGATTTGGTTTTCTTATACATGAATGTACACCAATTTGAGTTAACTTGGTCACAGCAGGTCCACTCCAGTATCTGATTTCTTCCTTTATAATAAGGAAAGTTCCCTGCCTTAATTTCTAATACTATTATTACTACCCAAAATTAAAATGATAGCTAAGATTTATTCATTGCTTTCTATGGATAAGAACCTTCTCAATTCTTTACGTATGTTAGTTATTTAATCTGGATGGTAACTCTCTTGGTATTACCTTTTACAGATGACAAAACTGAGGAGCTGGAGAGTAAATAAGCTGCCCAATGATTTCAGTCCAGGAAGGGAAGCTGGACTTGAACCCAGCAAGTCTAGCCCCAGAGTCTGTACCTTTTACCACTTCATTCCAAGCCACCATGTGCACTGGGTTTCCTACAGCCTCACTCCTAGAGCTTACTGCAGCTAGGGTAATGCCAGGAATGTGTTACATCACCATGGGACACAAGTGCAGGAAGAAATGTCAGTCTGTGTACCAAGCTAAAAGTTCTCTCTTGTTAGACAACAATGGCCCATGGCCATTACATATTAGGGCAAGCAAGCAGCTTCTAAATTTACTCAAGTTACTTTTAAACAGATTAAAGGATTTCTAATTGTCATGTCCACCACCATAGTATATGAAAGAATAGAGAATGTTTTATTAGATACCTATGAAAAATAGTAAAAAGCAAACCTCAGTACCACTGTGAAAAGCAAGTCACTCTGAAACACTGATATAACTTTTAATTATTATAATGTAATGCTTTCATAGAAAATAGCAAACAACAAAACTATATGCCCTTATTATCTAAATATTCCCAGAAATAAGAGTTCCATTTTAATTCCACCTAAAGTAAAACCATTATACTTGGCAAATGACCAAAATCCTCTAGTTGACATTAAATATTATGTAGCCTCAGAAATCTCCCACTGACCAAACTGGCTGAATATGGTAACTACTGATCTGGGTTTTAAAATATTTTCAGGCAAAAATTACTTGTCATACCAACCTTACAGGTCATCATCAGAAAACAATGCCTTGCATGTTCTGCCAGCACTGTCCATCAAGGACAAGAAGTGATGTTTACGGAAACTATCACATGAGCTATCCTTTCTTCTCAGTACTTTAAATTTTATTAGAGATTAAGATAAGCTACTACCAAAACATCAATTTGAATTCTATTCACTTTGTTTGTAACAGAAACAACTTTACTAAAAGACATTTTATTATTATTTTAAAAAATCTATTTATTCTAATTAGGTATATATGACAGCAGAATGCATGTTGATTCATTGTACACAAATGTGGCAGAACATTTTATTTCTCTGGTTTTACATGATGTACTATTGCACCATATATGTAGTCACACATGTCCCTATGGTAATGATGTCCATCTCATCCCACCATCTTTCCTGCCCCATTACCCCTCCCATCCCCACCTTTGCCCCATCACAGTTCCTCCATTTTTCCCATGCCTCCCACATCATGGATCAGCATCCCTTGTCAGAGAGAACATTTGGCTTTTGGTTTTTGGGGGGATTGGCTTACATCACTTAGTATGCTATTCTCCAACTCCATACATTTACCTGCAAATGCCATGATTTTATTCTCCTAAAAGACATTTAAAACTGTGCCCTAATTATGAAGGTCATATAAAAAATATATATATATATATATATAATTTAATAGTGATAAGTAAAAATATAATTTAGGACATTTTATATTATATCAATTTATATCTAGTACATAAAAACCTACACAATACTTTTTGGAATTCAGAGCAAGAGAAACGTAGGTTTCCTCTGAAGAACGTCTGTGTGTGTGTGTATGTGTGTGTATTCCTTTTAAGCATTACAAAATGTATAATTGCAGTATGTTTGCTTTTTCCTGAACTCCAACTCCAGCTTTCTGGAAGCTGGGAGCCAAAGATCAGCATCAATCACAGAAACTGTTTATCTGTATGCTTACCATTTGGCATCTTTACCTTCAGAACAGATTCTCTAATTCAATTTTTCTTTTACTGTTTCATTACAGATTACTATTTTATAACCATTGTCTAAGTTCTTACAAAACAGATATTATAGATATAAATAATCTTATTAACAAATAATTCAGTTTAGCATATAATAATTTAATGTATCTCTCAAGAGCAAAGATCAATACTTTAAAACTCCTGCTACAATATACATTTAATGCAGACATTAATATAGAGAACAACTAGAAATAGAAGACTTTGTTTTCTTTATGACTGGCTTTTCATTCCTGTTTTGATCTTATCATAAAATCTAGTGATACTTAATGGTGCAAATATCAAATCACTATAAAAGCAAAAATAAAAATATATTTCACCAATGTGTCAAGCCCCAAAGTAAATATGACAATATTAAAAAATATAAACCAAAGGAACCAGTGGGGATCAAATGTGATAAGAGAGTCTTGCAGAAATACACTAGCTGATTATTATACTGCAGGGAGGAAAATGTTTTATGATAATAAAAGTACTGACAGCTTACTATGGGCCAATATTCATTTACCTGATAATAATCCCTTAGATCCAACCTCAAAAAAATGCAAGCTACATTCACTAGTTCTAGTCCTCCATCAATATGCCCTCTTTAATCCTTTCAACTTTGCAAGTTTTAAAAAGACTATTCACGTCTCAGAGATTCTGCACCTCACAAGTTCCATCTTTTGCAAATGGAAGTTGGGAAGCATTATTAAAGCTCTATGGGAAAACAGAAATAGGTTTTTGTGAGATCAAAGGGAAAAGAAATCCCAGCACACTAACTTGAGAATTATATTTTCCAGTCTTCATTTGGTTTCATTGACATTTGTAGTTTTTCTCTTCCTTACAAAGGAAGTTCCACACATTCCCCATCCCCACTGTAAAGTCAGTGTCTTTGTAAATTTGTGCTTGATTTATGTAGAGAGCAGATCATAAACATGCTAACACAAACCCATGACCTGCTATACCTTTTTCTAATAAAAACAGAAGCAAAAAATATGCCTGGTAACATTTTTATAGTAACCTAGTTATAGCTATATTGTAATTCTCACTTATGTGAACTTTATCACAGGATGACATATGCCAATATAGCTGCATTATCTAGCCCAACAGCTTGAAGCCATAACAACAAAGTTCATTATACAAGGATCATACTGGTCTCTCCTCTCTCTCTCTCTCTCTCTCTCTCTCTCTCTCTCTCTCTCTCTCTCTCTCTCTCTCTGTGTGTGTGTGTGTGTGTGTGTGTGTGTGTGTGTGTGTAAGTGATAAGGCCAACAGATAATTTTATGGGACACAAAACAGAATGAAAAGCTTAGAAAGGCTATTTTTTTTACTCTTTACCTTTGGCTTGTTGTGAATTGTTGGATCATATAAATAATTAATTACATATTCTCTAGGTTTCATCATTAGTACAGGATAGCAGCCATATTTACATAAAACTATGCACAAGTGTTCCCAAGCATTAGAAAACAGCTTATGCAGTAGACAATATTATTCTGTCTCCCTACTTTTCCACAATATGGATTAGTGTATAGAACACCCATTAGATAACATGTAGACCAGTGCTGAAATTCTGACTCAGAGAATAGCAAGCACTGTGACCTTCAACATATAACATTATGTAGGCTAAATTTTATAATCTCTTATAAGTACGGATAATAATATGAAACTATTATTAGAACAGAGATAGAAATTTATCTCTATTCATAGCACATTTCAAGTACTCAAGAAATCTGTTTTCTTTAATCCCTTCCCCTTCTCTCAAAATATATTGTTCTTCTTGCCCTAGGTTTGTTTTCAAAGAAGCATTTAAATTCATTCAATCTAAGAAGTACTTTTATGGTTTTATCATATGCTAGAGATGAACTTGGAAACTCTGTCTGCTTCCAGGAAGCTTTCAACCCAATTAGGAAGGAGAAAACAAGTCAGAACATATAACTGACCATTGAATGGAATTTTTTCTTTTCCCCAACTTTAGAATAAAACTTTCTTGGCCATCTTTGAAAAATCTACTTTCCTGCTTAGCCAGAGTATTTTTGAAGAAATTTGGTAATCATAATCATGCTACTCTGCATATTTCTGGGAAGGAGGAAATTCAGTGAGACCGAACAAAGAAGTGAACTTAGCAATAACCTGCTTAAGCAAAATAATTTCATGATGTCCCCAAAGCATGCTTCATATCCACATTACTATGTAAAACATATCAAAATCTGAGTTCATCTCCTTACCCAAGCAATTGTGGTAAAAGACATGACCAATGCAGGGCAGACTTAAGCTTAATTAATTTTGATAATTTGTTTCCTTCTTATTTGAATGATAATATGGTTAATCTTTTTAATATATTCTATTGTTTTCCATCAAAATTTTAGATATTTTTCTAAATTCCCATGTTCTTCATAATTGTCATTGTTAGAGGCTACATAATATGCCATCCTTTGGACAGGCCATAATTTATTAAAGCTTTCTGTAAGCTATGCATTTAGTTTATTTTAGTTTTGTGCTTCAATGGATTTCTTCTAGCCTAAATTGAAACATTTTCTGAGGACAAATTGCTGGGAGTCCAACAGTAGGTAAAAGAACATGAATATTTTACCCTCAGCATACCAGGAAAAATAATCAATGTTTGTCATCTAGGTCTTCTTTTTTTATTTTTATTTTTTTAGTTGTAGTTGGACTCAATATCATTATTTTGTTTGTTTTTATGAAGTATTGGGATCAACCCAGTGCCTCACAATGTGCTAGGTAAACGCTCTACCACTGAGCCACAAACCCAGCCCCAGGCCTCTTTTTTAAAATATAAATACTTTTTTAAAAAATATAAATACTTTTCACATACATATTTTTTAAATATTTATTTTAGGCCCTGGGTTCACATATATTATAAAGTTCATGAATAACTTAAAGAAGAGAAAAGATATAGTGATATAATTTGTAGTAAGAATTTAAATATCTAAAACAACATATTTCAATTAATATTGGTATACAAATGTTACAGTGATAATTATCCAAATAAGATAGATCAAGTTTTCATAGTAAGGTATGCCAAGATAAAGCCCTTGCACTTTAATGACTAAAGATGTTAGAATGCCATATTTATTTTTGTCCTTTAAGACTATTATTCATGTACTTCTTGATTTTGAGAAGCTATAAGGATTCGAAATCTTAAGAGCCATAGTTTGAGATTTCACTTCCACCAAAAATATCAGTAACACCATCAAAGTGTAGAGTGTTCCTCTGTTTTCATTCAACTTCTGATTCACTTAATTGTGAAATATCTTTATTTCTTAGTATTTGTATAGTGGTTCTCAATGAATAATGAATTAAGAAATAACCCCTAGATATAATGAAATGGTAAAGACTCTCAAGATACAGAAAAAAATACCATTTAAAACCCATAATACATCTTAGATTTATAAAAAGGTCCAGTGGACCATGTGATAATTAAAAGTTAAGAGTGAGTTTCATTCTGATTTTTAAGCAGTAGTAAATGTCCTGTTTGTCCTTTGGAAGGCCTCTAGGAAATAATAAAATTCATGATATATCAATCCTTACAGAGAGCTAGAATTGTTCTCAAAAGACATGAAAATCTAAAATTGGATCCAACAGGCCTGGATGGTATACAGAGGGCAGACTGTTCCTGGCATGTATCCATGTTTCAGTTAAAAATTTCAAAAACAGATAGAAATCACTAAAAACTACTGAGTACCTATAACCTAAGTCATTATGGGTGTGTGTTTGTGTGTGTGTGTGTGTGTGTGTGTATACATATATGTGTGTGTGTGTGTATATATATACACACACACACATATATACACATATATATTTGTATTTATATGTATGCATATATACACACATACACACACACATACATGTATAAAAAATTTATAATTCTATGTAATTTACATGGTAGGTCCAAAGACGGAAGAATTATTCCCATATTGCAGGTAAGGAAGCAGATGTAAAGAAATTGCTTCCTCTATCAAACTTAATCAGAATTAAATGGCAGAGCAAGAATTTGAAACTATCTCTATTTTATGTGCTCTAATGCTCAAGTTTTCACATGTGAGTTAGTGTCTTAATATAGTCCATTTGTGCTACTATTAAAACCACCTTAGACTGAGGTATTTTTTTTAGGGGGTACTTAACTACTGATCCATATCTTCTGCCCCATTTTGTATTTTATTTGGAGACAAGAGTCTTACCGAGTTGCTTAGTGCCTCACTTTTGCTGAGGCTGGCTTTGAACTCTGAGATCTTCCTGTCTCAGCCTCCCAAGGTGTTGGGATTACTGACATGCACCACCGCACCCAGCCTGAGAGGTTTATTAACATAAATTTATAACTCACAATTCTGGAGGCTAGTAAATTCAAGATGGAGGAACTAACTGATTCAGCATATGATGAGGGCCCACCCCTCATAGAGGGTGCTTCATATGGATCCTCATGTGTGGTGAGGGGAGCAAACAAGCTGCCTTAAGGCCTACTCAGCTCCTAAAGGCCCCAATTATTAGTATCATCTATTGGGGACTAGATTTCAACATGTGTATTTTGGAGGTACAAAAACATTCACACTGTAGCAATTAGTATTTATAAAATGTGATCATATGTATAATTTTCAAGCCACTAGTATAAGCCATATCAACAGATGATCTGAGATTGTGGAAACAAGAATACAGAGAGGAAATATTCCACCTACCCATAAACTCTGAAAAGACAAGAATACATGAGGTCTCTATATATTTGGAAGCACAAGAAAAAAATTGCCAGCATGTCTTTTGGAAGTCATTTCTTTTTTAAACAATATGTATTTGCATTTTCCTGAGGCTTTAATTTGAAACAAGGCACTTGCGTTCTTGCCACATGGTTTGCAATTATGGAAAATAATGTTCCTGCTGCATACCATGCTGCCTGATGCCTCTCAGCCATCCTGGTGACAATGGCCCTCTCCACAGGCCACACATCAAAGGGTGCACCTCAACTGTGGTTGCCTGGCCTAGCAACTTCTCTAACTTATGTTGTTTTAGAAAAGAAAAATGGTTGCTAATAAGTTTAAAGCTTCAATAGCTCAATCACTTGGTAGAGCTAGATGTTAATCATGTAAAATCAGGAAGCACTTACAAGTTGTCACAATGCCTTGCATCACTTCAGCAATTTGCTGTGAAAGCTTTTATCCCTTTATTCAGCTTTTAAGTGCATGAAAGTCATAAACATGTATTTTCATGGTCATATAGGAAAGAAAGTTCTGTCCAACCTCTTCTATATTTCTTTTTGCATTTGGCCCACTTCCTGCACTGAAGAAAGCACTGTTTTCAAGAAACTCGTTTCCAATAGGATTGGGGAACAGGAATAAGATGCAAAGGCATCATTTTCACACTTCCTCTGCCTGCTAACTTGGCTGGGTCCTCAAGTTTCCAATAACTCAAGAGCTGGTTGAAAATGACTATTTTTATTAACTGAGTTTATGAGAATTGAGAACAACCCAGTATTTATGGTAAGATGTATAGGGGCTTTAAAAAAAAATCAGCAGATCGATATGATACACCTTAAAATAAGCTTAGCTGAGTAATATGGGAAGAACATAAGTTTCAGAATTTAAAATACACACACATATTTATACTTAGAAATCTATTTTGATGACTGCATAGCAGTTTATTATTTATTTTAGTAATTATAAAAAAAATTAGATTTTCAATATAAATTAGAGGTATCAGTAATGATTTGGGGATAAAAACTACGACTTACACTCTTAAGTACAATCACATAATATATTTCACCTTTTGGAGCTTAACTAGCAGTAGCGTACCACACATATAGTTGCTAGGCTTGTGTGACATGACCATTGTTTTACCCAAAATAATTGCAAAAAAGAAAAAAATTAAAAGTATGCAATAGATTTTCCTGAAGTTTTCATAGTTCAATAAAATCATACTTTATCAGTAACCTTTGTTATTATGGAAATATTCAAAGAATCTTCTCTTAATTCAAAAATCACTCATCATTCTTTGTCAGTTTCAACACTGGCTCACTTGCATAAATTTCTAAGTACAGCAAAGTCTGTACCTGAGCTTGCCACAGCATTTTCTTTGATGAATACTAGCATTATCTTGTGAAAACATAAGATATTTATTCTAAAGATAATAAATACAAACTGTGATTTTTATCCATAACTCACAAATTCAATAAGCCTTTACTCTGAAACTACCATGCACTGGTGCTGGCACTGGAAAGAGAGATGTAAGTAAAACAGACAAGGTCTCCAATCTCACCAGGGTTGGGGGGAAACAGATAATGTGAAAGCAAATAAATGAATACCAGTAGTGTGATAGAGAGACTTAAGGCAGAATGATGGGAGAGGGAACGGCTATATTAGATCGTGTGGACAGGGAGAACTTCTCTCTCAGGAGATGAGATTCAAGCTGAGCTCCGAATGACAAGCAGCCAGCCCTTAGCCAGTGGAACTGAGAGCTTTACAACTCCTTGTGTAAATGGGAATTTGAGCCTTGATTCAGCCCGACAATTCTCTTTAAAGCTATTTAATTGATTTCTAATTTATTTTCAGAGACTTTAGAGCACCATATTTGGAGTGTTGAATAATCATGATTTTATCGAAAGGTATGTATACTTCAATACATATATTGACTCCTCTCTGCATCAGAAAGTTAATGACTATTTTAGGTCTCATCACCAAAATCATCTGCCTTTCATGTCCAGGAGTGTGAAGAAAGTGGTAGATTTTAAATATATCTGTTTATTAATAACCACCTGTTTTTTTTTTACTTAAATCCTGATATTTGGATCTTGGATTAAAATAATCTAAAGCTGAATGTATCTTCAAGTCAAAATGTGATCCCTAGATAATATGCAATTACTTTATAAGACAGATTCATTATTAGCCGTCTTTAGAAATTTACATGATCACCTTGGGTATAGACAGCATATTCTCTGAAGGGCTCAGTCACCCCTTTAGACTTTTAAATAGTTTAAACTCACATAATCCTCAATACATCTCAGTGATGTAAAGGGAAGACAACCTTATCCCTTCTGTGCTCATCAGTAAACTGAGGCACTGGGCAAATAAGTTGCTTATTCTCGATTACTCTCTAGTCTGAATTTTATGCTCTCAAAAATATGAATAAAATGTGACCACCTTATCTAATTATCTCCCCAAGGCTAAGAAGTTGGATATTTGAGAAACATATAGACATTTAACTAATTAAAATCATCTGCATTTTATAAAATCTTTCATGATTTTAATCCAGTGATTCAATAAAACGTAATGACCTCTCGTTTACTGAACAAGCTTTTGTTTGAACCTTCCATTTTCAGAGACTGTGCCAGGCACCAAAGACACAAATTCCAATCAAATGCAGTCTCTTCTGACAATCAAGTCACTGATTTCTTTAATGGAATATGTCACACAATGTAAAACATGATCACATCTGTGAATAATCCTATTTGTTATGAATTAACCTTTAATCTGGACACATTGTTCTATCAACAGTTGTTGATTATATCTACATAACTTCAATCGAAGGATCAGAACCATCAATAAGACAGAGCTTTGCTTACATCTATGATATGGAGGAAAGCATTGTTCCATTGTTGGATACAGACCATTCAATTCTGTGTTTCTTAAATCCCTTAACATTCATAGTGGTGGTGCCCTCACAGTTCCCTGTTCCTTCTGCTATGGCCTTGGTTCAGAAATCTGGGGCCTCCTGCCTGGATTATGAGCAAGTGTAAATCTCCCCTCTTGCACAAATCAAACCACCTTCCCTTCACTAGTCTATCATCTTGTTTCATTTTTGTGACTAACCTTTAATGGTTCCTTCTTTCCTACTGATGAAGTTAGAACTCCACAGCCTCTCACAGACTTTCTTGACCTACATCTCATCAATGCCACATACCGAGCAAGGCAGAACTCCTCACAGTTCTACAACCCACACTGTGTTTTACGGTTTCACACCTTCCTCATTTGCTCCCTTTTCTTGGAATGCCTACCTCTTCGTCCTCAGTAACACACATTTATTCATACCAAGACTCCACTCAGAGAAGCTTTTTCAAATCCCGCTTCCCCATTTAGTTAAAAAAAAAAAAGAAATGTATCTTCTCTGTATCGTCCCTTATAACAGTTCATATATATTTACATTCCCAAAACTCTAATAAACTTTTAGAAATGTTATGTATACAGGGGTCTCTATTCTTGGTTGAAAATAATCTGTTGAGGTTTAGAATCTTTACAGTTGATTATAAATGGGTAATTTGGTACTCAATGAAAACAATGCTGAATATTTGTAAGACACATACATGTTTTGTAGAAAACAAAATTATGTATGGCATGTGATGGCAGTCCCTTCTCCAGAACTCCAGATGCAGACTGCCAATAGCCTCTCTGCAGCAGAGAGTACTTGGCTCCCTGAACACTGCTAGATTATCTCAGAAGCTTCACCCCATATTTAAGATCCTGTTTCCCGCCAATAACAACTATCTGACTCAAACAAATTCCTCATCCCCAAACCTTTTTCTTTCCACCTATAAAATGGAGATAGCAATATCCATCTCACAAAACTGCTGTCAGGATGAAATGAGAATACAAACATGATGCTTAGAACAAAGCCTGACACACAGAAGTACTCAGTATAGGCTAAGACTCTTGGGTATAGGTGTAGATCTGCTGTCAGTCAACTGAAGCCAAAAATAAAGTTTTACTAGGTTCCCTAAATAGGTTGCCATAATTCATTAATTCTTTCAGACTCAATCTTTCTCTCTCTTCTCTCTTCAATATCCCTGTGAACATTGTGCCACTTTTTTAAAACATAGTTGACACATAAAAATTTTATGTTTATGGAGTAACATGGTGTTTCCATCCATTTATATACTGATAATGTTCAAATCAAGGTAAGAATACCTGTCTCTTCAAATATTTATTCTCTGTGATTGAAACATTCAGTAACCTTTCCCCTCGTTTTTTGGAAATGTACCATACATTATGACTATCTACAGTCACCCCAGTATGCAATAGGATATTCAACTGTATATGGCCTTCTTCAGTTCTCTAGGTCCAAGTTACAGCATTTGATCTTCCCAAACCACCCAGTAAAAGAGCAAACAGGAAATACACGGCCTCTCATACCACAGTCTGTACAATCTCTGGGAAGCCTTCTGAAGTTCCAGCTTGGGACCAATCACTAGCTGGAAGGGTCACTACTACAACATGTAAAACCTAGGTCACATGTTTACTCTTTAACTCAGGAAGGTGAAGTCTATCATCAAAACAGGAGGGAGGGTAGATTGAACAGATGCAAACCACAGTTACAACACTAATCTATTAAATAATATTTGTTCTTAGCTAAACGAAACTTTGTTTTGATTTTTCTTTTTAATTGACTATTTCCTAAGAAGAGGGATCTAACATTATATACAGGCATCAGACTGTACTTAGTACTACATCTGCCACCAATCCAGTTAATGGCATGATACTTCATGCTCTAATCTGGCTGCTTGTGTTACGCGACCAGATTTAGTTAATGATACAGACTATTGCCTAATGCCATAATTCAGTTCCTCTTTCAGTAATATCTAAAACTTGTTTTGTTTTACTAGATGTAGACACAGGGATTGCACTAAAACAGGATGTTTCATAACAGATCATAGGAAGCATCGGTATGGAACAGAGGAGTAAAATAAAGTATCAAACAGATAATCCAGTATGGTATGACTGAAGTACAGGTTCTTTCTGTTGGCATCAGGGACTTGAGTCTACTGGACACCTCTGAGATGGCCAGGGATCTGAGTTGTCTTTATCAAAAACTGAAACAAACAGGAATATTTATCCTCCAATGTCCAACATCCATTTGTCAGTGGATGAGGCAGCTCTGAGGCATGTCCATTCTCCAGTATTCTTTACATCCTCTCTTAAGGAAACTGAGTCAAAAGCCACAGAAACTTGTAGCAAAACATCAAGAGAAAACAAAGATGACCAAGAGGTTAGGGACTGGAGTACACACAGTTTTCTGTGTTATCTCATGTCCATTTTGGAAATGACAGGTGCTTTGCTCTATCCAATAACAATTTCTTGATGATCATCCTATCCCTGAACCCAGTCATGTTCAAACTTCCTTGTCAGTCACTGACTACACTACATTGGCTTTCTTTTGAAGCCTAGTACTCCTGACCATAGATAACATAAGTCTTAGATTTCTTAGATTTGACCATATGAATCTAGACCATATGCTTCCATAATAGCAGTGACATCGAGCTCTTCCTGCTGATTGCCTATGTCATTCCTGTGCCTTTCAACTGCTCCCCTCTCAATACTGTGTCTTATGAAATTACAGTCCTCTCAGGAAAGTCACTAGCTCCAGGATATCATTAGGAGAGTAAACAAATCATGTTCTGACATATCTCTGTCATGAAGCCTTCCCCTCACATCAGAATCATCTTGGGGTGACACTCCTAGGTTACAGCAGCACTTTCTCTCTTCTTCTCCATATTCATTACCCTTCCTAATTTTATTTTTTAAAAAATTAACAGCTTGAGAAATATAATCCACACAATACAAATCTCACTATTTTATGTAATATTCCAGTCATTTTCAGTTTAGTGTGTTCACCAAATTCTACTTCCATTGTCAATCTAATTCTAGAACTTTTTTTTTTAATCATCTTCAAAGAAACCACGTATGCAATAACAATCACTCTTCATTTTGCCCACCCATGCTCCAGGCACCCAATATACATTTTCTATGAATTTGCTCATTTAAGACATTTTTGATGAATGGAATCACACAAGATGTGGCCTGTCTGTGGCCTTGCTCACTTAGCATGTTTGCAAGGTTCATCATTTTGTGACATGCATTCTTAATTTCCTCTTATTATGAACCAAAACTTCGTTGTATGAGCATACCATGTTTTATTCATCCATTCATAAGTTGATGGGCTTTTAGGTTTGGTTCACACTTGGTGTATTTTAAATAATGCTTCTGTGAACATTTGTGCACAAGTGTTTATATAAAATAACTTTCATTTCTTGCAAGTATATGCCAAGACAAAGAACTAGGGAATTTTAAGGTAATTCTGTGTTTAACACTGTCAGAAAACACTAATGCTTCCCAGAATGGCTGAATTGTTTTATATTACAGCAATAACTCATGAAAGTTCCAGTTTCCTACATCCTCACCCACACTTGCTACTGTCCATTTTTTATATTCATCATAGTTGTGAAATGTTCTCACATTGTGGTTTTTCTTTGCCTTAATGATATGATATTGGGCATATTTTCATATGCTTATTGACAAATGTATATCTTTCTTGGAGAAATGTTTATTAACATACTTTTCCAGACCTGGGGATGTAGCTGGGTGGTAAATTGCTTACCTAGCATGCATGAAGCCCTGGGTTCAGTCCCCAGCACTACACGAATAATGCTGCAACAACAAAAGTAGTGGTGTATTATAGAGTTTTTTTTATTAATTGATCAACTTGAAATGGTGATAACTGGTTGCTCTGTCTCATCATTCCCCTAAAACAGATTCTCAGAAGTCCAAAAGTTGTCACCTGATGTATCTCATTTCTAGACAGACACCTTTTCATTAAAACTGAAAATGTCTTTCTAATTTTGTTCTTTCTATATATATTATTATTGAACTACTTTTATTTTTGAAGCATTTTAAAAAGGTCTCCCATTTTTAAGTTGGATAATATTCTTTTTAAGTTTCACAATCCTTCATATCGTTCAGATACAAGTTTCTCATCAGATACATGATTTTTAAATACTTCTTCCCATTTTTGTGGCTGTTCTTTCACTACTTGATGCTGCCTTTTGAAGTGCAAAACATTAAATTTTAATGAAGTCTAATTTATCTATTTTTGTTGCTGTAAAAATGACTACAAGCTCACTGGCTTATATCAACACAAATAAGAACATCAGAGTTCTAGACATCAAAAACTGAAAATGGGTTCTACTAGGTTTTGGCAGGACAGCATCCCTTCTGGGGGCTCTAGGGAGAACATATCCTTGCCTGTTCAGTTTCCAGAAGCTGCACACATTATTGGCTCATGCCTCACATCCTTCCACCCTCTGGTTCTAGCTTCACATTTCCTTCTGACTGATTCTCCTGCCTCCTCTTTTTTTCTCATAAGAACTCTTTTGAATACACTGGGCCCAGACAGATAACCCAGGGTCGTCTCTTCATGTTGAGATCCTTAATTTCATCACATCCACAAAGTCCCTTCACAAAAGATAACTACAGGCTTCAGAGATTTGAGCGTGGACATCTTTGTAGGGCAGTTATTCTAGCTGTCACAGTCTATGTTTTTACCTATCACCTGTGTTTTTGTATCATTTCTAAAAAAATCATTGCCTAACATAGGGTCGTGGAAATTCAGACCTATCTTTTCTATTTCTAGGAGATTTATTACTTAGGCCTTTACATTAACATCTATAGTTCATCTGACATTAATTTTTTACTATGGTATGACGGATAGGCCCAGCATCATTCTTCAGCATATACATATCCAGTGGTCCCAGCACCATTAGTTCAAAAGACTACTTTTTCATCTTCGAGTCCTTGTCAAAAGATTATCAAAAATCAATTTACTATAAATATATAAATGTACTGCCAGACTGCCCCAAGTCATACCACATTGTTCTGTATGCTACAGCCCTGTAATAAGTTTTTTTAAAAAAGAGAGAGAGAGAAAGAGAGAGAGAGAATTTTTTTAATATTTATTTTTTTCAGTTTTTGGTGGGCACAACATCTTTGTTTGTATGTGATGCTGAGGATCGAACCCAGGCTGCACGCATGGCAGGTGAGCACGCTACCCCTTGAGCCACATCCCCAGCCCCCTGTAATAAGTTTTGATACCAGGTAGTGTGAGTCCTCCAACTTTCTTCTTTTTCATGACTGCTTTAGCTAATCTGAGTCACATAAATTTCTACAAGTTTTAGACTTATTCTGTCAATTTCTACAAAAGAGGGGGGGCAGTAGGAATTATAAGAAGGATTGTATTGTTGCTGTCATATAAAACTATTCATTAATAAGAAATGTTTGCCATCTATTTAGGTCTTTATATTTTTTTCAATAATGTTTTACATCTTTCAGCATATAAATCTTGCATTTTTGTAAGATTAATTTCTAAGTATTTTTGATGGAATTGCTTTCTTTTGGACTGTCCAGTGCCAATGCACAGAAATGTGATTAGCTTTTATATATAGATTTTATAGTCTGCAACTTTGCATTAGTTTATTAGTTCTAATAGTTTGTGTATATGTATATGTGCACATAGATTCATCAGGTATTCTATAAACTAAGACATGTTTTTATTTCTTCCTTTCCAATAAAAAAGCACATCCATGTGCTGTATCTGGAAAGATGAGTTATAGTTGAACAAGGAAAGATATATTATAGTCAAAGTAAAAAAGACATTAAACATGGCACATAACACTAGGTATAGCCGATTTTTAAAACAGAACATGGAAAATAGACTTTAATTAGTTACTTAATTCTAAGAAGTAACACAGATCAGTTAAACCAAGAAATATTCATAAGTGTTTACCCCAGAACAACTACAATAATACTTACTTGAATAATATTTTGTAATATATTCACTGACTACTCCAAGTCAGGATAAGGAAGGTTTTCCATTGACCTCACAGAGAAATATTTTCTAAAATTGATGACTAGTAAACACATAATAATGAACTGTTGGGGGAAAAATGTCTAGTTAACTTAATTATGGCTTAATTTTGGAACAAAACAGGACATTTAATCTTTATACTGACAATAAATAGAACTTTGATAAATGATAAAAAATGGCTTTATCCTATGCACACTTATTCAATTTTAGTACCTGTTTCACAAAAAGGAATCTCTCTGCTCATCCTTATGAGAAGAAGTGCTGCTTAATCTAATGTGAAAATTCCCATGTCTGACTGCTGGGATGAGATATCTGCCATTCATGCTCTCTCACTTCCTTGTTAAAGTTTGGCAGCAATCAAATAATCTGAAAATCTCAGTGCCATGCAAAGACAGCAATTAAGTTAAGACTCTGCTTAATTATTCGAGAGTTCAGTTACTACAAATAGTTTTCTGGTAGAGAGATTTTTGTCAGTGACTTGTACATTCCAATGACATTTAAATATCATTAACTCAAAACTAATGAAATTTTTTAAATGGTATGATTTTTAGAATAAAACTTACAAATTATTCAAAAAAAAAAAATCAATCAATCAATGTACTTCCTCCTTCAGAAAGGAAGTCAGATTCAGTGTGCATTGGGTACAATAGTCCTTGTACAAAGTAAATTTAAGTCCAAAAATTAAGGGTCACTCTCTTTCAAAGGATTCATGGTTTTGTCTGGGATTACATTCGATGGTCATGTTTGTTTTGGTGCTGGGGATTATTATACCCAGGAGCACCTTATCACAGAGTACCATCCCCAGTCCTTTTTATTTTTACTTATTTATTATTTATTTTGTGATAAGGTCTTGCTAAGTTGCTGAGACTGACCTCAAACTTGTGATCCTGCTGCCTCGGCCTCTCAAGTTGCTGGGATTACAGGTGTTCACCACATTTCCCACTGTGGTCATGCTTTTCAAAGTCAGTTATTTTTTAGGACAGCGTGAGGAGATGGAGATAAATGCTATTCCCTACTTTACCTTATTCTCTCCCGTACCTCTATAGTAGGTTTCTCGTTTTGATAACTGATCCTATTCTTTCATCACAAAGTATCAGCACACTGTCTGAGAGCCTGCAAGCAAATGCAACATTCCCACAGAAGGACAGATTCTTCTACAGAGGCTTCTAAAGGAGCCCATAAAGTATTTTCCATTGAAAAGAATAGATTAACAGAAAGTTTCAAGTGGAGCAAAAGACAGTGTCACTTTTATTGAGCAGATCCTTTAGGTTCAGTGCTCCTCAAAGCTTAGAAGGAAAGGTCCTAAGTGGTCCATATTTTTCTCAGGAGTTAGATACAATTATGCTCGTCACTTAAACAAGGACTTGGTGGTGGTTCTTAACAGTTCAGGTAGGTACATGCAGAGCCACTTCCTACCAGGCCTCATCTGCCCACCATTCAGCTCTTCATTTTTCCACTGATATTTTAAGTACCAACTGTGCAACTAGTACTGTTCTGGGTGCTGGGGACAGTGAAGCAAAATGTCATCTCTGTTCTCAGTTTGCTTCTAATGCACCTGATAAAAGAGATTGATTATATGATATAGATCATATATTATCTGTCTCCCCAATTTCCTTGACATCCCTCCAACTCTTTAGCCTTTATTGGCACATGTTTCCCCCCAAGTGAGAAAATGCCTTCCCACCCTACCACTGAAATCTTATCTACTTTCAAGGTACAGCTAAATTCACAACTTCTTCCACAAACACTATTTCCATATTTACATGCTTCTCTAGAAGGAAACCTATAACCCTAAGGTTCTCTCCCATTCCTGAAAGTGACTCACAAAAAGGTGTGCATCCTGTAGGGACCTGATAATTATAGAGAGATCATGTGGCTAATTAAATAATTGGTAAATTCAAAAGAAGATTCATTAGAGATTTTCAACCATCTTTCTTTGCCGTTATCCAGCACCACATGGAACAAATATAAAAACTGATATACTTTGAGAAATAAAAAGAAAAGCAACCCACAAAATCTATCCTACCATGTTTCTAATTGAATCCAAATGACGAATTCACTCAAGGACATGACAGTTTAATGAAGTGACAGGCATTAATTATATTCTCTGAAGGAGCCACCCTCAGCCATGCATCTTAAATGTTTATCACCTCCAATGAGTCACTGAGGCAGTGCCCACGCAAGGCAAAAGTATGTAGGCATGTAGTGATCTCTGCCCTCTAAGTCCCCACATGGCCTGGTAGTTTCCAAAGCCCTAAAAAGATACAGACAGTCTACAGAAGATATAATGTTTTTTTATACATCTCAAATTGGACTTTAATAGGACCCCCATGCCCAATAAAATAAGTCAAAAGAATATATTTTACATGCCAGGTGCAGTGGTGTATGCCTGTAATCCTAGCAGCTAGGGAGGCTGAGGCAAGAGTATCATGAGTTCAAAGCCAGACTTAGCAACTTAGTGAGGCCCTAAACAATTTAGCCCTAAGCAACTGTCCCCAAATCAAAACTAAAAAGGGCTGAGGATTTGGCTCATTGTTTAAGTGTACCTAGGTTCAATACCTGGTACCAAAAAAAAGATAATATATTGAAATATATTTTATATAAATTCCATTTATATAAATTTTTAGAACAGATAAAACTAATGTATAAAGTCAGAGAGTAGATTAGTTGTTAACCATGTTTAGGGCAGGGAGAATGGCTACATAGAAAAGCTAGATGGTTTGAGGAAGTCATGAACCCATGCCATAGTTTGATTGTGGTAGTGGTTACACAGGTGTATATATTTAGTTGAACAGCAAACTTAAAAATACAGACATTTTATTGCATGTTAATTATGCCTCAATAAAACCTATTTAAAGATTAAATAAAAAGGAACCCCAAAGTCATCCAGTTTTGTGCTATCAATTCTAGAATCAAGAAATAGGACTTTCATGAGAATTAACAAAATGTAAGCAGTTGATTCATTGCAAGAACGGTAATCTGGAAATGTAACTACTCACTCTTCATCATGTTCTGAAAGCATTTCTGACTCATCCTGAAAAGTCAATTTTAATGGTGTATGCCTTTATTTATGATTCCCTTTGATGGTCTATGTTTGGGGACCCTGTGAATATTGTTTCTAAACATCGTCTAGTTCCACTTTCAGCCTCACCTTCCCCACTCACTCTGTCCCTTCTCAGAAAACTCATCTGTTTTTTCGCTGTTTTGTATAGTTCATCTATCACAAATGCCTAGAAATTGTACTCTTCTCCTCTCTTCATAACCTTACCAAAAGTTACTACCAATGGCATTAATACATGATACTTCTTAAGGATGTGACATTTCCCAGGCATTCTGCTAAAGTAATACTCTCTTTAGTTTTCAAAATATACACAACAGAGGTAGAATGAGATAGACATCATTACCCTAAGTACATGTATGAAGACACAGATGTTGTGATTCACTGTAATTTGTGTACAACCAGAAACATGATGTGCTCTATATGTGTAATATGAACTGAATTGCTTTCTACTGTCATATATAACAAATTAGAATAAATACAATTTTAAAAAATATATACACAATGGTGTATTACTCAGCCATAAAGAAGAAACTGTATGATATTTTCAGGTAAATGAATGGATTGGGAGGCTATCATGTTACGCCAATCCCCCCAAATCAAAGGTCAAATGTTTACTCTTATATGTGGAAGCTGACTCACAATAAGGGGGTGGATTACGAAAAAGAATAAAAGTTCAGTGGAGTAGAAAAAGGGGAATGAAGGGAAGAGGGGCAAGAGCAAAAGGAAAGATAAGAAAGTTATGCTATGTATGTATTCCACTAAGTACATATGTGAATACACCACAGTGAATCCCACCACTGTGCACATCCACAAGAAATTAATTTTTAAAAATGGGTAAATGCAATATCATTAGAGGAAAGGCAGTAAGGGGTGGGGGAAGGGGAGGGGAAGGAGAGATACTGGGGCCTGAATTAGAACAAAGATATATTCCATGCTTCTACAATTACGTCAGAATGGATTCTACTGTCATATATAACTAAAAAGAACAAATAGATTTTTAAAAAGTAGTTTAAAAATATTCAAAATGGTCACTACTTTACAATGCTTTTAACATGAAAAATAAATCAGTCCTGTAGAGATCAGGAAATTTTCCTTTTTGTTTAAATAATTCTTTTTAGTTATACATGACAGTAGAATCCATTTTGACATAATTATATAAGCATGGAATTAACCTTATTCTAGTTAAGACCCCATTCTTCTGGATGTACATGATGGTGGGATTCACTGTGGTGTTTTCATGTATGCACATAGGAAAAGGAAAGACAGCTGAATGAATGGGACATAATTTTCCTATCTCCTTCCCTTCCCTCTATTCCCCATGGTTTAATCTACTGAATTTATATTCCCCACTCCTTATTGTGGATTAGCTTCCATATCAGAGAAAATATTTGAACTTTAGCTTTTGGGGACTGACTTATTTCACTGGACATGATAGTCTATTTTCCTAACTTCTAAAAGCCAATAACTCAGAATCTTAATTCAAGTTCAATTCAGGGGCTGTTATCCATAATCAACATGGGCTGGTGCATAAGCCGATTCTGTCAGAGCTCTTCTTTGCATTAAGTGGTAACTAAATAAAATAAAGGATTCATGCTAATGTGATCTTGACTCTCTGTGTTGCTCCAGACCACATACTTAAAATCCCATCAAAACTTTCTTTCTACTGAAGGCTAAAGCTTCCATGAGAGAGGAGTGTGTACAGGGAGTCCTGAGGCACTTTCATTATAAAACTTAAGATCATAACTATGAAACCTTAAGGTTAAAATGCCTAGGTAATAAGTTCAGAAAAATATAAGGGAATCAGCAAAAAAAAATTCACAAAGACTAATTTTCATAGATTCATCAAGACTGTATTTTCACATTCAAAAAAAAATAACATCTAGGTAGTAGGCTGTTTTTTAAACAAACTAAATGTTTCAATTAAAGGAATAATACTTTACTTCAATAAGACAATATCAATTGGGGAAATATTGGTGAAATTATCCACAGTCTTTTTTTTCTACTTCCACACTCATTTCCAATACTGAAAACAAATTGATAATGTTGACTAAGTCATCAGTTGATAATTGATAATATGACTAAGACTTAAGGTATCTTATATTCATTAAGTCCTTTCACCTTGTATTTTTATGCCTCAGAAAATGAAAAAAATTGAGAAATAATTTTATGGTATTTCCTTTTGAAGAGATTATTTATTAATATGAGAAGTTGACAGTGGTTTGAATCACAGTGACCTTGCTTTATATTCTTCTCTCTGATCATCATTATCATAACAACCTGGAAATACTTTTAAACATTTGCTGGGTTCAATAGTCATTACAGCAGCTTCCATTAAAAAAATAAAGTTAATTACAGAGAGGGTTAAATATGTGAAGAATTCCTGAAGACAACATGCAGACAAACACACGGAGTTTAGAATTGCTTCCTCCAGATATAATAAGCCCTGAGAAAGGAGAAATATTGATTGACTAGGCCATCAAAGGTATGTGCAAACTAGCAAGTATTTAAAAGGCATAAGCACATCTTGTGTTCTAATCCACATGCTGAAAAAAAATAAAGAAAAACTGCCATAAGCATAAGAAAAGGCTCTCAAAATCTCATTAGGAAAGTGCATTAGTCACAATGAGATGTGACTTCATACCTTCACACCTACTATGAAGGTTGTAATAAATAATAGAAAATATTAAATGTTGGTAAGGATCTTGAGAAATTACTGGCTTCATGCTTTTCTGGTGGAAAAGTGTCGCAGCTGCTATGGAACACAGTTCGGTGGCTCCTCAAAGTGTCAAATATAGAACTATTGTACAACCTTGCTGTATCCAAAAATAACTGAAAACAGGCATCCAAACAGATATTTGTACACTGATGTTGTAGAAGCATTATTCACAATAGCAGAAAGGTCTGAACCACCTTAGAGCCTGTCATCTAGAGACAAATGAAGAAACAAAAGGTGGCATATACATACAATGGAATATTGTCCAGACAAAAAAGAATTTTCATACATGCAAACTCATGAATGGACCCTGAAAACATGTTCAGTGAAAGAGGACAAGAACAAATGTTGTATGTTTCTACTTCCATGAAACAGCTATAATAAGCAAATTCAAAGTAGAACAGAGATAAACAGATGTTAGGAGGGGGGAAAAAGGAATGAGAGTTATTGTTCAGTGAATACAAGGTTTGTACTAGGGATGATATTTCGAAAATGCTGTGAATGTAGATAGTGGGATGGGTACAAAACATTGTGAACACATTTAATGACATTAAATATGTATACTAACAAATGGTTAAAATTATATGTTACTTACATTTTACTAAAACAAAAGATTTAACAAACTGAAATCATCTCTAGGGTCTTTCCTACCTAAATATTGTCCAGATGTTTTCTCCACAGAAACAAGTAGGAGAACTGCTATTGAGGATATTGTAAGAAGAGTTGTTTTTTTAAAAAAAATCTAGACAGATACAGTTTTGGTAGAAAGAATCTATGAAGCTAGGGTACTATACCCATGTCCTGTCTTTCTCTGTTTCTCATTGGTTTATTTCATCACCTAAACTAGATAATACAATCAGTTTGGAAAGACAACACATCTGTCCTCTGCTAGGCACAACAGCACAGTGCACACAGAGGATACTCCATAATTGAGTCAATGATTTTTAACTTCAAAGAATCTGTCAAGCCATTCCATCTGAAACATAACTAGACAGAAAATCTGCTAGCAGGAAAGAATTAAGTCAATTGAAAACTAAGATGAGTGCTAGAGGTTTTTTTTTCCATTTTTATTCAAATGGTAGCAAATCAAATTAAGATAATTACTTATATATACTTAGGCACAAAATAAAAGAGAATACATAAAACTCAAAGCATTTAAACACAGCTGAGTATTTTACTGCATTCAGTACTTTATTTCTTCAAAGAAGTAATAGAATGTAGCATGTGCTTGGAATAAGGAGTCACAAGTTTTTCATTTAACTCCCTCAATGAAGTTAACCCCTTACCAAAGAACGGGATTTAAGTAAGTTGAAGGTTTTGTTTGCCTCTATATTCTTATCTGGAAAATATGATACCTCTTCAATACATTTTTCAGGTTGATAGTCTAAAATTGTATTGATTTAAATCTGAAACAAGTTTCTTTTTTTTAAAAAAAGCTTGACCTCAACTCCTTCTCTCACAAATGAATCAGGCAAGGAGAGTGTTAATTACATTTTCAAAGTCACCTAGCTAGAGACACACTGGGATCCCATTCTGCTGCAGATTATCCTATGTCATTATAACCTCAATCCACTTCATTTTGAAATGGAGAGGTCTGTTTGAGATATAATTATGTGAGTGTGTGTGTGTGTGTGTGTGTGTGTGTGTGTGTATGCATGAAGATTTTAATATAGATTTAGGGTGGATACCTATTGCACCTTTGGTATATGCTCAATAATATCACTACCATATAAGAAAACATAAAAACTGATAGGGTTGTCAATTTATACTACAAATAATAAAGAACTAATTCAAATTTACAAGGAAATAACAAGCATGATTGGTGGACATTCAGTTTGCATGGATATGGCAGATTTTCTCTCAGAATATTTTAATACTTTAGTGAATTCTAACTGAATTTATGAATACATAGTTCCTTTGGGATGTAACAAATTGAGTCAACACCTTTTCCAGAGTTCTCAAGTAAGGTGAATTCTTAAAGAGTCTCGGGCTGCTGAGTTTCAGTGAAATACACTGAAACCCACAGGTGGCGATACCTGTGGTCCACAGCCATGACCCGTCATCCTTGTCCTAGTAAACTCCATCAGAGGTGTGTGTCTGACTTTCAGAACACGAAAAAAGAGCAGGCAAGAGTACATTTAAATTGGTATGAATTCATCACTGCTGCTAAAAGGCAGATTTCAATTAAGTGTCTGTCTGAAAGCTGAATAAAAGCCATTTTCATATATTGAAAAGTTATGATAGCTAATAAAGTTTTCCCTGACTTACTGGGAAACTTCAACAAGAATTTTAAATAAAGTGATACCCAAATTATATTCTGTTATTACTAGCAATTTTTTATAATATGCAGGGATGGATATATGACACAAAATATCTTTTTAATGTCTGTAAGGCAGTAGAGCTATATAACTTAAGAGTAAAAGTCTGTCTTCACAGGTTTTTCAAGGAGAGTATAGATTGGCAGAATATTTGATAAATCAAGTCAAAAAGGAATAAGAAGGACCTTAATATTTTTGAGCACCAACTATATTGTATATATCAATGACTATATTATATGCTAATGGTTATGTTGTATATTCCTTATGCTCTGTGAAATCGGGGTTATTTCATGTCATCACCTAGTCATGAGGAGTCAGACAGAGGCAGGAAGAAAGTAGTGAAGTTCTCTGGTATCTACAGAAATTAACTGGTAGAGGCTGTTTACAAAAGGTATGATTATAGGGAAGTTCAAGCTGACAAGCCATAAATCTACTGTGCCTGAAATCAACACTTCCTACTTTATGACCTAAATTTAGAAGCAAAAATTTAAGATAAAATAAAAAATAAAAATTACACCGATTCAGGACAGTTATTTCTCTGGAAGATAGCAAGGGATTAAAAAACAAGAATCCAATGTTTGGCCCTTAAACTATAAAGGATATTTATATATAAACCATTTTCAATTACTAATCTAGGATAAGACAGCTCTATTCACTTTCCTTTTCCATAATTCAAGATTGAAACTAAATGGTTTTATAAAAAATTGTAAGAATGACAATACTTGGTCAGAGTTCCATAAACACTTGAAATAAATTTAAACTGTTATTCTTTAAAATGTGGGCAAAAGATTTTTTGGTACCAATTTCAGAATCATCTGAGATGAAGTCAAAGAGTCATATTCTAGCCACATCATCATGAACGGTGTTTGAAAGCAAGCTCATGTACGTATTGACCTGTACTAGTGGACATTCTTTAATCAAACTTGAACTTTCTATAATCAAAGAATTCCCTTGAATGTATACAAATAGAAAAATTACATTTTCACCCCCAGCTCTGGGGTATTGATTTAAGTTTATTTTCCTGAGGTTACTATGCATTATTTTAGATACAACCATTTTAGGAAAGTCACTCATTCAGAACAAGAGGGACACTACAAACTATGTCCTTAATTAAGAAAGTTCCTTTGAGAACCTTGGAAACCTGTGACTAAGCTGAACAGGGCACAGTTAAAAAAAAAAAAAAAACATGAAGTGGGACTTGTTTTTATTTCAATCTCGTGCATTAATTAAATATTTCTATAAGATGACCATGTTAAGGGATAGGAATATAGCTTAGGGATGTGCAATGCCCTGTTCTATTACCAGCACTGAAAAACTAACAAAGACCCAGTCACAACTTGCCCTACAGTGCCAGTCATTCTAAAATATGAGAAGACGGGAGATCAAGAAGCCCAGCAGAGAATCAGTGTGTTAAAAGCACTCATTAGTGCCTGCTTTTAGATTAGGGAGTGCCGAGAGAGATGAGCAGCATTAACTTTGATCAGATGAATCACTCATTAAATGGGAGAATAATTCCACTTTATTTTTAGAGAGTGTTTACAGAGCTCAGAAGCTCTGTAAAATACAAACAATTACAATGCCTCTAAAATCAGGAGGAAAAAAAGAGAACACCTATGTTTCTTCTCTTACTAGGTTAAAATTTGCATATGCTTAGCTTCTTACCTTCTCTTTATGAAAAACTATTTACAGTAGAGAATTTGAACAAAAAAAAATTTCTCTTTGCTTCTTTGATGGGCAAAAGTGATGAAGAAAAGTACCAGACATTTTCCACAAGGTCGCAAATGACAGGAAAACACTATGGGTTCATGGTTATCATGCACACTTGATAAAATATAGACCTTGGAACTAATGTTCACAACACCCACATTTCCCTGGTTCAGGGCTCAGAGAATGAATAGCATTGCACTGGATAAAAGTGTCTCCACAGTGCAGAGGGTTAGGACAAATGCTACATAACACTTTTGATCTTTGTTCTGATTGAATGTATCATGGGAATCCAAGTGAGGTACTTGGTCTGGAAGCTTTAAGTTATTAATAAGAATAGATATCACATGGACCACAAGTCATATATTAAATAGACTCTGCATTAAAATGCACACAAAGTCACAAGGGGTTGCTTGTCCTTATAAATTTATCAGGCCAAAGTAGGGGCTTACATAGATGAGTATGTATGTCATCTACTCCAATAGAAATTGGGGCCACAGATCTCCAAGCAATAATAGTTTGCCAAGATGCAGCACCATGCAACATTTGTACTCTTTCCACTTTCAATGACTTAAATAAAGGGATTCTAATTTTTCTTGTCTTACTGATAATTGATTTTGCTTCTACAATCCTGTTCTAGCCATTAATGTAGCAATCAGATTTCAGTTGAATGCTTTATTTAAACTAATACAACAGTCTGTATCAGTTCCACATAGTGAAGTATTAGTCCAAAGCATCAGAGAACATCCTCAAATTATGTACAATAGACACAAAATCATCACTGTTCAAAGAAGCGCTGCTTCAAAAAGGGATACTATTTGATATCACAGTAAAAACTGCTCCGATGCCAGATTGTTCCTTTGAACTAAAAAGAGATCTATCCTGTGCATTAGCAAATGCTTTGATTCTGTCCAGTGACTATGCTAAAATTAGAATGTGGATTGACTTCCAGTTCCCTCATTCATCCCAATCTCTCCCCCCTGCCCCATTTTTTCTCTTGCTCAATGCTCCAAACCCTTGTAAGACTTTGCTAAACCCATGTGACTAATTGACTTTCCCAGAGCCAAATCAGGATAAAACTTGGAAGGATTATTTATAACCTTCAATTTGGCATTTCAAGTGTCACTTTTCTCCCTTCCTTCCTTCCTCCTCCTCCTTCCTTTTCCCTTCTCCTATACCACACTCACCCTTTCCTCCTGCTTTGTATTCTTGATCTAACTCTTTCTCAGCTGAGAACTGACCACACATTGTTCGCAACCCCTTCCTTTGAGAACAGGAATCTATTTTTCCCACTTCTTGAAGCTGAGACAGTATATCATGATGTTTGATGAAACTGCTGTCTTGCCAAGGCTCTTTTTCACCCTCTTGGTAACCTAAAAGTCACTGAAGAATCCTGATCCAGCTTCCTTGAGGACAAAAGGCATCATTAAGAGAGGTCCACCATCTTTATATGTAATTATCATGCACCAATAAGAACAAGCAAAGAAAGAGGGGGGGGGGGTCAAGTCATCCCACTGAGAGAGAGAGAGAGAGAGGGAGAGAGAGGGGGAGGGTAAAGTCATCCCACTGATGAAAGAATCAATCCTCATGAAAGAATGAAGGCACAACCCACAGAATCATCCCACCATCCACAAAATCACTAGGAATAAATTGTACTTGAGCTAACAAATTTGGGGTTATTTTTATGAAGGAATACACAAATGATAAACTCAATTTTCATTCTCTCATTTTCTGCCACTCCTTTTTCCTGTAAAATTTAAAGTGTATTGTATTTGTCTAGTCCTAAGGGTTTCCTTGCACTTGGCAAATCATTTTGTCTTAGTGATAAGCAATTGATAAAATCCATGAATTAATTTTCCAATGGAACAGAATGAAGTCAGTCATTACTTTTCACTTATAAATAAGCAGCACAATAGTTAAGAGGCAACACATTTTTGCATATACAGTTTTTATTATAGCTACAAGCATCTTATTACTAAAATATAAGAAATCCTAACTATGGAAGAGACATATGGACACAGAGGGATGGATGAGTCAGCTGGTAGACAGAGAAAATTAGACACTGTTGTATCCTTCCTATTTTTTATAAAAAAAAAAACTACAGAGAGAACTACATCACTTACTAGAATGAGAAAAAAAATCATATCAAATCAATAAAGAAAACAACACTAAGTTGTTGCCCAATGTTCCTAGAGTCCTATAGGTAAGATTCATACCAGTGATGATGAAAGAAATGAATTGTCCAAATTTTAGTAACTTCAATATGGTTCTAAGGGAGGTTTGTGAAATTCCATCTCACAAACTAAGGAAAACAATTTCTGTAAAAAAGAAATTTACACTAAATTCCCGTAATTTCTACTGTCATTCAATTATGTAATGCTTGCATATCTGATAATGTACACTGTAAACAATTTAACTGCTAGCCCATCACTACTCTTCTCCTTCAATTTTCTCTGTCTGTATTATAGCCTTCTCCCCCGCCCCCAGTATGTACAGCCCACCCACAGTGCTATTTCATGATCCTCTTCCAAGCCTTCCTTTCACAGTGAGGTCGCACAGAGGCCATCTCCAAACTTTATCTAATGGTGTCCCTTCCCCAAGGGAGCATTTTTCATATTAATATTAAATAAGTAATTTCAGTTAGTGCTTTGTGCTATCTGCAATTATTTATGTTTTTTGTTGACTTATTTATTTTCCTCAACTAATTTATACAGTCCGTGAGATCAAGGACCTTCCTTTATGTGCTATTATGTCCTTAGCACTAAGAATAGATGACTTCAATGAATGAATTGAGTAAATAAACTTGATCAGAACTACAGAGTTGAATGCCTGGCAAAGCAAAAAATACTTCTTGCCATATGACACAATCTGGAATCTCTTCCCTTTTCCATCAAAACCAATACTCAGAAAAGAAAACTAAATGTTAATATGGAACTAATAAAACTATTTTTAAATGTTAGCTATGGAAAAAACATAATTTAATCCAAAAAATGTCTATTCTATAAAATGTATTTTATTCATCATCATGTCAGGATCAAAAACAGCTCCCCCTCTTTCTCCATCACTGGAGGTAACTGAGATTTGCTTGTGTTTAGCAATCTTGAAATCCTTGCCTCCAGCTAAAACCTTACATCTGTGGCTAACACTAAAGGTACTGCTTGCCTTGTGTCAGCAGATCCACCCACATCACTTTGAAAATGCACCACCCTTCCCTATGGTGCACAGTACACTTATAAAGATGTATGATATGATTTGTTTCCCACTGGGAAGAAATGGTTTGTAGGACAAAAAGAGCTGCTGTGAGAGAGTCAGACTGCATCTAGTGCAAAACTGAAACACCTCATTCCATGTGCCACAGACAATTCAAAAAAATAAATCACCAGTTTTCTCTATCACTCATTTTTGCATTTTATTAACAATTTCATGAATAATAAGAAAGGATATCTTATGTGGAGAAAGGTTATAACATGAGGATGTTTTAATTTAAAACTGTGTGTATCAGTATGACCAAATTGTTATAAATTTTAATCAGTAAAAGAAGAGTCAAAGCAATTTAAAGATTTTTTGTTAGTATTATTTGTTAATGGTAGAGAAGACTAGTAAGGGTAAAATCAAATGTAAAGTTAAGATTTGTTATAATAAATACAATGTTCAATAAAACAAACACATTTCTTTGTTATAGTGCATATTTCAGTAGAAAATAATTTGCATGACATCTGTCACCAGATACATGTTGCTTCTGAATCTGTGTACCTTCTTTACTGTCTTATAATAGAGGCAGAGTGCTAAAGAAGAAAACAAAGTATTATGTATGTGAAGGTGGGAATTTCAAGGTCATTTGAAGAACAAGGAATCACTATAAGTCATAATGGACCTTGTCCGTGTACTTATTTTAATCCTTTCTTGAGTTTCACTGTAGCTAAGAGGGAAAAACAAAGTTATGGTAGTTGCTGTTGTTAACAGAACTATTGCTCAGGCAATATAAAAACTTAAAATTAAAGGTATAGAAAATGTATTTAAGATAGTCAGGCTTAAATAGAAAATGGTTTAAGTCATTGCATGGTGGGCAGAAAGAATCAATGTGGGCAATTTTGGTCAATGAGTTGAATGGAAAGGAAGAAGAGCATGAGGGGGTCATTAGGAAGGGCCCTACATTCAGAAAATTGGTTTTGACTTCATCATGTAGGCCACAGAGGATATGGAATTTGTATTGTTATTTAGTTATACATAACTGTAGAATCCATTTGATAAAATTATATAAGCCTGGGATATAATTCTAATTAGGACCCCATTTTTGGGTGTGGGCACAATGGTGGGATTCACCTAGGTATTTTCGTATATGTGTATAGGAAAATTATGTTAGATAAGAAACAAATTTAATTCAGTATGTTCAAATAAGTAGTCAATAGTTATTCAATTACCTAAAACGGGTTAATGGTCTAATGTATACAAGAATGACCCAATCTGTCTCCATGGGAAAACTGTTTTTATAACGTGATAAGATCAAGTCTTGAAGCAAGACTTGGGATTGCACCACTGCCAAAATTATTCTCAAACACTTACTGTATTTATTGCTTTTTTCCCAATGGGTAAAAACACAAAAATCTAAAATACTTTCCATTATCTAAATTACCATCATTTTCTTTTAAAATTCCAAGTCCATAATGACATTGGTAATGGTTTGAGAGATTCACTGTTAAGTGCAATAAAATACACACCCTAACATCCATTTAGTAACATCTATAACTCATGTTGGGGAAGGCACCACAGCATTTATTATGGCCTGTGGACACTCATTCTGGAAAGGCTGATGGGCACTACCTGGTGCTGGTGAGCTGGCATATCCTTTTTTTTTTTTTTTTTAAGTAAGATCTGTCTACCTTCTTTTCAATCAGCACCATGAGAAATAAATCATCCTCATTAAATAGGAAAGTCCTCAGACAGATGTAACTAGGCAAGTTACATGCCAGATTCTCTGTAGAATCCACAAAATTCATACATTCATATGAAAATATTAGAGAACATATAATATCTCAGAGAAAAGTCTAAGCGCAGTATAAAGTAAATAGAACCTATAAAAAAGTAATCCGCTCTCATGAAGCTTAGAGGAGTAGGAAAATAAAGAAATAAGTATTCAGGGTGATATATAATGTATCTGAGGGTGATTAATAAAGCAGGGTGATTGGAAATGTATATTGATAAGAATGCAGGAATTTGGGCTGGGGATGTGGCTCAAGCTGTAGCATGCTCGCCTGGCATGCGTGCCGTCCCGGGTTCGATCCTCAGCACCACATACAAAGATGTTGTGTCCACCGAAAACTAAAAAATAAATATTAAAATCCTTTCTCTCTCTCTCTCTCTCTCTCTCTTTAAAAAAAAAAGAATGCAGGAATGTGCACTTTATTACTAGAGTAGTCAGGGAAGACTGTAGCAAGCAGACTTTAGTAAGGCATGAGACTATTGGGAAAGAACATTCTAAATAGAATAGTAAACATAAAGGCTATGAAGTAGGAATGCATGTCCATACATGAAGACCCATGAACAGAATGTCCAGATAGCTGAAACCAAGAGGGATAGATAGGCATTATAAGAAATTAATGCAGACACTACAGGGGCCTGAGCATGTAGAGCCTGGTATGCCACCAAGAGACTTTTGACTTTTCCCCAAGTCAAAATGTATTCCCTAAATAAACTAGAAAGCCCTGAAAAGTTCTAAGCAGGAGAAAAATATCAAATATAAGTTGAAAAGAAAATCATGGAGGCTGCCTTAATGTTCAATAACTGCCACAGGGAGGAAAAGAGGAGGCAGGTTGGGTCACAGTTACAAAGTTACAAGTAAGTAGGAGGAATAAGTGGTAGTCTTCTATTGCTCAGTAGGGTGACTATCTTTAACAATAATTTATATTCCACAATAGCAAGAAGGTTTCTGAATGTGCTTCCTACAGAGAAGTAATAATGTATGACCTGATATATATGCTTATTATTATCCTTAAGTGCTCATTACATGGTATATATACATATCAAATAATTACCCTGGACTCCATAAATACGTGCCATCATATGTCAGTTAAAAAGTTAGGAAATATTAATAGACCATAGGAATTCAAGGCAGAGGCAGGGAACTAAGAGCTAATCTATGATTCAGTTGACAAGTGACAATGTCATTTGGATGAGGGTAGTCGCAGGGAAACTGGCTGGATTCAGGCTGCATGTAGAAGTAGAGCTGTGCTCACAGGATGGAATCCAGTCTAAGAAGAAAAAATAGAGTCACAGTTTTTGTACCGAGCAACTGGAAAAAATGAAGTTGCTTGGGAAAGAACCCAGGAAAATCAGGTCCACTGGGGGAAAATCAGGTACTAAATTGTGATGTTAAGTTTCAGGTGCCCCAAGTCTCAGGTGGCTGGAAATTCACGTGCCAAATATAGCACTACAGAGCCAGTGGGAACAATTAGAATGCCTGAGATGTAGTGTATACTGACCAGACACATCGGTGGCCAAGAGCACAGCACAGCATGTACATGAAACAATCACAAGGAAGAACATCAGGTGACTCAGCTCCATGCAGTAGGACTTACTTGCCCCACAAGGAGAAAAGCACCAAAAGCCCCTTCTTAGAACCCTATGGTAGAATGATGAGTTCAGCAAAAGTATAGACAGAATAGAACAGTCAACATGAAATAATGGGAATCTTGAACATAATGTCTGAATAGAAAAGCACTGGCCTCTTATTCAGAAATATTTCTCAAGTTTCCAAAACACCTCCCCTTATCTATGCCCCAATTCTACTTCATCAGTACGCATACCATGTTCTGTTTTCTATCTTAACTATATTAAGGCATCTCTTGTCTGTACTTCATTATGTGTTAGTGTCTGGCATGATGCGACAGAAGGTGAAAGATGAAGACTTATTGTAAAGAAATCATAAAAGTAAATAGATTCCACACCCCTTTGGAAGTTTCTATTTATGGAAAGGGGAAAGAACTCAAGAAAATCAGGTCCATTGGGGAAAAATCAGGTACTAAATTCTGATGTTAAGTTTCAGGTGCCCCAAGTCTCAGGTGGCTGGAAATTCATGTGTCAAATATAGCATTACAGAGCCAGTGGGAACAATAAGATTGTCTGAGATGTAGTGTATACTGACTGACCAGACACATCATATAATAACAATAATAATCATTGTTATTAAAGTATTATTATTAGTACTTTAAAATTAAAATGTTTATTAAATATAATCTCTAACAAAAATGATCAAAAAAATTAAGTGCTATACAAACTAAGTTTCTTAAAGCTGTTCAATGTTCTAGGTGCCCAAGGTTGTAACTGCTGGCATGTGAATTTTAAATGTGATTAAAATTCAAAAATGAACTGTCTTGAAGCTTTTCTTTTAATCATTTCCCAGTATTTCCCCTTTCCCTTCCTTTTTCCCTCCTGATCCCTTTCCATGAGATCCCTCACCCCACCCACCTTTCTTTTTCTTTTTCTTTTCTAGGTTGCCACATGTGGGAGAAAACAGATGACACTTCATCTTCCGAGTTTGCTTTATCTCACTGTCTTGAAGCTTCTTAACAAGCATTTACAATTTTTTTTTCCATGATTGGCCATGCAAAACTATTTAGATACGCTACTACTTGAAAAGTGTTAAGCCTTCTCCAAATAATGCGCTACTGTAAGTGCTCTTTAAACACTATCTGTAATTTTTTCCCCTCACAAATTATGAACATAGCGTCATTACAGAAAATACAGGAAGTCAAGTGTACTTTAAATAAATTCTATTTCCACAGGTAAAAATATACAAAGTAAAATTCACATCCAGTTTAAAACACCAATGCTAATTAAAAATGTAGACAAATGTATCCCAGAAATAAAAAAAACATGATGATACTCAAAAGCAGACCAAGTTTTTCTGGAGGATCTAGGATTTCCATTCTTGGGTTCCCTTGATATTTCATAATCATCTAGAAATCCACTGATACATTTTTTTTTCTTTCCCTTATTTCCTCACACAGACACTAAAGTCGGGAAGAATCAGCCATTCCCACGGAGCTTTAAGCACATTCCACAGGCCAGCCACTGTGATAATCGCTCTGGTTTTCTTTCTCTTTCACAGCAACTCTGAAGTAAGTACTATTACTGTACTTTCCTGAAGAGATAACTTCAGAGTGTAAGTAACTTGCCTATGGGAACCCAACCAACCACTGGCAAGGGTCAACCTCAGCTCTGCCTGACCCTAAAGGCTCTGCTTTTCATCATATTGCAAACTACCTGAGCATCTCTATCCAAATGATTTTTCACATCTTAAACAATTAGCAGAGTTATAAATAAATAAGTAAAGCAAATCACAAGGTGGATTTCAGACATTAACCAGGAGATACAAATATATATTTGGGGAGACAGTTTCTGAATTCACACTTTGGAGGAAACTTTACTTACACATATTCCAACCAAACACACACACCTCATAAAACAAATCCTAAACTTCCTACAATATTATCATAATACCTTTCAAAATGTGGTATCTAATAATACCCAAACAGTCTAGAGTATGGACTTACATGCTATCTGGGCATACATTTACATGTAGTTGTCCTCATTTTCTTGATGAAGAATCTCTTCTGTCATGTCAACATTCATTAAACAAAAATGTCTGAAATTCACCTTGTAACTTGTTTTATTTCTTTAAGATCTTGCTAATGGTTTAAGATGCAAAAATCATTTGGATATAGATACTTTAAGCTGTTTGCCATATGATGAAAAACAGGGCTTTTAAAGTCAAAGAGCTCATGTTGACCCTTGCCAGTGGCTGATTAAGTACCCTAAGCGAGTAATTTCTATCTAAAATCCTCAGTTATCTCTTCTGACAATATAATTTTGTTTACTAGAAAAAGATTTCAAGTGGTTAATTTCCAAGTTGCAATAAAAACAATGCCCCAAAAGATCCCCATACACTCATTAGGATATTTTACTTTCATTTTTACATGAAATACTTTTAATTTCTTGCATTAGATGTTATTTCATTCATGGTAGTTTTGCTGTATTTGGAGCTTTGTTAGGTATGGCTTCTTTATCTCTATTTGAGGGACTGTCAGCAGAATTTGTGCCATACTGGAGGAAAGTTATATACATTATTTAAAAGTTATACTAAAGTTTTTCCCTATAAAAAAAACATTTTCCTTCTAATAAAGAAGTTGGTTAAATTTGCCCAGAAGTAGGTTACTCACCTTTTAAATCAATGTTTCCCTCAGATGAAGTCAGAAATCTGAGTTTTATACAGCAAAAGGCCTACTTATTTTATAAGCCAATACTGGTACATGCACACACATTCATTTTATTTATTTTCATATTCATTATGCTAACTCACAGAGCAGTTACAGGTTAATTCTAATAGAATGTTCTTTGGGATCCATAATAATTAAAAGTGTTCACCACTAAGTGAGCTTTAGAAATGGCTATGGATTAAAAAAAGGGAAAAAAAAAAAAACTCCATGCTCCCCGATTTAAAGACCACTGGTAGGACAGGGTCCAAATGCTAACTGATCAGATCAAACCCCTGTTAACATGGAGCTTTAACTGAATAAAATAAGAAAACAAGGAGTGTACCAATTTTTTTTCAGTGTATCCCAGACATCAACCAATTCTTCATCAAAAGATGTTAAGATGTTGATTCCAAGGATTAGTAATGATATAACTCCTCCGGGTCTTACTATCCTTTCATAAAATGGTGCCAATAACAGTATCCACTTCAAGTGGGATTTAGATTAAAGGAGAGTATCTATGAAGGCTGTAGCTCTACATCTGGTACATAATAAATGTTTGAATTTGACTTATCCTTATTTATTAATCACAAAGTGGATCCTATCATTGGTGAGCATATTAAAGACCTTCCCTGACCCTCTCCCCGGGAATAATTATTTAATTTTTAAAATGTCCAAAACTAGTTTGATCCGTCTTACTGTGTGCCATTTCATTTTTGTTTTTAGCTTTTCTCACGAATGTATGGCCATCAAAAATCATATTATAAGCCTTAACCTCCTAAACAACAGACACTGAATTAATATAAAATGATATCATTTGGATAAAAAATTGATTTAGTTGTGCTTTCAATTCCTATCAAAATATTGATTTTTAACCATTCTATAACAATGCATATTTATTAAAAACTAATGTGGCATTTGAAATTCCTGGACATCTTAAGGGTGATTCAATTTATTCATAGTAATGGCTGTATTAAGTATTGACGAAACAAATAAGATAATCCTAAAGAATGTGATTTTATGTGGAAAAAAAAAAAGTGTGACTCTAGGCCAAAAACCAAACAGGCTAAGTTTCACAGTATCGTCATCTGGTATAGTAAAGGATGAAATGGGGGCACATATGTACCCTAACCAAAACCACAATGGGTATTTCTACCATCTAGGCTAGTTCTCATTGAGGTTAGTATCAGAGACTGTCCTGAGGTAAGGTCAGTTGGAGAGAAGAAAGAAGGACAAGGAAAATGTACTTTGCAAAGCTACCCTGAAGATTCTAATGAAAACTCTAAAGCTTCAATCTAATTACTACCCACTTGGATTTGATTTCAAATGAGCCCAATAAATAATTGCCCTATTCCCCAGCTGAGTTCTGAACTAACTAGCAATTATAGCCAGAATATAACCTTTACTACTGCTAAGGTTAAATTTTAAATTGCAGTGGACATCTATTAGCAAATAGGATTTCTGATACTGACCCCAGAACTGAATGAATTGGCCATGCCCACTGGGCACTGGGACAATGTAAGGCTGCACCGTATAAGCAAGGTCTCTGGCACAGGCATAGGTGGGACTGGAAACACTAACAGACCAAAGTTTTCCTTCCTTCCTTCCCTTCTCACTCGATAGAAAAGTGAATCCATCTCTCTGCTGGAAGGAACAAGTGGGAGCTAGAGGCAGGAAGAGCAGTGATCAGGACCAATGAAACCTCAGCATGCAGCCAGGAACCACCACGCATCTCAATGCTATAACAAAAATACACCTGACTCTGAATTTTGAAGCAGGCAGTAAAACAGGAGGAGTCATTACTGTTAGATTTAACAGAGGAAAGAAAGTGGTTGTCTGTGCATGGTCTGCTCCTCCTTGATGTTCTTCTAACATTCATAGACTACTTTGTTCCTGGTGGTGAAATCCGAGTTGGCCAGTTAGAGGGTTTATTTTAATAGTGTCCGCCTATGCACTTCCAATTGTTCCTTGTACCAGGCTAACATGACAAAGAAACAAGATCTGAATTGTAAGACACTGTTAAATTCGGCTTCCTCTTTCTTCACCTGCCAATAGAGTTCTGAGGCAGGTACTACTTTATTTCAAAAAGGTTTTTCTTGAGGCATGTCTTAGCCTGAAAAATTTCCAAACATCCTTGTCTATGCTTCCCCTGCTAATTACTGTCTGCTGTAGGCAAAATGGAATGGGCCAAGAGGTGTCTTCTCTAACTTTTGAGGTTGTCACACAAATAGAACTAAAACTCCATAGACTTTTAAAATTTGCACTTAATATGAAATAAAAAGAGCATTTTTTAAGAGAATAGACTATTAATGTAAATTTTATCTATATTTGTATAAGTTCATGGAATTTTCACATGACATATTTGTCCCAACATTAGAAAAACTGAACTGGGCACTAGGTAGTCACTGCTCACATGTGACTATACAGATGTAAGTTAAACAAAATTTAAAATTCATTTCTTAATTCTCACCAACTTCATTTCAAGTGCTCAAAAATCAAATGTGCTTAGCAACTGCCTATTATGCAGCACTAATGTAAAACATCCATCACCCAAGTAAGTTCCACCGGTTTAGAATAGCACTCTTGCACTAACCTTGTTGTAAAATAAAGGACTTTAAAAAGACTACCTTTATATGCTTCCAAAGAATCTAATATTCTCACATAGAGTGAAGAATAAATATAATCTGGTAAACTGGCTGAATAATAAAGCATTTCTACGACTATATAAATGTTACTGGTCCTGTTTAAATGAAGACCTGGTGAACTTGTGTGCTATTAGCAATAAGTTACTACAATCTTAAAGCATTATTTCTGCAATAAAACTACCAGCTTGCTATAGTTATTAGGCTTCATATATATTTAGTTTCTTTGTTGACTCTGTTAACATAATTTCCTTATCAGGTTGCTTGAAAAAATATAAATGATTCTAGATTACTTGGTACAAAGTCATTTGCAGTTAATCTTTGTTTCTTGGGTCAGACGCACACACACATACACACAATACACACACATACACACACAGACATTGTGTGTACAATAAATACTTTCAAGATACAAAGACAAATTCAGAAAGAAAGCGTAATTTGGCAGTGGTGGGTACTTTCACATTAATTGCACAAAAAATGACTGAATTAGTAAAATATTTACATCAACATAATTCCAACAATTGAAAAGAACCTCCAATATAGTAAACGTGTAAAGCTTTTAATATAATCTAAATCTTAGATTCTGAATTTGGCTAAGAGCTCAGGTTTATTTTGATAAATCACATCAGTCTTTTATAGAGGTGAAAATGGAGAAACTCAGAACAATTTTGACAGAACAAACTATTATTGTTACTTCTAAAAGGGAGGCAAGAACAAGCACATGCACAAACACACACTGTACAAGTTTCTTCAACTATACATGTTTCTTCCAGTCAAAATAATCTGCTGTAAATTGTATCAAATTCATAAGTCTCATTCTGATACCTACAAAGTAGTGAGGGAGTGAAGACCCACTTTAGTGCCCTTTTGGTGCATGAAGTTCAAAGTGAAAGATTAAATGAATTCTGCAAAAGTTAGTAGACATTCCCATACTGTATCTACACTTGTGTGGCTTTGTTCCTTTTGCCAAGTATCCATCTGTATCTCACTATCAAAAGCCAGCTTTATGAATGTCAATCAGGATGTTTTCACCAGTTTCAATCACAAAGTGACCCATCCTTTCTGAAGGTTCTCTATATGTGACATTTGTACCTTCCTACTGTAATAAACATGATATTAAATACGCTAAATTAGTTAAGAGCAAGCATGTCATCCTATTCATTTTTTTTGCAATCTTTCTGAATGTCAAATACTGATATCCTATTAACCTTATGTTTCTTTTCATTTGGCTTGCTGCAACTGTTACTGCAGTATTTTTAACTGGCCACAAATTTAAAAGATCTCTATGCTCAGAGCATGAAGAAAATTAGCTTCAGATTAAAAACAAAAAAAAATAAATAGTGATCCATAATGAGGCAAAATAATACAGCTTTGGATTTACGCAGGCTAGGCTCTAGTTGAAACTCCAGTACCACGAGTTAGTAGGCTTTTAAACTTTCCACACTTTCTTTTGATGGCACTCACAGTAGGACCACGTATATACGGCATACTAGTCGGGCCTTTGCAGGAGCTCTAACTTCTCCAGGGATCTTTTTCTGGTCCAAATGCTCACAGAATTAAGATCTTGGCACATAGCCCTGGAGCGCAAATCTCTGGGTTATACTCAATTTCATATATTGATATACTAGCATAACGTCTGAACTTCAGTTTCTTAATTTTAGCATCTGCTAATAGGTACTTCATATATGTCTCAAATTCCACCGTGTTACATACTAAATAGAACTCATAAATAGTTCCAAATAGTTTTATTGCCTAAAAATATGTTCAAAATATACATCAAAGGGACAAAAATATTACTCCTCCTCCAATAATGTTGAGCTGTATCATCATCATCACTATGAGGTAGGCCTCTAATAGAGGAATAGTTGTTTGATTTGTTTTTTGAATGAATAAGAAAAGTAATAACTTTATTCTTAAATCAACAGCTTCTCAAAACACACATCATTTAGTGAAGGGTGGAAGTTGCCCAGAATCCAGATGGATTCATTCAGAATGCACTGGAAAAAGGAGATGAGGACAACAGAGAAATACCACCCCAGCTTCTGCCCAGGACAGAAGTAGCCTTAAAGGCTCTCAGGAGACTGCACTACAGGACTCACAGACAAGGATATAGGTCAAGCATAAGGCTATACTGCCCTTTCCACGTCTGGTCCTGACATTTAGAGAGGATGTGGATTTTATGTTTTTTCTTCCTTCAATAAATTCAGTCATCCAGTTGGACACTTTCATTACTACACATACACAATATTTGAACGGCTTTTCAACACTGATCCTAAGTGTGATTGCAATTTAACTGATTACTTGGCTAGCAACAGCTGCTCTACTCCCAACAGTGGAGCCCAACTGACCCACAGATTGATCTGTTGCTGTCCTCAGCAGAGCACAAAGTCATCCACTTGAATATGATAGCCCAGACCCTCCTTCACATCTTGACTTCCCTAGAGAAAGCCAAGAACAAAAGGTTCACAGAAGGCTCCAGGCTGTAGGTACACACAATCCTTAGCTTAATGCTGGTATTTATGAGATCAAGAGTTAAACCCAAAGGATGGAAACTGAGATCTAACAGTGCATATATCATGCATACCAAAGCACCAAAGAGCTTTTATAAAGAAATGAATCATCAAGAAGCTAAAAGCAATAAAATATTTAATCATGCTGTTGATCATTATTTTTGAGTCAACAGAATATTGACAACAGCTTTAAAATTGGAATAATAACTAGCAGTCAAGATATCATGGCCTGCTCAAGGACATGTGAAACAAAATGACAGATGCCCAGTGGACACACAGTGATGGTAGCTGAGCTACTCCAAGAAAACCATTTGGGGGAAATCTGTGGTAAAGGCAAGTTGAATTATTTGATGATGTTAAAGTTTCCAAATTTCAAAGAAAAAACATCTAGTTCTTACTTTCCTAACGTATCAAATGAAATCTGCACAGTGTATGCTTCTCAAAAGCAGTGGAAAGAATTATTGATTCTACATACATGATTAAAAAATTAAAACCTATCGAATTTGAATACCACATTTAGTCCTAAATATCTGATTACATGAAAGTACATTTCATCAGAGATATATTGTGTATTCTTATTAATACATCTCTTTCTTATTCAAACAACAAGAAAACTGAAGAAACTAATTGCTTTCGTAGTTTATGATGCCATAAACTTTGCCTCAGAAAATGTGTATATTTTTATTTCTCTATTATAAGGTTAGCCAATACAGAACTATTAAAAATGTCCAAAATATTATAAGGAAATAGGAATCTGGTTGCCGTTTTATGGCTTGGATGCAGAATAAAGCTTTGGAGAGGAACAAAAGAGGCCAGGGCAGTAGCTTTCAGTTTGGGTGGACAACAGACTCCCCCTAGCAGTATAAGATTGGTTGTGTTCACTGAGCCTGGGTCAGGCTGCCTGAGGCACACTTGTCTTTCTTACCAAGACAGTGGGAAGCATAAGCTAGCAAGTGTGCCCACTATTTGTCACAATGACAACCATAATCATTGAGCATCCCTAATACTGGAAATTAGATTCAGTCATTTGCCTCTAACATACTTTAATACAACAGTATTTGAAGATTACTTAGAGCAAATCCTTGGAAATTTTCTTCATCATCTTAAAACTTGTCAAATGAGTTTATGTCTGAACATATTCATTTAGCATTAGTGACCACTCTCATTAACTCCCAAGCCCCTTTACACCACTCACAGCCTTGCATATTAGAACCTTATTTTCCTTTCATCCACAGTCTCAAGTCCTTTCACAAATCCCTAAACTCTTCATTAAACACAATGAAGATGTAGTCCTTAGTAATTATTCTTCTCCCTTCCTCCGTCCGTCTAATTTTCTCAATGTTCAGACACCCCTGGGCAATCCTGCCCATCCTTCATTAATAACACATTCTTGCCTCTTTTCACATAATTCTCTCTCGCCCGCGTCCTGCACAGGCAATGGAACTGGGGTCCCTCTTAGTGGAGCGGGCTGGCTGCGGAATAAAAGCTAAGAAAAAGAAAATGGTTAAAAAAAAAAAAAAAAAGACCCACAGTACAGAGGAAGTAATTTTAGAAAGTGGGGGCAGGATGGCTCTTCAATCTTAGAAATGGAGCTTCCACACTGGAAAGAACAACGGAGCCCGCACTTCCTTTATTTATATGGGGGAATATCAAAGGTGTTTGATGGAATGTTCTTTGCCAAAGAAGGTAGGAGGTGGGCTGTCCAGTTCCCAACAGTTTAGGCCCAAATCCAAGCTGGAGAGCTGTCTCACAACAGTAGATCAAAGACAGAGATCTCATTCCTTGGGCAATCTGATATGAATGGGAAAGCAGGGAGAGTTCCCAAGGAAAAAACCTAAGTCTCCATGTCTCGGTACTGAGTAAAGACTCCTCAAGTAGCTCACAGGTGGCTCCCCACAGTTCTCTCAGTCGAATACCCATAGCAAATAGCCTTTACTCCTATGTTCAACCCTTCAGAAGATGGGCATCATGTGATTTGTTTTGGCCAATAAAATGAGAGCAAAATTACGTATTTTCTACAACCAAGAAATGGTTCTGACACTTCTTTTCCTTCTGCCACAATAATAGCATGTCTTGCTATTGTCTGAATGTCAGTGACCTGCAGATGGACTAAGTCATGTCTCAAATACAGAATGCCCCTCTGCTTGGTTTCCATAATGAGGAGGCCATGGAGTAGAGTCAAAGCTGAACCAGAGCCAACATGTATTAAGAGAAATAAGCTGACATTCTTAGAAGTCACTGAAATTCTAGATTACCTGTTACACAGTATAACTGAAAGAAAACTATTACATAGGTTTATAGTGATAAGAAAATGAGATAATACACGTGGAGATTAACCCCCGGGCTCCTTAAGAAGCAACTGCCAACACGGGATGGAATGTTATTCAGGTATCATTCCACAGGTATCTGTTTCATTCTTGTATCCTTTAAATGAGAACACGGTTTTCTAAATAGTAATTTTCATTATGCTTTAAAGATGATTGGAGCTTTAAAATGTGTATTATATTATGTCAAAAGAAAATGTCCAAAATAAATAAATATATAGAACCCACAGAAAACTACAGTAGAGAGAATAAGATTTGGAGAGGCGAGTTGAGAATGAATAGAATCACTTTTTTTTTTTTTTGCAATAAACATTTAGTGAACATAACTGTGAACCAGAGACACCGATAAGCAGTAAGGAAACTCCTATAAATGAAGTAATTCTATTTTTGTTAATCTGGAGAGAAAATGAAAAAGTACACAGCATTTCCAAGTTCAGGCATCCTCTAATGGAGAAAAGTGCACTTTTGTTTTCCCCCTCTGGAGAAAGGTCAAGGAATTTCCCTTCAGTTGTGATCTCAAGAATCAAGAGAGACAGGTGGATGAAGGAGAGAAAATGTAGGCATACAAAGAATATGTCCAGCAGAGCAAACAACTGATGATTATTCCACAGTGAAAGCAAATAAAGCCATCCACTGTCAGTGACAGGGGTGGCAGGGAACTGATCTTTGTGAAGTTAGATGGCATTTGATGCAGCCGCCACAGAAAACAAGCAATGAAGCCGAGTATGGCTTTGTTGTCACATGGTGGCCTGGATCTTGAGAGCTGGGTGGTTTTTTCTACGAGGAGACTTGGACTGTCTAGGAGGTAGGTGGCCTGTGCCAGAGTTACATCTGATGCCAGATAGTTTCTGTGAAAACAATAAGAAATTGGACTCGTGAAAAGAGTCAGCAGCGGCTACTGCAATAGACTCTAAGTCAGGAATATGAAATAATGGTGGTCACGGTTCCTCTACTCATAGATGCTACAAAAACAGAGGACTGATGGCCTCAGTGAAGCTAACTCATGGATGGATGGATATTTTTAACTTAGGTCAAATGCAATATCTGATGCAATTACCACCTGTCTGTATCATCAGGATACATAAAACACTTCACTCAGGGAACAACCAAACAGACATGATTTAAGGCAGCTAAGGGCTATAATTACTTCATCTGCAGAGCATTTCCTTTCCCTTCAAATGACAGCCATTACACTTTTTTAGGTTATGGAAAATCACTATTAATATCCTCATTTTATAATTGGAGAAAATTGATGTTTGGGCAAATTTTAAAACTTGCCTAAAATCCCAATGTGGGTCTACCATGGATTTTAGTTAGAATCCAATTTATTGTTTTTATGCCTGCCTCTTAGGCAGCCAAGCCAGAAAAGACAGAAACATTATAGATAAGGCAAAACCCTAATATATACTGAAATTACCCATCATTTCAAAAAGGTTATTTTGTTTGATTCCCAAACCTATAGGCCAAAGGCTAACTTATTCTGGGCATTCTGGGAGAAGTGTGCTCAGTGACATTATATCCTCAGGTGATGTCAGCCTTGACTTTCCTTTTTTTGAGTCATTGATTTTCCTTTAATGTCTACCTGTATGATAGAAATACCGTTTTAATTTAATCATTGTAAACTATAACAGATGCATCTACAACTTATTAAGGTTAAAGGTCTTTTTTGTTTTTGTTTGACAAATTTCTTTTGTTTACCCTTGAGAAAAAAAATCTATACATTTTATGAAATTATAAGACTATAAATAGAGCCAAGGGGTTGGTTCCAGGACCTGAAAATGAATATTCTTACATACAAATAGTTAAGAAACAAAGAAAACGCTCCAGGCTATGTGATAAATGGTAAACAATTTCCCTATGTGCTTCTAATTTTAAATTAAAATTGAGGTCACATTGAACTGGTGGAAGTCAAAACCAATTTAGTTCCTTTGATCTCAACCTGGGGAAACATACACTTCTGCTTATTTTCTTTGTAATGAGCAAATGCTTTTCACATAAAACAGACTGTACTGCATAGAAATAAGGGGACTTTATGGAAGACACCCTATAAAACTTTGTTTTCCAAATGCAAGATAATATGATACATATTTTTTAACGTTTGCTCATATGAACGTTCATTTAAGAATCATAATTACATAGAACCTTCATTGAGATCTAATTCCACCACTAACTTAGCATGAAAGTCAGAGACTCCCCTTTTTAAAGTTTCTTATCTGTAGAGTGTGTGTTAATTTTCTTGCTTTGACAAATTCATTTGTCCTAAAAATTAAATAGTTTTCCCCAAAATAACATAACTAAGTACCATAAAACTTTAAGCCATGTGTTCTGAAATCTATGTTTCCTTGATCAACAACAAATTACAGTGTAATTGTTTCTGAAAAAGTTTTTTTTTTAAATTCATCTTGCAACAGCCTCTTTTAAGAGTACTACAGTGATGTCTAATAAAACTTGACCAAATTTCTTATATCTGTACTAGGGATAAAGAACACAAATGATCCTAAATAATGTGCTGATCCCAAAACAATCATCTCACTTAAGAGCACAAGATTCTTTACTTCACAAAAAGATTTATAATACATTTTACTTCCTCTCCTATTAAACCTTTTCTTGGATGGTTCCTCCTAATCACATACCACTGCTAATGTTCCTAACTTCCTATAAAAACAATGTTATACAAATTTATCCTGAGTTTTCAGTTTTTAAATAGAGTAACTATGGTTTCTGGTTACCAAAATTGCCCATTGACTTTTGATATTAAATAAAATTGGTAAATGAAAACAGACATAGATTCATACTTAATACTTCTAGATTCTGTTCCTTCACCTTCATTGCCTTAAAAATGGCCTTCTTCATTTATTATCTGAATTATAGAAATATCTCTCTAAACACTTGCCTAGCTCTACTCATATCACTCTCCAATCTTTACTCTGCATGACTGAGCTCTCTAATATCTTCACTAGACTGTCATTTTTCTTCTTCCTAGACTTCACAGAGCTTCAGAGTTTTATGAATGAAGGAAAAGTCGCTTATTTCAACCTCAGGAGCCCTGAGACTCAGGCCTCTCCTCAGCTCCACACTTCTCTGCTATACTTAGGAAGATAATTATGGTGAAGCAGAACCCAGGGCAGGAGACAGACCTTCTAGTCTCTGTAACTCCAACACCCTGTTTCCTCACCCTGGGACCCTTTCCCTCCCCTTCCTGGGTACAGCTAAGCTCACTCAGGACAGTTTTTGCTCAGGTGTTACTTTACTCCTGATTAGATGCTCTCCTAGGTGAGTCTCACAGCATCCTTTGAATATTCATCCTATCAGTCAGTAATCTACACTGAAATCCATTTTCTGCCTGGCAGATAGAATGTTGAGTTAAAAAGGAACATAAACTTAATAACATCATTTTTAAAAATGAAGTCATGCCTCCTGAATTCTAAGCAACCTCTCTATCCCCTCCTGAAACTGTCCAGCCCATGTCTCGTCTACAGCCTTATCATTATCAGCCTGGAAATATTCTTCTTCCAAACACCATGCTACCTACTATAGTATTTTATCATGGGGGGTAACGGGAGAGCCTGAACTCTTTTCAAGACTTAGCATTTTCTCTTCCTTCTGTCTCAAGTTCCTCTCTTCCCACTCTTGCCCTAGCTTTTTCCTAGGGCTCATATGATGATACTTCCTCAGAGAGTCAATACCCTCACTGGTTTTTAAGTCAGGTTTCCCTCTCATGGCTTATTTTTCTTTTCTTTCATGGCACTTGCCAAAATTTATAATTTCATTATTAATCCCATGACTTTTTGTTTGATGTCTGTCTCTGCATACTCCATAAGCTACCTGAGATCCAGCACCACATTGTTCTTGTTCACCACTGTAAACTTGTGCCTGGCACAGGGACTAGTACAATGCTATGTTCAGGAATATTTATTAAATGATAAAGTGTCTTTCATGAAGCTATACCATTTTAGAGGAATCGTGATTTTTATGACATTCTAGCACCAAAGAGTTGTGCAAAATGAATTCCTCATAGAGGATTCTCACTGAATAGATCAGCGAACGGGCAATTTTCAAACACAAACCAAAATTACTATGACTTAAACCATGCTGAACAGCACTAGCCTTTCTTTGCTTATGTGGATATGCTGAAGATGCGTTGTTTCAGACTGACACTATAATAGGAAATGTGATTCCCCCTTCAGGAATCACTCCAGCTGGTGAGAATGTTACAGAAAATGATCCTCCCCTGTGAACTCACTTTGTAGATTGCCTCAGCTGAATAAAATCACTGCATCTGCAATCTTGCTTCATTCAGGGGCATCATTCATCCTTAGAAAATATAAAGATCCAGCCACCCTTACTCCAACTTGAGACAAGATATTAAAGGGCCATCCTACCTCCATAGCTCACCAGGGGTTTCAGAGTGCTGTACAATCACTCAACTTCTCCCTCCACCCACTCCCCCTTCTTATCCCCTTCACTTGTACATACATTTGTTGATGCATGTACAACAAATTCTCGCATATTAAAATCCATCTCAAATGGTGCTTAATGGCAAACCTATGCATGACCAAAAGAACAGTAGTTCAGAAGTCTAAGTGGATAAGAATGACAGATAAAGAAAATGTGGTAAACCACTGTTGTAGATCATACACATTGCCTTAGGTTTTTAAAATATTATTTAGCATTGTGGTCTGTTATTTACCTGAAGAAAACACATATGTTTTAGCCTCTCGGTCTGTAACCAAAAGGCCCTACAAGAAAAATTAGAGAAGGAAAAATTTATTTGGCTCATGATTTCAAATATTTCAGTCCATAGATGGGCGAATCCACACATCTGGGCCCAAGCTGAGACAGAACATTACAGAGGAAAAGGACAAGGGAGGGAAGCATTCAGGACATGGTAATCAGGAAGCAGAAAGAACACTCTCTGCTCACCAGATACAAAATAAAAACCTCAAAGTTAGGACTCCAGTGATGTACTTCTTCCAGCTGCACCCTACCTGCCTACAGTTACTCCCCAGTAATACATATCAGTGGCTTAATGAACTGATAAGGTTAAGACTAACAACCATATCAACTCTCCTCTGAACTTTCTTGAATTGTCTCACACATGAGCTTTTGTGGAACATGTAATATCTAAACCATAACAATATGCATTGTTAAAGAAGGTCTTGAAGGAAATGATGGAGAGCAGGTATATGATGATGTTTGGGCCACACGAGTGTGGGCAGTTACTGTTTAACAAAAGAAGGAAGTGAATCCTTATAAGTGCACTAGTTCGGCCAGGCCAGTAAGTGTTACAGGATAAACATGTAACTAGTTCAGGATAAGAAGGGATGTTCCACACAGAAAGAAGACATGGATGTTTGTTACTAGAATAAAGGAATAATCTAGCTGACTGGCAGTTTTCAGCAAGCTAGCTAAAACTTAACCCTTATTATTTCATTCATTGTACCTTAATTATGCATATTTCAAAGTTAAGCAATTAAAATTAGGCACATACCTTGCTCTAAAGGAACAAACATGCTCTTTCCTCAGCAGCTCATTAGAAAATGTCTACCAGAGAAGAACGGGTTTCCCTTGAGGCCCTTGGGCTTCTTAAACTTAACTGTGAACACAAATCACCCAAAGGATCTCATTAAAATGCAGATTCTAATTCAAGGGTTCTGTGCTGAGACTTGAGAGTCTGCATTTCTAACAAGCACCAGGTGATTCTGATGCTGCTGGTCTATGGGCTACACTGAGCAGCAAGCCATAAAAAAATTCCAGAAAAACCTGAGTATGCCGCACAGAAAATGATTTAGATATAAGCCAGCATTTCTGACATATCATTCAGTGGGGGGGGAAATTATATATATAAAGAATATATATATATATATGTACATACACACACACACACACACACACACACACACCATTTCTGGAAAGGATAAAATCAAACACACAAGTACAAATAAGCATAAGTAAAAAAAAAAAAAGTCACTTACCTCTTAATTGTTGTACTTGTAAAATGAACACACCAACAAAACCCTGCCAGCCTTAAGAAGTGTTATGGTTTGGATGTGAGGTGTCTCCCAAAAACTTACATGTGAGACAATGCAAGAAGGTTCAGAAAAGTGATTGGGTTCTGAGAGTCTTAACCCAATCAGTGAATTAACATTTTGATAGGATTGACTGAGTGGTAACTGAAGGCAGGTGTGTGGGCTAGAGGAGGTGGGGCATTGGGGGCAAGGCTTTGGGGTGTGGAGTCTCTCTGTCTGCTTCCTGATAATCATGTGAACTACTTCCCTCTGCCAGACTCTTCCACCATAATGTTCAGCCTCACCTGAACCCTCTGGGGAATGGAAATGACTATACATGGATTGAGACCTCTGAAACCATGAGCTCTGAAATAAACTTTTCCTCCTCTACAGTTGTTTTGGTCGGGTCTTTATGTCACAGCAGTGAAAAAGCTGACTAAAATAACAAGCACTTGTGGGAAGCAAATGAAAGCCACTTTTGCAATACATACCACAAAATGTTTTGCATTTTTAAAGTTTGAATTACATAGGGCACTAAAAGTTCCATTAGGTTACTCTTTTACTGCAGGAACAAAATTCCAGATTTTCATTTGGGTACACTTGAATGTACTATGTATATATGTTAAGTATAGATGTGTGTGTGTATGGCCCTATATTAAAGATGCTATGCAGACAAACATAACTGTATTTTTTCTTGGGGAAAAAATTCAAACATGAAACAAGTTACATGCACACATGCATTATATAAGTCTGAAAATGAATTTGATGATAGTGAGAATTAGAAAAGGAGGATAACGAGCACATCTGTTGCTTCTTGTCAAGGAAGCCAATACTGCTGTCCCATTGTCCAGGGTACATGGAATCACGATATATTAGAAATGGCACGTCTGAGAGCCTTTTCATATCTGGATACAAACAATGGAATCAATATTTACTGGGAAATTGTTCTGTATATCTTCGTTGAGCTATTCCTCACAGTGACTTTGTGAGGTAGGTCCTCCTATGCTCATTTTAAAAATGAAACAGGAGTGTATTAACCTGCCCTTGGTCCTACAGCAAGGTGGCTCCTACTCTCCTTTGAAAAGACAGGTAACCATGTTCCAATGGTTCCTAACTAGGAATACTCAATGGAATTACCTGGAGAGCTTTTAAAAGTCCTAATTCCTGGATTCTAGCTCTTTTAATGCTTCTGACTTAAGTAGTCTTGGGTTTGATTTTCACACTGAGAGTAAGTCCCTCCGGTGATCCTAATGTGTCTCAGAGCTAAAAACCAGACTCCAGGACACTGAATCCCTCCATTCTTCCCCATTCCCTTCAGAGTTAAGCAGATGACCTCATCTTTTATTTCACAGGAGAGCAGAAGCTTCAAGTGGGGGTTCCCAACTGTCTCCACCAGGCCTAGACACTGCCCCCTGTCCTTGTGCTTTCCACTCCTTCCTCTGCTGTATGTCACAGAGGTAAGCTCTGTCCCATCCTCTCTCTTCTGCTCTCCCTCTCTCTGCACTCCACCCAATATGTATTCTTTCAACCTGAATTCTGGATGCAGTCTCCCCCCATCCTAGTCAGCTTTTTTTTACTGCTGCTGCTAGATGATGTGACCAGAACAATCGCAGAGGAGAATGTTTATTGGGGGCTCACGGTTTCAGAAGTTATCCATGATGGATGGTGACATTTCCTGCCATCCACGTGTCAGTCTGATTTCTACCCCGACACTCAACAGAATCTACTCTCGCCAAAATCACAGATATCACACTTTATCTCATACCCCAGCATTGGACTCTTGTCCTTTGACTCTGAACCTTTTCCTTTTATTCCATCTCGGCAGCCTCTTCTTCATTCTCAAATAGTCCTCTTGGCACCATCCTCAGTCCCCTAATTTGGCTGCTCGTCTCTAGCACCTGGATTACCATTCTCAACTGTTCCCTCTGTCTCCAGTTTTGTTCCTTCTCTCCCGTCTACACATGGCAGTCATGGAGATTCCTACAAGAGGTGAAACATAAAAAAGTCACTTTCCCTAATAACACCTTTCAATGGCCCCATATTTCCCTTGGAATAAAGTTCAAACTTATTGGTTTACTTTAAAAGACCCTTAAGGACTGATCACTGCCTCACTTTCTAGCTTTCTCTCTCATGATTTCCTCCTGCTGTTCAAAGAAACATAATAAATTTCTTAAGTTTTCTTGAATTTAGCATGCTCATTCTGGCTTCCAGAACCTTTCTGGCAAAGGTTCTTTCCTCTTTTCTTCCTTCCCCAATCTCTCTCCTTTGGATAAACACTTTTTTTTACCCTTTGGATAAAAACACTTTGCTCATTTTTCAGGTGTTTGTTGAAAAGAAGAGGCTCAGATTTTGAACTCACCCTATGTTGGCATGGAGACTCTATAATTTCGGCATGAATTTAGTTGCTTAAGCTCTCTAATTTGCAGTCGCTTCCTGTTTAAAATGAGGATAATAGAAATGTGCATCTCAGAATTCTGTGAGCATTAAGTGAGATAATATTGTAAAGTGGTTGGCACATTGCCTGCTTCATAGTGTTGACAAATCTTATTGTTCACATGCTCCTGGGAGGCTTATCTGTCTCTACAAATATTTTTGAGTAAAACCCTAACTGCCCTCACCTGCCCTCTACTGTTCTTGTCATTGTCCCCATTACATGGAATGACTCTATCTTTTTTTTATTGTTCTATATCTTCCACTATACTGAAGATCCTTGGGGTCAAGACTATATCCATTTTATTTACTACTGAATTCCTGACATCTGGCACAGGGATGAGTCTTTAATAGTACCAGTTAAACATTACTGCAATAAAAGAGCAGGGCTGCAGAATTCAAAGAACCCTTTCCAACTACACGGGTCATACATTTTTCAAAGTAGCACACTGCTTCTGGAAGGTATGATTATCACAGAGTGTATGCATGTGTAACTGTGTGAAAGTCAAAACATTCAGTAATAATCTTTAAGTGTAAATTATTTAAATTTGAAATGAGTCTTAAATTTGAGATGATTAATGTAAAGTATAAATAAATTATTAGATAAATATGATTAAACACTAAATGGGCATATACAAAGAAATACCAAATTTAGTGTAGGAAAGAGTATTTCAACATTTGGAAATAACTAGTTTCCTATCAAGCATATCCACAGTGAACGACACTGCATACTTTGCTTATTTGACAAATGCTATGTGAAAGCTGTAGAATTCTACTATTGCTACTACTAAAACTATGCAGATATTAGTGTGCAATCACTCTAAACAAAGAAATCCCCTGGATCTCTCACCCAAATCAGCTCCCAAAGTCCACTCTCATGGTTGGCTGCAAGACAATGATTTCTTGAACCCTGAAGATTGTAAACTGTAGGAACAGGATAATTAGAGTTAGAGGGCAAACTCTCTATGCTGAAATACTATGAATGGTAAAGGTTTTTAAAACAGACTGTCCTTTCATAAGACGAAGGATAGAGCAATATGTACCTAACCAGTAAATGGATCCTTTTAGAAAAAAATAAGATATATATCATTCAGAAGGTAATTTGGAAAAATGTTTGTTTAGTTTGACCCAATAATCCCTCCTCTAGAAACATCTTTAAAAATGTTTTGAAAAAAATTTAAAAAGCCAAATGCATCAAGATGTTTATTGTAGTATTTTGCAAAACATAGGAAAAGGCTAAAAACTATACAGACTTGAAATAAGAAAAAGGTTAGTAGTGTATTATTACAGATCATACGCAACCCTTAAAAATAAAATTATAACTCAGTATTACTGAGACATTTCTGTGTTGCTATAAAATATAAAATAAAAGCACATTTTTACACACTTATTTCAATTACATAGAAATTATATATGTCAATAAGGAATAAATAAGAACATGATTAACTAGTAAATGATAATTTACTAGTTAATATTAATATTAACTGATATTTTACAAATGTGAATGCTCACTTTTTAATAAATTCTATAAACTATACATATTTGTTATAGTACCTCTCCATTTATAAAAATCCCCAAATGTTTTTTAAAAAAATAGTGATTACAAATCAGATCATAAATAAATCAATATTTTTTAAGTTTTTATAAACTGTATTTTGGACTACATTTTGTTCAAAATGATAATCTCTACATCTCATCAGCCAAAACCACAGACTTGAGCTAGAAAGACTAACTCATTTCAATCCAGTTAATTTGAGTCCTGTTACTGAGTTCTTGAGCTATGGTTTATATCAAATAAAAATATTTTGCTTTTTGACTTAGTGACAAATGAAGAATATATAGGATGATATATAAAAGGTATACTGTTCTTAGATCCTTTCATCTAATCAACATTATGTACAGGTTAACAGATCACTTTCAAAAAAGGCCATTCCTGTGAAAGAAAACTGAATTCAAGGACAGACTCTGAAATTATATCCCAGTTCCCTACCTACTAAATTGTGTGACCTCAGGCAATTTACTTTACATCTGTGCTTTAAATCGCTCATCTGGTTTACTATCATAAGTAATAACAATACCTACCCAACAGAATGGTCGTACTAAATGTACTTATAGATGGAAAGCATTTAGAATGGTGGTTGGCAGGCAATACCATATAAATGTACATTATTTATATAATCATCACTCAACTTTAATCAGAGCTAGGATTTATACATATTTTTCTTATGTAATGTACTCTCCAAAGCAGGGCAACAAATAAATGTTATATTGCTTTCCTAAGAGAAAATCATAGAATTCTAAATTTAGAAATTTTAACCTTAGGCGGGTCATTTATTTCTCTCAATATCTGCTTCCTTATGAGTAAAATGGGTTGAATAGTTACATTATAATTTTTTGATAGGATTGAATAAGACATACAATAGAATTCAAGGAAATATAATCAATTTAGTCTCTCCTAAATTTTATATGGCCTGGTGTAGTATCTAATACACTAGATGGCTTACAAGTAAGAATTTTAATAACTGGGTGTAATCCTGAAAAAATGTTTCTCCAGGGTATATGAAGTTCATTTATAAAAAATAATTTCAACAGGCTAAATGTCCTGAGTCGTCAGTATCCCTTACATGTTAAGTGTACTTTGATGCCAGAGTGCAACTACCTTTCACAAGACTATGAAAAATATCAGTATGTAGGGACAAAGGAGTATGGTCATGATTTGATTTAATTCTATCTTCACAGAAAACAACCCTCAATTTTTTGGGGGGGGAGTACTGGTGATTGAACTCAGGGTCACTCAAATACTGAGCCACATCCCCAACCCTATTTTGTATTTCATTTAGATACAGGGTCTGAGTTGCTTAGTGCCTCACTCTTGCTGAGGCTGGCTTTGAATTTGAGATCCTCCTGCCTCAGCCGCTTGAGAGGCTGGGATTACAGGGTGCACCATTGTGCCTGGTAGCCCTCAAAGTTTAACGTTATTTACAATCAGAAGCAACTCAAGCTCTCAGAAATGATGATACCTATACCCTTAAGTAATGATTTTCTATAAAAAATAACTATGCTTATTGTTATCTTCCAATGAGTGGAGGTTTTGTCCAAAGCCAATGTGTGAAATATCCAAGAATACTGTAGAAAGATATTAAATTTTAAAAAGATGAAAGTAGACACACCTCATGAAAGACATAATCCAAGAGAATAAGGATCAGACACTAAATTTACTGACCAAAAAAAAATAAGCACCTGCAAATATTTATTCTAAAACTTGCTCACTTTAAAATTCTCAGTGAGACACTAAAAGGAAGCAGGATAAATTGAAACATTTTTGAAAAGTTTCTCAGGGAATAAGGCTTGATAGAAAGAGACAATAATTTCTCTTAACCTGGGTATCTTATCACTGCATCTGATCTTTTCAAACACTTTTATCTCCCCAACTCAAAAACTCCTAAAACAAACCTACAGGCATAACTTGAATTTCAGCAAAAAGACAACATAGGATATCATACTTACTGTAGAAAACAACAATGAGATGTAACTGGAAAGAAAATCTCCAAAACCACAATGCAGTATAATTTTGGTCTTCCCCAAATGCAAATGAAGGAGATAAATAGATTTTGTTGGTTTCTTGATTTGAATTAATCATCAGAGCAAAATCCACTAAAGTTGTTATAAGGCTAGAAACAGGTACATCAATTGAAGATATACAGTGTCCAGGCGCCCAAAGGAATAAACACATTAATGTGTGTATAAATACAACAACTTTAAGCAATTAAAAAATGTGTAAGTACTCATAATGGGCTAAGCATCATAAGGATTTCATATATCTTCCATCATTTCAATTTCCAAAACAACTCTTTAAGAGCTGGTCTTCCATTCACATTTTATAAATAAAAGAAAAGGTCTCATGAGATATGCTTATGCATTGGATGTATATTCATAGTTGAATGTCTTTGCCCAGTATCATTCATCAGGCTAGAGGTACAAACAAGGTTCAAGTCAAACAGAGTAAGTCTAAAACTTCAAATTTTAACCATTTTGAGGTGCTGTTTTTTCGGGTGGTTAGAATGCCCTGAGTTAAAAATACAGCATAACAAATTCTAACTGCATGAATAAACTATCTATTTTAGCAGTAAATTAGTAAGTTATTTTCAATAACCAATAAACTTGGCATAAATATCAATAAAAGAAAGTGAATTTGAGAGAAACATCATTCTCTCTTATGGTTTGAGTTCCCTCTAAGATAACATAGCCAAATGGTCACTTAAAAGAACTAGTATGGAACCTAATTTTAAACAACTTTCTGAGAACGATATTCTTGTGAAGACTAAGGAAATAATTTTTGAGAATTAGAGCTTTTCCAAGATAGGTTATTCCTCCTCTAAATTCCATATGTATTATAAATGTGTGTGGTTCTGGATAGAAACACCCTTAAGTAGTATGTTACATGAAACACAAACCAGTGCGAAGTCGGCATGGAAAATGTTATCCAAATTTTGACTGCAAGATAGTTTTAGACAGAGCCAGGTGTCACATTTCAGATGTAATATATATAATCCTAAACGTTAGCTGATCTCATTTCATTGTTTTTCCTGAATGAACTATCAGCTAATTGCATGGCTGTCTTCCCACACTGGCTTTGGACAGGCAAACATTAACACGTGGTTACCCAAGTAGATGAAAGGACACAACTCTGAACTCTCCTATGTCATCATCATTTTCAGTCAAATCCTGCCAGGCTTTGAACATGCGATTATGGTCATCAAAGCTACAACAGTCAAAGAAGCTGACCTAACTAACGACGGCTCACACAAAGAATTTGGATGAAGCCCCTGAATCCAGAGTCAGAAGTACTCAGTGAAGGGGTCATTGTGGATGAATCTGGGCCTGACCCTAGAATAGGCTGATGCACATGAATATATGTGCTGACACACAATTCTATGTAAAAACATAAAATCCGTTTTGAAATTGAAGTCATTCAAAATAAATTTAATGTATGCAGTAGGAGTGAGGGACACAAAAAATCTGCAGGGAGATGACAAACTAAAAATCTAGTTTTGCTGTGAGATAATGCAGCAAATGTACCTAGAGTGATTCTTAGCACACAGACCTTTTGAAAGTTACTCTCCATGCATCCTGAAGATGGAACTGAGTCTAAGGTCAATATTCTTCAACTACCTACCATGTGTGAGGCTTTCCAGTACCTGTGCTCCCCAATGCTAGTGAAGGAGCAGGAATCACAGATCTCCCAAACTACTGCACCTGCAGAGTTATTCAGCATAATTCTGCACAATTCCTCCAGCTGAGATTTCCAAGGAGGTGCTGGTCTCTCCTCTCCCACACCCCCTCACAGTCCAATATATAATTCTATTGGACTTTTTTTGGAAATACGTTGTGAATCTTTGCACATTTCCCACCTTAGCCCAAATTACATAATTTTTCTCCTTAGCCATTGCAAATGCCTTCTAACCAACCTCTGTGACCCAATATCAACCCTTTGTCATCTACTCTTTACCTTCACTCAAGAGTGATCTGAGAGAGGCTCTCACATCTCTGCTCAGTCCCTGTGGTTTTCACTTAATCTAATCAGAATATATGTAAATATATTTTCGAGGATCCTCAAAGTTTACAAGAGGGGATCCTGGTTACCTCCCTAGTTTTACCTTCTATTATAGTACTCTCTCTAGTGCTGTAGAGGTTCTCAGTATTCCTTAAACATGTTAGTCATATTCCTATATCAAGGTCTTAACAATCAGAATTCCTTCAGTCTAGAGTGGTCTATCCTAACTTCTTCATATAATTTATGTCTTTGGTGAATTGTAACCACATGAACACCCAGTTACTTCAATAGAAACCACCTGCTAATGTTCTTTATCTTTCCATCTTATGTTATTTTTTAAAGTTCTTTTTTTGTTGTTATTTACTTTTTATCACATTTTTATTGATGCATTCCAATTGTACATAATGATGGGATTGGTTGTTACATATCCATACATACACACAATATAACAACATAATTTAGCCAGTATCACTCCTTAGCATCATTAATATTCTTCACGGCACTTTTACCACCTGAATATATATGTATAGATACATGTAAATTTGTTGTCTATTCATCCTTTAGAATATAATATGTATAAGAACAGCTATTAGTGTCTAGAATGTCACTTAAAATTTTGATGAATGAACATATTCTTTAGGTGCTACATCTCTTATCATTACATCCTTCCTCAACACACTTCAGTTTCTGAGAGAAATAAACCCATCCTCATTACTCCACATCCTTCCAAACCAAATACAACTGAGATAGTATATTATTTTGGTTTTGTCTAACAAATTATCTCTCCTTCTTTATACAATCACTCATGATCTCCAGTCTATCTCACATTTCATCCCAGATTACAACCAGTTGAATTTTACTAAGAATTACATTGTGATTCCTCTAAATAGGTCACAGATAACCTCTTAGGATTTTGAGTAAACATGCTATTTTTGTTATTTTTCTATTAAGACACATATAGCATTTCATATTATATATTGTTCTCTGCTTCTATATCTTTGCTATTCATCTCCTACCACTCACGATGCTGCTTCTCAGTTTGATTCAAAGATTTCTCCTTCAATACCAATCCATTAAAATGTTGATGTTCCTAAGACTCTGCAGTACAGGTACTCTCTGGATAATCTCTGATATCTACCCAGGCTGGATTCCCAAATATCCATTATTGACTCTTCCATTTTTAGCTCCTTGAGAGAAGGGGCCATTATCTACTCCTTATTGAATCACTAGCTTTAAGCACAGTGCTTGGCATGAAACAGAAGGTAAGTGAATATCTGCTGAATAAATGATTACTTGCAAGCCAGTCTGTCACGCTAAGTATCTCCCTTCCTAGGCTCCAGAACTACATCTCAACCTAACCGTGAGGCATGCTGAACTGACTTTGGAGTGCCTTTGAGCATTTAGATCACACTATGCTAAAAACACAAGTCATATATTTACCCACCCCTCCTTCTTTTACCCTCAGGTTTAAATGCCAAATAATCCCCTTATTCTATATTACATAGGTTGATAAATGAAATCCACACAAGCCAAACATGTAAGAATCAACCTTGCTCGCCATGTATGCGTATGAAATCTAAAATTCTGTAGGCTTTCTCTAATTGTCTTCTCAGTGACTTTTTCTTCATTTAACACTGGCACGATTATGCCGATCCATGTTCTCATTATTTATTATCAGATTTACTTCAGTGACTTTACATCAGTTTCTTTCTTGCCTCCAGTTTGCCCTATGGCTGCCCTATGAGATTGTTTTTGAAGATAAAATTAACTATATCATTATTAATTTGTAAAAATCTGTGGAGGTCTTCCTAGATTTTTTTACAGAATGCTTAAAAATCAGTTTGATAGTACATCCTATACTGTCCCATAGGACAAGGGCCATCCCTCTTCTTTAAATATATTCTGTGTCTCATGACTCCAGTAGTTTTCCTATTTCAACTTCTCTTAATAAGAAACCCAGAAATTCTGCACACACTTGTCTCTCTGCCTGAAATACTTCTGGTGCCTCTATGAATACTCACTCAAACACCATTTCTTCTGTACATTTCTCTCCTTTCACATTTCATATAAGATCACAGCATGAGCCTGATATGCAGGAGCACTCTCTCCTGTGTCTACAACTACATATTGAGAGCTCAGTATGACCTATTTCTAACAAGTTCATTTCAAATATTTCTTGAATAAACAAGTTCACAATTATTTCCATTTTTTTTTTGTTTTGTTTTCCCTACTCGAATAGTTCTCAACTGCAAGAAGGGATATTCATCTCATTCCCAGTGAAGGAATCATAGCAGGCATTCAATTTTTCTTGTTCTATCCTTTAAGAAAAAAACAAAAACAAAAAACCCTACTTATGCAACTACACATATGTAAATAACACAACACAATGTTAATTACATACATCTAAACTTGATATATTGCAAGTAAGCCAAGAAGCTCATGATCTAACCAAAGATACTTTATTTCTTAATATTACATCTTTTCTAAAGGATGGCCAAGCATATTCAAGTTTGATTCCAAAGCTTGATTATTTCCTCACTTAGGTATCAACTCTCTCAGTGTGAGGAGTTGCAACTTCTGACTCAATAAATACCTCTAGAGACACCTCACCTGTTTGCTTGATCCTAAGTACAAATATAATGATAAAGTGGCATAATGAAAATATATAAAAGGCCAAGTATTACTGAAAAAGGGAAGGGAGAAAGAAAATTCAGTGGATAAAAAATACAAGTAGGAACTAGCATACAAATAAGGAGAAGAATGACATTTGAGAGTTCAGAAGTCCAGACCAGAGTCAATGAGAGCTCAATAGAAAGAGTAATAAACAATGGCTACTTTCTAATGAGTTGTTATTTGTCATCATGAGGATATAATCCTCTTGGAATACATCTTAAGCATTTGTGATAACACTACAATTTGATATGAAATAATTAGAAAGTTTTTCTGCAATATTTCATTCCCATGGTGTCAGGCACTCTACACTAACAGCCAATTTAGATCTATGTAAATTCACTTGCCACACCACTAGTCTATCGAACTTATTTGATAAGAGGAGCAGAGGGACAGAAAGAAACTCAGTACAATTTCACTGCAACAATCCTAGGAAACTTTATAGTGAAGATTTGGGGAAGGACTGCCCAGTACTTAATTATTTCATTCAGATGATGACAGAAATATAGAAAATATTGTGCACAGGGCTAAAGTCAGAAGGGGACAGGCTTCTCTCCCAAAGGGAATTTTTTCCTCATAGATTTGAGTTACTTTATGAAGAGAAAATGAATTCTGAGGACAAGTTTCATGGATTTGAATCCTAGGTCAACCCCATAGTGTCTCAACAGCCTGGGAAGTTGGCTCATTTCTCACTACTCATCTCCCCCACCAGTAAAATAAGGATTAGGTTGTTACTTATATCTTGGCACTGTTAGGAGAATGAAATGAATCAATATTTGCAAGACACTTTGAACAAGGCCTGATTCATAATAAGCACTATATAACTATATGTTAAATAAACATGTATGCATTTTAAGATAACAAATAAATTCAGACTTTCATATATGTGTATATACATATATAAAACGTACATCCCATGGGCATTCCCAAGGAGGGTTTGAAGAAACCTTTAGCTCCAACACATTATTCATTAGATACAACTGTATCAAAAAATTGACATTTTTCATAGACTCACACACATTGCAAGGCAATCATTGATTCACATCTTTCAAACATACCCCATTCCTAAACCCATAACTAGAAGTCCTAGAGACTTCGATACTTCAACACCTAAATATCTACCTAATGTCATAAATATTGTAAATTTCATACCTCAACCTCTGTTAATGAAAATAGGATAACTTTGCAACTGTACCTTCAGAAAATTTCTAAGTGCAGTGAATTATTTGTATACTCATCAAGAATACTGCTTAATGATATTTTTAATAATCCAATATGATTTATTTTGTTAAGAGCTCAGGCTCTGGAGATAAATTGGGTTCAAACCCTAGCTATTATTTTCTAGTGATGGGACTTGGATTTAATCTGCCTTTGCTTCATTCTCCTCATATGTCAAATGAGAATAAACAACAGCACATGCATGTATACATATATGTACATAAAGCACTTAGAATCCTACGCAGCAAATAGCATGCACGGTGTGAGAATTTGCTATTATCATTGTTGTTATTCTGGATGAAGCTCAAAAATTCTATTTCTTCCTTATGCTGATGAGAAATGATTTACTTATTTACGTACTGGAGGTTGAATCCAGGGGTCTTAACCATTGAACCACATCCCCAGCCCTTTTTTATCTTTTATTTTGAGACAGAATCTCACTAAGTTGCTGAGGCTGGCCTCAAACTTGTGATACTCCTGCTTTGGCCTCCCAAGTCATATACTACTCTAAGGGACAAAAATATATAATGGATGCTGTATATTTATTTTAAATTCTTCCCATAAAACAAATTTTTTAACAAGGAAAACATTTTAAAGCACTGTTATGCCATTCTAATAATGTCTATCAAAAGCTGACGATATTTAATGAGCAGACTGTTTAGCATTTATGGTGCTTCTGTCAATCATTAAAATGATGCTGAAATCACTAACATTTATCATCTTTGGACATGAACATGCAAATCACTGATTTCTCCAAGCCCATTAGGTTTGGGTTCCTGAGGTAAAGAGAATGCCATACTGGTGATTGCTTGCCAATGTTCCTCAATACCTATATTTTAGAAGTAGTTTAATTTGCAAAAGAATAACATTTTAGTTATTAGAACAAAATCTTGGGCTGGGGATTTAATTTGCAAAAGAATAACATTTTAGTTATTAGAACAAAATCTTGGGCTTGGCTCAAGCGGTAGCGCGCTCACCTGGCATGCGTGCGGCCGGGGTTCGATCCTCAGCACCACATACAAACAAAGATGTTGTGTCCGCCGAGAACTAAAAAATAAATATTAAAAAGTCTCTCTCTCTCTCTCTCTCTCTCTTAAAAAAAAAAAAAAAGATCTTGCAACTTTTTAATCACTGGCAGTTCAAATGTAAGGAAGCAAGCAGCCGCCAACTGTTAATCTACCTGATGAAAGCGCTTAATCTCTCCTTAAAAGTTTTTCTGTGTACATAAAAATAGTAAGAAGCTATAATTTGATTGGCATTTTCTTTATACGATAATAGTCTTTTGATTGTATAACCAAGTTGCTTTTTAGGTTTTCATTTTACTCAGAAAGACAAACTCAGGAACAACCTGTGCTAAAATAAAAATGTAGTAGTTTAGATTCTCCCTTCTGTTTATTTTTTTCATTTAAATGGAAAAAAAACATGAGGGTTACTGAATAAATGAGTATTTTCTTAAAGCAGTAATCTCTAAAATCTCATTACTAAGTGCTCTCCTTGTTGAGTATAATTTACATAGTGAAAAGGAGGAAATGAGCCATTAAAAGGTCATTCAGTAGAACAGAGTGGGGAACAGGTGAGTTTTCTCACAGCTAATTTTAAATTACTTTATTAGAGCAACTATATGTGTGCCGTGAGACAAAGAAAGATATGCTTTCATAGGAAAACAGTCACTTTATATACTAGCATCTGGCTTTCAGTGGCAGAGTAAGGGCTCCTCAAAGATTTCCACATCCTAATCCCTGAAAGTTATGAATGTATACTGCAAAGGGAATCTGTATATGTGATTACGTGGAAGATTTTGATGTGACAATCACTCCGGGTTATTCAGATTGGTTCAACAGAATCACAGAGTTCTTACAAGAGTTAGAGAAGAACTTTAGAATAGGAGAAAGACTTTAAAATCCTGCTATGCTGGTTTTGAACAACAGGGAAGGAGTCAGGAGCCAAAGAGGGCAGGTGACCTCCAAAAGCTGGGAAGAGCAAACAGCCTCTCCCAGAGCCGCTAAAGAATGGGTTTAATCTATCCCTGAGAGGCCCATTCCTGATTTCAGACCCCCAGAACTGTAAGATACCATATTTAACTTGCTTTAGACTATGTCATTTATGACAATTTATTACACCATCAATATGGAACAAAAATACCATAATATATCTACCATCTTCACATACAATTCTCACAATTCAAGGCAGACGAGTCTGTTGTATGATTATATAATATTTTCATTTTCATAAATCCACTACTAGCCATAACAAAAAATGTTTGTAACTAATTAAAACAAACTCCAACCACCAAAATATAACTATGTTGCTGTAAACTGTTTCAGAACATGTTTTAGTTATAAAACACCCAACATAAATGATAATTTTTCTGTTTTATCACCTACTCCTGAAACTTTCATGAGTGAAATTTGCTCCATGTTAAACATGTTTAAGTTCTAAATATATACGACATATTGATAATTTACTTTCACTTGCTAAAGAAAACCAAAGTCGTTTTCTTAAAATATACTTAACACCAACTTTTTACTCTGATTGTTGATACATACTTCAAAGTCATTTCTCTTTGGTCTGGATCCTTGGTGTGCAATTTCTATTATTAAAAGTCTTTTTTACACTTTGGTTTATGCTTTACAACTCTTAGCACAAGGTCTGATACTCAGCAAAAATGAGATGACATTTTGACTTAGGAATGAATTTGGATCACAGAGAGATGTTATGTCAGATGAGATTATTTGTGAATCTGGAATTTGAATTTGATGTTTACCAGCCCTCTTTAAGTCCACATTCTTCAATGTGTGTTACTAGAGTTTTGTATAATGTTTAAATTTTCTATATCTGTTGGATCAAGGTCATCTCAATCCTTTAAAGGCATTCTACCACACTGCAATTTACACGAATATTCAAGAGTTGAGTTACTAATGAAACCCATCACCCTTCCCTAGGAATTGGTGGTCTATAGAAAATATTGTTTAAGATTAATCTCTAACTCTAGTATCACATATGGTATACTAATAGCTCAAGTGAACACATAAACCTTTTATCCATTGCCAAAACACATGACACTCATACACTTATAAGTCAGAAATATTTTTTTTTTAGTGCTGAGGATTAAACCCAAGGCCTTACATTGCAAAAAAAAAATTGATTCTAAAATTCAATTGTTTAAGGGTACTTTGAAGACTGACCTTATGAAATTCACTTCAAAGGTTTTCTATTAACTACAGTGTGTTATGTTACATTATCAGCAGTAATATATATATGGCCTATTTCAAATGAATTATTCATCTTATTACAGAATGCATCATTGTAATGTCATTTTTGAGGACTTTATAATCATATGTATTAACATTAGGTACAAGCTAATAAGGTACAAAAAATGTATAATTTTAAATGTAATTCCAATTCACCAACTATCTCAGGAACTGATTGTCATGGATTTCTCAACTTAGATGATTAAAGTCTAAATGGAGAAGCAAACTTCTTCAACCTATCATAAAACTGCAGACAGTGCTGATCTTCTTTTGTGGCTAGTGTTGTCACATTACCCATGTTGACACCTAATTTATCCCTTCTATAGAGTAGAGTTATATTGGAGTGGTATGATGACTTGCCTCTTTTCTCCTAGAACAAAACAACGGAAATTCAATACCTTATATCCCAAAGGTGTATGTATTATAGCTGTTTCAATAATTTTAGAACCTTAAACATGAAATACTATGAGATACAGAATCAGCTATAAACCCTGTGGTATCTCTGCCGTCATTTCATTTCCTCTTCAATTCTAAAAAATAATTGTTGTGATTAACATAGGCACATTCTTACAGCCCACAATACAACAACTACAATAAACTCAGTCTAACAACTTCAAACTGTGTCTTCAAATTACCCACTAACACACAATTTCAAACTATATTGCACATCCGATCCTCTATGTCATGATGTGCTATATGATGCTGAAACATGAATACAGATTTGAAGTTAGAAATTTCTGGCTTCTCATCCGGGCTTTCACACTTATTAGCTACATAACTTTTCACAAATTATGCAACCCGTCTGAGACTCATTTTCTTCCTCAGAATTCTGGGATACTATTAAGGGAATATTTTCAGAACTAATAAAACAAAGTGCCTGGTACAAAACACATTCTCAGTAAATGGTATTTATGGCATCATTATGAATTTCCTGAGTCTTTAGCAACGGTATATATTCTCTTAAGACAAAGGCCATCCTTCTAATTCTTTAACTGTTTCCTAAGTGTCTAGAAAGTACTATACTAGGTAAGCACTAATAATAATTTGCTCGATTTTAATCAAAAATAGAGAGTAATTAAGTACAAAATCATCAGGTACGAGTAAAAAAAATGCAAGTACAAAAAAAACAGTGCAGCTTCAAAGAAGGAGATCTGACAGAGCTGGTACAGTCAGAGAAAGATCAGTGGCATACAAGGCACCAGAACTGGAAAGAAAAAGTTGAAACATCTCTGGATAAATAAAACCAGGTCTTGGTCTCAGCTGAATCCATTTCAGAAATATATTCTGACCTAATTGAAAAGTCATAATGTTAATACAAATCACTTAATTTTGTGATTTCTTCATGTTTGTTCAATACTGCTTTATGAAACCAAATTGTTTTAGTTAGCTTTTCATCACTGTGACCAAAAAATCTGGACAAGAACAACTTTTAATTAGGACTCAGTTTCTCAATTCATGGATGGCTGACTCCATTATTATGGGCCCAAGGTGAGGTAGCACATCATGCGGGTCCAGCCAAGGAAAGCTACTCAGCTACTGGCTGGGTGAGGAAGCTGGGCATGGGAAGAGCCCCAGGAAAGGTGCACCCTTCCAGGACACACCCCCAGTGGCCTAACTCCTCCAGCCACACCCCACCTGCCTACAGTTATCACTCATTTCTTTCAGAGTGGGATGGAAAGAATAGTTTATAGCTCTTCTAATGCAATCATTTTTCCTGTGAATATTCCTGTATTAACAGGAGCTTTTGGAAGACAACTCATATCCAAATCATAACACATAGCTAGACATATCTTCTTTAAAATTCAAACAAAAGTGGAGAAAATTTACTCACTCCGACTTTGGAAATAATGATTAAATTTTTCAATGAGCATACAAATATTTATGGGACTAATTTGGGGTATTTCTTAAATTAATTGCCATTGCTAAATAAGTGTTCTAGGTTTAATACATGAGGCTAGAATTCATACATAAAACATCATTTAATATGGTATAATTGTTATTAGTATAATTTTAGATAAAAATACAATATCTTTTCTCCATTTTTGTTTGGATTTTGAAAAAGATATATCTAATTATGTGTTATGGTTTGGATATAAGGTGTCCCCAAAAGCTCCTGTTAATACCAAAAAGATGTAAAGCATAATTTGTTCTTAATGGATATGGTATAAAATGATAATACTAGAAAACTTTCCTACTGCCTAATATTTTGAGTTGTGATCATAAAAAGCTGCTCTACTTTTACTCTGATAATTGAAAAACCAGCTCAAGGTGTGGGAAGGAAGAAGGAAATGTGATCATAGAGCTTTATAAAACCTTCCTGGGTAACAAGGTGCCCAGATATTTGGTAAAACTTTATTATAGGTGCTTCTGTCAGGATGTTTTTAGATGAATTTGACATTTCTATCAAAAGACTGAGCAAAGCAGATGACCTCTCTAATACAGATGGGTCTCATCCACTCTGTTGACCTTTACAGAACAAAAAATTCTATTTTAATAAGAGAGAATTCCTCTTGCCAATTTTTTTTTTCCTTTTGGTGGTGGTGCTGGGAATTGAACAGAGAGCCTTGTGAATGTAAGGCAAGCCCTCTGCCAACTAAGCTATATCCCCAGCCTTTGCCTACTGTCTTTAAGCTGGGACATTGTTTATTTTTGCTTTTGGCCTCCAACCTAGACATCAGCCCTTTCTGAGTCTGTATGCTGGTCTGCTGACTGGAATGACACCATCTCTCCTGGGCATCCAGTTTGTAAACTGCAGACCTTGGGACTTGTCAGCTTCTATAATGGCCCAAGTCTATTCCTTATTTACATAGACACACACACACAAAAAAAAAAAAAAAAAAAAAACTTTTGTTAGTTCTGTTCTCTGGAGAACCCCAACACAGGGCAAAAAATTCAGAGGAACAGATAGACCTGTACAAATATTTTGAGGCAACAAATAACATACAGATCATAGGAAATGAAATAAAAATCACTGTATCTCCATAATGCTTAAATAAATAAGAAGCAATTCAAGATGAGGGCTGAAAAGGTAGAAAGGAGCCACATTTTATATTAATGATAGAAGAGTTTCAAATTTTTGTTCAGAGGAATGGGACATCACAGAATAGTTCTAAAAAGCAGTGGAGTAATAATCTGTTTTTTTCTTAATAATGTGAATTTGATGTATGATATGTGTATGTAATATGAAGAGGACCTTTGAAATAAGAGAAAGGGAGACTAGTTTAGAGACTACTACATTCACAGAGACAAAATTTTAAAATGGCATGGACCAGAGTGGTGGTAGAGGCATATCCAAGCCTTAGTCTGCAGGCCTGATCTACAATAAAATGATGGGCTAGTTTTAGGGGTATGCAGTGTCAGGCATGACTTCCAGATAGATAATGGAACAACTGTGTAGGCCAGGTAACATTAATGAGAAGGGAAGGATGAAGAGAAAAAAAAATTATGTGACAGTGAAACTCTGCTTTTAACATATTAACTCTGATATCTTTGAGTGGAAATGTGAAAGAGGCAGTTATACATAGTGGTCTAGAACTCAGAACAAAGACCTGATGTGGAGTATAATTTGAAACTCATCAGAGAGAGATGGCATTTGAATTGCCTAAGGTAAGACTTGCACCATAGGGAACAAAAGGAAAAAGACAGAACTCTGAGGTTCTTCATCATCTGTTGATAAAGGAGTAGAGGGTAAACTACTAAAGGACTTAGACAAGCATTATCTGTCAAACATGTTTCTCTTTTAGAAAGCATTATTATTTTCTTTTACCATAAGTACTACTGAAACGACTCGATGTCTTTTGGAATATGGAAGGTTATTTACAGAAAACTTAAATATGACCAATATTCCACTCATTTATTATTCCTGAGAACAAAATTTTATATAGACCTTATAAATTATTCACAGAGAAACCTGAACTTTCATTATACATACATAACAAGCAATAAAAATATCAACTAACACATGAATGTTCTTAAATTTTCTCAAAATGAGACTAACTCCAATGATGTAGAAAAAAAATCACAATGTAATTTTCCTTTATCCTCAAATATTCATTGAGTCAACATTTATAATATTTATATATAATTCTTAAATAGAATTAAACTTTGATTCAAATGTAACAAACTTTTAAAGCTGACATTAAAAATGTTTCCAGATTATATAAATATTTCTCAAGGTAAAACAAGCATTATAAACATTAGCAAGCCAGACAAATAGGTATTGGTAAGAAAACAGTACTTTCCAATTCTTTAATAAATTTTAAAATTGCAAAGATCTGTCCAATATCTCTATATTATAATACATATAATTACAAATATATATACACATATACATATAATTTCTCTATTTTCTCCAGTAATGGATAATTGAAAGTGAAAAGAAAATGTCATTTTAATCTTTTTTCAAAGGAGAAAAAAATTAATAAGGGCTATAATTCAGACTTAGAAAACAAGATTTCAAATTCCCAGATTTGGCATGTATGGGTAAGAATCTAGCCACACCACAGAGAAGTACCTGAAAGTCTGAGCTAAATTTAGATGACAAGAAAGAAGTACTCCACAGTGGACTATCTTCTCTATTTCCATCCTCCTAACTTCTAAAACCCAATTCATGGAGCCACTGATGAATAAGACTGCTATCCTGGTAGAACCTCAATATCCAATAAGAATCTAGATGGATAGAAAATGATGTTTACCATAAGGCAACATAAAATTGCCATAGTTAAGGACTCTAAAATATAAAGACTCATTTTCTATGGAACACAAGACACTCAAGCAAAAAGAATAAGACAGAAGCAATGAACCTTTCAGAATACAATTCATTCATCAAGGGAATATACCATGGAAATAAATAATAGCTCTCTCTGATGTGTTGCTGAGATTTATGACTAACACTGCTTGAGCTTCATCGGATTCTGTGTCTTCCCTAGTGAACTTGGATTGTATACCAGGGAAGGTATATGCAAAATCTCAAGTGTTTGAGAAGTTGGGCAAAGTAATAATGAAAAGAACTGCAAATTTGGATGGCTATATATGAAGGTACACATGTATTTGATAAAAACAATGGAGATCTGAAATAGACTCATTATTCGGTGACAAGCAGAATTATACCCCACTTCTCCCTCCCCAAAATATCCATATTCTAATCCCTGGAAATTCTAAATATGTTAAGTTGCTTCTTCGCAAACAGGAATTAAGTTTACTGATGTAATTAAGGTTGCCCATCAGTTGATCTTTAAGGTCTATTTTAAATAGAATACCCTAGATTATTGGGGTCGGCCCAATATACTCATAAGGGTCCTTGAAAAAAGAAAGCAGGAATTAGAGAAAAGTCAAAAAGATATATAAATATGGAAGAAAAACACAGAGAGATGTGATGTTATTTGCTTTTCAGATAGAAAATCACAGGTAACATATATAAGGAAGCCTACAGAAGTTGGGAAGGGGGAGGAATGGCTTCTCCTTTAGAGCCTCAAGAAAAACAGACAGCCCAGCTGACTCATGGATTTTAGTCCAGTAAGACCCCACGTAAGAATTCCTTGATATGTCATGAGCTTTGTAATGTTTTGAACAACCAATAAAAAAAGAAAAGAAAAGAAAAGAATTCCTTCCTGCAGATCCATGAGAGAACTGGTATCGCTTCAAACCACAATATTTGTGGTAATCTATTACAAGAGCAATAGAAAAGTAATACAATCAGCAATTCAAGGTGATACATGACAAAGAGCCTCCTTCTTAATAAATGAAAAGAATCTCATCTCTCCAAAAAACAGAGTTAAAAATATCCATAGGATCAGATACAGAACTTACTTAAAAGAGCAAGAGCTTTCTATACAGTTAAACTCACCTGCAAAGTCAGCTACATCACAGTAATAGCCTAACTTTAGAAGCTGTAGAGATCTTGATCATCCAGAAGTCTTGATCATCAAGGTTCCCTAGACTATTTGCCCAAGAAAGCCTCTCCCCTGTTAGAGACTCATGCTACCTTCTTTGCCCTTGCTTGAAGACAAGGTAGATGACTCTTCCCTGCAAGAGGACATAAGCCCCACACAGGATCTGTTACCACCTCCTCTCCTGGCTAACAGATCAATAACTAGGGGAAAGTCATAACCCACGGGGGAAGTGCTGAACTTGCAAAGGAGGCAAAGGGACAGTGGTCTAAAGAGGCCTCAGGACCTGTGTCCAACATGTCCAAACACAATCAGTAGAACTGCTTTGGGCAGATTCTGAGGATGCTAGATTGACAGAGAATGAACAGAAAGTTGAGTAAGGAGAGCTCATTGATGCAAAAACTTCTGCCCAGCAAAATAACGCATTTCATTCTTAGAATCTAGCCCCAATTCTTGTACTGATAGCCAAACTAATAAACAGGATACAATTACAATCTGATGTATCCACAACAGTGCTCAGATTACCCAGGAAGAAGAGAGACACTCCGAAGAGATGGAGTTAGCCAATTAGAACCAATAGGAGCAGGAGGAGGAGGTAGGTGATGGACTTTGAGAATGCTGAATTAAGAGAGGAAGGGGCAGCTGTGTATGGTGACACACACTTGTAATTCCAGCAGCTCAGGAGACTGAGGCAGGAGGATCTGGAGTTCAAAGCCAGCCTCAGCAACTCAGTGAGATCCTGTCTTTAAGTAAAATATGAAATAAGGCTGGGGGTGTGGCTTAGTGGTTGAGTGTCCCTGAGTTCAATCCCCAATACTAAAAAAAAAAAAAAAAAAAAAAAAAAGATGGGAAGGGACAAAAAATTGGATACCTAAGGTTTTATTTTTATGTGGGAGATACAGGATTTAAGAATACCTTGATGAGGAGTTCTTAAAATCCCATATCTCCCACATCAAAATAAAATGATGAAATAACATTACTAGGATAGAATGGTCAGATTTGGTTATAAATTACACCTCTTACTAGTTGAAACAGATGACAGAAATATCATGGCATGTAGGAGACAAGCGGATTGAGAAACAGAAAACATTTTGTTCCCAGAAAGGGGGGTGGATTTGTGCTATTATAGTCACTCTATTACTGATTCTAGTATTAGTCTGTGAAGTATTCATCTATTTTGTTTTGTTTCCATAATAAAATACCACAGAGTAGGTGGCTTGAATAACAGAAATTTATTTCCTCACAATTCTGAAGATTGGAAGTCCAAGATCAAGGTGCTAGTAGGATTGGTTTCTCCAAAGGCCTCTCACTTCAATGTCCACTTGGCTGTCTTCTCCCTGTGTGCATCCTTGGACTTTTCTCTCTGTGCATACCATCCTGGTGTCTCTCCTCTCCTGATAAAGACACCAATCCCACTGAATTAGAGGAACACACTTACACCCTAATTTAACCTTGATTACTTCCTTAAAGGCTCCACATCCAAAACGAATCATATGGAGGTTTTAACTTGATGGGAAGACATAATTCAGTGCATGACAACCACTTTGGAAAAGAAACATATTATTGGCAAGATGCAGAAATAAAGGGCGTGACAATGGAGCATTTTAAAATTTTACAAAAGCAAATGGCTACATGGGATGGGGAGTCAGTCAATATTGTTCTTTATCATGAGGCTCTGTAAAAAATTGGGTTTAATCAGACCAAAGAATGCACTATTATCACAGAGGACTAAGAATGTTTTTAAAGATTAAGAGAAGTGGGAATGTTTGGGTATATATACTCCCTAAACCCAATTTTAAAAAATTACCAGCTGACTATATCTGCATCAGTAAGAGGGATCTCCATATTGCCGAGGCCAGGAATCACAGCAGGAGATGTCAATGCAGGTCTGGATTCCCTGACAGCAGTGGGAATGACAGGATCCCTAAATAATAGAGGTCATTTTAGATTCTAAACCAACAGATACAATGTGGGCACAATTATCATAAGAAGGTACACAGTTGAAGTGGCAGCCAGGGTGAGGGACTCTCTAAATTATCTGCAGTCTCATCTGAACTCATTAAGTCTTAAGTTTTTGATTCTATGAATATTTAAAGGAAACCAACACAGATTCATTAAAATATGTTGTATACCATAATTTAGAGCTTTTTTACCCTTCACATTTATTTCCACATATATAAAAGAATTATATATAATATATATTCAAATGCTCTAATCAGATATAATATATAATATATATAATCAGAATTTTATACATATATATATATATTTATATATATATATATATATTCAAATGATCTAATTAGCACCTATTAGTTTTCTTTAAAAACACAACATTTATTGCGAAGGTTACCATAAGTGGTGTATCTGTTGTTCAGTTTAAGTTTTTAAAGGTGTCCCATATCTGTGATAATGGGACTTAGCAGTTTAAGACAAGACCACAATTGAGAGACAATATTGCATTCAGAGAGTAATGGGAAGATATTATAACACCTTTAAAGACCTAAATGAGACAGATGTAGTCCCACTATTACCTCCAATTTTTCACCAGTCTTATGGATACAACATACAGATGGATACCGGAAGTTGAACTAACTATGTCAGTAGCTGGGTTGAAACCATGGAGCCCCAACTGTGGGTGTTTAGCAGGTTGTGATGTATGTGCTAGAGCAGATTAATACAACTTCAGGTCAGCTGAACTAGTAAAAGCAATCTTGTCATCTCCATCAAGAAGGGGAGTCAGAAGCAGTTTCCATTCACTTGGGACAGGCAGCAATACACATCTACCCTCCTAACCAAGCTTTTGATCACTTTTTGTTGTTGTTCTCTGTCACAAAATAGCCTGGCAGTCTGGAAACTAAACATACTGGATATTATAAAGAACATTACATTCCATTTTATCAAGGACATCCAAAAGGGGACCAGACAAGCAAAAAGGGGCAAGCATTTTGGAAACACTAGTAAGACACAAGGGCTCACAGGACATAAAATAAATCCTCATCAGTGAATATTTTAGGTCTAAGGCCTGAGTCATGGGAAGACAATGCATCCAAAGGAAAAGATGCACTATTATATCTCACATTACCCATCAATAAGAAGGAAGCACACTCCTTAGCAGGCCTCTTTGGATTCCAGAGAGGACATACCCCATCCTGGGAGTACTTCTCTAACCTATTTACCCTGTGCCACAGAAGGATGCTGGATAGAGATAAGGCCTACAGCAGTGAAATTCTTTATAGGAAGTACACAGGTTCCACTACAGAAACCCAGCAGCTTGGATCTTATGACCCCACAACTCCATGATACTAGAACTATCTGGTGGGACAATATAGTATCTCGTGTTCATGAGAAGAACCAATAGGAATATCACAGCATAAACTCTGAAGGTTTTTTTATCATATGCAAGCCTTTTGCAATAGAAAATTACAAATCATTTGAAAAGCAGTTTACAGCATTCTATTGAGCCCTGCAAATAGGCTATTAAGAGACCATGTTGCCAAAAATATTCATTATGAGCCAGATTATGTTTGCTAATTCATAAGATCAGGCAGGTCCTATATCAGTCCATTATTAGATGAAAACAGTATATTTGAGACGGAATACAAGTAGAAAGAGAATATGTAGATAAAGCGTATGCAGAGATGGTCCAGACACTGCATTGACCCTGTGGCACCTACTCACATCCCTCAGCCCATACTCATGACTTATAAGCACTAAGTTCTAACTAGATTCACAGATGGGTTGTGTTGCATGAATAAATGAAAAAAGTACTGCACCTCCGCTGCAGTCCATGAAAGGGTGCCTTCAAAGACAGCAATGAAGAGAAAACCCACCCAAAGATCAGAATTGCTGGGATCACATATTGTGTGTAACAAGAGGCTGAGGTAAGAATATATAATGCCTCATATGTAAAGCAGTGGACAGCTTGGTTGGTTGTTCATTTGGAGGCCTGAAAAGAGAAACAGCAGAAGACCAGCAACAATAACTCAGGGGAAGAAGCCAAGAAATAGACCTCTTAGAGAATAAGCACAGAGTGAATAGGGCTTATATAACATGTTACTGCCCTCAGAGAGTATCTACTATGAAAGTGGCATGTGGCAGATGGTACTTTCTAAGAAAGGCTGAAACAATTTCTCAGAGTCCACAAGTGCTCTTTAAATGTGAACTTGAAACTATTTCCATCAAGCAATGGGATCTATATACCTTTCTTTTTAACTTGGGTGGACCTTTGCTTCAAACAAAAGAGTACAGTAGAGTTGATACTCATGACTTCCAAAGCACAATCCCAAGAAAATGCTTCCAACCTCTTAAGTCACATGATCTTAGGATCCTGCCATAATGCCTTGGGGAAACCCAAACGATGGGAAGGCCCATTGGAGAGATCATATGCACGTGTTTCACCTTCCAACTCAGTGGACATTCCAGGCATCAGCCAGCATCTTAAGCACCACACATGTGAGTGGTTAAGATGTTAAATGACTCCAGACTCCTAATATGAAGTCACCATCCAACTCTAAGTATTCCCAGAAATTATGAAGCAAGGTAAGCCATTCTGATCATCCCAGATATGAACTCTTAGCCCACATAATCCATGATAACACACAGATCCTTTATACCACTAACTTGGGGTGGCTTGTTACAGACTAAGATCATCAGACTGAAGCCATAAATAACTAAGCATACAGAATGACGAGACCAGTTGACATTAGTCAGCTTGCAAACTAACCATTCTAATGCTGGTTCACTGGTGACAATAAGGAAGAAACCACAGTGGAAAGTATGGATACTGTGCCTACACTGAATGGCAAGGCTCCCACTCATCAAGGTTGACCTAGCCAATGCTGCTGCTAAATTTACAACCTGCTACCCACAGGGACCCTGGATACATACCATTTCTAAAGGAGACTAGTCAGCCACTTGGTGGCAACTGAGTACACTGGACTCCATTTATACCTGAAATATAAATTCATCTTGGTTGGAACTGAAACACATTCTGGGTATGGGTTTACCTTACCTGTCTATAAGGCCCCAGTAAAAATTTCAAATCAAGAGCTTTTGAAAACATAATCTACCAAAACATTATACAAAGGGATCTGAAGAGAAAAGAAAATGCAGCAATTGATATGTGATCACAGAATCTACTGGTTTTATAATATCACATAGTACTCAAAAGCTGCTGGCCTGACACAATGATAGAAGTTTTTGGAAGGAGCAGCTGATACAGTATCTTGGAGTTGATACCTCAAGTGGACTGGACACTACAACTCCAGGATATGGTACAGCCCTAATTAGCAACCACTCTGTAGAGCTGTGTCCCCAGTAGGTATAGACACAGGTCTAATAGTTAAGAGTTGGAAGTACACATGGCCCTCAGTTACCTCCCATTAAGTCAGGGAGAGTATCTGTACTTTCTGGCCCTAGAATTTTAGGCTCTATATGGCCAATATGTCTGGATTCCCAGAGTGTGAACACTTCCTGCAAGATCACTTGTGCAGTTTGGGCTCCTTTTACAAAAGATAGCAGGGAAAGAAAAGTGTTCCCTTTCGGGCAGGGATAATTATTCCTGATGTTTTGTACAAGTCAGGACCCATGTTATACAATGGGAGCAGGGAGAAGATATAAGCTGCCCAGATGACCCACAATCATATCGACTAGTGCTCCCTTTCCCAATTATGACCAAAAAAAAAAAAGAATTGACAAACGCATCAGCTAACTGTGGCTTGAGAAGACCCCTTCTGGGTCACTCCATCAAGGACTCCATCTCATCCATCAGAGTCACTAGCTGAGAATAAGGAGGATCTAGAAAGGCTACTAGAAAAGGGGTGAGGGGTGAGGGGTGAGGGACATCAGTCACAGTTCTGAGACCAGGTACAACAGCAGGTGCTGAATTTCTCCCCACAAACTCTTCTAAGGCTAAGAAGCCTTCTTCTAGCTAATCAATCTTCAGAAGAGATAAACACATATAAGCAAGAAAATGTGAGCAGTTAAAGGGTGAAATTTAGAAGATGAGATGCATCATTCAGAACACATTCACTCTCCAATGTTACCTGAAAACTTCTTCCACGCAGTTCCTCCCACAACCTGCCTTCAACCAAAGGTATTTGTCTTACTCAGAAATACTGTGCCTCCCCGGAGCAGCCTGTGTATAGTGATTGGTACAAAAGGGAGGAAAAGAAACAATTTTCTCTATTTGGGACATGTCTGCCAATCCATCTTAGCTTCATAGTGCCCCATTCACTCAGGTTAGGATTTTGTTGCCATTTTCTCAGTTCACCTTTGCCTTCACTCATCCTGGGCTCTCTCTATACTTCAAAAGCATTTTGGTTTTTGAGAGTACCCACCTGCATGTACACCTTCTCTGAAGAAGCCAATCTACGACACACAGACATTGCATCCTACCATCATCTATCCAACTAATTCTCATGAGCTGGGAGCCTTCTATCATCTCCCAGTGATAAATATAAAACAATTCTTGCCATTCTGTTTATTTCTCTGAGCTAAGACGATGGCCAGGCCAACACATGTGCATCTGTCATGCAACTTCAAGTCCAGTCTCCCAGGCCAGAGCACAAGAGTATGTTGGTAGTCTCTTACTAGTTTCATCATTTGCTTTATCAATAATTTCCTATTGGAAGAAAGTCTGAGTCTTTCATTAATAACATGAAAATCACTACAGTGTCATAGTAATTACTGGAAAGAAGAGACCTATGTAATATGAATGAAGAGTAGTCAATAGTTAAGCCACCAGAAAATATTTTTTGATCAAATTCGGAAAAAAATTTAAGACTATCTAGAATGTTCACTTCAGTCAAAACCAAATATATATAAATGGCATTTTCAGATGTATAAGATATTTCAACTTCTATTTTATTTAAGAATATCTGTTCCATATTTTATAAACATTCAATTAAATTACTGTTAATAACTAATATTATAGTTATATAAATCATAAAATATAGATACACTTAAGTCATAGGTATATCATTTTATACCTCAGTGATCAAGTCATTACTCTCCTTCACCCCAAATACAGCATAAATATAAGGCATAATAAAACAAAAAAAAATTGAAAATGGAGCAAGACATAAAAAGGGGGTGTACTATATTTGGTAAGTACTTCCAAACATAGAATTAAAAGTGTGAAAAAGTAGAAACATAAAATCTGTTAAACACTTCTGAACCTGGATTTAACTCATCTTACTTTATTCCTTCACAAATGCTTGCAGTTTAATTTGTAATATTTGCTTACAAAAGACATGAGAGTCACACCACTAGACAATATTATCACAATTTCAATGTGCAAAAAGTCATATCCCACCAGCTTTAAGTATTTGGCTCAGGTATTAAGAAGTCACTGTTTAGAGAAGGAATTCACAAAAGCAATGCTACTCCATGTTTTTAAAATAAGAAGATCTGCCTTTAAAATACAGTATCAAGATAGTTACACTTCAGAATTAATGAATTCCCAATTGTGAAATGTGAATGTATAATGAATTTCAGGGCACTGCTCTTGCAGCTAGACTGAATTAAGAGTTAAAGTTCTAAAGAGTCAATTGCCTCTGAAAATTTGGGGGTTGGTTATCAGTTAAAGAAAACATCAGCTGCTTAGAAATGCATGGCACTACAGCTGAATATAATACCTTTCCTGTTCTCTCTTGAAATGGTTTCCTATCGAAGCAGTTTCTGTATCAATCACACAATAGCTGGAATGGTACAGGGTTATACTATATGACACAATAACTGCATTCAAAAAGCATAAGAAAAATGACTTTTATAGTAGCAGATCCTGTCGCTAACTGCCTAAAACAAATCACTAAACTGTACTAATTTGTAAGCTTTGAGGTTTGAGGAACTCACTCGCTGGCTAAGAGAAGGGCCGAGCTTGCAATCAACTGTCCTCTTGAACACAACAAGATTTTCAAGAAAAGAAATGCGCTGATATAGTCTCCTCAATTAACTCTGTGAGAAAAATGCTCAAGCAATACCCAGAGGGAGCTCAAGGCAAAAATCAGGCCAAATATGACATTTAACTATCAATCTTTCCAAGGCCAGTGATTGTTAATCAGCCTGGGGGACATAAAGCAGTACACCTGACAGTGGTTATTTTTTATAAGCACATGCCTGATATTTTACATGAAGGAATATAACCATTTCTGCAAAATACATAGTAGAACCATTTCTTCATTTTTATGGGTTACTAATTATGAATAAGCTTAAAATATCTATCAGTCCAAAATACATTATACCAGAGAGAATCCTCAGTATGGGCATTTTAATGCTCAAAACACACACACACACACACACACACACACACACACACACACACACACACACATATATATATATATATATATGAATCATATTTTTCTATTCCAAGAAAGAAAACTCTAGGTATAAAAAATGCTGACATTAGCTACCTATATATATTTCTTGGGCAAAAAGGTAAAGTTTATCATCCAAATTGTATTTCAAACATATGCTGTTGAGATAAGTTTTGTACACAGCACAATTGGAGCTTGCTAATTTGTATATTTTAATCATAATAAAGTACTCACACCTTAATATAATTTAAATAATACATATAAGGTGTATAAATAATTATCTGAATATGCATGTCAGATTTGATTCTAAATTAGCTACCAGCACCTGTATGGTAGCTATTTAAACTTTATGAGTTTCAGATTTTGAATCTCTCTCATTCAAAGATGAGATTATGGCATAATGTATAAAATACTCCTAACAGCTGTGGCATACAGTAGTGATTTGCTAAATGGCAATTATTTTATTAAAATACACTATATCCTATGGTACATTAGTTTTCAGTAAAAAAAAATGATCTCCATAAAAGTCACTTTAATTTGGTTTGTTGGTGTATTTTTGTACCCATGTGTGAAACACAGATACACTTGATGCACTAAAAACTCACTTGAAAAAGAGAAAGACCATGAAAAAGGCCTGACTAATACAATAGCAGGAATAGTGTTCTCAGTATATAAGTGATGCTGGGCTTCAATGTATATATCACTACAGCGCAGGTCAAAAAAATAACTCCACATGGATTGCTGTTATGCAGCTAAGAAAGAGTTCTCCTTCAAGTAAAGAAGGAAAGACAAGGAATATGAGTTTCTAACAGCAATATTTTAAACTCATGAACAATACAAACGTGAGTGTATCATAAAAGATATTTTTAAAAAATGAAGGTCAGGTGAGGGCTTACATACCCGGCTGCCAACACTAAATCAGGGTTGGCTTTGCAAGTGAAGCAGGAAATCCTCCCAGTTCCTTGAATTGAACCTAAATAAAGTTCAGCTATCACTCCATGAGACCCATTCTATGAATACATACATATTCACACGTATATACTTACATAGTTAAGCCATTTATATTTATGAATACATTCTACAGTAAATATACATACACTCTATATGCAAATACATATTTATAGATTGCCTGTGTGTCTGTGTATCTTCTTTAGCCCTTCTTTGAAACTGGAGACATGGTTAAACATAAAGGTTTCAAAGTACTTCTTGTCATAGCACGCTGAGAGGACAAGGACATTAACAAGTGAATTTCAATGATGACAGACAAATTTTTCAAAATATTAACCAACAAAATATAATGATATTAGAGTTTAACAGCAAAATCACAATGAGCAGGAAGACGGCTACTGTCAAAGCCAGCTGCTGCAAATGGAGGGATGTGCCAGCGAGGCACAGGGAATAATCAGAATGAGCAGCCTCTGAGTAACAAGGCAGATTATTTCAGGTCGCAGCCCACTGGGAATCATTCTTGTCTTAGGGAAAGACTGGGAGGTTCCCAGACCCTTGTTTTAACAGTGGTGATATCATTATATAACTGACAACCCCATAGGAATAGGTCATAACGGAGAAGAGATGCCATTTCATCAAAACATTTTTAGATGAATCCATGATTAACCAAAGATTGAGCTTTGATTAATTATGGACTCAGATGAAAAACTTTAAAATAAATATAGCAGCTTTGATACAAGGAAAAGAGGCAGGTGGACCAGATCAGTGTGAAACATGAACCAAAAGAAAAATAACTACAAGGATAAGGCAGAATCACAATAATGGTCTAGAGTAAGTCATGAAAAGCAAAGAACCAATATAGAAACAGAATAAAAATATTAACTTTATTGGTTCTTGATAATAGCTTCATAAATTCTGAGGTGCTGAGGTTAAGACTGACAATGAACACCCAAACTACATGGCTGTTCTATCTGGACATGTTATAGGGTCTACTGTATGCTCAAGGTTACCTGTTTAAACAAAGTCAATTTTGTTCATTCCATAAAATGGAGACATTCTTCTCAATTAATCTTGTCATCTGTTCACAGTCCTGAGTAAGATCATGTGGTTTGATTAAAGGTATACCTGATCCACAAGCACAACCAATAAACAGCTAATATCCTGACATTTTATGAATATGAACATGAATATAGAAATGAACTCTTTCATTCTCAAAAAGTAGAAAGTGTTTTTCAAAGATTATTAAAATGCTTTCTTATGTATATGGATGTCACAGTTTACCACTGAATGAGGACCCAGCATTTTCAATTAATTCTTAGCTTAAAAAGATTTTTAAATGAGTAGGTGGGAAACAGTAATTTTGTTCACTGAAAGATCAAAAAAACAATGTTACACAATAAATTTATGATGATCTCATTTAATTATTTTTCCTTATTTTCTGCTTTTATTTGTAAAGTACAACTAAGTATTCTTACAAATATATTTCCGTTTTTCTCATCCAAATGACTTGTTTTTATATACTTCTACTTTTCAATTAGTCTCAGGATAGAGGATATCAAGAATATTGTTGCTTCTTGATATACAAATATTTATCCATATATTTCAACACACATGTATACTTACATAAGCATAAATTTACCCATGACCATAATCTTGTGTTACAATAATGTTCTTTGGAGCTCTCAAATGAGGGAGAATACCAGCTTCCTGCTGACCCGCACTATTAAGGGGCAGGAGAAATCCTTGGATCATGTGGGTTGAGTGCTGGCAGCTAGCTCCTTCAGAAGCAATGTCAACTACATGTGCATACAAAATACAATTCCAGAGAGAAGTTTCTTGCACCTACTAATGCTTTATACAGTGTTTAAAAACACACCTCCTGAGTCATTTTCTGCGAGACCGACACACTGGATATTATTTCCAGAGAAAATTGTTCATGCTCTTTGTTACTTTGTAGTCCTTTATTCTGTTCTAAAAACTAAAATGGCAATTCCATTGTGCGCTTCACTTTCTGGAGCATCTGAGCATAACTTTTTAAGAAGAGAGGACCTCTCCACGCTCTTCCTCCTCAATCTCAGGTATAAAAATGCAGACACACTTTTAAAACTTTTGCTATTTCTTACATTTCCTCTCTACATCGGCCCACTATTCTAAAAGTTTACTAGATTTAGAAACTGGGGTACAGGGATTAAGGTTTTGCCTGGGAAACACAGTAAAGTAGCTGCTGAGCAAGAAGAAAGCCCAACTTACCTGGCTGTTTCCAGCTGCACAGGCAGGGGAATAAAAAACCACAGTGAAAGTATATACCTGTCTTTTCAAGGGGGCAATGCGTTCATCTTAGTGGTCGTGCCTTTGCAAAGAACAACATGATGTTTTAAGTCATTCTGGACACATGCTCTGCTGCTTCTAAGCAGCACTTTTTCTTAGCACTCTAAAACTTTGGAAAGTTTTCTACTTTTAACTCCAAAAGGAGCCTCCATGCAGTTTCAAGTTTGCCAAATCCATACGGATATGGGGCCGGTTCAGTATCTCACAGATTGAGACACTATCCTCTCTGTTAAAGAACAGGTCAGTCGGCTTCCTGCTGGATACACACCAACTCAGAATATTGGTAGACATAAATATAAGAGCAAGTTCCCAAGTATCAAAGAATCACATATCTGCCAGCTATTTCAAGCTTCCTCTATCTATCTCCATCTCTAATAGCAACTGTAATTGCCCTCTCTTACTTAGGCACGAACATTTGTATATTTCCTACAGAGCCCTATTTTATTTGTTTCCATTTGATTTTATCTCCTTAATCAACTTTTAAGTCTTAGAGTTTATAGTCCTTACTGTATAGCTACATGAATCATACAAAGCAGCTATGTATTAATTTGTTGATTTTCAATTACTTGACTTTAACTTTTAATTTGTGTAAAATCCCCTCTGGTAACAATATCTGGATAGCAGCATGTCTTCCTCAAGTATTTTCTATCTTTCATTGTAGCCTTGTAGTGAGAAGGCCACAGGAGGAGCGGTATGGACTGCAGGTACAGTCAGAAGCAAAAAAACAGAAGGCCCTAATGTTTAATCTGTGCCACATTCCCAAATCATACAATTAATCATCAGGAAAAATTATCCGGTCTCAGTAACCACAAGTTCTACTTAAGAGCTCCACATACCTTCATCTTTCCCTTCGGAAGACCAGAAAAATCTCCCTGAAGATGTCCTTCAGCCAGACAACAGGCATTTTTCTTTCTTACTCTGATGCACTTGAGCAAAGTTCTAGTTACATCAGAAAATAAAATATGATTTTGCTGTTTTGCCATTGCTTAAAGGGCAGATGCATTTTTCTTCCACTTGCTTCTTTCAGATCTCAGTTGCCTTAGGTGTTGTCCAGTAGGACTCCAGGACACTAGCGGTGAACCAACCCTTTCTCTTGAGGCAGATGTGTTTACCTTTCCATGATACCTCTCAGTTATCTGATTTTCCTCTATTCTCATTACAACAAAGTAAGACAAAACGTATACTGTTTACAGATATGGTAACATATCTGTAAACATACTTGTGACATACTTGACCCTATCTAGCAACAACACAACTCCTTAATATATAGACTTGGCCAAAAACAAACTGATGTCCCTTATTCTTTAATTTTTTTTTTGTAGTTGTAGATGGACAGTATGACTTTATTCATTTTTATTTGGTCAAAGGATGGAAACCAGTGCCAATGTTTTACATGTGCTAGGCAAGAGCTTGGCCACTGAGCTACAACCCCAGCCCCCCCCCCCATGGTTGTGCAAAGTTATAGAGGTAGCATACTAAAAGTCAAAGACAATAAGTTACAAGATAAAAATTCTAATATCTTTCATCCTACCATAAGATGTGTTTAATAATAAACTTACAGGAAATGTGTGGTAGTCAAAAGGTATGTACCTAATAGTTGAAGATTTCTTCAGTGATTATAAACTCCTGGAGAATATATGATTCAAATGATGAAATGGAAATCATCTTTTTTACTCAATTCAATCGGTGACATCAACAGGAAGGGAAATAGTATTTTAAAATATAAGATAGTGTCTTGGAACAGTAGCAAGAAACTGATATAAAAAAGATCTTGCATGAGATTGGTGAAGGGTAGGATAATAAGGAAAGAAAATAGATCTGTACTGGTATAAACCAGAAAATAAATGAGTACCCCAACAACAGAACATGAGAGCTTTCAGTAATTTGAAAAAAATCCAATGAATGTGCCTGGACTCTACAAAAAAGATATTTCACATACAGCAAAAGACCTCCAACTGCCTGGCATAATGGTAAAACCATTGTATCTTAAATTAGTGGGATAATTTAATGATATTTTAAAGTCTCTTCTCATAACTTTATGATTTGGCAGGGTCAAAAGTTTATTAATTGGATTTGAAAATAAAAATAGGACACGGTTCTCTATGAATGCAATCATTTATTCAGCCTTCTCTAATATATTTACATTGACAGTCACTGAAGCAAAGAAATGAAATTTCATTCTGTGGGACTATTCAGTTAATAGCAATTATAATGAAGCTAAAAATGCTCACCTATTCATACTTGAAATACATTCAATATAATACTTTGCATATCCTTGCAAAATACCCAACAAGGAGAGTAAAGAACATCTTCCCCAATTTAACCTGAAGCAAATAGCACAACTTTACCTGCCAAAGACCACAAGCTCTGAAGTTCAATTCCATATTGAGGCTAGCATACCTGGATCATTGCAGTTGCCTTTATGGGTCACAAGCCTTAAACTCAACTTCTGGAAGTCTCTTCACAAACCTCCAAGACAAAGCCAGAAAATATGAGTGATGAATCACCTGTATACCTGGAAAGCAACCCTAGACCACAGTTCCTAGCATGGTCTTAGTAAGACATAAACTGAACTCATGAGACACATGCTATAGTTGCCTCCTCATGGGCTCTACCCAAATCACATTAAAACAACACATTTTTGTAAAGAATACAAAGCACCCTCTTGCAGAAAATTTTGTTGGTACCCTGCCTCTCGAGAAATGTGTACGGTGGTCCAGAAACTGTAAAACAAAAATCATTATAATGACACAGTACAAATATGATGAATCAGATTCAGAGACAATATAATTAAAGAAAGTAAGAAAATGAAAAAACGCCTCTGTAGAATTTCTTCTGTAGTATCTACTCATCAAAATTATTTAATCTCTAAACCTTTACCTCTGACTAATTGTCAGAACTCTGGCACCATCACTGCTTTATTCACTTTAAATGATTCTTTGGCCTTGACATATAACCTCCTCAGTCTAAAGTACTTATTATCAAATTTAGGGGCTTCCCCAGGGAATTTTAGGACATGAGCCAGTAACACGGAATAAAATAAACTGCCGATTTTGCATGTGAAAATATGTATAACTAGCAAGAACCAACCTGAATGGACAAAAAATAATAACAAAATTCAGTGGGCAGCTCAAGTGACCAAGGAGTGTGCAATATAACCCTGTTTGGGTGTAGGGACAGTGAGGTGTGGGAAGAGAGGTCAGAGCTTATTTGTATAACAAAGCTTCACATTGTTTTTAGCAGTGTTTATTGAAGTCGTCTCCTCCTCCTCTTTGGGCTCCTGCCCTAAAGATGATTCATTTAAAAGCAGTATCCTGTCTCAAGGCTTTGCAAACCCAAACTGGACAAAATCCCCAACAATGGATCCAGAGATGACTTTGCTATATTGGTGGCAAATTCCTGAGACTGGCCATGATGGCCCACTGACCTTTGACAGTAACTTTATCCTGCCATCAAAGACAATCTGTCAAACAAATTCAACCCACCCACAGTCTGAAATTTCTTTGAGATCCTTCCGATCTCACTTATCTCCTTGTTCTCAATTCCACCAAGCCTTTCTGTCCAGCTACTGTGTAGGGTGTCATGCTTAAACTGTGGGAGATTTATTGATGTTATTGGAATTAATAAAGATTGTTAATGCGTCAAACATGTGTTTGATAAAATTTCTCTATATGTTCCTTCTAATATATATACTGGAAGCAATTTTGAATAGCATATTAACTATTTCAGGGTATCAAGTAATTGTTTGGTTTGTTTCCCACAAAAACTATCCAGACTTGGAGTTTTATTTTGTTTTTCATTTGTAGTGAGGATTTTCTTTGCTACTGTAATCAGAAGGTTTTAGTAACAGCCTTGGACATTAAGAACACAATGACCAGAAATGAAAATACAGTACAGATCAGTGGAATTTTTCCTTTTTGGAAGCCAACTGAACAGTTTACAGGAAGTATGATTTTTAATTTTAAGTTATTATCAACATTATCTCTAGAAAACACAATTTAGCAGTCCAAACAATTTAATAACAAATAATGAAGAAAAATTTTGATATCAGTAAAATACTTCAGATCACTAAGAATATAAACTGGAGTTTGTATTCTTATCCTTGATGCTATGTCGAATTTGTTATCATAAATAAAATGCAATGTGAGTGCAGCAAATTAATAAGGCCAGAAATGCTTGTTTTATGAATTTTGGTTTTCAGTTGTGTTTAAACCAAAAGAAATTCCAAGCAAAACTTGAAAGTTATAAGAGTATTTTTGGAAAATTCTTAATGTAGATAACTTTTTTAAAATTCAAGGAAGAAGAATATATTGTTTAACATGAACTTAGCCAGGTATAGTGGTGCAGGCTGAAATCCTACTAACTCACAAGGCTGAGGCAGGAGGATCACAAGTTCAAGGCCATCCTGGGCAAATTAGCAAGGCCCTGTCTAAAAATAATGATAAAATAAAAAGTTTAGAGGTGTAGCTTAGTGATTAAATGTTGTGAGGTTTAATCTCCAAGTATCAGGAAAAAAATTAAAAAGAACATGACTTTTTATGTTGCTCTATTATGAAGAGATTTTTGCAATCCCTCCAAAATGTTTTCAAATAATTATTATTACTGCAATATCACATCTGAAATGAAATATGTAAGAAATATACAGAACAAATCCAATTTTCAAAAAGTATGACATCAGAATTATTGTTGGATAGGCAGTTAAAGGATAATCTCTTTTACTAACTGCTACATCATATATAAATGTAAGCCATCATATGGTTAAATTGCTAAATAATATCCAAGAAAAAAGAAAAAAAAATTCCTTGCTATAACAGAAACTTTTACATTTAAGTGCTGCTAATAATTCCTAAGCTGATTGAGCACAACAGGAATATTATATTGACAATATAACCCACATGTTTATATAAATATTTTAAGTTTACTAAAAATTAAAATATGAATTTCATGTTCAGAGTTAGTCAGCCAGGAAGTAAAAGAGTAAGGAATTGCCTAAGTTACCTAGAAATTACTTTTTATGTCTTTTTGAACCTACCTAAAATATTGTTAAGAAATAATGTTTTGTAGTATAGTATAAGTTTTACATATGACAAATATGGGCAAATAAAGGATAAAACTTTTATACTAGCCAATTTACTATCCAGGTATTTGAAGTTTCTGTTTAAAATTGCTTTATTTTAAAATTAATCATTTATGAAGATCTTCATATAAGATGTTCAAAAACCATTTTCTAACCTAAAAGTAAATCTTATATCTGTGTTTTTTACAATTGATCTTTTTTAATTAAATAAAAGCAAACTGCTCTCTCCCTATAAATTCTCCCATAAATAAATAAAAAATAAAATAAAACTACTCTAGATTAAGAAAGGTAATGATTTACAATGTCAAGGCAATGAAAGTTTAAGTCCATGTCAAGGGTTTCCAGACTTTAGAGTGCATCTTGATCATCACCACAGGTGATCAACTGGCATTGCTCAGTAGCACACTCTGAATTTCTGATGTAAAAAGTCTAGAAGAGGTCCTTGAATTAGTACTTCTAACAAGCTCCAAGATAATGCTGATGCTGAAGATTCCAGGCCACAGTTTAAGAATCTAACAACTGTGATATGTAAAACAAATTTGAAAAGAAATATATAAATGAATTTTTAGCCCACCTAATATGGGTAACATTTATGATGGCCAGGGAAGGTGATTAATATTTTTTTTCACAAAGCTAATTCTATTCCTAGTTATGTGACTAATAACCACATCAATATTAAAACAAAGACCACCACCTTACTCATAATCACCAGTTCAGTTGTGGAACTACCTTCTCCTTTATTGTTAAGTGACACAGGCTCAAGAGTATGTTAATGAAATTGATTTCAATTTATGTCTACTACTGGACCTTATGAGTTCCCACTGCCCAAAAGGAGATTTATCAAGACAAACAATCTAACCAAAAGTGACAGGAAAATGGTAACATTCCCTTCTAATCCTTGCAGTTGCAGCCACCCTTGTAGTATTCCACCCCTTCCCATTTTTTGTCACTTCTTGTTAACCCTCTACACACACACACACACACACACACAGAGAGAGAGAGAGAGAGAGAGAGAGAGAGAGAGAGAGAGAGAGAGAGAGAGAGAGAGAGAGAGAGAATTTTAAAAGCAAAACAAACTCCTTTTAGCTAGGATGATCTGAACCAGTGGGAGAGAAATGCAAACCTGGACATGGATGAGAGGGATTCAGACTTCCCAAGACCAAGGAATAGCCCTTTGAGAAGACTTTATCACCAACAATCCTCATCCCAAGAATACCAGCCTCTTACAGCTGTTCAGAGGACAAGAGTCCAGCAGAGTCACAAGAGCACTAAATGAATTTCTCCTCTCGTCAAGTCCCACCGCCTGCCTCCAGTCAATCTTTGAGGAGACTGAGCGTCTGGCTCCCGCACTCAAGTACCACAAAACACACACACCCACCACCATTACCGCTGCTACAACCGCCGCTGCTGTCAGGCAAGTCCTCTCATTTGGGAAGGTGGGGGAGGGGCGCCGAAACTAAGATGCCTAGAGGAGGCAGAAAGTGAAGGTTTCTAGACCCAAGCCAAGGAGGGAACCTAGGAAGAAGGCAGGAAAGAGGAGTAGCAGATGGAGCACTGGAGGGACCCGAGCTCTCTGCAGCAGACCACCCCTTTCCACTCCCCAGCACTGCTCAGCCCAGGACATAACGCACAGGAATGCTCACCCGCATTCCTCCTCAAACATCCGCCCACTCTGCACTACGTGTTATCGGAGAGTTTGAGGACTTAAGGTCCACTTGGCACCCATGACCATTCCGCAGTCAGTTCTAGGGTCTGCGGGGAAAACTCTGACACTTCTGCAAATACTCCTGCCTTTCGGCCCCCGAGGCAGTTATTGACCTAGCCCTGCACTGCTGGAATCTAAACCCCAGAGTGAAACCAAAGATAATGTGAGCTTCATTTCCAGCACACATTCCATGGGTATTGAAGCAGGGTCGGGACCTGTGGGCCAGTCTTAGCCTGCTATCCTCCATAGGGCTGCCCCTTAACCTTAACCTCATACCATAACTTGAGGACATAAAAGTTCTTTTTCTCTGGGGCACCGCCTGCTTGTCCCAGGAGAGGACTTACATTTTAGCCCATTACTAGCCTGTGTGTGTGAGTGTGAGTGTGTGTGTGTGTGTGTGTGTGTGTGTGTGTTTTCAATGCCGAAAGCCAAGAGTGCCAACTGCTGACAGGCAAAGGAACCTGAATTTGCTTCTGAGGACTTCAAAACCTTCCAATTAACAAGCTCACGCTTGTTATGTCCTAACCCTTCCAGATCTGGGTTTTCTGGGGAAGAGCTGAGATAGTGTTCTGGTTACTGCGAGCTGATGTCCTGCCCTGGAGCGGAGACGCGCGGACTTGGTCGTCCGTTCATTCATGCATTTGCTCATCCATTCACACAAACATGTCCCTTAATTGTGTCTGGCACTGAGAATCTTGCCTGCTATTTCCCCTCCCCAAGTCAGTGCTCATGGCAACGGCTGGTGCAGAACGCAACTCAACTGTCACCCCACTTCCTGAGCCGGAAAATCAAGTCATGTAGGCATTCACAGAAAAAGAAAAAGGTGGAGAGAAGGAGGAGGCGGGCGGGGGTGGGGGCGGAGAGGGGTGGGGAGACTTACGGGGGTCACATTCGAAGCTTCCCTTCGGGGGAAATCGCGGCAACGACACCGCGGCATGCAAGGAGCCAAAGCATTAAATAGAAGACTGCTAGAGCTCATGTCCCCCGCGGGGATAAATCAAGTGCAAAGATACTCATACGCTGAAGTGCGATGTTGCCAGCTCGACCCAACTCTGAGCCCCGAGTCGAGGCGCCGGGGGAGCCGCTGGCAGCCCAATCCGCAGCGCGCTCGCTGCCTCCTTATCGCTCCCAATAACGTGATGAAGTGTAAATCAAATGCCACGCCGGGAGGGGCCCTGGAACGGCGCGAGTCGTGCATTTTAGCTCACCAGCCTATCTTGCCCAAGAATCACAAGGTCACGATAGCGTCGCGATTCCACTCACCGTACACTCCTTGGCCAGAGATCCCCTCCAGGAGGACTGTCAGCAGCCACACGAGACCGTACACTAAATCCATCTTCACGTGAACATGAACATATCCAGCCCAGGGGGGATGCAGTGGGACCTTCCGGAGGCCGGCGGCCAGCCAGGCGCGCTCCACTCGCGTCCGGGCCGAGTCGAGGTGCCCGGGAACCGCTCGCCGAAGGAAGCAGCGCGGTCCGTCCGTCCTTCCCAGGCGGCGGCCGCGAGCGGAGCGCAGGAGCCCAGCACACCCCACACTCATACACACACACACACACACACACACACACACACACACACAAATACCCTGACACACACACACGCCGCACTCACACCGGGCGCCTGAGAAAATCGCAGACGCCGGGGAGGAGCAGGGGGCGGTGATGGGAAGGGGAGCCGCGAGGCGAAGTGTTCTTCAGGGAAGCGGGCTCCAGTCTCCGCAGCGCCGGCAGCGGCGGAGCGCTGGGTTGGCGGCAGGCGCGGGCAGGGGGCCCGGGGTACCGCGCGGTGGAGCCTGGCTTGGACAGCTGAGGAGCAGGAAGTGGCCTCTGACCCCGGGCACCAAGCAGGGCTATCTCGCCTGGGTTCTCCTTTACAAAGTAACTCGCGAAGGTCCCCAGAGGAGCGTCAAGCGGCGGCAGCGGCCCGCCCGCCTGCAGTCCGGAGCCCCCAGCCCTGCTGTCTTGCCTTCCCCCATTCCATCAGTTGCCATTGCAACGCCAATCCTGTTACACGATACAGACTTGCATTGCCGAACCCGGAGAGGAGGAAGAGGAGGAGGAAGAAGAGGAGTAGGGCTAGGGAAACGGGGGTGGGGAGGAGGGAAAGGGAGGAGGGGAGAGAAGAGGGGTCCAACAGGGAGCGGAGTGTGCGTCTGGAGCTCCACCAGGCACCAGCCTCAGCCGCTACTGCCACCGCCACTGTTCTCCAAGATAGCCTTTAGCGCCCCGCCAGCGAAGAGGGTGCTCTGGCCCGCCGCACCAATTCCAGGAGCCGAAAGCAGAGTCCAGGCAACGCCACTTGCAAGAGAGGGAGAATGTCAAGCACAGAACCGATCCGCACACACGTCTACGCGTGCCCACCGGCACTGCGCGCGTCCTCTTCGCTTCCGCGCCGCCCCCGTCAGGTGGAGGGGGTGGGGGCGGTCGGGACAAGCGGGAGTTTAGAGGAGGGAGCCGCAGAAGGGGTTCCCCGCCTGGGCTAATGTAGTGCTGGCATCCAGAGGTGAACGCGGGAGCGGCCGCCTGCGGAGGGCACCAGGCTGCGTGGCCGCCGCTCGGGCGGTAGCTGCGGCAGAGGTGCCGGGCTGGGCGGCGAGCGCCCGGGGCCGACGATGGCCGGAATCCCTGGGTTTGCGCGGGGGTGCGCGCCGCGGAGGCGAAAGGAGGGAGGAGGCGGAGGGCGAAGCGGCGAACGGAGCGCAGGCGGACGGGTTGCCGGGGAGGAAGGCTGTGTGTGGTCACGTTGTGCGCTACGTGCTGAGAGCGCGAGCTGGTAGCCGCAGCCCGGCGACGTCAAAGCTGGGTGCGCGGCTCTGCCGCCTTCCTCCTCGCCTCCTCCGCTCCTCCTTCGCTCTGCTTTCTTGTATCAGCGGAGGAGCTCATCTGTATGGACAGCGCCGGGCGGTTCTGCGAGGCCAGTGGCGTCCGGCCTCCAGCCCACTCTGCCGAGGCCCTTCCCTGGCTCTCGCAGAGCTCCGTGGGGGCGAGTGCCTGTTATTTATTTCTGATGCTGCTGTTTGCGTTTGCACGCGGAAGGGCCAGCTACCACCTTAGACTCCCGGTAATTACAGGACACACTATCCCCTCCCCGCAGCCCAAGGTCTTCTAGTATCGGTTCTGCTTGGCTAGAGGGCAGAACAGGCCACAGCACTTGGAAGTGGCATCGTTTATTCCTCATTTCTATCTTTTTTTTAATGTGTTTTTTATGGACGTGACAACGGATGAAGGCTCGTGGTGGGGGGTGGGACACTAGGAGTTCAGAGATTAGTTTATTTTATATGTACTGTCTCTTAAAGTTAACTGCTTGGAAAATATTTTCCCTTTTGTGAAAGAAAGGGCTTTCATTGAAGCAGAGCTAACTTGAGGAGCTTAAAAAATTCATGGTTACACAAGGATTACAAAATTCAAAGAATCTTTAATTTATATTAGAACAGGTCTAAAACTCCTTCACTTAAAAACAAGAGGGAAAATCTAGGAACATTGGAGGGGCTGTAATTTGTTTCTTTAATCAAAATAATTAGTGTTTATGCAATTCACTTTGTTGAATATAATTCAGAGAAGGGCAGTGACTGACAAAGTTTAAAACGTGCATTTATACATGTGTTACAAAAGTAATTACTATGAAAAATCTGAACACAGTATTCATTTCTCGGTCCCCATAACAGATTGCTATAGCACACTGCAGGTCCCTCTCTTCATACTCTGCTTCTGCTGGAGGGAAGGGACCCCAAGCACTAGAAAATGAATGCCCCTCCTTTTTTCACCCAGGTTCCTTTTCTCACTTAAGTGAATTGTGAATATTATTTTTATAAGGTGTGAGCTTGTGCTTACCTTCTAGGTTTGCAAGATGTGAGCAACCAAGAAATTTGAAAGGGTCCCAGAGGATGCCTCTCACAGCTTTGAGGACCCCTTATTTATGAGATTCCACTTTCACTAGATGGCATGAAGTATCTCTAGAAGCAAAATTCAATGTAAGGCATTTCTGAAGGGAAATGACTGAAGCTGGCTTAGTGGTCACCTGTAGGGAAAATTTGTCTTATGATTCTGCCTTTTATAAGTAGATCATTCCTGCACACTGCAGCACAGCAGCTTCATGAGCCACTTAACTGCAACTACTCTCTCAGATGGGAGCTCCGTACTTTACCTCTATATTTGTACTGTCCTTTTCAACTCTTAGTTATGAAATCATAGATTCTTTTGAGTGTTTTCAATACTGTAGCTTGGAATATTTTATCATCCCCTCAAAGCCAGTGTATAATTTTAACAAAGGAACCCAGACAAAGTAAGTATACCTAATGTAAATTACTCTTTTTAAATGTTTTCATTAGTGTAGTATAGTTATACCCAACATTGGAATTCATTTTTACTTAATCATACATGCATGAAATATAATTTGTTCCATTTCAGTCCTTAGTACTTTCTCTTCTTCTCCCCTCCTCCTTCCTCTGTGCCCCTTCCTTTACTCTACTGGTCTTCCTTCTATTTATTTACAGCTCTTTTTTTTTTTTAAATCAGTGCTTTAGAGATACAAATAGAGGTGAAATTCTTTGTGGTATATACCTAGCATCATTTGTTCAATTTCATTTCACAGTTCTTGCATTTTCCCAACCCTCAATTCTCCATTTTCCTTCCCCCTCAATCCCTTTCCTCTACTCCACTGAACTTTTTAAAAATTTTCTGGGATTCCCCACCCCCTGCTTTTTTTTTCCCTCTAGCTTCTACATATGAGAGCAAATATTCAACCCTTGATTTTCTGAATCTGGCTTATTTCACTTAACATGCTGTTCTCCAGTTCCAGTCATTGTGTATATATACCACATTTTCTTTATTCATTTATCTGTTGATGGGCACCTGGGGCTGGTTTTATAAGTTGGCTAGTATGGACTGTGCTGCTATATACATTGATGTACCTATATCAGGATAGTATACTAATTTTATTTTTTTAGAATAAACACCAAGGAGTAGGATAGCTGGGTCATATGGTAGATTACTCTTCTTAACCTTCAGCATTAGCACATAAGCTTCAGGAGCATAGGGACTTTCATTTCCATAGAGTGCATATTTCTGCACAGGGAAGAACCATGTGCCATAGATCCCTCAACAATTCCTGAGTGAAATATTTGAATCTTGGGAAAAACATTAAGGAAACTGGTCATTTTGCAATTTTTTTTTCAATTTTTGTTGAAATAAAACTTGAAGAAACAGCCAGGTGCATCTACTCTGATCCAGGTTTTATCCTTCATATTGCACATTTATGGATTTATAAACATAATTCCCTTAAGAAGCACACATTCTATTGACCAGGATGTTTGGTCAACACATACACCATTACTTCTATTAACATTATAAGTACTATAAATAAAGTCCTGGGCATAGGTGAAGCAGATTTTACATGCAACCTTTAGTTGGATTATATAACAGAAGAAAAACTGTACTACATTTAATGTTTTTGTTCCTATGAAAATACTGTGCACATTACTGATAGAAATAACTGGAAGTTCAATAAACCCAAGGTATTTTTTCTTGAAATTCAACTTTGTTTTAGATTTCACTGACCAACAGATATGATGTATGTAGCCACACCTAGCACTGGCTGTGTAAGGCCTCCAGGTGGAGACCCTGAGCTAAGCCTTAAGAAAAGCTAAGATGGTTTACCTTAGAGAAGACAAGTGCTCCTTGCCTTCAGAGCTCCAGAGACTCTTAAGAAATCAGACACAGCATATCTTATGTGGCCCAATCAGAGCAATTTCCTCCAGAAGTAGTATATAAATAACTTCAGAGGTCACCAGTTTCTTGGATTTTCACACTGAATATGGATTTTACCTGGGGCATAGCACCATAAGGAAGCCCAAATTGTGTTACTTAAAGGGTCCATTCAAGAGCATCCTCTCTCATAGGTGCAGCAATGGACATTATCATTTGTGAAGATCCACCCATGGTAAAAGGAAAGAAACAGGGAAAACTAGTCACTCTGGAGATACAGCTGAGGGCAAATTCAGACTATCAGTGACAAATCTGTCTTTTCTTTTCAATCTGGCCTCTTTACACAACACAAATGTGAAACCTTGTATGTTATTTTCATTTATTTCCAATTTCCCTGCCAGCCATTTAAATCACACAGACTCCCATGTACACTATTGCCTGGGCATTTTGCAAAAGCAAACAAGAATGTGAAAATATTTAGTGGTATATAGGTAAATTCTTGGAAATACTACACATTAAGTTGTTGTTCTACACTTCCTTGCATTTGCTCTATTTTTATTGGTCACAGATACCTGGGCAAAGTGCAGCTTTCTAGGACTATATCCCACACTGGGGTAGCTACATATCTGAACCCCTGACCTAGTCCATTTGTTCTATCTGCTTCTGGAAGTTCCAGAGCCTGCTAAGGTATGCTCCATTGTTCTATGGCTTAGATATACCTCAGAGGCTTCAAAGTGTCACTTCCTTGATCTCTGTCCAAAGGACCAGATTTTTTAAAAGTTAACTCAGATTATTATACAATTTGATAAAAGCCCCAAACTGGAACCACACTTGTAGTGCACCATTTATGCTGTCCTGATAACAATTTTATCTAGCCAAATCCCTGCCTCATTTTATTTCCTATTACTTAGTAATGGCTTACAACATGCAAATTTAGAAGTTTTAGCAACATCACATAGAAATGACTGCTTCAGATGATAATGAAAGGCATGGAGCATAGCATTGCACTGGGGCTTCCAGATGCTGGTCATTTGCACGAGATGGGCAGGGGCCAGTTGCTCTTAAGCAGTGGGACTCAGACACTGGTATTAGGTATGAAATGAGGATTTAGTATTGGGATCAGAGTTGTCCCTCCACAGGGCTTTAGTGATAACAAAAAGGGGAATGAGAATAGTAACTGCTAATTTTTGAAATAAGGAAGCATGTCATATTCCCACTATATGCACTAAGAGGTTAAAGAGAGAGAGGTAGCTTGAGGATCTAAAAAATACCCAAAGAATAATTCCTAAACATCAAAAATGTAGGATCCAATTAGAGAGGAAGTTGCTCAGCAGAGGCTGAATATGTGGATGCTCTTTTCAGAGGATGCCAAGGTAATCAGTAACCAGATGATGGGGCTAAGGTCTCAGAGATATTGTGGGTGCTTCTGAGGATGTCTGACAAACTGAGGAAAGTTGGGGCAGAGGCTGAAAACAAGAAGCAAATGCCTTGGTTTTCTTGATAGTCTACCTTCCATTTGAAAGCAGTTGCCTCTTTCTGAGAATTTGCACTCATTCAGTAAGTGCATTACTTCTCAGCTGCTCTATTTCTTTGAAACCAACATTGTAGTATTTAGCTCTCTGGAATTTGAAGACTTTGTGGACCACTCACAATTTCTATACAAGTTTTTATCTGGAAAACATAATTAAAAATCTACCCTTAGTTATTATAGCTTTGGTAATTTTAGTAGCCTGCCCTAATTTCCTGAACAGACACAAGGCTGATTTGTTCAGAGTGGATATTCTGTGCAGAGTAGTATAACACAGAAGGTCAACATCTGAGCTTTGGCATCAAGCTGTCCTGGGTTTGAATCTTTCTCATGGGTGTGACCTTGACACCTTCCTTATCCCATGATAGGAAAAGAGCAAACATTTGCTGAAGGGTTTTAAATAAAATAATGCATGTGAGATACCATGGCTCAGCAGCTGGCACATAGTCCTCAAAAAATAGCATCATTGCTTTTAATATTTCTCTCAATATCATTTGATCATTGTAGCAGATCATTACTGTATGGGGTTAATAATTTGAGTGATTTCCATTTCAGGATTAGCTGACAGTTTAGAACCTTTAGTTTTGTAAATATGATGAAGCTTTGCTTTATTTTCTTTTATTCTAAAGTTCATCTGCCCTATTTCTGTCCAGTCACATTGAATTCTGAAGTTTTCCATAGTTTATCTGTAAGAGTATGGTAATTCAGTATCAGGAACAGCTTAATATCTTTGAAAAACTTGAAAATTTGAGATTAGAGTACTGCTTTAATATTATTTTTGAAAGTGCTATATGCCAGGTTGTATTCTTGGGGAATTCCACTATGTAAATTTAAAGGCATGGAAGTCCCTTCTTATCAGGATGCTTGGATTACCATCTTTAAAAACTAGAAAGAAAAGATGCTTACACATTTAGGTCACCAATAGACTAGATTAAGACCAGATTAAAGATCAACATCAAAGTTAGATTAGAAATCATAAAGAAATCCACTGTTTCTGATGAACAAGTGATTCGATTAACCCACAGATAAGATATAAAGGACTAGAAGAGAGTAGAACAAAATTGTTTCACAATTATACATTGGAGCAACTTACAGATGAGCTTCTAATAGGAAATAAAGGGAAAGAAATTTTGGTCCTAACCAGGTGGTGGGTTTGAAATTTGCCATCACAACCCATATATAGAAATGTGACTTTTGACATTCTCTATAATTAAACTTAACCTGCTAACAGGTTGCTCTCCTATGAGCTAAGGGTTTAAAAAAGGAAAAACAAAACAACAGCCAAAAAAAAAAAAAAAGCCACAATCTCTTCTGGGTTATATAATTACCCAGTATTTCTGGGTTTCTTTTGCATCACCTCAAGATGGCTGGCTCATGTTTTGTCCTGCAATATCCCCTTCCACCCAAAACTGCTGACCCCCACTGCATCTTCAGATGTAACAGCATACCCTGCTGAATCCATAGCTCATATCTTCACCCACTGGCTTTAGGTGTGAAAAACTCAACATCCTACTCTTACTAACCCCCATCTTTGACCATCTCTCCAACCCCTAAAGTCCTTCTCCTTCCTCTCTGGGTCACCACAAAGTTCTGGAACACACACACACACACTGAAAAACCAAACAGCACTAGTTTTATTTTCTCTTTACTGAATATATTATTTGACATTTCTCTCTCTCTCTCTCTCTCTCTCTCTCTCTCTCTCTCTCTCTCTCTCTCTCTCTCTCTTCTCTCTCTCTTTACTGGAGATTGAACTCAGGGCATTAGGCCACTTAGCCACATCCCCAGCCTTATTTTATATTTTATTTAGAGACAGGGTCTCACTGAGTTGCTTAGTGCCTCACCATTGCTGTGGTTGGCTTTGAACTTGCCATCCTCCTGCCTAGCCTCCTGAGCCCCTGGGATTACAAGTGTGCACCATCACACGCGGCTTGACATTTCTTTTCCTTTGTAGATTCTTTATTTGCCTTCTTTAAGGGACTTCAACAAAAGAGTTAAGGCAGGATTTTAAAACACAAACTTTCTATAAAATGGAATTATTAAGTGTGTAAGGCACATGTACATTTCTGTCTTCCAGTTTTGCTGTCTCCCAGTCTATCTACCCATCCATCCATCCGCTCTCTCTTGCAGGCTTCTTCTTCACCATAAATGTTTTACAAGCCCCCATCACACCAAAGCAGTTTTCACCTTTCCAATAAAGAGAAAAATGGACCTTATTCTAGTCTTTCATCTTTCCTACTCACTAGTATACAGAAAAAAAAATAATGGCTATAGTTTAAATCCTCCAAGCCACAGCATAATAATTGAAAGCATGGGTTAAGAGGTCCCCCCTAAATTTGTGTTTTTTCTCAATGTCTAACACTTGTTTTCTTTTTCCCCCTTGGTTTCCACTTTGAAGATATACTTGCCTTTAATAAATGTACAACCAACCCTAGAGCTGAATCAGCAATAAACGGAACACAGGATAATTTTTCAAACTATTAGTTATAGATGCACATCCTAGCCTTCTACAGGTAAGTTAGAAAGCTGGAAGCAGCAGGACCTCCCTGTTTGCGGTGGCCTATGAAGGTCAAATATGGTTATGGAAGCTCAGGAGTAGATCCAAGGGAGGGCAAGGTGGGGTTGAGAGCATGGAAGGGAATCAGTGGAAAAAACCACCTGAAAGGAGGGGAAAAATACCTATAGGCAGGAAATTGATGATTAAGAGGTTAGATAGACAAGTGTCCTATTGTATCAACAAATTAGAAGCCAAAAGAGAATAACAGCCAAAGTCACCCAGTGTGGATTAACCAGCAAGATTGTGAGATAGACAGTTTCAAAATGAGGAAACTAAGGCACAGAGGACATGTTAAGATATTTTTGCATTTATAGAAAAAAAACCATACTTGTAATAATACATTGTCTTTAATAAAATGCTGAATTTACTAATAATTCTATTTAGAATTTATTGTATTTCTATTTAAATTGATCTGAAGTGTGCCATAATACTTAGGTTAATTGGGAAGCCTCCAAGTTTTATGAGCTCCAGAATGTCATACATTATCACAAGAAGTTCACAGGTGCTTACCCATTCATCATCTGAGCCTGCATGCTTTGGGAAAACATTATTAGTCCTGTTCAATATATTCCATACTAGTAAATCATGTATTCCTTACCATTTATAAAAATATAATTTTATGAATAGTATAGTCTTAAAATTTAATAAAAATCTTCTCTAAATGTGTTCATATCACATTTCTTTTTTTTTTTTTTTAAAGATCTGGGTTTTTTTAAAGAGAGAGAAAGAGAGAGAGAGAGAGAGAGAGAGAGAGAGAGAGAGAGAGAGAGAGAATTTTTTTTAATATTCATTTTTTAGTTCTTGGTGGACACAACATCTTTGTATGTGGTGCTGAGGATCTAACCCAGGCCGCACGCATGCCAGGCAAGTGCGCTACAGCTTGAGCCATATCCCCAGCCCATATCACATTTCTTATTCTCAAAATAGCACTTTTGTTTTCTTTATGTGTATGTATCAGGGAATATGTTTTCTGTTTTTTCAAGTTTCATCTTTTTTTCTTTTTTGTCTCTTCAAATGTATCTTTTAATTATACTGATTCCTTTTTTTCCTAATTAATCATTTTTCCTAATTAATCATTGCCTCTAATTATTTCTATATTTTTTAGTTTCCTTGGGATAAGTTTGGCATTCCAGTTATAAGTTCTTATATCAAATAATTAGGTTTTTAAATTCCTAACTGCTTACCAATGAATGTATTCACACTTATGCCTCCAGTCCTAAATGTAGAATTTACTGTTTCATTATATTTTTGACATATGTTTTCTTTTAAATAGTTTCCATATACACTGTAATAATTGTTGGTTTGAATTCTTGGTTAATTAGGCTTGCCACAGAGAATTTCTTAAATGTTTTCTTGTTATTAGTTACCTGCTGAATTAAGTATAGCAAACTGGAGAAATGTAGATTATACCATTTCTGATTTGAAGTTTCTGGCATTTTTCCCTGTGGCCCTTTAGAAGACTCTTTTTCCCTTAAGTAAATATTTTATGGACTTTGAAAATACCTTATAGGTTTGCATAAGTTTTATATATAAATGTAAATACATAAAAATAACCATAATTAGACTATCAATATGCTCTGTATCCTAATATATTTTGATGCCTGCTACACCCATGTATTGTGTCACATATTACAGATGACAGGTTTAAGGCCAATTTTATTTTTTGTCCATTAGAGGTGGTTTTAATCAGACTTGACTAAAATACCTGACAAGAAACATTTTACAAGAGGAAAAGTTTATTTTGGGGCTCACTGTTTCAGAGGTCTTCGTCAACTGGATTCTTTGAGGGTAGGGTGAGGCAGAACTTCATGGTGTAAGGGTGTGGCAGATGAAAGTGGCTCAGAATATGGCCTCAGGAAACAGAAAGATAGACTGCCCTCTCCAGGGACAAAATATATGCCCTTAAACCATGCCCTCAATGGCCTAATCTCTTCCAGTCATATCCTACCTTCCTTCAATTACCACTCAGTTAATCCCCATAAAGGGATTAATTCACTAAATGGTTCACTTATAACCCAATCATTTCACCTCTAAACTTCTTGCATTGTCTCATACGTGTGCTTTTGATACCTCATATCTAAATCATAACACAGATATCTGCTTTTATGTTGTATATATTATTTTCCTATATTACATACATTTATATATTTTCATTTATTCTGTTTCTTTCTTCCTCTCTGTTCTCGGAAAGATTCCCATGCTTTTGGAACATACTTCTTTAATTTTCCACAGAAGTAAGAATTCACTCCAGAGTCAAACGGAAATTTTAATGTTATCACTGATTATAACTTTTCTTGAAGCCCTTTGATAATGAATTGATTGCTTTCTTTACTTCATTTTGTTTTCTGTTTATATCCTCCTCTGTCTCTTAGGAGGTCATCAGCCCTGTTAAGAACTCTAATTTTCTTCTAGATCTGGCAATAAATTACTGTAAGTGATGAGTTCTTCTCAGTGTTGTTCCCTTACCAGATTGCCACAGATTTTTTTTATTAGTCCTATTACAATTATTACTTTTTAAAAGAGAGCATATATCTACAAAGACTTAAGTTTTGTTAACAGAACAAGTGGATTTATCATATCCTATGCTCTTTTTGTTTTTGGGGTGCTGAAATTTCTTCTGACAGCCATAACTAAAGGTAGGTTATTGTAGCTCTAGCAAGGAGCAGGCCATGCAATTATCTTTACCTCTGGGCTTTATTGGCTATTCTCTGAATAATTTGATTTTTTGGTAAATCAATATAGTAGGCAAATATAATTCTCACCATACTGCAGCAGAAGTTTTTATACCTGCCCCTTCTTTAGTACTCATTTGTAATGATAATACTTTTCAGAAATTATGCATTGTGTTACTTTCTTTGCAAATTGTTCTTGAAAATTGAAGAGAGATGGCTGCTTAATATTTGGTTAGTACAGACTATCAAAGTTAAGGAATGTATAAAGCTCCTTCCTTAGCTTTTTATAAGGAATCTCTTGACCTTAGTCAAGGGCTGAAGTCAGAATAGATTGATGAGTTGGTTTCTCTTCTTTGTTATCTATCTTTTTCCTTACCCTACCTCCAACAATTTTTATTAATATTTTAAGTATATTAATCCCTTCCAGATTCTAGCTTATGGTTAAGGATGTTTTACTTGCTTTTTAATTTTTGTATTTTTCTACATTGTATTTCCTACAGAGAGAAGAGTACATTAGTGGCATCTCTGCCGGATGTCATTTGAATGCAGATTATCACACTTAAATTTTTAGGTCACTTTCAGTTTAAGTCATTCTTTCTACTTGCAGTCTTAGGCAACATAGAATGAGAGGTATTGTTCCTTATACTGTCTTTGGTAGCCATAAAAAATTTTCTTTTGCCAGGAGAAGTCAATAAACGCATATAAGCATAAGTGATAATTTTTCAATGATTGGATTCTATTCAATAAGTGTGCAAACAAAATGTTTGTTCCAAGGCATGGTTTTACATAATAATAATATTGCTAGTTATCCATGCAAAGGTGTGCATCAGGAAGTCAACAACAGTCACCAAATGGGAATGGGCTATCCATCTTGCATCATCTTAACTTTATTTTTTAAAATCTTAATTCAAAAATAAGAGTATAAAACCCCACATGTCCTGTCATCCAAATTCAATAAATGTAAACATCTTCTATGTTTGCTTTTTATGTGTCTTATTCTTCTTGTTTTAAAAAAATCTTCATGGAATTGACTATACACACAGAAACATGCTTGGATTATAAGTATACAGCAAAATGAATTTTCTCATACTGAATATGTCAGTGTAATCATCACACAAATAAGATAGATATTACCAGGAACCCTGAGACCTCTCCCTTTAAAAGATCCTTTTCAGTTACTTCTCATACTAATAAAGGCAAATATTATTTTAACTTCTAACTTGCATGAATCTTTTGAAGAAAATAACATAAACTCTTGTCTTTTCACCCCTACATCTGTCCTGTTTTATTGTATATTATGAAGTACAATCTAAAGAAAAATTGGTTCATAACCCCACCATGATTTACATACAAACATACATAGTTTTTCCAAAAAACAAAATAGGTTGGAAAATTCTGTCTTCCAGTAGCAATGAGCTATAAGCCTGGATTTGTTGAATTAAATAAAGATGCATAATGAGGGCTTAAAAAGCATGCCTTCACTGTATGGACTCAGGTTTAAGTAGGGAAATGGTGTCCTGTGCTCAAAGATGTGAAATAAACACAGTGAATTTTTAATAAGAGTTCTCACTCTGCACCATTTTGAATTGGACTATTTTGCTATAAACCTCTGTAATTTTATTAATATTATCCTTATATCATTTTATTATAACATTAATCCAGATTTAAAAGTAATTGTTTTGCTGGACATAAGTCAAAATCTATGTTGAACAGTTATTTTAGGATAACTAGAGGCATTTCATAATGATAGTTTTCTTTCTCTTTAGATATACATGTTGTTTTATAAATCTAGTTTTTAATTTATAAAATGCTCAAAGTAATTAACTTTAATAGTAACATAATGTAATGCAATCTGAATGTATTGTCTTTCTTCATAATCCAGAGTAACACCATATTTATGAGATACTTTCCTTTTTGATAGACAAAAGTCCAAAGGAAACAATGGCTTCAGTGTCTGGCTCAGTGTACTCTTTTCTCTAAATGTAGCCCTCCTATTGCTAACGCAAAATAAAGAGGTAGTCATGAACTTCATCAAGTGTGTCTTTGGATTTCAAAATAATCCCTGGTTTTCACATGGATTTTCCATACCGAATAAATAATTTTTTTAAAAAAGAAAATAATTCAATAGGAAATCGTTAAAAAGATATGTTCATTCATAATTAGTTTCTCATAATATGACAAGTTATAAAAATAATTCATAATAATCATTGTTTTGTCTTTTCAACTCTGTGATAGCTTAGATATGAGGTATTCCCCCAAAATTCATGGATGAGACAATGCAGCAATGTTCAGAGATAAAATGATTAGATTGTGAAAGCCATACCTAATCAGAAGACTAATCTATATGATGAACTAATAATTTGAAATTATTGTACTGAGAGGTAACTGTGGGCAGTTGGGGTAGCTGGAGGAGGTGGGTAATTGAGGGTGTGCCCTTGAGGATTATATCTTGTCCCTAGCTCCTCCCTCTCTGTCCCTCTGCTCCTTTCTACCTTAAGGTAAGCAGCTTTCCTTGCCACTAACCTTCTGCCATGATGCCCTACCTCACCTCAGGCCCACAGCTTTAGAATCCCATAACCATAAACTGAACTTCTGAAACTATGAGCTCAAAATGAACTTTCCTTCTCTAAGTTGTTCTGATCATGTATTTTGAATCAAAAACCTAACTAAGTATCTACAGACTTCATGTTCTGAAACAGTAACTTCCAGGATACAGAACTGCAATTCTCTTCTCTATTGTTATTCTGTATTCATATACTTGTCATTCATTTTTATAATTTATCAAGCTTTTAAAATTTAGGCATTTTTTAACCAAATTGATTTACTCAAAGATATTCTTTCCACTTGTCTAAATCAATTTTTGGAAAAAAAAATGTTGAAAGCACTTATCTCCCAGGCTTCTGTGAAAAGAAGCGGGGGGATATTAGAGTAAAAATACCTAGAATTAATTGTTTAACTCACCAATAATAATTACAAGGACTTGAATTATCTATCGGTGAAAAAATAAAAATACTTTTAAATGTCGTTTTTTTTCCTTTCTACTTTATTATTGCTTGTAAGACTTGTTGAATCCATTAAAAATTATCAGTGGGTGCAGTTTTGTTCTTAATAATGACAGTGTAGATAATTTGGATCAACTTTTCCACTGAAAAACATTAAGTTCAAACAGGAATTTCTGTATACCTCTGCATCTATACCTTTAATTGTTTCTATCTACCTTTCTGTTTGTCTATGTATCTATACAAGAGAGTGTTAAGGAGGCACTGAAAATTGCAAGTCCAAAATCTAAAGGAGATAAACATCTATTAATGCAAACACAACATTTTTAAATCAACTTTCTTGAAGAAGAATTAGCATGTTTCTAAAGATGTGGCTGAGAGGCTGAAAAACAAATTAAAATTTTAAACAAATTCAAGGACTTAGGGACCAGAATTTGTGACTCAGGACCCATTAAAATATAGAGCCTTATTAAATACCAACTTTGATTTGAAACTCCAAAGACTTACAACATAGGATTAAGGATTAAACTAAAATAGACCAGCCTTCACTGGGTCTGAATCACATTTTTGAGTTAATTCCAGCACTTATTGTATTCAGGTGATCAAGAATTACTAGCATACAGGATATATGCCAGACATAACCGGGAGTAATTTCTAAAGAAAGGTAATATCATCTTAAGTGTCAACAAAAATCCTAATTTTAAAAAAATAATAAATATTGATGATACAATCCAAGATATCTAAAGATATAAAGAATAAGGCAAATTCTATGGGAGGAAACACCCCCATCCAACTCATGTTTTGAAGTCTGTTATGGTTTACATATGAGGTATACCCCAAACCAATGTGTGAGACAATGAAAGAAAGTTTAGAGGTGAACTGCTTGGTTATGAGAGTCCAAATCTAATCAGTGTCTTAATCTTCTGATAGGAATTAACTGTTCAGGCAGATTTGGAGTGGCTGGAGGAAGTGAGTCCCTGGGGGCCTGGCTTTGGGGTATACATTTAGTGAGCTGAGCTTAGTCTCTCTCTGCCCAAGTCTGGCTGGGCACAAATAACCGAGCTGCCACAAAGCCTGGTAGGTTCAAACAGCAATTCTTTATTTTTGAACTCTCACTGGCACTCTAGGCACACTTCCTGGGAATAAACTCCTCTTGCAACCCGTTGCAAGAACTCAAAGGGAACTCCTAATTTGCGGGCGCCAGAGGCAGCAGGATCCACCCTAATCCTGGAGCAGGATCACCTTTCAACCATTCCCTCTGGCAAAAATGCCAGATGTCATTGCGACTAAACTGTGGCTCTCAACATCTCTCTGCTTCCTAATGCCCTGTCCTGAACTGCTTTCTTCCTCCACACCCTTACACCATGATGTTCTCTGCCTCTTAAGCACAGAACCATGGAGTTGGCTGTCTATGGACTGAGACTGCTAAAACTGTGAGCCCTGGTATACTAATATAGTGACCCTTTGGTCACTATAATTTGTTTCCCCAAGGAAATATCTATAGGCAATCCAGATAGTGGTGGTATTGATCATTGACTTAAAATGAAAAACAAAGCATATTTTTTTAAGAGAGAGAGGGGGGGGGATTTTTTAGTATTTATTTTTCTGTTTTCGGTGGACACAACATCTTTATTTTTATTTTATGTGGTGCTGAGGATCGAACCCAGCGCCCCGCGCATGCCAGGTTATCGCATTACTGCTTGAGCCACATCCCCAGCCCGAACAAAGCATATTTTTACAAGATTCAAACAAAAGATGGATTTTACATGAAAATTAAAAACTAAAATAATAATCTCAATTGAAACTCTCTAACTGAAAAATTCAGAAATCGAAATGTAAAACTTAAAGATGGATTTAATATATATAATATAGATAGAATATTGATCTAGGTAATTTCCTAAATGAAGCATAAACTTTTAAAAGGATAGAAAATATAAACAGAGCATGTGAAAGAAATTATGAAAAGGTCTATGTAGTTACTAAATGGAAAGTAGGAAAAGAGAAACAGTACAGATTTGAAAAAACAATAGCTTGGAATTTTAGAACTGAATTGTATGAAAAGCCTCAGATTAAGAAGCAAATAAAGAAAATGTATCCACATTCAAAAAGATAATTGTGCTGTTGAAACAGTAACAAAACAAAACCAAAATAAAAATACCCAAAGAAAAACCAATTAGAAATCATAAAAGCATCCAGGGACAAAAAATGAATTTTATAAAAAGAAATCCAATAGGATTGAAGACAGATTCTGCAAAAGGAAAACAAAATTGAACTTGGATGACACTGAAAAAATATCTTCCAAGTAGGAAGAGAAGGTAAGTATTCTATACCCAGAGAAAAGATTCATCAAAATGAAATGAAGAATTCTTAACAGAAAAAATATGTACACTCTTATAATAACAAAAAATGCAAAAACAGTGGCACTAAATGTCATTTTTAATATATTGGAGCTTCAAAAGTTCAAAAATCTGAAAATATTCTGTGAGCAAGGCATGGGGTATGGGCACTCTTGCATAGAACAAAACAGCTCAACAACTATGGAGAGAAATCAGGCAATTTGGCAAAATCACATATGTGTTTTCTGTCTAATCTCATAGTTCTTCTCAGAGTCTATCCCAAACATGCACTAGCAATGTGTGTGCAAGACCTGTTCAAGGAAACTGATTGCACTGCTATTCACAATAGCAGAAGAATAAAATGCAACCCAATCATACAATAATAGAACTTGAATGAACTATGGAACAATATTTAGCTCTGCAATTTCCCATAGGGTTTTTGACCTCATTTATTGTAGGTGCATATAGTAAAATTTGAGGAGAGAGATAAATTTCAGGTAGAGGTATTAAGTAAAAAGAAATGTGCGCTTGGGGACATAATTCAGAGGTAGAGAGCTTTCCTTACAGTTAGAGTCCCAGCACTGAAAACATGGAGGAGGAGGAGGTTGGGGTGGGGAAGGAAAAAAGAGAGAGGAGGAGGAGGACTGATGATGGTTTTGGAATTCTTAGACTACTCACATGGGAAAAAAAATCTAAAATTAAGGGAACTCATTATTATACTAAAAGTGTACTCTAGAGAACATGTTGATGGTATGACCTTAAATATCCTTCTATGCAATGTCAGACAGATCAAAGGATGAGTATTAGTCATACAAAATGTCTTTTTTTGACAATTCTCTTTTTTTATTTGTTTTAATTAGTTACACATGACAGTACAATGATCTCGACATATCGTACATTTAAATCAGATGGGATATAATTTCTCATTTTTTGAGTGTGCAGGTTGCAGAATTACATTTGTCATGCGGTCACATACATACCCACAGCAAGCTCTGACAAAACGTCTTTTTAAGAGATGAAGGGTGTGAATCACAAACTTCACTGTCTTATATTACTAAACTTTGTTAGTATAACAAAATACCTGAGGTTATTAACTTATAAAGAAAAAAAACATTTATTTAGTTTCACAGTTTTGGAGGTCCCAGTCCAAGATCAGATACATCCAAAAGTTTGGGGCCTGATTTTATGTATGGGAGCACTCCCTCCTTTTTTCTTAGTATAGTTAAACATATATCACTGTTAAACTTTTCAAAAATCAACACATTCTTTCATTGATTTCTTGGGTTGAATTAGTCTCTAATTTATTTCTGCTCATATCTTTATGCTTTATTTCTTCTACTAATTTGGGGTTTTATTAATTCAATAACATGTATATATTTCCTTATCTCAGCATATAACTACACTTATGTAAGATATATATGGGAACTTCCTGTGCTATCTTCTTAATTTTTCTTTAAATATAAATATGTTTTTGAAAATAATCTATCTTTAAAATATGTAAGAATACATAAAGCTAAAATAGCACTATATTCCTTAAGTTGGTATAATTATGAAAAAAGAATCTGAACAATTTTCCATGTTCATCAGAAATACATTAGAGTTCCAATTTCTCCACATCCTCACTTCTTATTCTTTAAGTGACATCTTTCCTAGTGAATGTTAATCAGTACTTGTGATGGTTTTCACTACTTGGGTTTCCCTTTGTCTAACAATATTAAGCATCTTTTCATGTGCTTATTGGCTATTTGGATATCTTCCTTGGAGCAATCAGGGAGTGCTCACATACAATCAGAGCCTTTACCACTCTTTATTTTTATATTTTTGTGGGGAGGGGTATTAGGGATTGAACTCAGGGGCAATCGATCACTGAGCTACATCCCCAGCCCTATTCTGTATTTTATTTAGAGATAGGGTCTCTTATTTAGAGGTCTTATTTATAGGGTCTTATTTAGAAATTAATTTGGCAGCCTTTCAAACTTTATGCATATAGTTCCCATATGACCTAGCAATTCCACTTCTAGATAAATAGCCAAGAGAATTACAAACATACCTGCACATGGAAACATATGCATGTACTTTCATGAAGCATCATGCATAATGACCTAAAATTAGAAAAAAATTCAAATGTCCATCAACTAACAAATCATTACCAAAAAATGTGTTATATCCATAACAAATATCTTAGTGCCTCCAGTTTGCAGAGGCTGGCTTTGAACTCACTATCCTCCTGCCCCTGCCTCCCAAGCTGCTAGGATTACAGACCCACTTTTAATTATATTGTTTATCACCATACCATTGGACTGTGAGAAATATTTTAAAAAATTGACAAAATTTAAAGTTGGTTCTTTGAAAAAATAAATAAGATCGACAGACCCTTAGCCATGCTAACGAAGAAAAGAAGACAGAGAACTCAAAATTACTAGCATACGGGATGGAAAAGGCAATATCACAACAGACACTTCAGAAATACAGAAGATAATTAGAAATTATTTTGAATCCTTATACTACAATAAAATAGAAGATGGTGAAGGCATCGATAAATTTCTTAAGTCATATGATCTGCCCAGATTGAGTCAGGAGGATATAGACAACCTAAACAGACCAATATCAATTGAGGAAATAGAAGAAACCATCAAAAGATAACCATCTAAGAAAAGCCCAGGACCGGATGGGTATACAGCAGAGTTTTACAAAACCTTTAAAGAAGAACTAATACCAATAATTTTCAAGCTATTTCAGGAAATAGAAAAAGAGAGAGAACTTCCAAATTCATTCTACGAGGCCAACATCACCCTGATTCCTAAACCAGACAAAGACACTTCAAAGAAAGAAAACTACAGACCAATATCTCTAATGAATATAGATGCAAAAATCCTCAATAAAATTCTGGCAAATTGGATACAGAAACATATCAAAAAGAACGTGCATCATGATCAAGTAGGATTCATCCCTGGGATGCAAGGATTGTTCAATATACGGAAATCAATAAATGTGATTCACCACATCAATAGACTTAAAAATAAGAACCATATGATCATCTCGATAGATGCAGAAAAAGCATTTGACAAAGTACAGCATCCCTTTATGTTCAAAACTCTAGAAAAACTAGGGATAACAGGAACATACCTCAATATTGTAAAAGCTATCTATGCTAAGCCTCAGGCTGGCATCATTCTGAATGGAGAAAAATTGAAGGCATTCCTTCTAAAATCTAGAACAAGATAGAGTTGCCCTCTCTCACCACTTCTGTTCAACATAGCTCTCGAAACACTGGCCAGATCAATTAGAGAGATGAAAAAAATTAAAGGCATAAAAATAGGAAAAGAAGAACTTAAATTATCACTATTTGCAGGTGACATGATTCTATACCTAGCAGACCCAAAAGGGTCTACAAAGAAACTATTAGAGCTAATAAATGAATTCAGCAAAGTGGCAGGATATAAAATCAACACGCATAAATCAAAGGCATTCCTGTATATCAGCCACAAATCTTCTGAAATGGAAATGAGGACAACCACTCCATTCACAATATCCTCAAAAAAAAAAATCTTGGGAATCAACCTAACAATAGAGGTGAAAGACTGATACAATGAAAACTACAGAATCCTAAAGAGAGAAATAGAAGAAGATCTTAGAAGATGGAAAAATATACCCTGTTCATGGATAGGCAGAACTAACATCATCAAAATGGCAATATTACCAAAAGTTCTCTATAGGTTTAATGCAATGCCAATCAAAATCCCAATGGCATTTCTTGTAGAAATAGATAAAGCAATTATGAAATTCATATGGAAAAACAAAAGACCCAGAATAGCAAAAACAATTCTTAGCAGGAAGTGTGAATCAGCGGTATAGCCATACCAGATTTCAAACTATACTACAGAGCAATAGTAACAAAAAATAGCATGGTTCTGGTACCAAAACAGGCGGGTGGACCAATGGTACAGAATAGAGGACACAGAGACCAATTCACAAAATTACAACTATCTTATATTTGATAAAGAGGCTAAAAGCATGCAATGGAGGAAGGATAGCATCTTCAACAAATGGTGCTGGAAAACTGGAAATCCATATGCAACAAAATGAAGCTGAATCCCTTTCTCTTGCCATGCACAAAAGTTAACTCAAAATGGATCAAGGAGCTTGATATCAAATCAGAGACACGGCGTCTGATACAAGAAAAAGTTGGCTCGGATCTACATACTGTGGGGTCGGGCTCCAAATTCCTCAATAGGACACCCATAGCACAAGAGTTAATAACTAAAATCAACAAATGGAACTTACTCAAACTAAAAAGTTTTTTCTCAGCAAGAGAAACAATAAAAGAGGTAAATAGGGAGCCTACATCCTGGGAACAAATTTTTACTCCTCACACTTCAGATAGAGCCCTAATATCCAGAGTATACAAAGAACTCAAAAAATTAAACAATAAGAAAACAAATAACCCAATCAACAAATGGGCCAAGGACCTGAACAGACACTTCTCAGCGGAGGACATACAATCAATCAACAAGTACATGAAAAAATGCTCACCATCTCTAGCAGTCAGAGAAATGCAAATCAAAACCACCCTAAGAAACCATCTCACTCCAGTAAGATTGGCAGCCATTCTGAAGTCAAACAACAATAAGTGCTGGCGAGAATGTGGGGAAAAGGGTACACTTGTACATTGCTGGTGGAACTGCAAATTGATGCGGCAAATTTGGAAAGCAGTATGGAGATTTCTTGGAAAGCTGGGAATGGAACCACCATTTGACCCAGCTATTCCCCTTCTCAGTCTATTCCCTAAAGACCTAAAGAGAGCATACTACAGGGACACTGCTACATCGATGTTCATAGCAGCACAATTCATAATAGCTAGACTGTGGAACCAACCTAGATGCCCTTCAATAGATGAATGGATTAAAAAATGTGGCATTTATACACAATGGAGTATTACTCAGCACTAAAAAATGACAAAATCATGGAATTTGAAGGGAAATGGATGGCATTAGAGCAGATTATGCTAAATGAAGCTAGCCAATCCCTAAAAATCAAATGCCAAATGTCTTCTTTGATATAAGGAGAATGACTAAGAACAGAATATGGAGGAAGAGCATGAGAAGATTAACATTAAACAGGGATGAGAGGTGGGAGGGAAAGGGAGAGAGAAGGGTAATTGCATGGAAATGGAAGGTGACCCTCATTATTATACAAAATTACATACAAAAGGAAGTGAGGGGAAAGGGAAAAAAATCAAGGGAGAGAAATGAATTAAGTAGATGGGGTAGAGAGAGAAGATGGGAGGGGAGGGGAGGGGGGATAGTAGAGGATAGGAAATGTAGCAGAATACAACATACACTAGTATATCAATATGTAAATCAGTGGATGCGTAACTGATGTGATTCTGCAATCTGTTTTCAGGGTAAAAATGGGAGTTCATGACCCACTTGAATCAAATGTGTGAAATATGATATATCAAGAGCTTTGTAATGTTTTGAACAACCCACAATAAAAATTAAAAAAAATAATACTAGATTTTGAACAATTCTTATTTGATTGAGATGATCATCTGGACTTTCCTTTTGCTCTATTGATATGCTTTATTAGTCAACCACTAAAAAAATAACAAAAATAATACAGTAAGAGAAATTACAAGGGAATTACTGTTGGAAGCTGCAAATGAACTGTGGGCGGGACAGGCCTTTTCGAAATGGAGGTGTGCCCCTCAGAGAACTCTTGGTGTGATCTCATTGATCTGAGACTCCTTCATTGTCTTGGCAAATCCTGCTCAAAGAGAATTCTATGATACCTCAGTGTTTATTAGCTCAGACATCCCTAGGTAAAGACGTAACCCCCTGCAGGTAGAGAGAGATATCCATGTCCCAACTAGCATTGAGGCACCAGCCGCCTAAAGGAAGAATTACTGTGCAAGTGATAAGTCTCTAAACAGCCAACTTCCTCAAAGCCACTGGATTCTTGTTTACCTTGAAGAACCCTACCTCACAATAGATTCCTTTGGTGTGTTTCACTATAAAGCATTCCTGGGTTTTTCCTTTGTTATTATCAGACCCATCAGGTCTCTTCCACCTGTTATGCCCCCACTTTCGATATACATATTTTTGTGTCTTTTGCTTTATTTCTTTTTTAAAAAATATTTTTTAATTGTTGATAGACCTTTATTTTATTTATTTGTGTGTGGTTCTGAGAATCGAACCCAGTGCCTCACTCATTCTAGGCAATGTAGCTCTTCCACTGGGCCACAACCCCACCCTCTGCTTTATTTCTTAATACAACTTTTCAGATTTTTTATTCCCATCAGGCCCATACCTCTGAGGGTTACTTATTCCATCCCCACACAACTCCCAAGTGACAAAATAATATGGTAAATTAGGGGACATCAATTTGACACAAATAAAACAATAACAAGAATTGAAAAGCTAAAAATTGTTAAAACTGGGCCAGGGTTGTGGCTCAGTGGTAAAGTGCTCGCCTCAGAATTGTGAAGACCTAGCCTCAGCACCACATAAAAATAAATTGAAATTAAATATAGGTATTTTGTAAATCTACAACTAAAAAAAAAATTTAAAAAGTAAGGCTCATCAAAAAGCAAAATGGCAGAAAGACATTCTTCTTTATCACTAATCACATTTAAAGAACCGGAACCTACAGAAGTAAGTTCTTCCTTATCAGAAATTACATTAAATGTTGATGAATTATATTCTTCAAATTAAATGGCAAAGATAGATTTTAAAAAATCATCTACTGCATGTTGTCTAAAAAGTGACTCACTTTAGAATCAAAGACACAATATAAAGTATTAAAACATCCATTTATACAAAAAAATATATTTGTATGTTTTGATTCCACAGCCATTTCCTAGTTCCTGAAAATATATTAGAAAAGACATATGTGCAAGTGGCAAGTTTCGCACATCTTTGAGAGGCTGTGTGGCTGCAACAGGTCACCCCATCTCCAGTACAGTGTGGAACCTGTGGCAAAGCTGACTAGAAAGTCATATGTACCAGGCAGTCTCAAACCAACAGGGATGCTGCTGGGAGTTCCCAGATACCAGACTTTCCTACCCAATGGCTTCTATACTGATTAGTTCATGCACACTTCCGGGGTGGCTTCTGGCAATAAGGAATACGCTGACCTATGCACAGTTTTTAGAAATTTGGTTGGGTGGTTATAGACTTGATAAAATAGAAATGGAAGATTGTTTGAACACTCCCTTGGGAAGGAGGTATGTAGATGAACATCTTTGACTGGGCATACATGGGAAAGATATTTTTGGTTCTCTTCAATGCCTACCAAAAGTCATGTACTTTGAAGAAAAGTTTAAATGCTAATGTAGAAAAATGACCCTGTGAATGTCTGTGGCCTTGCTCTCCAGCCATGCTCTTATTCAATAGATGAACAACAAGCCTACAGCAATTAGTGTTGAAATATAGACTGAACCTAAGGACTTCATTTTACCAAGGCTGGCATGGGCAGTGCCACTGCTGAGTGCTTAATTTGCTGGTAGCATAAACCAACATTGAGTACTCTATATGGCAACTTTTCAGCATGACACTTAGAAGCAGGTTGATATAAGGCCTTTTTCTAGGAGGGAAGATGTAGAATTTAACTTTCCTGTCAAAAATATTTTATGAAAATGGATTTTTCTTCAATGACCATGATGCTTCTCCTAGCACCATCATCAACACTCATGAGTATTTTAATCACTGTCATGAGATTTTGCACAGCATTGATTCTGATCAAGAAACTAATTTCTCAGTTGCAACAGTTGTACTGAGTTAATTGGTCTTTCTACAAAATCTCTCACCCAGAAACAGTTGGCCTAATGAAAATTGGAATGACTTACTAAAGAGACATTTATGTTGATGATTTTGAGTCACCCTATTGAAATGACATTATATCATAGGATGCAGCATATACTTTGAATCAGAAAATAAATATTGCATGCTTCTTTCTCCCACATAGTTAAAACAAGTCTGAGAGTCAAAGGTAGGAAGTGGAGTCTCACTATGTTATCTAAAAAATTCAAGTTGTTTGCTTCTCATCCTGAAAACCTGGAGGTCTATTGGTATAGAAGTTTTAGTTCCCAAGGAGGGACTCTTTCCCTGAGAAACATAATAGCAGTTTCATCACTTTGAAGAACAAATTGTTACATACACATTTTGAGGTTTCTCATGTTTCTGATCAGACAAAGGACTTACTCTACTGAGTGAAGTAATTATTAAGGAGAAATTGGACTTGTTGGTACATCACTGGGCAAGGAGGGTTATGTCTAGAACCTAAAAGATATTTTGAGGTACCGCTAAGTCCTTCCCTGACCATTGTAAGTGCTAATTGAAAATGACAACATGAACAACTAAAATTATCAAGGTCTCAAACTTTTAAAAATAATAGATAAAACACAACTATTCCAGATTGCAAAAGGAAACTTAAAATATAAATTAGCATTGGGTAAATTGATGTCATAGATACCACTTCCTGACTAATTATAGAAAGAAGGGTTATTTTAGATGTGCAAATTTTCTCTGTGTGTGTGTGTGTGTATGTGTGTGTGTGTGTATACATACACATAAACTACATACATATTTTACTCCTTCTTTTACTTTGCACAATTTTAAGGTAAATCCAATAGACTATGAATGAATTTGAGGATTAATTAATATAACCAACAATTGACACCATAACTCTATCAGGACCACTGTATTAGGACAATCTGTCTCCTTATTTTGAGACAAAGTTGAGAACTTCTTTGCTTGTACGAGGTATGGCTGCATCTTGTCAGGTTGGAATATATAGTAATTTTGTCCTCTATTTTAGTCAGCTTTCACCACTGTGACCAAAAGTCTGACAAGAAGAATTTCAGAGAATGAAAAGTTTATTTTGTGCGTATGGGTTTGGAGGAGTCAGTTCATAGATGGTGGTCATAGGTGGCAGCTGACTCTGTAACTCTGAGTCTGAGGTGAGACAGAACATCAGGGCAGAAGGGTATGGAAGGGAAAGGAAGCTCAGGGCATAGGAATCAGGAAGCAGAAAAAGAGCTCCACTCATCAGGGACAAAAGATAAACTCCAGAGGCAAGCCTCCAGGGTCCTATCTCTTCCACCCACACCCTATCTTCTTATATCAACTGCCCAATTAAACCATATCAGTGGATTAGAGTACAACACATCACTGTTTAGGTTACAACTCCCATAATCATTTCACCTCTGAAAACTTTTGCATTGCCTCACCTGTGACCTCTTGGGGGACACCTCATACCTTACCCATAACATGCTCCCTCCCTTGTTCCTAACATAGTAACAGCTTTCTGTGCTGCTTTTAAGCCATTTTGAATCTATATTTACTATTTTGGCCCTTAACCCCATTTTACTAGTTAATTGACCTATATATTGTGTTTTCCTAGTCAAACTGCTAATATAGTTTCTACCTCCTTCTGAACATTGATTTTGATCTTTTTATGGCTGAATAGTAATTTCATTGTGTATATGTACCTCGTTTGCTTTATCCATTTATTGCTTGATGAACACTTAGTGTGGTGAGCCATTTCAGCGGACCGTGGCCGCCATTACAAGATGGCGCCGGCTTCCGCCGTGGTCTGAGACAAACAACTCCTTATTAGGGAGAGTTGGCGCGTTATTGTTTAACACCCTATGAGAAAGGTCCACGTGGCGGCTTTGCATTGGGGCTTGGTGTGCTTTATTAAGTGTGGGAGGCGCAAGCGGAGAGAGAATGCTTGAAGACATGTCTGAGTAAAGGCCTGAATAAACTGCTGAGAGAAGATTCCTGAGTCGTGTCTTCCTTGCTGGCAAGGGGTCACAACAACTTAGTTTGTTTCATTTCTGGGATTTTGTGAATAGTGCTGATATGAATAGGGAGGACAGAAGTTTCTTTGACACACTAATTTTATTTACTTTGGATATATTCCCAGTGGTGGAATTGCTGGATCCTATGATAATTCTATTTTTAATTTTGGGAGACTTCCATACTATCCATAAATCCATAATGGCTGGATTTTCACATTCCTAATAACAGTGTGCAGTGCTCCCTTTTCTCCATAAAGTTTTTTTAAAGTTTTTCTTTTTTTCTTTCTTTTTCTTTTTTTTTTTTTTTGCGGTGCTGAGGATTGAACCCTGGGCCTTGTGCATGTGAGGCAAGCACTCTACCAACTGAGCTATATCCCCACCCTTCATATTCAAGTTTATTGATTTGCATATATGCATCTATGGAACCATCCTTGCATGCCTGGGTTGAATCCCACTTGATCATGGTGAATAATTTTTGTTATGTGTTATTGAATTTGGTTTGGTAGTATTTTGTTAAGGATTTTTGCATCTTATATTCATCAAGGATATTGGCCCATAGTTTTCTCTTTTTGAAGTTTCCATATCTGGTTTTGGTTTTAGAGTAATTCTGGCCTCAAAGAACGTATTTGGAATAATTGTTTTTCTTTTCTTGGAACAACTTAAGGAGAATTGATGTTAGGCCTTCAATAAATGTTGCATAAAATTCAGCAGTGAAGCTACGTGGCCTAGGACTTTTCTTTGATAAGAAAAAATTTATTATATATTCAATCTTATTACTTGTTATTGGTCTGTTCAGGTTTTCTTCACAATAAAATCTTGATAAGGTACATGAATGTAGGAATGTGTCTATTCTATATTAACTGGTTGTTTGTAATAATCTTTATTGATCTTTTGTGTTTCTGTGGTATTGGTTTTAATAGTTCTCTTTTTATCTCTGAATTTACTTGAATATTCTCTCCCTTTTCTTAGTCTAGCTAAAAGTTTGTCAATTTTGTTTATCTTTTTGCAGAATGTATTGTTGTTTCATTGATCTTTTCTGCATTATAAGATATCTTGGAGTAGACTCAATTGAGTTAAATTTGACTGATGACCTTTGACCTCATGAACCTGGCAATTTTTATCCATTCTTATGCTTGAGAATTTTTCTGTTATTATTTTTTGGAATAAGCTTTCTACCCGTTTGGCATTCTCAAGTCCTTCTTGAACCCAAAACCCAAAATATTTTTCTCTTTACATTGCCCCAAAGTTACCAAAAGCTTTCTTCATTTGTCTTCATTCTTTTTTTTTCTCCTCCAACTCTGTGATCACTAATTCTGTCTGTTTGATTTATCCTGCAATTGATGTCTTCTGTTATCTTTTAAATTTCACTAAATATATTTTTCAATTTAAGAATTACTATTTGGTTTTTAAAAATTGCTTCCATCTCTGTTAAGTTTCTTTGTTTGAGTATTGAAACATTTCTCTCTGTTTACTTTAAGTTCATTGTGTTTCTTTAAAATAGCTGTTTTAAATTCATTGAAAATCCTTCATTCTGGTTCTGATTAATGCCTGGATTGTTTCTGGCTTCTTTTTTGGAGTACAAGAAAAATCACAATTTTCTTAAATCTCTTGATTTTTTTTTGACTTGCAACATCATCTTGTCATTGACAGATTAAGTAATTATTAGAGTCTTCCTAATCTGGTTTTGTGTTTGTTTTTGAAGAAATTCTGAGCAGGCTGTTTTTTGTTTTTATTTTTATTTCTGATCCTTTAATTCTTCCACTATTTCAGAACTAATTGGCACACAGGTTTGACTTGACAGAAATGTGTGTTGGTGTGTTGTTACTGTTTCAGTAGTAAAGGACAATTCAATCCCAGGTTTGCCACAAATAACAATGCTGGTATATTGTTCAGAAAGAAACAGGAGAGTACATAGAGAGCAGACTCTGGCCCAACAAGCTTCTCCCTGGGCCTAGGGAAGGTCTGAATTCCTTGTATAATTACAGCCCTTTGGTAAAACACTGCTTTATTCTGCCCAAATCTGGACAAAGTCATTGTAGATGGACCCCATTCCACAGTTTCGGATCACATCTGGTTGCCACCAAAGGTATAAACTAAGCCCACAACCCATCAAGACCAATACAACACTGAGTTAGGACCAAGACCCATGCTGCTATGAACTGCCTATTTCTGAGTTGGACTTGCAAACCAAGAACCACTGAAACTAACCCCAGATACTAGTCTGATAGACTGGAGTCACATGTCCTCCTTCTTTTTGTGAGTCACAATTTTCTTAAATTATTGTATGCTTTTCTGCATCAGCTGAGATAGTCATATGATTCATTTTTGTCCTCCATTTGTGTTGATATGGTATTTATCTGTTCACAGGTCAGCCTGGTAATGAGGCTATTACGATCTTCTCAGTGTCAGGTTTTGTAGTCCAGAACTAAGTTTAAGGGGAAAGCATTGTGCTTACTACCCTGCTCTACTTCTAATAAGTGGGGTCTTACACCATAGTGTGCTGCCTTCAGTTTCTACTGGTGCTTGGTTTCACTGTGATGGGCCTTACACTGGGCTCTGAGACTAAGCCCATGCTAATTTAGTTCATGCCCCACCTCCACAGCAAGTGGAATCCTGTTCCCTGCTGTGCTGCCCATCATAGGGTAGGTGTGGTGGGGCTGTCAGTTACCTAGCCTTAGGTAATTTCTGTGGCTCATTTTCCTGGTCTTGTCCTGGTGGTAGGGGTTATAAACCTTTTCCCATCACTGGGTTTCACTGTGGAAGGCTGGTACTGGGCTTCAAGTCCTGGATTAAATCTGTTTCCTTCTTGTAAGCAGAAGGTACCTCTCTCTATGCTGGGCGGCCTTTAGTCTGTTTTTTTCATTTTACTGTATTAAAAGCAAACACTACTGTCTCTCATCTGATTTCCTTGTCTCTCCTGAAGGTAGCTTATTATGTACATAGCTGTTCAACGTGGTGTGCTTGTGGGGAGAGTTCCTTGGAAGAGCTTATTCAGTAGCTATCTTTCTCTGCACCCAAACATCATATTTTTATTGTGTTTTCTAAAACCATTAGTCTACAAAGATTTGGAAGGTAATAAAAAGCTGTTTCCTTCCTGAATATGGTTAGAGGAACCCTGCCCTTGATAGTAAGTTCTGCTTACTTTCTATCTTATTCACCTCAAAAGACTCAGGGCCAGTTATTATTACAGATCATTTTTAACTATTCAAATTAACACCCTTTAAAATGAGTTGAGATGAATTTCATTAAGTTCAAAATTCTTATTTTCCAAATCATGCAGATCACAAGGGAAAAGAAACTGGAAAGGATAAGTAGAGAAAAGATAACAAATATAGAAAGTGACTTAAAATATCAAAATCAAAAGGAAACATGGATGAAGGAAGACCTTGCATTACCTAAATATTCTTACAAGGGAGTAATTGATCTTGGTGATTAAGCGCCTTCATCAAGAAAGGGAATATTGTGAATATATATTACTGATGATGATAAATATTGCAACATATTTTCTAAAAAAAATTCAAAATATGTAACGGAGTACTCTCAAGATACATCTTTGAATAGGCGCATTTTATTCCTCAAATATTGTTAATATGTTTTCAAACAGGTCATATATTGTATTAGCAGAGCCACTTCCCAAATATAGTGAAGATTTTTTTTTTAAATCAACCGACTCTCAGTACTGAAAAAAAAGTAAGTAACTTAAAACAACTTTCCAGATTTATTTCCAACACCTGTGGACTAAATAAAAAATATCACCTGGCAGCTATTAAATTGATCATCTAAACCAATTATGTAAAACAGAGCATGATGACAAATAAGATTTTCCTTTAAAAAAATCATTGATCACCATAAGTGAAATGGTTTTGGGGGTTACTTCTCTTTCTAGTTTTATGTGTGTGTGTGTGCATGTGTGATATATATGTATAGTATCATATCATATATATACACACACATATATCTATATATATGTATATATCATTTGTGTATGTGTGTATATATAATATATATATATTATATATATATTATATAAATTCTAAAGCAATGAGCAGATATGGAAACCAGAGGATCATATATTCTGAGTCCTGCTATAATAAAGGTTATTTGCTTACATAAAGATTTAAATTTTTGTGAAGTATATTTTTTCAAATACTTTATTTTAATATAATTTTTACATATTTACACATCTTCATGGTTAGTCCAAAGATGTTTTCTAGCATCAAATGACCTTAGATTATATTATAATAACTTTACCACTAAATACCATATATTATATAATGAGTAACACCTTAAAAATGAATTTTTTAAAATACAAAATCAGGCAATAAAAAATTGCCCTTTGTATTCAATAATCTTGACTGCTAAAAATCAGGCATGGTTCAGTTTGTTCAAATCTTTAGATAGACGAGTAGAAAAATGGAAAGATAGATGGATGGAAATACAGACAACTATCTAGATAATAAGCAGACATGAAGCCTTATTATCTTGGGACTTTGTTACAAAAAGGCTAAGATTGTCATGTATGTAAGAAATAAATTTAAAAAGTAAATTAAAACAACTTAAAAAAGGCTAAGAATATATTGATAACGGTCAAATCTACATTTTGAAATACATACTTTTAATCAATATCCATACACCATGATTTACAAATGCTACAAATTGAATAGTGCTATATCTTTTATAAGTTCTTTCTATTTACTCTCAACTCCTATGGCAGAGGAAATTGTTTCTTTGTAATTTGTATCTGTAGTAGTTGTCTCTTGCTATTTAACAAATCGCCTCCAAAGTTAGCAGCTTAACATATTTATCATCTTAGTCCATCATCCTTGAACAGCTTAACCTCGTGATATAAACTCAGGGTCTCTCCTGTGCTTGTGGTCAAGCTATCAGCCAGAGTTGCAGTCAATTCAAGACTTAATTAGGGCTGAAGAATCAGCTTTCAAGTTTGTATGATTTTGACAGGCTTCCATCCCTCCAGACTACCTTCTAGCAGTGCATCATTAACATAAAATAAATGATGTTTGAATGTATTATAGAACAAGTGTGACCACAGAACAAAGAAAACTCCTTCCTGATAAAGAACTCTAGAACAAGATATTAAAAGCTATGTCCTAAAAGTTTAAATGTTTATCACAGCTAAATTAACACATAACATTTCATTTTGCATTATATCATGTCATTGGTCTTTAGGGATATTATAGCATACCATTGAGATGCTTTCTGAAAGGTTTTGAGAAGAAAGAAGAACCTCCTCATTTTTAAACAGTAATAAAATGTGAAGCTTCTCATGGGTTTCTAATCTGTTACACCATGCTATTAACTGCTTGTTTAAAAAAAATAGCTATTTCATGTGGCTTGTGGGTGCAGGTACATTTCTAATCTGTGATGCATTTCTGAGCTTCTGCATCTATGTAGATGCCCAGTTCTGCATGAGACTCTCATAAGCCTCTTAGGGGAGAAGAAAGATCTTTTTGGCTTCTGAATGTTTTCTCTTGTTCTTTTTATTGCCCTTTAAAGAAATTTCAATGATGGCACAGATGACTGGAGGCCACAGTGTTGAGTGATTCTGTGATGATAGCTTGAAAACTTCAGAAAGCATTTCAGGGATAATAAGTACCAGGGAGAGTATAGGCAGCCGTGTTACATACGGTTCATAGCCAGCCAAGTCTCCACATTTTGAATAAATAGTCTGCACTGAGAATATATAGTGTGACAGCTTTTGCAGAAAGATAGAATGAATTCTTATATCACTGATGATAGAACAGTATATACAAAAAGTACGTTTTTAAGGCAAAATGATCATTTGAAAGATGTCAAGGCCTCCTTTATTTTTTATGTTTTGGCATGTTATTGATATGAATATAAATAATAACAACTTTTGTGGACAATAAACTCATAATTACAGTTTCATGAAAATTTCTGTATCATCTGTGAAATTATTCTTGCTGAAATTTTTTAATTTTTGCCAAGGGCTTTTCTGTTCATTTAATAATAGGCAAAAGTATTTTGGGTGTAAAAACAAATTTTCATATTTTTGTTGTAAAATTATAATCTATTTTCCACCAAAAAAGTATATATTAAGCTTAAAGGTGACCTAGAAAAACTTTATCAATATAAGGTGTTATCACTTTTAATTCAAATTTAATTATTCAAGATTTTGCATAATGAGGAGCCATGGTTGTGGCTCAGTGGTAGAGCGCTTGCCTAGCATATGAGAGGCGCTGGGTTTGATCCCTGACACCACATGAAAATAAAACAAATAAAATAAAGGTATTGTGTCCATCTGCAACTATATATATATAAAAGATTTTACATGTGGGTCATTGAGGTAGGTTTTTGATTTTCAATAAGAGAAAGCACAAATGAACATGGCTTAAAATACACAAATATCAAGGAAAATATCAAGAAGAATATTAATATCAAAAATATCTGTTGTCCCAGAGTTGCTGAATTCAACACCTCAAAGGAGGCTTTCGGTTTAATTCTTTTGATGACAAGATCACTCATGTTGCTCCAAGTAGACTATCTTTCTGCATCAGTGATCAACACAACACGCACACGCCAAAAGAGAGGGGTTGGGTTCCCTTCAAGGAACTGTTTATCAAGGAAGAACTTGTCTTTTGCAAGGTGAGCAGCAAATAATTCCTCTGTGTATTATTTCATGGTCCACTCTACAAATTGAGGTGGCTGATAGATTAGATACCTCGTTGCAGATACAATTTACTGGTAACTGTATGACATTTGGGAAATTGTTTTGTATCATTTATAAAAGGTGAATAATGGTAGGAAGGAGTATTTGTGTGTGTTCACCCATGCCCATGAGCATATGTTTGAAGGGTCATTAAATAAGATCATGCTTGTAACACTAGACACTATGTAATACTAGACATTTTTGTCTAGTATATTGTCTCACAGACCATGTTTTCAATAAATATAAATTACAGAAAGGTTGGTAACAATTAAGAAGAAAAAGATATTTATGTGATCTCATATCTACTGCTCTGAACATAACACTAAATATGTGCCAAATGAACCACATGCCCACAGCCATATATTAACTTGAGTAAATTGAGTATATGTTATTCCATTTAATTTATATACTTCTTCTTTTTCTTGTATTATTTAAATATTATTTCCTAGGTGTTGAGCAACTTTCTTTCTTTTAAATCCCAATTATTACTTGTTTTTCTCAAGAGAGAATAGGTTCAGGAAGATTACATAAGTCATGCAAATCACACCCAGGGAATGAAGCAACAAGGAATCAGGTGCAGCTCTCCTTTACTCTGTTTTTAATTACACCAGGATTTTGCATATCTTTTTCAACACTTTTACAATATATTTTTACAAAACCATCTATGTGATTAGGTTGTAAACTATATATGCTGGCCTTCGGTTTTGGATACTTGACTTTTACTTACACCTTTTCTCTTGTCTCTTCATTCTTCGAACTGTTTCTCAGGATTGTCCCTGTGAAGGGGTTTTTATGAGAATGTTGTAACCTATTCAGTGTAATCCTTATACAATTGTAATTTTTTTCTATTAAATTTTTTATTAAAAATTTCTTCTCCATTAATTATTCTAGACTTTTAGGATATGGGTATTTGTTGACTAAACAAATAATAATGAAACTTACAAGTAAATAAATTGGCATTTCCTATTTTATTGTACTCTGAACTTTGGGTGATGTAAATATTCACAGTTCATGACGTGCTGACCTGTGGCCTGATAAAAATTATATGTTGAAGCCCTATCCCACAGTGCTTCTAAATCTAACTATATTTATACCTTGAAAGGGGTGATTAAGTTATGATGAGGTGCTCAGGTGTGCCCTAATCCTTGCAGATATGTCTAAAGTGTTAAGTTGGTTACTTGGAAGGTACATTTGCTTTATAAAATTGGATGCAAGAGAAAACATTTGATATTTTTCTTTACTCAGATTAATTTTAACACTGTATATTTTAAATAGTTTAATAATGGACTTCTTCAATTTGTTTCTCTGGATCCTTAAGGTGGGCCCTAATCCAATCTGATTGCTGTCCTCATAAGAGGAGGAAATTGGATGTACAGACACACAGCTAGCATGCAGGTACACAGAGAAAAGACCACATGAGGACACATAAGTCAACGAGAGAGGTCTCAGGAGAATACAATCCTGCTGAAATCTTTGTCTTGAACTTCAGCCTTAAGAATTGTGAAAAAGTAAGTTCCTATTGTTTATCTCATCCAGTATGTGATATATTGCTATGGTAGACCTAGCAAGCTGATATTCTTTATTGGACAAATATTTACTACAAATGTCCACTCTATCCCAGATGTGTTTCTAGTGCCTTGGCATGAAATGTTGAACAAAGCAGAACATGTTGGCAACCTGTCAAATGTATGTGTAATGTCAGTACCACAGAGAAAAAGAACAGAGTATAAAGAAGCTTGAGAATTTGTTATTGTCATTGCTGTTGTTGGAGAGGATGATGAAAATCACATGGTGGTCATATACCATAAAAATAAACATTTCATAAATGATTATGAAATTGTGTGTAGAAGAACTTGGATCTTATAAATTGATATCATTTCTTAGTACAGCAATTATCTGCACAGTGTATTAGCTAAATTATTGGAGTAGTTCAATGTTAGGCATCACTTAGAGAAATCGATAACATCATTCTCTCTCCCATTTCACTGGCCTCTAGTTCATGTATGTCTTATGATGTATATGGAAGTTAATGTCTCATGGGAGAATGAAGTATTTAGATGGATAAACTGAATAGATTGAGATATGAGAATGGAGTTGGATGGCAGTACTTTGAATATTCAGAGAGAATTTTACTTGGGAATGTGTGAGGTGTGGTATGATGAGAAAGCTTTAACCATAGAGATTGCTGGTACCATGTGGAAGACCTGACTTAGACTTTCCAGAAGCAGGTGCATGTTCTGGGGATACACAGTTGTATGAAATGTTGAAAGAGCTGTGTATTAATGTCTGTATTAATCTGAGGACCAAAATTAAGTTAAAGGACACATTTCACCATTCTCTGTGAAGATTACACACTGTCTAGTAATACAGCATCAGTATGTGCACAAACTTATCTGATACATATGCTTAAGTAGTAACCTGAATGGGAAACAGAAGGAATTAGAGGAAGGGTCCAAGCAGATTGGAGCTGATCTTGGGCCTGATGATGAATAGGTTAATTGAGCATATAATCCAATTATACAGAACCTAGATAGAGTGAAACTCTTAGAAAAGGGCTGAAATTATGAATTATGAAGGTACAAAATGTAGGATTAGTGGCTAACTGGATTATTTTTTTGTGTGTATGTATGCATGTATGTATTTATATATTTGTGGTACTGTGCACATACAGTGAGCTACATCCCCACCCATTTTTACTCTTATTTTGATACATGATCTCATTAAGTTGCTGAGCCTGTCCTCATATTAAGGATCCCAGGACCTCAACCTCCTGGGTGGTAGGGATTACAGGCATGTGCCACTGTGCCCAGCCTGACTGGTTTCACAGGTGAATGAAATATTGTGATTGGCATTGATGGCACTGAGAAATATTCCCCAGATGTAGAGTGAGATGATCAAAGCAACCACTGAGTTACCTTCCTGGAAATCTTTCCAATTTGTGGGGTTTCAAGCAAAAACATAATTTTCATGCTATGCATTTTCTGCTATGATTTAGCACTCCTCAAAAATTGCTTTAGCACATGATTTTTATGGGAATTCACATATTATCACAACTATTCTTTTTCATACCCAGAATTTTATAACTTAGAACAAAAATTTGATTTTATGCTTTATATAATTTTCAAATTTTGACTCTGCTCAGAGAATAATCTTTTAAACACTACAAATCTCTCTGTGGTGTGTGTGTGTGTGTGTGTGTGTGTTACTGGGGATTGAACCCAAGGCAAGTGCTCTATTACTAAACTCTACCCTTAGCCCTCTACCCCACAATTCTGACAGTAAAGACTATTCTATTCATAGCTGTTTTCCTGAGTTTCTGAATGACATACTTTTATGCATTATTCTCAGATATGCAAATAAAAACAAAAAGAAGCAAAGCACAATGATAAATATAGTAATGTGACAATTCCTGTAAAGATGAAGTTCAATAATATATAATCTCTATAAGGCAGAATTATTTTCATACAAGTTACGAGTGTTATTTGATTTACCACAATTTATGAGAACTATTATTTAGCACTTTTGTGGTGGGTTTTGCTTTATGATGTATTTTTTTCTGAATGCATTTTTTTTCTAATTAGCTTTTCTTTCTTGTTCTTACTCTGTCATATAATCTATACTAAAATGCTGACAAGACTTCAATTTTACATTATCTTTTGCTGTCTTTAAAAGAAGAACTTAAGTCACCCTAGGTTTATGACCCTCTTGTGATTGCCAAGTATTTAATTCCAACTACAACATGTTATCAGTGTATTTCAGAAAGGAAGTTAAACAGGTCAGTTAACTTTCACCTCTCCTGACAATTCACATAAACATGAAAGTCATCTTTAAAATTTTTAATCTAACTTCCTTGTTTAAATGAAATGAAATCTAATTAATTTAAAACAGATTTCCAAATTTGTTCTTTTTTTGAAACCCTGACTCTCCATTAGCAATTATTTCTGTACTTACCCCAAACACATGTAGTTACAAACAGAATGAGCCTTGTGATGTTAAATTATTGAAAATAATATTTTAGGGTCATTTAGGAACATGGTATTCCCCTTTTTACATTGGTTTCACTTTCTACTGTTTTAATTACCCATATTCACCTGTGCTCTGAAAATATTAAATAGAATATTCTAGAGACAAGCAATTCATAAATTTTAAATTTCACACTTTCCAAGTAGCATGGTAAAATCATGTGCTGTCTTGCTCTGTTCCAATCCAGGCAGGAATCATCCCTTTGCCAGTGTATTCATGCTGTATATGCTGCTTACCCATCAGTTACTTAGTATCTGGGCAGTAAGATCAAACTGGTATCCCAGTGCCTGTGTTCAAATAATCCTTATTTTGCATAATATGGCCCAAAAATGCAAAAACAGTGATGTTATCAATTTTTATATTTGGTTACAATTGTTCTATTTTATTATTAGTTATTGTTAATCTCCTACTATGCCTAACCAACAAATTAAACTTTTTTATAGGTATGTATAAATAGAAAAAGACATAGTATGTACGGGATTCAATAGTATCCACAATTTCAAGCATCCCCTGGGACTCTTGAACCATAGTCTCTAAGGAAAAGGGAGACTTGTATGTTACATTGATGGTGAATAAGTGAAGTAATATAGACAAAAGGATAAGATCACATTTAGGTGTGCACATTCAAAAGTTTACAAGACTTTAACAACTACCATGTGACCTTTTACATTTCTATTGTATTAAAAGAACATGTATTACAATTCTGATGTCGTGTACTTAAAAAATAAAATCAATTAAATTAAAAGTAGAAGTCATGCCTACAAAATAAATGAATAAAAACACTTTTTAAAGAGACAAACTACAGGTTACAGAAAAGAGAGGCACTCTACCTTAGACTATAAATGTCTTAACATCAAGCTTATGAAATGCATGTGTGTTAGCCCAGGATCTCTTCCACTAGGAAACTACTGGATCCTCATGATGTAGCATCTTTCTCAGTTCATATGGTAAAAGGAGGTAGAGGGAGGACTGACCAGGGTCACCTCCCTCCCTGAGTAGTTGCATAAGACCTGGCCCTGGCCAGTCAAATGGCTTTGCCCACCTGGACACAGTGAGTTTTCAGGCATGAGCATGACCTAAGCCAGACCAGTCAGACCTCCCTGTGGTAGACTTTCCAACATCTCGTTTTCTGAACCCATATTTTCTGGAACTCATGTAAACTGTTGATAGACATTATTGCATGGGCATAGCCTGAGAATGAAGCCAGTCAAGAGCTGATGGTGCTATTTGAATGCCTGAATGCAAGAGCCAATGCATTTCTCCTCCTGCAGTTTTTTTTTCTTTTCTTTTTCCTTAATTTGAGTTGTTTCTGATAATAAAATGTTCAAAATTAAAAGAATCTTAACTGTGAAATAAAATAAAAGAACATGTAACTCAATTTTATTTTGGTACACTTTCATAAAGATTATAACTTGTAGTGCTATTATTAAAATTATATATAAACTATATAATAAATTGTTCTGTCATGCCCAATTGCTGTATTTATTCATCAATGATATGCATTTTAGAACATTCTCTGAGCTTAACTGTAAATAAGATTATCCTTCCCTCTGTGTCTATAGTAAATCTATGTATGTGAACATGAGCATATAGTTTATTATCTATCAAGAGCTTGGAACAGTGGACTTTCAAATTTTATTTCTTTGATGAAATTTCAGATTTATTAAAATTCTGATTCATGGAACCTGACATGGGCCACAGAATAGCAGTATGCATGTATTTGTATGTGTTGTGGTGGTGGAGAGGAAAAAAGAGAACACACCTATATTAAACAATATAGCAATCACAGTATTAAATGTTCCCTTTGGTTAAAAAACAAAGCCCTTTTGTACTCCACCAGCAGGTTTATTTCAATTCTGAAAGAAGAGAGTCACCTTCATCAATTAGAGAAGGGTATGCTTTATTAATCTTTCAAATATGGAAGTAAACATTAATATTTCCATGATTGTTTAATCTAAGCTGCCATCTGAACCCCGCAGTTGTTAAAACAGTAAGAAGTGTATCAGTTGTTTTTGAGGTTGCTGTCAGCCTGATGATGTGTTTGGCCATGCTCTGCTGACAGAGGGGTTGAGAAAGGACATAAGGGGAGACATGGTTGGGCTCTGCCTTTCTCCCAGGAAGACAGTGGAGCTCATACTACAGAGAGGAACTGATCCAGTTGTTGCCTTCTGCCACTTTAGATTCCACTAAAAAGCAAACAAACAACATAACAGCAGCAATGACAACAAAATTTTAAGTATAGATTCAATTACATATTATTGTACATGAAAATTTACCCATGATATAGCCTTGAGGGAATAATTATGTGTATATATATATATGTATATATATACATATATATATTCTCCTCTGAATAAACCACATTATTAACTGATTTTCCTAGTATCTTTTATGTTCAATAACCAATGATGTAACAAAACCTAAGATTATTAGAGACATAGTAAAACAACCAATTAAAATCAATTTTTCAGAATACTTTTGGAAAATTATGTCTTTCTTAAAAGTAGTTTGAAGACTATTATTTATTAAACTGAAAGTTTATATTTTACTATGAAAAATCTGGAATGTGAATGCAATAAAGATGTATATTATAAATCCCAATCTGTATATTTGTCTCTATAAATACTTAGACTATAAATGTGGACTCTGTAAAGATGAAAAATGTAATTTCTTTACTGCTTCCATAGATTTTAATTTTTTTGTCTTTTGATTTTTTTTGTTCCTAGCATAAGATATCTAAAGAGGAAAAAACAAGGAATTTATAATAAGGTGGGGAGGATCTCATGAAAATAAAAGGGAGATTAATGAGTAGAGGAAAGGGATTGATGGGGAGGGACAGAAGGATGGAGAAGTACTGGGGAGCAAAATCTACCAAATTATACTATGTTCATGCATTATGATACTGCAATGAGTCCTGTTTTTGTATATAATTATAGTGAAGCAATTAAAATATTAATAATAACAAAAGAAGGGATATCAGGAGAGTAGAGCAAGCAGATCCTGGGAGAGAGCAAAGGTGAACAAAGAAATATACTGAAGAATGCAGTAGATCAATTCATGTTATGTGCATGTACAAATATGGCATAATAAATTCCACTATTATGTAAAACTGTAATGCACCAATGGAAAATGAGTATAAAGAAGACATCTAGACATTTAGGTAGAGTCTTTCCAGTATATCCATTGTGCTAGAACTATAGGATAAACTTCAGGTTATATTCTTAAGGAAAGTATCTCAGCTATCCTTGAGATTTTTTATCAATTAACCCCATTTTGCTAAGTCAAATCAATGATGCATAAGTAATATTAATAAATGAAAATAAACTACCTTTCAGAATTAGAATGTTCTAATAAGTTTATTGGACATCAAAAATGCACAGTCATAATATTTTAATACATTAATTCTCTTTAGCTTAAGGAAAGCAGATTTCAATGTAGAATTGAATCCGTAGAGATCATAAAAGCATAAATAAATAAATAAATAAATAAATAGATAAATATCCTTTGTTGCCAGAATATGCCTATCAATTAACAGCTATTAAAAGTAATGTTTCTTAAATATGTTTTAAATTTTATCCTGTTTAAGTTGATAGTATTGAATTTTTCTCTTCTTTGTTACTTGTCACTTGCTACCTCACTTTTTAAAAATTATTTATTGGAACATTTTATTCATTCTGTTGTTTTTGAATCATATTTTAGGACATCTGGATTTTTATGTGATCAGATTTACATGTTGCTATTCAGTTTTATCAGATATCACTCGCACAGAATGCTCTGTACAAATATCTAGATCTGTAATGCAAAGGGAAATTCTTTGAATAAGAATATTTTGAAAAACAAATTTACAACTGATGAACCTGTGAGATACTAAGCAAATGGGAATGTAGAGGAATAAAGTGTGGTTTCAGACTAAATCAAAGGCTATGTATGTCAGTTGTATGTTTTCAAATGTGAGCTCTACTCTGACCTGACATAAAATTGTGATCACATTTAGTGGTATTACATTATCTCCTAAAGAGAAAGTGAAAGTGACAATCTGTATAATTTTCTCCTTATGCTTCTCTTGATATTCAAAAATTTATCAACTTTTAGGGAATCTATCATTATTTTTCATTACGTTGAATGATAAAATGCATTTAGTATTAAACCATATAAGTGAAATGTCATCTATGTCAGAGTTAATAAATCATTAAATTGCTTTCATTGGGGCCATTAAACAGTTTCTGGATTTATCTAAATACCACCAAGTTCGAAGCAGATTGGCCAAGGTATATAGTCATTCATTTTTCTGTCTCTCTTAGCAAATTACTATTTCCTCAATGTTAGACAAATGCAACTTCTTGTGTGAGGATGAAGGGGAGGTTAAGTTTTCAGAGATAGTCATAGAGTGTTTTCAATACATTTTTAAAGATGCTAGTATGATATTCTATTTTTAAAAATTAGCAAACAAAATGCAAACAAAAACCTATAAAAAGGAGGTAAGTATTGATAAATCTATATATTTTGAGGAAAATTAAACCTTTCTCCTCTTAATATGTCCCATTGGCATTAAAATAAATTAGCTTTGTTTTCAGAACATTCTTTTCATGTCTAAGAATATGAATATTTGGACACAAATATGAAAGTTATTATAAAGCTTACAATACCAGACACAGATAAAAAGCTTATGTAGAGACAATTTTTTGATAGCATGATCTCTCTTATGCCAGTGTTTTGAATCCCAACAACAAAGATTAATGATGTGGATTGTTTCTATGAAATTATTCCCCAGATCATTTATAATTTTATCCCCTTGATTCATTGTGAAACTTCAGATGGGGAACCTTTATACAAAAGTTCTTATGTCATTCCAAATTTTAAAACTGTTCATTTACTCATATTACCCTCAGAGGAAAATTTAAATTCTTTAATTAAGCTTAAAGAACCCATCAGAGTTTGACTCCCAATTTACCTCATCAATTTAATTTCTTACAGCTTTCCACATTTCATTAATTCACTCACCTGACCAATATCTATCTTTTGTGGGTCTACTTTGTGTCAAGAACTGACTTCAGCCAGGTACTATGGTGCACACTTGTAGTCCCAGTGGCTCTGAGGCTGAGGCAGGAAGATAGCAAGTTCAAAGCCAGTCGATAAGCAACTCAGTGAGACCCTGTCTCTAAATAAAATACAAAAATAGGGCTGAGGATGTGGCTCAGTGGTGAGTGCCCCTGAATTCATTCCCCAGTACAAAAAAAAAAGAACTAATTTCAAACTCTGAGGATACAAGGGTAAATAAAATGTATTATCTTTGCTATCTTGAAGCAGAGCGAAGAAGACACAAGCATTCCTTTCTTTGTTAAAGATATATTTATTGAACATCTGCTATTTTCCAGGCACTGGTCTAGGTGCTGATGAGATATCATTCACATTATCCGAAAAAAAAAAAAAGAATGAAAGAAAAGCGAAAAATGGGAAATTATAAAATGTTAAGGAGATAGAGATTTTTCAATAGACAAACAAGTGTATGTAAAAATAAGTGATATACATTGTCACATCTATTTAGTCCTGGGATCTGTAGATTATCATGGTGAATACTGTAAGGGATATGTGAAAACTTCCATACATCTTTGAGGAGGTGATAAGCTGAAATCAAGGATAAGATTGATCCAACTGTGGCAGAACCACATGGGTAAAGACTGAGTCAGGAAAAAGCTTGAAGAGCTCTTGAAGAGCTAGGAAAAAAGTGTTGAAGGATCTGAACAAAGGCTTGAACACCCAGAGAGTAGTGTACACCTTAAGAATGAGAAGAAAGGAAGAAGTTGTAAACAGTGTCAAGGGCCATGGCAATGGGCTGGCGCAGTATGTTATGAGAGCCTTGAGTTCTCTGGAGGTGCCACGATTTCTATTGTCTCACTGCTTTGCCTGTGCTATTCTTTCCTATTTAGATATCTCTTCCTCCTCAAAACCTTCATCCTTGTTCCTTTGACACTCATTTTATGCTTCTGCTTTGTACTCTAGCAAGCCCCTCTTTTTTTTGCATCTGTTGTGACCTTCATCATATAATATTGTAAATCACACACTTGTCTGAATCCATAGGCTATGTTTCCTTTTGGGTAGAGGCTGTTTCATTTTAATCTTGCTATATTCGGCACCTAGCACAATAGCTGGCATGTAGCAAATGCTAGGCAAATATTTGTAGAACAAATGTGTTCATTTCCTAGTGTCAGCTCTGCCTCAGTGCATTTCATTCAATGTTAAGCTTGTTCAGCTCTTGAAATGTCAATCATCCCCAAAGCCAAGCAGCAGTGTTAGACATGGTGATTGCTCTCCTAAGTGCCTTCACTTCCAGCTGGGATCCTGGACCTGGCACTAAAGCCAAGCTACAAGTGACCCAATTAGTCCTTTGGTTATTTCCAAAAAGATTGGGAATAATCATGAACTGGGATGGCCAAAAATTGGGACATGAAGAGTTCGATGGGAGCTGAAATGTTTTGGGTGCCAGATGTAAGTCTTTTTGACAGTTTTAATAGTTTCCAAAACAAAGTAGTTTGCATTTTAATTGTTTTCAGGAGCTTTTATCAACAAAATATGTTTATTGACTAATCAGATCTTTGTACCAGATTAGAAATTAACAGTGTGTTGGCCACAAAAATAAGATACAGAATCTCTCTTTCTGGCCTGGCTATAAAAGAATTTCTGACAACAGAATTCAGCCAGATGCCATGTATCTTTGCAGAGTGTAATTTGGGGCTAACAAACAGTGACTTGACTTCAGATCACATGCTCTAATCAATGTCAGGGAGTGGATGCTAAGAAGGCAACTCCCCCAGAGGAATCAGTAGTAAATGGATCTTTGACAGGCTTTTAATGCTTTTTTCTAAAGGCTCATCTCTTGCTTCATAGTCACAGTATGTTGGTGAGTCTGATGGCTGATGTCACAGATAAGTGCAAGTAATACCCTGTTGCTATCTTATTTACTCAGAGGAAAAGACAGGAACAAGATACTCTTCAAACAAGACAACATTCACGGAGTGGCAGATGAGTTTAAAGTTTAGTGTCATGTATTTAAAATGATGGCAACTGTTACTAAGAAATTATACTCAAATTCCTTTAATACTTTTTTCAGCTGGATAACACATAATACCACGTAAGAATTTCTTTGGGGGCCTTACATGTCATTCTGAAGCATTGAAATAAGTCCTGAAACTCAAAATATATATATATTTTTTTACTTTTATAAATGATACAATTCTGTGTAAAAATACACACACACACACGTATCTCACAAATGTGTGTATATAATAGACTTTCTACAACACAGACTTCTATAATATATATATACAATGCATATGACATACAATTAATGAGTAAAGTTAAATGAGTAAACTTAATGAGTAAAAATAGTGTTCAGTTTTGAGGACAGAAGCAAATCCAAATTTTGAGGACGGAAGATAATCCAAATACATAAAAGGTTAGACCCATGTTAGATGCTGATTTTTAAGAAATAACTTATATTTGAGGAGAGGCAGTCTGCTTCTTTTGATTATTATATTAAAAGGAGAAGCAAACAGTCCTATCCACTGATGGGTACTTTTAGTTTCTTAAATATTAGATAACTCAACTCTTGCCCAAGGCTGGTCTGTGTAGATGTGCACATTGACATCACAAAATTGACTATTACTAGATCAACAGGATGAGAAAGGAGCTTAGAAAATTGAATGCGAATGTCTGGGATAATACAGACTTAAAGTCGTTCATTTTTAAATTCTACGTTTCTTAATTTAGTTCATCTCTTTCACAGTTTAAACATTCTAGTAGGGTTCTACAGATTATTCTGCTTCAGAGAAAATGCCAATCTTTTGCAAAATTGCTTTCTGATTATGATAATATAGATAGATCTTTATTGTGTGTGTACATTTGCTATATACATTAGTTGACCATTTAAATATTGATTTTAAACATTAGAGTTTATATGCATCCATATAAAGTGGTCTGCAATAATTTCAGACAAAATATGACTATATATTTTACATGAATATCCCCACTTCTTTTACTATAGCACATGTCTGCTCTATAAATACCCACTTTAATTTCTGAATACGAATTCTCTGTCTTCTAGCATCAGACTCAAGGCTCTGTGGGACTTTAAGCTCATATATTTTCAGGGCCCTCAGAGGAAAAAAAATGATATTTTTTATATTGTAATTCTATTATAATGCAAATTTATTGCATCACAAATAAAAATCCTGACAGAGAATATTTACTGGGAAATAAAAATAAATTCTTAAAATGTTAAGTGTTTAAAAATGGAAAAAAAATATCACTATTATCACAGAAACTTGAATACCATTATTATTAGTTAGTTTTCTTGTAGCACTCTGATTTTATTAGTTGTATTTCTCTAGTCTTTTTTATTTTGGAACAGTTTCCCAGTTCATCTGCATCTTTCTTGACCTTAATATTTTTGTGGAGTATAGGACAATTACTTTGCAGACTCTCAGCCTCACTTGTCTGAACTTTCTTTTAAATGATTAAAACCCTTCTTGATTAATGTCTTTCTTGAAGTCACCTAGTTTGTAAATGACTTTGCTTGATTTATCTTATTGTCATTATATTTGCAGCCTCCAATGAAAAAACACAGGCAGAGTGTCTAGCATACAACATAGCATAAAAAGTTAATTGATAACTGTACCCTCTATTTGCATCTTTTGTCTTTTTTGTTTCCAAATTCATAGTTGTAGTGTTTCAGTTTGGCTACTTCCTCAGTCACTCCAGGGAAACTACTGTTATTGAAGTAAGTTTTTGCATTTCTCTAATGCTCTAGGATCAAAAGTACTGCTCTCATTCTTGAACTCTTTGTCAACTGGAAGACATGGCTGTGTTCTCAGGTTTCCATGCTGCCAGTAGCCTGTGACATCTTACCTGGGTTTGTCACCTTCCCTGTGAGCATCTGACAGGTTTCTCTTCTTGTCTGCACTCTCCCTCCCCAATGTCCTTGTAACATGCTCTGTGATGTTCTCAATTTTTAATTATCCATGTTAAGGCCTTCGTTGAATCTCCTGTGATTTAATTAAAAATACAGAAATAGAGACTTTATTCTTCTCTTGTTGTTTCTTTACTTATTCTGATCTTTATAATGGCACACACAGTCTAAATATCCTCCTGGTCAGCAGTTTGAGGATCTCATTTTATCCTTCCTGTACATCCCCTGTGCTGATGTCTTTCTTATCAATTCTGTGGTGTCAAAATTTATCTCACTTTCACCTTAACCTAAACTCCTATCCAAATAGTTGTACTCATGGCTGCTGCCAGGTTTCCAGTGTGGTGACAATTTCTCTTAACCCATATGTTCCATATTTTTCAGCCCGCATTTACTAACATGGCTTTTAATATATACCGACAACTTTGGGGATAAGGGCAATAACTTTAAGATACACCAGAAATTTGCTGGGTTACTCTTGTACTTGCTATACTCTCAACATGCATGAATATTCCTTTAACTTTCTTTGATCTACCTTATTTAAGAATCAAAGGCCTGATTATTTATTTAGGTACTACCCTATTTCTAAAATATATTATAAATAAAAATTACAATTTACAGAATATAGAAACATGCAATAGTACACATCAGAAATAGTTGAAACAGGAAAACATATAAAAGAAAAAAACAAAGCAGGAACATAAAATCAATTTTAACATGAAGCTATAATGAAACAAAGAAGAAAAACCCATAAAGCATACTTGATAATCTAATTATAATGGTTTTGGTGACTTTTTCTGTTTATGGTAACTTAAATGGTCTTTAGGTTTCTCTTTGTTGGAGTACTCACGTAATATCTTTTTAAAAATATTTTTTAGTTGTCAATGGGCCTTTATTTTATTTATTTATTTATATATTGTGCTGAGAATCGAACCCAGTGCCTCACAAATGATAGGCAAGTGCTCTACTACGGAGCCACCATCTGAGCCCCCTAATATCTTCCTTTAAAATATTTTTTTTTTCTTAGGGTAGTTTTGATTTGCATTTCTCTGACTGCTAGAGATGGTGAGCATTTTTTCATGTATTTGTTGATTGATTGTATGTCCTCCTCTGAGAAGTGTCTGTTCAGGTCCTTGGCCCATTTGTTGATTGGGTTATTTGTTGTCTTATTGTCTAATTTTTTGAGTTCTTTGTAAACTCTGGATATTAAGGCTCTATCTGAAGTGTGAGGGGTAAAAATTTGTTGCCATTATGTAGGCTCCCGTAAGATTGGCAGCCATTATGAAGTCAAACAATAACAAGTGCTGGAGAGGATGTGGGGAAAAGGGTACTCTTATACATTGCTGGTGGGACTGCAAATTGGTTCGGCCAATTTGGAAAGCAGTATGGAGATTCCTGGGAAAGCTAGGAATGGAACCACCATTTGACCCAGTTATTGCCCTTCTTGGTCTATTCCCTGAAGACCTTAAAAGAGCGTATTACAGGGATACTGCCACATCGATGTTCACAGCAGCACAATTCACAATAGCTAGACTGTGGAACCAACCCAGATGCCCTTCAATGGATGATGGATTAAAAAAATGTGGCATTTATATACTATGGAGTATTACGCAGCACTAAAAAATGTCAAAATCATGGAATTTGCAGGGAAATGGATGGCATTAGAGCAGATTATGCTTAGTGAAGCTAGCCAATCCCTAAAAAACAAATACCAAATGTCTTCTTTGATATAATGAGAGCAACTAAGAATAGAGTAGGGAGGAAGAGCAGGAAGAAAAGATTGACATTAAACAGAGGCACGAGATGGGAGGGAAAGAGAGAGAAAAGGGGAATTGCATGGAAATGGAAAGAGACCCTCATTGTTATAAAAAACTACATAAAAGAGGTTGTGAGGGGAATTGGAAGGAAAAATAAGGAGAGAAATGAATTACAGTAGATGGGATAGAAAGAGAAGATGGGGGGAGGGGGATAGTAGAGGATAGGAAAGGTAGCAGAATACATCAGTCACTAGTATGGCATTATGTAAAAATGTGAATGTGTAACCTATGTGATTCTGCAATCTGTATTTGGGGTAAAAATGGGAGTTCATAACTCACTTGAAACTATTGTTCGAAGTATGATATGTCAAGAGCTTTGTAAGGTTTTGAACAACCGATAATAAAAAAAATAATAAAATTACATTTATACACAAAGAGAAAAAAATAAAATTAAAATAAAATATTTTTTTTAGTTGTAGATGGACACAATTCCTTTATTTTGTTTATTTATTTATATGTGGTGCTGAGGATCAAACCCAGTGCCTCACAAGTGCAAGGCAATCGCTCTACTGCTGAGCCACAACCAGCCCAATATCTTTCATTTATTCATAATTGACGTTTGACGTATGATACATGATGGCTGACTGCATTTATTTTCCCAGTGATCCATACAAATATTTTCTTATAAATTATGTGAGTGAAGGATGTGTTCACTGGGAGGGAATTCCCAAGACACATGTTCCATTCCCCTGTCACAGAATGGGTGCTTAATTAATATGTGTGTAGTGAGACGATCTACAGAAATATGTAGGCATTCATTTTTCTTTCTCCATGGGCTCAGAGACATCAATATTATCTATAGGTAAACAAGATTACTGTTACAGAAATGCAAAGAGAAAGATCCAGTGAGTAGTCTGTTTCAAAATTACAAAGTAGATTCTGAAAGTCACGACAGTAAATCATTCTGAAAGTCAAAGCTTTTGATTAAAAAGTATTTGATTAGGAGGAAAAAAATGCCCTTGAAAATAAAAACGTCAGTTTTCTAACTGATTGGAAGTAAGTGTGGAATACAAACAAGGCCAGAGTGACCCCAGAGAAAGCAGAACATCATCAACCTAGGAGGTGGTGAGTTCTGCATGGTCAGTGGGGCTGGAAATGAAGGAAATGTTTGTGATTGTGTGGATAGACAGTCAGTACTGAGACATACACATACATTCTTTTTCTCAGTCAATGGAAGAGAAGTTGAAACATCTTTAGATCATCTAGTGCCATGGAGCTTGCTCAGCAGCTTCTTGTCTTGAGGAGCAATGATGAACGTTCTGGTCTGTCAAGGGACAGCTATTATCAATAGCCACCAGCTCGTTGCTTACAGAACTGGACTGAAGATTTGAGTTTTCGAGTCACAATGCAGATGAAGCATGGACATAAAAATAGTTGAGTGCAGAAAGAGGAGAGTAGAGCATCAAGAATTCCAACATTAAGTTAAGCATCAAGAATTCCAACATTAAGTTAAAAATTAGTCTATTGGGGACATGTTATGGTTTAGATGTGGTATCCCTCAAAAGCTCATGTGTGAGACAATGTAAGGAGGCTTGGAGGAGAAATGATTGGACTATTGCATTAACCTAATCAGTGACTTGATCCCTGATGGGTTTAACTGAGTAGCGACAGGAGGCAGGTGGTTGTGGCTGGAGGAAGTATTTTATGGGGATGTGGCTACTGGGTATATATATCTTGAGAGTGAAGTCTCTCTCCTTTTGCTTCCTGCGGGTCATGTGAGCTGATTCTGTATATATTCTGCATGTATTCTGTATCTTGAGAGTGAAGTCTCTCTCTTTCTGCTTCCCGTGGGTCATGTGAGCTGATTTCCTCTGTCAGGCTCTTCTGCCATGATGTTCTGCCTCATCTCGAGCCCAAGGAAGGGAGCTGGACTTCTATGGACTGAGACTTCTAAACCCATGAGCCCTCAAATAAACTCTTCTTTATCTAAAATTGTGCTGATCGGGTTCTTTAATGACAGTAGTGAAAAAGCTGACTAAAAAAAGGACAATAAAGGTATCCATAAGACATCATCACTCAGTAATTGCTTTTTTGCTTACAAGTCCTTAACAAATTCTTTCTTGTTCACTCTAATGTTTCTTGTACATTATTGCTCCAAACATTCTGTCTTTATCCATTTTTTCTTCTGTTGCTTATTACTCTTCTGCTGGTTTACATTTTCTTATGTAAATTAATGTTATATCCATCTATATAATATTCATTTGTCTTTCTATTTCTATATCTATCCCTACTCCTATATCAATCCCCATCCTTATACTATACCTCTATCATCTTTTAAATTCTACTCCTTGGAAAGGTACCTTGCCTTTCTTTAAATCATCCAGATGTCAGCTTTTGATTTATTTTTAGCACCTATCAATCTACTCCTTTATTAAGGCAACAATCTATGGTGATACTTTTTGTTTCTATTGATACGGTGAAGTGGTGAAGTCATTGCTCTTGTAAATCCCATAAATGATGATCACAGCATTGGTCCTACCCCTCCTTCTGCCCATTCATAACTGAAGCTTGGATGTCACTGGCCATTTTAGACACACTTCCTTTAAAGCAAATATCTCAGCACCATCACTTCTTGCTACAGAAGCTGATTATACCTAAGGTTATTTCATGATTTGCTTTTACAGTGTCGATGGTTTTAAAAGTTTTATTTAAAATTTTATTGCAGCCTCTTTGGGCTAAGCATCAAGCAGGAACACAAGAGATCAGGCCAAGTGATGATCTCACTGGCTACCTACCACTGATACTTCAAATGGATTCAACCTCCCCAGGCACAATCAGATACTTATCTGGCAGGCTATTGAAAAAACTAACATGTAGTTCCACAGAATGATTGCTTTCTAGGGAATTTTCTCAGACCCTTATATAAATTGGTTCCAAAAGAGAGTTTTCTATAGGTTTTTCAAAAAATATCAGAAATTTCGGATTACTCAGGTTTATGACCAGTTAACATACTTATTTGAGAAGGATTTTTTTCTCTTTACTTTTCTAGAAATATCCAGAGTATAAAAATCCAAAAGACTACATAGCTAGTGAGTAATCACTTATGTATTCCTCATAACTAAATACAATAATTTTTTTTACCTCTATGGAATTTTTCACTAGATGCTATATTATGGAATTTATAATTTTCATTATAGCAAATCTTATTCCTTCCCCACTCCAGCTCCCAGTATCATGAAGTACATATGAACCCCATGTATTTATTAATTTTAAAATAGAAAAGGTGCTTACAGAGAGTAACCAGTTACAAATATGACTTTCTCAAGATCAGAACATGCATGTAAATTAGTCTTGATAACACTGGATATTGTCCAGGGATACACGTGTCGGCCTGGGAGTGAATAAGATCTGCAGGCCTAGATTCTGCTGTGGCATAGAGGAACTAGGCAAGCATCTGGGGATTTAAGGTCCCTCTGAGCTTCAAACAGTGCAATGTTATTTCTTCGGTTTTTACATGGATTTCTCTGTAAAATCTTTCTTCCCATCTCTTTCTCTATTTCTGGCCTCTCACAATCTCTCCTTTGGCACCTGTCTATTGACTCTTCCTCCTCCTCCCTTGCTTTCATCTTTATTTCCTCCTATCCTATTCTTTCCTCCCTTTCTCCTGTCTTTCTCCACCTCTTATTTCTTACTTTTTGTGATAAACTACTTTTGAACATTTAAAATAATCATCGTCTATCAAAGTTGCAAAGACATTTGTCACTCTTTTTAGAATAATTTGTAGTTTTAACTTTCACATTAGGTCAGTGATCTCTTTTAAATTAGTATGTAAGTTAGTGTAAAAAACTGAAAATTTAAATTAGTATTTACATTAGGTAAAAAGCTGAGAATTCTTTCCACATAGTTATCCAACTTTACAAGTATATTTTGTAGAAAAGACTTTCCCTATTGACTTCCTTTGGTGTCTTTGTAAAAAGTCCAGCTATACATGTACATTGTTACTTCATGTCTATATTCCTGATTGATCTGTTAAATTATACCATTACCACATTATTGTGATTACTGTAACTTAAAACACAGTTTGAAATCAGACAGACAAGGGCCTTCATCTTTCTTTAAACTAGATTAAAGAAATTAACTGTTTTAACAGTTCAATGAAATAAAAATCAACTGTTTTAACACTTCAGTGAAATAATCTAAAGGAGTTGACTGAATATGAGGAAGGCAGAACTACCAAGGAGGTGATGAATGCCAGGAGAAGAGGGTCCTTCTAAATCTGTCTTCTAAACAGCTAGTCTCCTAAATTATGATAGACAGTTCAGCTGTACAATGTTGTAAAAGTAATTCACATTCAAAAGAAACTGAGTACTTGGAGTTTGGATCTTTTCCTGGATTGACGATCTGTGCCAATTCTGGGCAGCAGTAATGTATACTGTGTTGCTAGACTATCATGTCTGGTACATTAGATGTATTAAATGCATTTTCAACTTACGATATTCTCAACTTACAACTGATTTATCACAATGGAACTGCACCAGAAGTCAAGAATGTCTCTATTTAATAAGCATTTTAAAAATTTAAATTTGTTGCATTTGCTACTCTGATTTTAATGCACTAAAAATAAATGAATTAGATGGTTTTTGATAATGTCTCCTAAATATTTAAATAAATATTACTCTGTACATTAAAACATATCTAACACACCTTGTAGACCAATGTATAATTGTTAAAATCGTATATTGAAATTGTAGTCCTAAAATGAAGATTATGGTTCCATTGTTACTATATTCATTTTGAGAGATGCATGCTGAGTTTTGAGTTCTCACTTAGATTTCAATTCATAACTTTCTCTTACACTATGTTATTATCTCATAGTCTCATTAAGACATTGTAAATTAAAGAAAATTAAAAATCATCTTCTCTCCCTTGATCAATAGTGTTTTCACCCCTTCCAAATATATATTGTAGTTTTGAGATCCCCTAATGGACTAGTTTTCACCTGTTGAAACAAAAGTTCATTGTTTATTATATCATCATAGAAAACGCAATGCTTTATTTTGAAGAATTAAATTTGTTTTTATGATTTGTGACTAACAATTTTTTTTTCTGTAATTACCTTCTGATTTTTCTATAGGAGGGATGAAATTCTGATGTCAATCCTACTACTCCATAAACCCCTCAATAGCCATTAAGAGCTTTTTTAAGTTCAAGACAAAGTTAGACAACTTCCTTTGTTTCTGGAAAACAGTTGTTTTTGATATTAATTATTTTCTGTGGGAGGTTTGTATTTTAGAAACTTCAAAACTCTCAGATGAATGCCATCCTGTTTCAGAGATCTATTACATTTCTGTTCTCAATTTGTCTTTCTAGTATTTTTATTAGACAATTTAGATTGGTCACATTTCTCTTATCTATAAAAAATAAATTTGAGTTTCTTTATAATCTTAGTGGGAGAAAAATATATTTTCTCTGAACCTGTATTTAAATTTTTCAGGTTTTGGAAATATTTATCATCCTTAATTTTCTGTGATTTAGGCAAATTTGATATACTAACTAAATATTTTTAATAATTTTCCTTTCAGTGAATATTATGGTTGTAGCCAGTTTTTATTGAGGTAAACAAGATAGTTGTAAAAGTTCTTATAATCTCTCCATCTGTATATGTGCAACAGTTTCTCAAATATGCATATCTTTTACTTTTACCAGATTATCTACAATCATTTTCCAAATTTATTGCATCAAATTATATTCTATCAGCATTTGTTCCACATCCTTGAAAACTCTTAATATTGTGGGACATTTCTCTGATGGATGTACAATTGATTACATTGAGATTGTTAAAAATACTTTTTAATGAATAATTTGGTTTGACTATCATTTCATGCATTTATCAGATGGATATATTTTCTGTAAAATTTCTATTATTTTGATTTTCTATTGAAGTAATTATTTATATTCATATGATAAAATTTTTGTAATCTCTGTAGTTTTATACTCATTCTTTTTCAGATGCATCTTGGAACTAGATTTTCACTATAAATTTTAGAGTTAATGGAAAACAAAAAGAAAAAAACAGATGGTATAGTGGCGATTGAAGTTTATACATTCAGTATATCAGTTTGGGGAGCTTTGACATACAGGACATATTGAGTCACTCTTGTCAGGATTTTTAATTCATTCATATATTTTTTTTTAAAGAGAGACAGAGAGAGAGAGAGAGAGAGAGAGAGAGAGAGAGAGAGAGAGAGAGAGAGAGAGAGAGAGAGAGAGAGAGAGAGAGAGAATTTTTTAATATTTATTTTTTAGTTTTCGGTGGACATCTTTATTTTATTTGTATGTGGTGCTGAGGATCGAACCCAGCGCCCCGTGCATGCCAGGCAAGCGCGCTACCGCTTGAGCCACATCCCCAGCCCCTATTTTTATTTTATAATAAAGTTTTACTTAATTTATTTTGTAGTTCTAGATATTTTAATCTTGTTTCAGAATCATTTAACCTAATTTTATTAATATTGCAAACACTGTTTTAATGTTTACTTTGATTCTGCTCTGTAAGAAACTTCAATTTACATTTGAACAGTGATTTCAAATCTAGTTCTTATATTAAGAAAATGTGTTCGTCTTTCTTATTGTTATCAGCTGATATTTTCTGTTGGTTCTGAGGCCCACACTCAGTTTTCGTTCCTTCTAGGGCTGGAGCTGGAGCTACAGGCTTGAAAAACTACACTTCCCAGAATGCCTTGCAAAGTAGGTTGTTGAATGAGAAGTATTGGGCCTGTGGGTTCCACAGGCAACCATGGCTTTCTCCTTGTGTTTAAGAACAGAGGCAGTGGCTTCAGACAAGTGATTCTAGTAGTGGTGGTGCTGTTAAGCAGAAGCAAATGCTGGTCTCTGTGGTGACTAGGTTGTAGTTGGGATAGAAACAAATGAACTCTGAAGAAAACAAGTTTTAGAGACTGGTGACCAGCAAAGGACTGGGGTCTGCTCTAGTAGTGACTGCTGTGTATGGATTGCCTGATGTTCTGGACAGTGGTGGTTCCCTCTGTTTCCTGCTCTCTTTCCCTGTCTCTCCTAATCTCCAGAATACTACACATATCCTCTTTGCTTCTTTAGTCTTTCTAATAATTTTGTTACATAATTACTGGCATTAAATCCCTTTCTTATTTATTCTTTCCTGACTGTGGTTTGAATTACATATTAATTATATTTATAAATATTTTTGGCTTCCTATTTAGAGCACCACATGCTTATTTGTGAAATATTTGATTCTTCTTTTCATACGCTTGTGTATTATTTCTCTATCCTCTCTGTTACACTGACATTATGCTATAAAAGATGAAATAAAATTGTTCACAGTAGGCACACTCTAGATTTATAGTGTAATTTGAATTTTAAAAGGAATATGAGATTTCAATATATTTTGCTGTAATTTTGGGATAAATATTCTCAATCATATTTTGAAAGTTTACTTTTCTTCCTTATGTTAAGGGATTTAACATGAAAGATTACGGACTTATATTTTTTCTCCCTGCATTTATCAAAATGATCATTTAGACTTTCTTCTTTAATCTCTTAATGTGATGAATTACATTTATAGACTCTTTGGCATTAAAACAACTCTGAAATTCTGTGTTATTTCCAAATTCTTTATCTTTCTGTATATTGTGTTCTGATTTTTCTTTTGGATTTTTATATCTATATATTTGAGAGTGAGATTGATTTAAAAAATTTTGCAAATGTTTCCCCTTTTTTGTTCTATGGAAAAGTTACTCGTCTTTGGTTCAGTATTTGTAATGACTTACCAAAGAAACTTTCTAGGCTTGATGTATTTTTGTGGGAAAATGTCAGCATGCTAAATTAACTTCTGTAGTAGTTATGGGCTTCTGTAGTATAGTTATAAACCATATATATATATATATATATAAAATGCTCTCTCTCTCTCTCTCTATATATATATATACATATACATATACATATATTTCATTTCTTTCTTTTTGAGGCAGTTCTGTTAACTTGACATTTTGTTAGAATTTGTTGATTTCATCTAAGTTTTAAAATGTTTTAACATCAAGCTTTTGGCCTCCTTATCTCTGTGCACTAGTTCTACCTCACTGAGAGCTGATGGTGGGTGTTAACTGCTCTGAGCACCCTTCCTATTTTTTCCTTAGTCTTTTTTGATAACAATGATGTCTTAGCTAGGAAAGGTGTCTACTACTGCTTGTGAAAATGAAGATCTTAATATACTAGAACAATGATCAAATGCTGATAGTTCTTTGTCGGCTAAGGACATGTATTCTTTTGGCAGACACATGAAGAGCTCAATCTCTCACTATTTCTCAAACTTTGTCACCACAACACTGAAGCATTCGTGGCTATCCTTGGGTGTCAAAGTCTCTCCACATAAAAGCGGAAAAAGATTCAGCTTTCATACTGCTGTCTCCTTAAAGGTCTAGCATGGATGAGGTCTGGCAAGGGGACCAGTCTTCAAAATGGACCCTGTTATTCTCTAGTCTACCTTCCTCCCTATGCTTGGGTATTCCAAATACTCCTTCAAATACTGAATCTCCAAATTAACTCCTAAAGGCTGTAGCCACCAGTTTATGAAGATGTGATCAACAATTATTATTCACCATTCATTATGAATAATGTTAAAATATTTGTTTGACTTCAATAATGAACTCTATTTATTGATGTGTTAATATTTTTAAGTTATTGCTAAGATAAATTTGTAATTTATCTCAGTGTTTAATTTGTAATTTTATATTTAAATAATTTTGTTTTCTATATTATGTTTTTATTTGTTTAGAATATTTAAAACTTTTTAAGCAAATAGAATTTTCAATTAATTTCATTATATTAGACAAATATATATATTTTTAATAATTGATGCATTGTAAAGTTTTGTAATTGGATTGTTCATTTCAACCTTACCTATCACATATTGAGAGACATTTTAATGATTATATTATTGCTGTTATTTTATATATAGCTAATCTGTAAAGTATAAGTGTATACATATACACACATATGTATACATATAATTAACATACCAAATAACATACATGTGGATACACACACACACACACAGATTAGAACTGGGTATCAGGCACATAAAGGTTGTGGATATAGCACTAGGAGTGAATGGAATATCAGGGTAAAGGAGAGGCATGAGAGAACCAAAGGACATAATTTAGGAAAAAACAATATTTGAAGTATTGAAAGAAGAGCTAGCAAGGAAAACTTGAATCAACATGATAGAAAGAAAAAACTAAAAGGAGTGTTGAAAAGAAGATGAACCAAAAGAGACTGTATTAAGAATGTTAAGCTCACAATGGCTTCAAAACATTTATCATGTTCAAAGAAGCTCACATCCACCTCCTGCTCATCTATTCAAACACGCAAATGTAGGATGGAAAGCTGCAATGTTTTTAAATGTGTCCTCACTGAACTATCTCCGAATGCTATGAAATTTCAAGACAAGTATACCATGATATTCAAATTTTTATGTGCACTATACTATATTGTTGCTTATTAAAAATGACCACAAAGAGGGCAGTTTAAATATCTTGGTTACCAAATAGTTTTCTTGAAGCTATTGCATAAAAATAGTAAATATTCACATCATAGTCTTTTTTCCTTAATCCACCTACAACTTTCCTGGAGTTATACACACTTATTAGTGGCACTCAATTTATTCAACCTAATGATGATAGCCTATTACAATAAAATAGATTTTATAATATAGGATTTAGAATAAAATTCCAGGTGAAAAATTACTATGTTGAAATTTTTGTCTGTTTTTGGATTATTAAAAAATAAAATTAGAAAACAAAATCTTGTTGTAGTAGGCTGAAAATAGTTCATATAAGAACATATTATTCAGAAGGTCATTAAAATATTTAATTTCATTTCAGTAATAATTTAAATAAGGAAACTAAACAGATATCAAATTCTTATTTAAAACTGCATAAACTTAAATTTTTTATTCTAATATAAAAACAAATAAATTACTGACTCAATTTAATTTAATAAATATAAGAAAAAGAATAGATAAATGTTAATTCAATCATAAAAATTCTCTATGGTGTAATTTTTAAAAAATTGAAAAAATATTTGAAGTAATTTGTATACTTTTATGAAGTGTCAATTATTTCTCAAAATAAGTCTTTCAAAAGCTTATAGAACTAACAGATAACTATTATTTAAGGATTTAAGGTATTCAAGGTAGCAGTCAGTACTTTGAGAAACTGTTCACTTCAAAATTCACTGGTTGTGCCAGGTGCTGTGGCACAGGCTTATAATCCCAGTAGCTCTGGAAGCTGAGGCAGGAGGATTATGAGTTCAGAGGCAGCCTCAGCAAAAGTGAGGTGCTAAGCAATTCAGTGAGATCCTGTCTCTAAATAAAATACAAAATAGATGTGGGGATGTGGTTCAGTGGTCAAGTGCCCTGAGTTCAATCCCCAGTACCAAAAAAAAAAAAAAAAATGCATTGATTGTGTTTTAAGCTTTCTTTCTTTTTTTATTTGAAAAATGAAAGAAGAATAAATTAAATGTATATTCATACTTAGGTAAGTACATTTATAAAATGATGTTGATGAAGCCATTTTGAATGTTTTTGAAATTAAATTCAAAATTTGTAACATTTTTTAAAATAAAATTGAAAATTATAAACATTTTTCATTCTAAATTTTAAAGTGAATATGGAATTTCTACATATTAAGTTTGATTCAGATTTTTATCTTTTTTTTTAAAGAGAGAGGGAGAGAGAGGGAGAATTTTTTAATATTTATTTTTTAGTATTTGGCGGACACAACATCTTTGTTTGTATGTGGTGCTGAGGATCGAACCCGGGCTGCATGCATGCCAGGCGAGCGCGCTACCGCTTTAGCCTCATCCCCAGCCCCAGATTTTTATCTTGTTTAATGAATTATGGATAAAGAGAATTAATAATACAGGAGAAATCAATTCCATAGGCTTCCCTTGTGATTTTAAAACATAGGCACTAAAAACATGGGCACTGAAAACTTTTGGTTTGTCTTTGGATTTTGACAAGTTATCGTAAGCCAGACACCTATGTTTCCATTCTGACCACTAGTTAATTCAGAAATGTTTTACTTTACTTTTATTTGAACACTATGAATGTTTATCAGTGAAAATTGTGGAGCATGATGTTTTGTAGAAATATTGTACATATTCATGGTGTTTTCCAATTAGTATATTTATCCAAATTCAAATGATTTACATTTCACATAATATTTTCTTAAGAAATCAGATATGTTTAGTTCTTTTTCCCATTTATTGGTTTTTTTTTTTTTGGTTCTAAGTTTTTTGAGTTCTTTATATATTCTGGATAATAATCCCCTGTCAGAAAAGCAGCTGGCACAGATTTTCTCCCATTATGTATGCTCTCTCTTCATGATCTTTAATTATTTCCTTTGCTGTGCACAAGCTGTGTGATTTGATGCCTTCCCACTTATTGAGTCTTGGCTTCATTTCTCGAGTTTTAGGGGTCTTCTTAAGGAACTTGGTGCTTGAGGTAATATGTTGGAATATTTATCCTATGATTTCTTCTAGCATTTGCAGTTTTCGGTGCAATTCCTAGGTCTTTGATCCACGTTTTGAATCAAATACTACTTACATAATAATTATAATTCATTTACAGCATTGCCTACAAGTAGAGTGCCCAAGAAGTTTATAAACACTCTTCAGTTCTTACAACACTGAAAGAAAGCCTGAGTATTCCCCAATAATGAGAAAACTGAGGATTAGAAAGTTCAGCAAATTATGTGAGGATCTGTGACACATGGGAAGATCTGGGTTTGTAACCTTGTTACACGCAACTTTTGCCATGACACAATATTATAAAACCATAGAGTTGGGAATGATCCTTGGCATCATCATATTTTAAACCATTCTAGTTCTGGTTTAATTCACACTTCATCATTACCAGTGACTGCCAAATCTGTATTTTACTATCTTCACACTTACTCACTGGTTCTTGGATTAGCTCATTATATTTGAGGTAGGTTTAGCCACTAAAAGCTCTCTTCTTATGAGAGCTGACATCTGTCTTTTCATACTGCCCAATTCAAAATCAGTGTGTTCTTTTATGTTCCATGACTATGACTTCTTCTTTGAAAGTGTTTATATTTTATTCTATAGATTAGAAATCACTGAGAGCATAGATGGAACTGTTGGCTGCATCAGGGTCATTGGCTACGGAAGGTAATACAAATAAAAATTGGAAGTTTAGTGCATCTCTCTGGGAGAAGAGAATCATAAACTCTAAGTGGAATCTCAGCTGCTGGGATTAGCCAAATGTATCAGCAGGAAACAAGGAAGTTCATAAAATGGAGAAAACAAAAACAAACAACTCCCAATACAACAACAATAGCAAAACACATTAGCAGGGCCTGAGAGAAGAGATTTTACTGTAGGCATGGGACACCCATTCATGGGTATTGGGCTTTCCAGTAAGTATTTAACTTCTGGGCCCATGACATTATCTCATTCTAAGAGTATCAGTCAGGAACAATGCAGACATGAGCAAATGAGAATCAGCTGAACACTTGCTTGCAAATCATATCAATGTATAGTCCAGTTAGTTAAACCCAAGTAGAAAATAACAAAGCAATGGTTGAGTGACCAGAATGAAAAAAAAAATTGCTTAGAAATCCATATATTCTCTATAAATATGTATAAGATATAAGATATATGTATACATATATATGTGTGTGTGTAAATATATATATAATATATATAATCAAATATATATATTATATATATAATCAAACTTTTTAATATTATTTGCATTAAGGGGCTTTTTAATTTCCATTATTTTAAGGTATTAAGTTGCTTTCATTCAGAAAATGAATTATAGCTTTTTGGATAGAAATATATCTATGGTCTAAAATGGCAATTAATCAAGCTATCTAAATATCAAAATGTTCACAACAATTATAAATTATGCTAGTTTATGTAAAAAATTGTACTTGCAATCTAAACTATAGTCAGTGAGTTGTATTTCTGGTTCTTATATGCCTAATGTTTTCTATATTCTCCCTTGGGCACCATTAACTCAGGGACATGCTTCTCAAATTTGGCTCTAGAACATCACTGAAGACAATATGGGTTGAGTGCTTGTAATGTTTTAGTTAAAGTTATAGTATTTATTTATTTTTAAAAAATCATCAATTCTGAGCAAGTGCAGCTGTTTGCTAAAGCTGAGATACAGTACACATACAGGTCTTCGGAAAATAACCAAAGTTGCTGTTTAATCACTGTTATAATATGCTGCTCTATAGGCAATAAAGAGGAGCTAAATATAATTCTCTTCATTCTTGTCTTAGTTCTTCTAGTCTCTAATTTTATGGTCTCCTAGCAAACTATGGATCTTCTGAAACATTAGTTGATTTTAATTGAAATATGCAAATGAAAAGAAATCAGAGTTATAAAGAATTTATGCTACACACACACTGAGAAATATCACATAATACATCATTATACAACAACTACCTTTAGACTATTTTTTTCATGTGTGTGTGAAGTTTCGGGTGTGAATCGTCAGGAAATATTTCTCAAATTTTATATATACTAATTTATTTAAAATAATTATAATTTTGTTGTCCTACTCATATCTTAAAAACACAAGGAATGGTATACATTTAAACTTCTGTCCCATTATAAAGAAAAATGCTGAATAACAATCACTGGAAAAAAAACTGAGCAACAGAAATCTCAAATAAAGTTTATAATGGGAGCCATGAAAAAGATTGAAAACCTGTCATCATTTGCTAATATATTCTCCAATGACTGCTTAAAAAGCAAGTTGGTCTTTTTCTAAAATCACATCTCCATGTCACTCCTGACACATTATTTTAGCTATGCTCCAATTTTGTGCCTATTCTATCATGATAGAATCATATTTGCTTTCATTTTTTAGAAGTATAACTGCCCTGGGAGAAAACACTGAAAACCCTAACGAAGTACCCATAGCACAACAGTGAAAAGAAAAAAAAATATTTTAACTCCATGTTATTCTAAATCTCATATTTTGAAAATAGTCAGTTTTCCTGCCATTTGGAAGCAATAATACTGTGGGGCAGAATCATTCATTTTCATTTTTTTTCATATTTCATGCATTTGATTCAAGCAGATTATGAGCTCCCATTTTTACCCCGTATACATATTGCAGATTCACATGGGTTACACATCCACTTTTATGTATATTTAGTGATTAGCCTTCCCTCTTAGTTTGGGGGAATAATGTATGATGTTGGCTTTGGCTCTCTTTTCTGAACTGAAGTTTTTCAGGGAAAAAGAAAGCATCATCTGTTTTCCCATCCTCTGTGATTAATTTCTGGAATATTATATATGAGGGAACCTGAGTGATAACGTGCCCACCAAGATGTGGTGGACATCTGCTTCGAAGAAGTTAGTATCTGTGAAACCAGTTCTCAGTGGCTCTCATATGTGTGCAATGATTCAGAGGGAAAATATGGAGAAGATGAAAAGGAAACAATTAATGCAGTTTGTGTTCAGATTCCATGCCAACTTAATAATGTGTATTAATGATGCATTTTGGCAATAAAAGCTATTTAATAATCATTAAACAGAAATTGCCGGTTCTCATTAACAGCAGACTGTCTTATAACACATTGGCTAATTTCTCATTAAATTCAACATAAATTAAATGACAGATTTTATGTATATAACCAAAGACAAAACCCCTTTATTTTCCAAAGAAAATAATAAACATGTTTGGGGAAAATTGGCCAAACCTTCAGGTTATAATTAGAGAACAAAACACAACAAATAAAGCTGCTGCTTCTTTTTTTTTAATGTTTAAAATTAACATTCAAAGAAAGTGAAGAGTTGTTCTACTGGGGTGTCTTTCAAGAAAATTCTTGCTAAATGCAAGATTCAACTTTGCAACCTTGAAACGTATTTGACTCTCAAAGCTGTGAGAGATGTTACAGCACTGTTAAATTCAGACATAGTCTGTAGTGGAGGGAGGTGAAAAGGGGAGGAAAACTTCTCCAATCTGTCATCTCCACTTCCCAGGCATGGTGTAGAGAATTTGCAGAGGTGGAATTAGATGATTTGGGTCCTAGAAGTATAGTATGGAGGTATATCTCTTCTTTGTATATATAAGTCTATGAGAGTCAAAACAATTCTGAATTGGCAACCTGACTCTCCTTTGCACCCCAGTGGAAGTTCAAATACATTAAATAATATTTGATATGTAGAGTTGTAAAGATGTATGCTTGATTGTAGGAAAACTTTACAGAGGTCCTAAAGAAAATCTCTCTAAAGAAAGACACTTGCATTTATTGTTACATTTAGCTCTGAGACAAGTCATTTAAAGGAAGTTTGACTTTAGATAGTGTGTATGCATAGAAAAATGGCTAAAATGATTTGTTTCTGTTTCATGACATCTTGAGTGGTTTTAGCATTATTACTTGTATTTACATATAACATTCTTACTTATATTATTTTACTAGTATGTTTGTATGAGTCCTTTTACAATCATAAAAAAATATGTTGGGGAAAATTATTATAATTGATTATATAAAATACAAAGGGTAAAGAAAAAAGATAATAAATTTAATTGCACGAGACATACAATATTTGTGACTTAAAATTTTTGGTTAGAGTGGATCAATCACATCACAGAGCCTCCTTTTCATTTAATGGAAAATAATTGTAGTGGCCATCAAACAATTAAGCAAATGAAAGGATTTTTCCAATGATTCAATTATCTTGGTTTGTTTAAAAAATAATATTCTATTTTAAAGACATGTCTATGCAAGGTTAAAACATAATTTCAGGTGGATAATTTGAATGTATAATTAATGTCATAATCATAATTTTGAATATTTCTTGTTGAAAATAATTTTGTGACCCCAAAAATGAAGCAAGGAAAATGTTACAATCATTTGCTAATTATTCATGGAGCTGAACATGTTTGTACTCCCAAGAACTAAATGCTTTCAGGAATCATTCAGTACAGCTTTTGAATGCAGAGAGTCTGAAAACTGGGCAGACCAGCAAAATGAAATACCATCGCTAATAAATTACTTCATATCAAACTACAGATTCTTCCCCTCTGATCAGAAAGTAACCATCAAGACCAAGACTCATGGTGGAACTTTCTAAACATTCTGAAACATAATGGTTATGCTGTGTTCACATGTAAAACCAGTTTCAGAATATTAAGTTGATTCAATTTTAACCAGACTAAACTCTAGCCAGACTAACTTAGAAGAAAGAGAGAGAAGATATGAATTAATAATAGGAGGAAGAGAACGGTGGTATGTCAGCTGCTAATTGTATAAGTAGTAAAGGATAGTAAGGGAATATTAAGAACAATATTATGTCAATAATTTCAACAATCTCAAAATCATGGGAAAATTTCTTAAAAGCCAAAAACTATCAAAGAAGAAATAGATGACAGTTCTAAATCTACGAAGGAAATTGAAATTGTGGTTAAACACTGCCTACAAAGAAAACTCTGAGTCCACATGCTTTTATTGGTAAATTCTTTGAAATGTTAAAGGAGAATATACAATTCTTTCACAAAATTTCTATACAATTCTTTCACAAAATTCAAAAGGAAGGAAGCATTGTCAACTTATTCTATAGGTCAGCATTGCCCAAATACAAAAGTTCAAAGATATTACAAGAAACACAAACAAATAAACACAGATCTGAATTATTACAAATCTACATCCATAATGAAATCAATATTCTGCTTAATAGTGAAGGACTAAGTGCTTTTTCTTTATAATAAGGTGTAAGACCAGAATTACCACCATCTCCAATTCTATATGATATTATACTGGATGATCTTACCAATAAAAAGAAAAGACTTGTAAATTGAAAGGAAAGAAGTTAAATTGTGTATAATTAGCAGATGATCTGGATGTCTGTTAGATGACCTGATATAATATACAAAAATCTTCTAAATTGTGTATGAATTTAAAACTTCAGGATAAAAGATTGATTTGAAATAGATAAATTTCATGACTACATTCTTGCAATAAAAATCAAATCTGAAATTTAAAAAATATAATTTACAACAGAATCACAAAATTCTAAATACATAAGAATAAATATGGCCACAGGTGTGCAAAACCAAAACACTGAAAACTGAAAATAAAATATTGCTGGGAGAAATTAAGGAAGAGTCAAGCAAATGGAGAGACACATTAGGCTTGTGAATCAAGATACATAATATTGTTGAGATAATATTTCTCCCAAAATTGACTAATTTATCCCATATAATCTGATGATCCCAATCAAAATCAGAACAGATTTTTTTTTGGTAAAAATTGACAAGTAAGGCAATTCTAAAATTCACATAAGAATGCAAAGAAGCCAGGACAGTAAAACCAATTTGGAAGAAAGAGCAATGCAGTAGCACAACAGCTTGATTCCCAAACATTTATGATAATGTGACATTTATATAAAGGTATAAAAATACTTTAGAGGGGAAGAGTGTGAGTTTGAAAATGCACAATTAATTGTTTTTTGATGAAGGTAAACAGCATTTCTGTGGAGAAATAATAGTCCCTCCAATAACTGATGTTTGAACAATTATAAGTCAATATCTTCTCTGTTGCCCTCACTAAAATGAACTTCCATCGACTCACCACATCATACACCAAAATTAACACAGAAAACATCCTAGAGTTAAAAGTAAAATATAAAACTTCAAAGAGAAAGCATAAAATCTTTGTTACTTTAGGTTACATGACACTAAAATGATCCATAAATAATTAATAAATTTGAACTCATCAAAATTCAAATCTTTAGTGCTTTGAGGAACAGTGTTAAGAGCATGAGAAGACTTGTTAAAGAGTAGGAGGAAAAATAATAAGTGGCTTGTACTTGTATATTTTTTTGAGTTTCTATGTATCTGTTAAAATATGAGTATTTACACTAGGTAATGAAAATATAAAACCCCTCAAAACTCAGTAATAAAAGAAAAATCATCCAAAAAGTGACAAAGAATTTGAATGATTTACTAAATAAGATATGTGGAAAGTAAATATACAAATGGAAAAATAATATTATTTATTATCAGAAGAATAATGAAATATTACTACATACCTACTAGGTGTGTAAATAGACTGGCTTTACAAATTGTTGCTTAGGATATGGAGGGTTTGGGAACTCTCATACATTGGTGATGTTATTAGAAAATGCTAAGTTTTCTTTGGGAAACAGTTTAGTAGTTTCTTTAAAAGTAGAAAAGAGATTAGGGGCTAATTTTTCTTTTATTAAACTCAGGGTGTTTGGTTTTATTCCTAGGTCCTTGATCCATTTTGAGTTGAGGTTTGAGCATGGTGAGAGAGAGGATTTAATTTTTATTGCATATGGATTTTCAGTTTTCCCAGCACCATTTATTGAAGAGGCTATCTTTTCTCCAGTGCATGTTTTTGGTGCCTTTGTCTAATATAAGATAATTGTAGTTTTGTGGGTTAGTCTCTGTGTCCTATTCTGTACCATTGATCTACCAGACTGTTTTGCTTTCAATACCATGCTGTTTTTACTATTGCTCTGTAGTTTAGTTTAAGGTCTGGTATAGTGATGCCACCTGCTTCACACTTCCTGCTAAGGATTGCTTTAGCTAGTCTGAATCTCTTATTTTTCCAGATAAATTTCATGATTGCTTTTTCTATTTCTATGAGGACTATAATTGGGATTTTGATCAGAATTGCATTAAATCTGTATAGTGCTTTTAGTAGTATGGTCATTTTGATAATATCAATTCTGCCTATCCAAGAACAAGGTAGAACTTTCTAAAGTATTCTTTGATTTCTTTCTTTAGGGTTCTGTAATTTTCATTATATAGATCTTTCACCTATTTCATTAAGTTGATTCTCAAGTATTTTATTTTTTTGAGGCTATTGAAAATGGAGTAGTTTTCCTCATTTCACTTTCTGAGGATTTGTCACTGATGTACAAAAATGCCTTTGATTTATAGGTGTTGATTTTATATCCTGCTACTTTGCTGAATTCATTTACTAGTTCTAGAAGGCCCCAAATTCCTTAAAAAACTCTTTTGTTGTAAGAATTAAAATCAAGAATCAATAAATGGGATGGACTCAAATTGAAAAGTTTCTTCTCAGCAAAAGAAACAATATGTGAGGTGAACAGAGAGAAAATTTTTACCCCTCACACATCAGATATAGCACTAATATCTAGAGTCTATAAAGAAATCAAAAAGCTAAGCACCAAAAAAAATAATAATAACCCAACCAATAAATGGGCCAAGAACCTGAATAGACATTTTTCAGAAGATGATATACAATCAATTAACAAACATATGAAAAATGTTCGTCATCACTAGCAATTAGAGAAATGCAAATTAAAACTACTCTAAGATTTCATGTCTCTCCAGTCAGAATGGCAGCTATTATGAAGACAAACAATAAGTGTTGGCGAGGATGTGGGGAAAACATATACACTGCTGGTGGGACTGCAAATTGGTGCAGCCAATGGAAAGCAGTATGGAGATTTCTTGGAAAATTGGGAATGAAACCACCATTTGATCCAGCTATCCCTCTCCTCTATACCCAAAGGACTTAAAAACAGCATACTACAGGGACACAGCCACATCAATGTTTATAGCAGTACAATTCGTAATAGTTAAACTGTGGAACCAACCTAGGTGCCATTCAGTAGAATGGATAAAAAAATGTGGCATATATACACAATGGAAATATTAATCAGCAATAAAAGAGAATAAAATCATGGCATTTTCAGGTAAATGGATGGTACTGGAGAAGATAATTCAAAGTCAAGTTAGCCAATCCTCTAAAAAGCAAATGCTAAATGTTCTCTCTGATACAAGGAAGCTTATTCATAGTGGTAGGGATGGGGAGCATGGGAGGAATAGACAAACTCTAGATAGGGCAGAGGGGTGGGAAGGGAAGGGAGGGGTCATGGGGTTAGAAATGATGGTAGAATGTGATGGACTTTATTATCCAAAATACATGTATGAAGACATGAATTGGTATGAATATACTTTGTATATAACCAGAGATATGAAAAATTGTGCTCTATATGTGTAATAAGAATTGTAATGCATTCCACTGTCATATATAAATAAAAAATTAATAAAAAATAAAAAATTAAAAAGTAGAAAATATAAGTGAAATTTCCTTTTGATCCACCCATTCACTTCTAGGTATTTACACAAGTGAAAATATAGCATATATTCATTCAAATGTTTGTGCATAAATGTTCATAGCAGATTTATTGTAATAATCCTAAGATTGAAATGATCAAATTATCTATTAGTAGGTGAACTGATAAACCAATATTAGTATACAATACAAAGGAATACTACTCAGCAAAAGTAGAATTAACTACTAACACAAACAAGCACATGGTGAGTCTAAGAAGAATTACATTAAGAGAAAGAGGGAGACAATAATGATTACATATTGGATGATTCGATTTATATAAAATTCTAGAAAAAGCAAATTAACCTATAATGGCAGCAAGCAGATCCACAGTTACCTGTGGAGAACTGTGATGAGGTAGGAGGATTCTAAAGAAGCAGAAGGAATCTTTTCAGGCTGATGGATGTATGTTTATGGTATTGATTATGGTGAGGGTTTCTCAGGTGTATATGTATGTTAAAAAAGTCAGTTTTTTTTCCTGTTGTGACTAAAAGATCTGACTAGAACAATTTTAAAGGAGGAGAAGTTTATTTGAGGGCTTACTAATTTAGAGATCTTAATCCACAGAAGGCTGGCTTCCTTCCTTGGGGCTCAAGGTGAGGCTGAACATCATGACAGAAGAGTGTGGCAGAGGGAAGAAGCTCACATGATGAACAGAAAGCAAAGAGACTCTACTCAAATACAAACATATATCCCAAAGCCATGCCCCCAATTAATTACTTCCTCCATCCACAACCCACCTATCTCCATTTACCTCTTAGTTAACCCCATCAGAGTTCAATCCACTGATTAGATTAAGGCTATACTCCAATCTTTTCTCCTCCAATCCTTGAATAGTTTTACCCATGAGCTTTTGCGGGACACCACATCTAAATCATAACAATTATCAAATTTTAACTTTGATACACACAATTGATTTGTTGCCATTAAATCACAAAGTAAAAATCTGAAGCCTTTTAATTCTAAAATGAAATGCATACTTTGTTCTTATATATAAAACCAGCTTGATCATATAAAAATGATTGAATATGAATCCCAAAGTTCTAACCTGGGGAGGTATTCCTCATGTTCTTGTCTAATTTAAAATGATTTTATTTCATTCTTACCACTATAGAGATAAATAAAATAGCAAATTAACTACTTTGTCTAAAAGTGACCATAATTATTTTCTTCTCATCAATTTAGTTTTCCTTAGTGATTAGACTCTTTTTGATATTAGCAATTTTCATTCATTTTGTCTAAGTTATTACTTGTTTATTCCAGAGTATATTATATAAAGATAACATTAAGTAGATAGAAAATCTCTCATTTTAGACATCTACATGGTTTTGTCTAAATCCTAGAGAACAATAATTGACCTGTTCTAATTTAGTGACTATCATTGCCAATCTGAGAATCAGACCTAAACTGAATTTTTATGTATCCTTTGGAAAGTTTGTTAAAATTATCAGTACTTAATCCACATGCTTATAAATGTGAATTCCTTTTTTTTAATAGCCTTCCTGGGTGATTTAATGCATGGCCAGTCTTGGAAACCACTGGTCACTTTTAAACATTAGGACTTCTTTGGAAGCAGTAAGAAGTAGAAAAATCCTGCTAAGTGGATTTGCATCAATTTATAGGATCAAGGAAGAGCATATGCATTTCTTCAAAGGAAAGACTCAACTCTGATTACCAATTTAGATAAACTAACTTCTTATAGAAATATGAAAGCCTAAGTTTCCTTAGCTACAGAGAGAAGAAGGAATATAGACACTCCTTAAGAAGTTCAGGCAAGTGTAAAATGAAGTGGAGAAGAGTAAAGCCTTCAGCTTATATTCTGATAGAAGGATATAAAATCTTATATTATATTTAGTCAATAATTATAGAAATTAGCATATGTGAAACATTTACCTCTGTGGCAGTGCTCTCTAAAAATAAATAACAACATGAATTAGGACATAATATATGCAAAATTCACTTACATTGTATTTAGCATTAATTATTTAGGTGATTGTTGCAATGCTCTACTTAGTTTAGCTTAAAATTAAGAATAATTTCAATCTTAGCCTAAACTTTGGGGAATTACTTTTATAGTCAAAGATAACAGTTTTGTTCTGCATGCCACTACAATTTCCACTACTCCCCAACACAGAGACCTCATGACTTCCAAAAGTTTTAGGAATATATGTTTTAGGAATATAATCTATGATCATTTTAGCTAAACTCTTTTCCATCATTGGAGAATTATTAGAATTTAATGACAGACAACTGAGACAACTTTCACAATGCAATCAAGCAAGATCAATGGTTTCCATTTTCCTAATGTTTGACTATATGTGATAAATAGTTTCCTATTATACAACACTTAAAATGATGGAAAACACGTATTATAAATGTATAGCTGAACTTTAAATAAAGAAATTCTCTCTCATTCAGATTAATAATGGAATGGAAAATTAGAGGGATAAATTTGTGAGTTGAAGTTTCAGTTTTATTCCTAGGGGACAAGGGAAATTTAGGTTGCTTCCAATGTCTATATGCAAATAGAATATGAAGATGGGAGTGGTGATACTGAGTTAGAACTTAGTTCTCCATGTAAAGCTAGGATCTACAAAAAGTTAGATCATCAATGGAATGATAGAATTGAAAAAAAATAATGGTCCCTTTGGCATGAGAAGATGACTACAAAACTTTTAATTGTGACCTGAAATCTGAGTGGAGGGCAAAATTATATCCGTTAGCAAATGTGTAGTTGATGCTATTGAGGTTCTTTCTATTTGATGTGCTTTAAACTAATGTTCAATTTTATCTGCAGCTGTGATGGACAGTTTCCAACATTTACCAGATTGTACATCTCATGTAATCACACCCCATCACTAGCTTTACTTTGAAGCCCATAATACCTCTGGGACAATACGCAATCAATGGAGGTTGGAGCTAAGTAAAATATTTCTCAACTCCTTTCCTTCAAAGAAAATATTCTCAATAAAACTCTCCACTATTTCCTAAAAGACTCCCCCAAAAGGGTTGATCCCCATTTGCCTGCAGCGATGATTATAGCTCAATTGCTTTACCCTTTATTGGTATTGTATCTTCCTAGCTTACTGTATTTGCTTCCTCATTCTGGACTTTTTGGGATCTCCTCCCAAATATCTTATCTATACACAATTCATTGTTTTAGATAATTCAGGGAAACACAAATAAGACAGTGGGGTTCACCTGGTATGAATTGGAGCTCAAATTTACATTACCTACATGGTCCGGAAATCCTCAAGCTTAAAGTATTGATGTCAAATTATATTCAGATCAATGAATCCTCTCATGCACCCAACCGTTCCCCCATCCCACTAAAAAAGAAAAATACTGGTGATAAATAATCTCAAAAGAAATCACCCAGGTTTGTCACAAAGTCATTCGAAAATGAATTACAAACCACAACAAGAAGTAGCCAATTCAAAGAGTAATTTAAACTTAATATTGTATTAATGTTTGTTTAATAGTTTAATATTATCTCATAGTTTCTATGGGTCATGCACCAAAACAGTGTAGAACAGGGTTTGTTTCTGCTACCACAGTGTTTGGTATGTCCTATGTCAAATGTAATACTTTGGGGCTGACTAGCTGGAATTATCTGTGAATGGAGGAGCTACTTCCAAGGTGACTAATTCTCATGGCCTTCAAATCGGTGCTTTTTACAGGTGGCCCCAGTTCTTTTTCACAACTTGCTGTGCAGAGTAACTTGGTCTTTGTAACTTAGTAGCTGCTTGCCCCAAGAATTAGCAATATTAAAGATCAGGAAGGAGGCTGTAAAGTCTTTAGTGATCTAACATTACAAATCAAACATTGTCACTTCTGAAATATCCTGTTTGTCACACAAATAAATCCTATTTAATGTGAGAAATTACATGGAGTATGACCACCAATAGGAAAAGATTATTAGGGAAATCTTAAAGATTGGTTAGCATAGAGAGACTGTCATGAATTTGTATCAGCTAACTTAATGAAACTGGAATAATGTTTCCAAGAATTCTCCTCTTGCATAGGCTTTGTTAGTGAGGGTGAGAGAGATATTTTGTCTAAGATTTGAAAGGGTAAAATGAAGCAGGATCAATATTCTTTTTATTTTCTGAAGGTCACTGTTGGGTACAAGGCGCTGTTGCCACTCACAAAGGTTGTTGTGGTTTTTTTTTATTGGTTGTTCAAAACATTATAAAGCTCTTGACATATCATATTTCATACATTTGATTCAAGTGGGTTATGAACTCCCATTTTTACCCTGTATACAGATTGCAGAATCACATCGGTTACAATCCACGTTTTTACATAATGCCATACTAGTGACTGTTGTATTCTGCTACCTTTCTTATCCTCTACTATCCCCCTCCCCTCCCCTCCCATCTTCTCTCTCTACCCCATCTGCTGTAATTCAATTCTCTCCCTTGTTTTTTTCTCTTTCCCCTCACTTCCTCTTATATGTAATTTTCTATAACAATGAGAGTCTCCTTCCATTTCCATGCAATTTCCCTTCTCTCTCCCTTTCCCTCCCACCTCTCATCCCTGTTTAATGTTAATCTTCTTCTCATGCTCTTCCTCCCTGCTCTGTTCTTAGTTGCTCTCCTTATATCAAAGAAGACATTTGGCATTTGTTTTTTAGGGATTGGCTAGCTTCACTTAGCATAATCTGCTTTTATTGGTTGGATCACCTGGCTGAATTGGGGCAATAGCTGGGCCAACAAATAAGCCAATATGTCCCACCTGTCAGAAACCCTTTTTGTGCCTCTCAAACTTAACAGTGAGGTGAGCTCTGGCTCCTATCAGCAACTCTTGGAGATCATCCCAACTTAGAAGTTAGACACTGGGAGGCAGTGAAAAACCAACATGGATTCCAATCTCTCTTGAAGGAGTTTGCATTATTTCTTTGGTAGTAGTTTGTCTTTGCTTTCCACATTTTGCATTCATCTTCTTTTGTTCTCATTACTTATTTTGATGACTTCAGGCTCAGTCCCAGAAACAATAGTTTCACAAAGATTTTTCAACCAATTCCTACAAATATATAAGGCAAATCCCTATAACAAATCTCTTATTATACACAAATCTGGTGGTTTTACTTCTCAGATCAAACTTTGACTGACACAGACTATAAAATAAGTAGCTTTAAATTGAATGAAGCAGGGAAGAAGAAATCAATTACTTTAAAAGATAAATGGCATGAAAAGCAGGCATATTTGAAAAGAGGCCAAACAGAAGTGATAAATATGAAAATAGATTAAATAAGGGCTGACTTTCCAATATATGGGTTTATTATTTAGTCATATACTTTGAACAGATATAGGTATCTAAAACAAAATCCCAAATAAATAGTAGTTCAAATAAAGTGAATTTTTCTTTTTCTTTCATAATACAATGAATTCAAGTTATCTATGAATGATAAGGCATCTCCACATTGTCAGAAAAACATTCCTTTCTGTAACATCCTCAGTATATATATTTTTTTATCTGTGTCCAGCCTGGCTGCTCTACATTCAGTCATCATATCTGCATTTCCAGACACCAATTGTGTAAGTCAATTTGAGCTTTTATAACAAATTATTATAGAACCATGACTTAAACAACAAACCTATTTATTGCCATTCTGGAGGTTTGAAAGGCCAAGACCAAGATGCTGGTAGATTCCATGTTTGGCAAGGTCTCACTTCTTGCTATGTAGATAGCCAACTTCTTCATATCTGTTCACATGACAGAAAGAGAGTGAGCTACTCTTTCGTCTCTTCTCATAACAGCACTAATCTCATTAATGAGACTTCACCCTTGACGTAAGCACCCTCCAAAGACACTATCCTCAAATATTATGATTTGAGATAAGAGTTTCATCATATGAATTGGGTGGGGGCAGTGATTGGCAAACATATGGTTCATCATAGTGAGAAATAATAAGACATGCACCTTTTTAAGATTGTGATCCCAAAATTGTCCACATCTCTTTTACTTATATATCATGGAACTGTCCATAAGCAGTTGTAATAAAGGCTGCAAACTCATATTTTAATAGTGGACATGTACCCAGTTAAAAATTGTAGTACTACAAAGAGAATAAAGATATTGAGGATTAAATTGCACTCTTTGACACCATGGTTAAAAAGAAAAAAAAGTTCCCAAGAGGCAATTATCAAACAAAGAGGAGCTGAGGATTTTAAGACTAGAGCAAGTTTGAGGAAATTTAAAAATATGGAAAATATGGTAATAGATAAAAATAGGATAGATGCAAGAGAGGATGAGATAATGATCACAAATTTTTCAAAATTAATAGCATGAATCCTAAGATTGAGAAGCACAGTGGATCCGGAGCAACATTAAATGAATGAAAACACGCATGAACACACACACACACACACACACACACAGACACACACACACACATATTTTGTCATAAAACCAAATACTAAAGAAGATCTTCATAACCAACATAAGTATCCTGTGAAGTAAACTGCTAGATTTTTCATAAAACCTATATTTCAATGCATGCTTGTACTTATAGGAAAATAAGTAAATCTCCATGTATCCCTTAAATAAACAACCTAATAAACATGCAAGAAATGACCTGAATCTTGAAGAAGAATCAAAGAACTGTGAACTGCCTGTAAGAAACAAAAGAGGTAGCTGGAGCTAGCCTGAGACAAGTGTTGCTCATAGCATTTTTTTTTAGAGATTAAGCCTGAAGCAGCTGATCCTAGGAACCTGGCATTATGTTAGGAAGCTTGGTCCCAGTTATTACTATCTTAAGTTCTTATCAGAAATAATCTTAAATTCTCCTTGGAGAAAAATTTGACCTAGGATCTTAAGTTTGAGGTTAAAGAAATTCAGTTACTGTGAGATGGCAGGAAAAAAAAAAAAACCAGCAAACATATAATTAAAATTTTCAAAGGCTTTAGATATCGTAATTATCAGAAACAGAATCTAAAAGGACTATAAGTACAAATGTTTAAATAAATGATAGGTAAAATCACAAAATCAGTAGATAACATAGTGCTATCAAGAATGAACAGATAAAGTATTCAATTTCTGGTCGTGGAGTTTTCAAAACATTACCAACATCTATCAAACGTGGGAAATGTATGAATCAAATTCTTTCAGATATACTACAATAGACAACATAGGATTATGATCCAACAGTAGTGAAACAAATAGGGTGAGCCCTATGATCAGCCTGGAATGACTCTTGGTGTGGTTGGTCATCACCAGTATGAGCTCTGTGAGTTGAGGAAATGGGTCATAGTTAGAGAAGTCTGAGATTGTTGGAATATGAAGTGTTTCAGCAGATTGTCAATAAGAAGGAGAGTACCCAAAGGAGGAGACCCAGAAACATGCACAATGGTTCTCTTTTGTATGTTGCTAAGTACTAAATTACATCTGAATGTGAGAAATTCAACGTGATGGGAGTTTGAAGCTTAACAATTCCCAGAGCTCAAGCAGTGTTGGGAAACTTTTGCTTTTCAATTATGTACAACAGACTGAATATCCAGGATATTTAGTGGATTCAGGCCTTGGTACTAGAAATAACACAGGTAAAAGATTCTGTAAAGTCAACCCAAAGACTTATAGCAAGCTGATACATGGTAACATACTCAATTAGCAAATGAAACATAAACATTTTAAAAAGGAGAACAGCAAAATCCAAGCATTTAACAATATGGTTTGGGGCCCAATATAAATTACTACATCTGAGAAAAAGCAGAAAAATGTGACCCTTGACCATGAGGAAAAAAATGTCAATTAAAACATTCAGTAGAAACATAAAACAAAAGACATGGTAGATTTACAAGAGTAAGATTTCAAGAAAGCCTTTTTACATATACTCAAGGACTGGAAGAAAGACATGAATGGAAACAGATACTTAACATACAAAAATGAAGAAATTGAAAATTTAAAAGTAGTAGAATGTATGGAATAATTGATTCTTTATACACCAGCTGGCAATCAAAGAAGGAAAGATTAGTGAATTCAAAGATGTCATTAAAAATTACACAAATGGAAACACAGAGAAAAACAATGAAACGCAATGGAGGGGCTGGTGTTGTGATTCAGTGGTAGAATGCTTTCCTAGCATGTGTGAGGCATTGGGTTCAATTCTCAGCACCATACATAAATAAATAAAATAAAGCTCCATTGAAAGCTAAAAAATATTTTTAAAAATCACAATGAAATGGAATTAGTAATCTGTGAATCGACTTTAAGTGGTATCAAAATTATGTGACTGATGTTTTAGAAAGGAAGGTGGATAATTGCAGAAATAGATGGGCGAAAATATTCCCTTTTCATGAAATCTATAAACCAGATAGTTCTCAAAACTCAACAAACCTAAATCAGAATAAAGGCAAAATCACACGGAGGCACATAATAACCAAATTTCTGAAAAATCAGTAACAAAAAAGAATATTTTAAAAGTAGTTATTGAAAAATTACACATTACTTACTAAGGAAGTACAATACAAATATTAGCAAATTTCTCATCTGAATCATTCTAAGCTAGAAAACAATGAAATTGTATTACTTATATTTATGTGGGTAAATATAAATGTTTCTCCTTGATCAAAAATATTTACAAGCAAACTGTTAAAAGCAAAAATAGCAATGCATTGTGGTGGTATAGGTGGAAAGAAAGAAATGTCAGCAATAACTAAAAGAATGAGAGAGAGGGAGTAGAGGTAAGAAATTGTAAGACTCTTACATTTTAAGTTAATATGTAATATTGCTATATACTTGCAGATATCATGTGATTATTTTTTATAAAAATGAGAGCAACTACTAAAATATCAAAAAGAAGGATATAGCTATTAAGTCAATAATAGGAATAAAACAAAACTAAAATCTATAATATTAATGTGAAAGAAGGCAGAAAAAAGACCTAAATAAATAGATTAAATAATTTTTCTAGTTTCTGTCAATGCCAGACCTGTCCCCTCATATAGCTACAATGCACATAGATCACACAAACAGTCCATGGATGCCTTGTGACATTATTGCATTGCTAACCAACAAGATAGAAGTATAACATTTGCTAGTTCTTTTTGGATATCAGAGGAAGCATATTTCATATCTGAAGATGTTGTTCCAGCCCATGTATTAAGTAATACAAAGTTCATGTTCATGAGTGCACACTAGAAATGGAAGAATTAACCCCCCAAATAAATAAAATCTATGGACAGAATGACTTACACATCTGGTAGCAACCCAGATGCTAACAGGATGGGCATGTGAATACAGTAACAAGGGTGAGGAGAGGAAGACTACACTTGAGTTTAGCAGTATGAGCTCCCTCTTTACAACATCAATCTGCCATTATTACATGATGTCCATACATACAGAGACAAATACTGAGTTTCCCCAAAAATATTGTTTTCTATGTGGACTGATTAGTCATTATTTGGTGGCTTAGAAGTCATGCCTGCTTATACACATGTGAAATGAATGGCAGCAATAATATAAGGGATGGGAGAGAGAATTAGAATTACTTTGTTATTAGAAGGAACCCAACTATCCATGAAGTGGTATAAGATTATTTGAAAGTGGACATTTCAGACCCTAGGGAATAACCCAAAATAGTTTTTTTAAAGTATAATTAATATTTTAAGAAAAAATAGATAGTAAAATCATAAAAATGCTCAGGTAAAATCACAAAAGGTAGAACAGTAGAAGAAAAAATAGGAACAAAGAACAAGGGCAACAAATAAAAAACAAAAACAAATATTATATATATATATATATATATATATATATATATATATATATATGAGATCACTTTTGATATTAATGAACCGATAATGCCAAAATGGATCAAAAAACAAAATACATTACATTGTTGATAACAAACAAGCTTAAATAAAAAGACAAGGTATATTGATAAGAAATAGATGGAAAAAGATATATTATTGTCCCACTAATTGAAAAAAACACACAGGGTAGGTATATTAATATCAGACAGAGCCCACACGAGAGTAAGGAAAACTGGCAGGGATAAATCAGTACAACTGTTGTGGAAAATGAGAAATTATAGTATAGAATGTGCATGTAAAACTGCTCTAAAAATTAAGTCTAAAAATATTCTTGATAAAGAAAATTATGTGCTCGTTTGTTTTATGATCATGTGCTTTGTACAAGATCAAAAAATGTTTCTGATGGAGTCCTAATTAGGGCAGCAGGAACATCATATCCCCCGTAAGGATGAGTTGATGAGAGTTGGTATTAGTATAGAAAGATATTGAGCAGCACAGGCCCCTATGTATGGTCATGATTTTCTAAAATTTACATTTATTTTATCTGATACATAAAAACATAAATTGTTTTATGTTACTGTGTGATATTTTATTACATGTATACATTATATGCATGTTAAACATCTGAATTATATTAAACATCTATACTTCAAACATTTATAATGTTTTTTTGTGTCATGAAAACATTCAAATTTCTTTTTTCCAGCTTTTTGAAATACATAACACAATATTGTTATCTATAGCCACCTTACTCTGCAATCGCACTCCAGAACTTTTGCCCTTTCCTAATTGGAAGTTAGGACCCATTGACTAATGGCTCTTCATCTTTTCCTGCAGAGCTTTCAATAATTCCTCTTCTGGTTCAGCAGTGGAATTTCTTTTATTATTATTATACATATATGCACATGAAGGAGCTCACTTTTCTTTTTAACTCAGTGTCAGACATGGCTTTGCATGACACTGGAGAAGATCTTTGTCCTTTTTGCCCCTGGATGTTCCTGGCGGGGTCAGTCTCCATGATCTCCATCTCACCATGACCTGGTTTGTGGAACTTCTTGGTTTCCCCAGCACTGTCCCTCCACAGTAACCTCAAGGATCTCCTTTCTCTCAGCTGACTTTCAAGCCTTCGGAGCACAGAATAACAACTCCAGGGAACTAACTGTGAAGCAGGCTCGTATGTTTTTGTAGGACTACAGATTTCAGCTTCACATTATGTTACTTTCTCATCATCGCTAGACATTTGAGGTATTTCTGCAATAAGTTTACTCACTCTGAGATATAAAGACTTAAAATTTTGCTAGCTAAAATAAAACACTAAATATTAAATAAGTCAACTATCCATCTGAAAGTGAACAAGTGAAGCCTTTCTATAGCCCTTTAAAATTTTCTAAATTACTCCTCAAACTGTGCAGAAAGCCAATTTTAGAGTATAATACACTGAAAACACAACTTTTCCCAAAAGGCTGAGTTTTATTTGCAGAATAATGTACTCGGATGTAGACATTAAGAAGACTACTTCTAAGAAAATTAAATTCTTGAAGTCCTAATTAAATCTAAAATAAGCAATGTGTGCCAATACTACAAAAGACTTCAAAAGTCTCTTCATCTGCCAAATGTTGCCTGATTTGAGCATGGATTGTTTTCCCCTCATAAATGTCACGTCCTACTCCATGAAACCCGACTGGCACTGAAAACTAGAAGGAAAAAAAAATGGTGTTATGTGCCCAATTTATGAACGGCACAACAAATAGACTTTACCAAACAAGACTGACATTTTCCATGACTAAATCCCAAGAATTACAAGAATTGGAAAAGCTAGATTCATTATTTAGATAAGTTTTTTAATTTATTTTTTATTTTTTTGTCTTTACTTTGGTGGCTTTGGGGAAGGGAATTTGCGTCTGAGTACTATATGCCAGGCATGATTCTAAACTGCTAATGAGTTTTCTTATCTACTCTTCACAACCATCCTCCTGAATCTTTTTCGTGAGGAAACTGAGATGTATACAGAGATTCTGGAATTTGCCAAAATCCACATAATATGAGATTGAGGCCACATGGTACAGCAGAATTATGGAATTCTGATTATTTTAAGATGAAAGGATTGAAAACACACAGAATCAAATTGATCTCTCTGACCTTCGCCCACTCTCCTCTCTCCTGAGCAGATCACCCAGTCTACCTGACCAACCCTTGGAAATAAGTCATAAAACCTTTATTCTAGAAAAATCCTCCCTTTATACCTAGGGGGAGAGGAATGCCATGGGGAGCACCAAGAAGAATCTGAGCCAGCAGGGCTAAGTTCTTCCCCAGTTCATTCCCATTTGATCACACACCCTAGAGTCCATTCCTGTTTTTCTGAATTGTCCACATCTTCATCAGACTAAATATCCAATATATGGTTTTCCCTGTATCTTCAGGTTTTAGTTTCTAAAGTCTCCCATCTGACATAAAATTATATTGAATACATTTTTATGCTCTTCTCTTCTTAACCTCTCTTGTTATAGGGGTCTTGGTCATGAACCTAGCAATGATTGAGGAAAATAAGCTACTTTTTCTCCCTCACAGTTTCATAGCTAGTACATGAAGGAAAGTCCGTGGCAGGTGCATACTCCGTTTGGAAAAGGGCTGGACAAGTCACATTCATAGTCAATGCTTTTACATCCTCTATGCACTTTCTCCAACTTATAGTTCATCACTAGTCTTTCTCTCTTTCATTTACTCATCAATTTTTCTTGAGTTGGACAAAATAATCTTTATTTCACATAAAAGCAATCTGCATTCCTTTAAAAACATTCAGCATATTTATATGCCACATAAACATCAGTAAAATGAATAGTTGAGAGAATTATATAGATCACTCATCAATTCTATGGGATCCTGTTTCCTCTCTCCCTGCTCCAGCTTGAATGCTTGATCATCCAAGTGTGAAGTGAAAACACCTGTTTTCCTGCTCTTCTTTTTCATTAAACAGAGCAAACAATAGGGAAAAAAATCTTACTGAAGTAACAATGAAAATTGAACAAAAAGAATGTGTAATTTAAAAACAGAATTTGTTAAAAGTTCTTTCTTTTACTATTTACAAAATAGTAACATTTTGTAAACTCCATTCTTACTTACTCAGGGCAAATTGTGAAAAATGCCATAGGTTAATAACAGGCATTGTCCAATACGTGAAATGAAGCCATCACAATATTCACATTTGGAATCCATACACCACGAACATTCCGGCTACTAGCCAAATACAACAAAAGCTTCAAATAATAGCTTCAAACATCAGTTAAGTTAAGGTGTATGATTTGAAACTGATAATATGTAATTTCCAAAGAGCTCTAGGGAGGTAAACAGTGGTGGTGCAGTCGGTTCTTTGTGGTGAGTATTTATTTATTTATTTATTTTGCTGTCTGATCCCTCCAGCTCCCTAGAGGTTAGGAGTCTATCACCTGCTGTTCCTCAGCTGCTGAGATCAGAGGATGTAACACAGATGGAGTGAGCTATGTTCTCAGCGCTGCTGCTTCACAGAGATAAGGCAGCAGGTTGGAGAAGTGCTCAGCTTTGCCTGCTGCTGAAAGAGTGTCAACAGCCATCAATAATAAACAGTTATTTCTCTACTATTATGTTAAACAATACTGTCTCCCACACTCAGGTGAAATTTAATGAAAGAAGTTATTTAAATCACTTGAAGTACCTATAGCTTCCTTATTTCACATTTTTGTGTTGTCTCATTTCTTCCCCCCTTCTCCCTGCCCACTCCGATTCCCAAGCCTACTGCTGAAATGCAGTGAATTTAGAACCCTGTTGACATATCGGGTCACATTTCTTCACGAGTTGCCTTGAAGGTGTTTGGTGAGCTATTCTTTAACCACCTCATCATTCCACTGTCATTCATAACATATCTGTAAGTATGGGAACATTGCGAAATCTGCTATGTCCAGGCAGAAAAATGTATTGTACCTGGTTGTGACCGCCTAAATAAATTAAAATAACTTTTGGAAGCCAAGGGAAAGTAGCGGCAATCTCTAGCATCATAGGAATTCATACATGTCTTGTTTTTATCGAAAGTCGAAAATCATTTTATTTGAAAACTCCCGAATGTGCAAATCCAAACTCTTCACCCCATCTCTCTGCCACTGAAGACTGGTAGAAAGGGTCAAGTAGAAGAGAATATAGTACTTCAGATAATTTACTATTTTGATCAGATACCATCCACAACAGCTTTTGCTTCCTCTGACGCACAGGACATATCACAACTAGAGAACACTCAAATACTGTGCACATTGACAATGGATTTTCAATTATTTTCCTCCTGAAAGTTCCTTGAGTACCAAGTTTCCTCCCTTAAACTAGATAGCCTGGGGTTCTTGGATGATCAGCTGACATGACTTTCACTGGTATGCTTCTACACTTATTGCCATGTATCTTGAACACTGAGCACGACTTTAGCTTCTTGTATAGAAACAAGGATCAGAAATCACTGTCACTGTATTTTTAGGCAGTGAGCTGATTGAATATACATTGCTTGAGTTAATTATACATATCTAAAATCTATATATTTTAATAAATGTTTTTCAATATTTTTCCTTAACATCTCTTACAATACTAATGCCTTATCCTTTATTGATGCAGTATTTGAATTACCCCACTATCCCCAAAGTAAACTCTTGACCTACCAAAGACTGCTGCATATGCACATTCTGTCATGCAAGCAAGATAACTTTACTGAAGTGTTTTTAAATTTTTTATGTAAGTGTATATTCTTTTACCAAGATATTTATGCAACTCTAACAAATGTAAACTGTAGTTTATATTAGAAACTAAATACTATTAGTAATTTATTAAAATTATTTTCACATATTTGTGTTACATAAACACTTTTGTGTATATATAAATTTGAAACTTTAGCTTAATTATAAGGTGTTGAATAATTTGTAATTCTTAGAAGACATGATTTTTCAAATGAACTCACTTTTAATTTTAAATAAAACCCAATTGGAAAATAGCAATACAGTACTCTTACATCAAACTATACCTTCTAATAGACATCAAACTGGTAGACAAAACTTCACATTTTTATGTTTCTTTTTTTTTTTTTACAATTCATCTAAGTCCTTTGGGCTTGGCTGAGGGTCAGGTTTCCCTCTATGAAGCAATATTTTATAATCTATGCATGTTTATCCTTTTTAGTTATTCATGGTTTTACAACATGGAATGGTGGAGATGAGCAGGCTTCTCAACCCCCCAGGTGGATACCCCAGTCAGTAAACAAACATGTGCACAGGTTAGGTACAAGAATAGTGTCCTGCAGTGGGTAGGAACAACAGCTATAAGGAAATCTCCCTACTTCCTATGATCACTCTTGGTAGCTGGACAGTTAGTTCAGTACTACTTTCATGATTCATATTAAGTACCCATGTCAGTCATGCTTTTGACATGCATTCAGTTTCATGTAGTACAATTTCATTAAACGGGGTCTCTGCTAGGGGGATTATGTGAAACACTTTCTGTGAAGATAAGAGGCCCAATCCACAGGATTCTCCTCACTTCTAACACCAATTGCCAATTATGGACTTAGGATTTCCCAAGTCCATCCTCAGTTTTGAAAAATAACTAGAAAAAGTGCACAGAGCTCACTGAAAACTGTTATCCTTACATACTCGTATCATGTCTTATTTTAGGGGAAGAACACAGATTAAAATCAGCCAGGAGAAGTGATGCACAGGCAAAATCAGGGAGAGTGTTATTACAGTTGTGTAGCTTCCATTTTCTTCAGGAAGCAATACTCTTCTGGCATTAATCTATCACTGTATGTACAGAATACTGTATATACTAAGGTAACTCATCCTAGCTTTAGTATCTAGAGTTTTCATGTGGCTTCATGTCTGACTGTCCACATGGTTGACTTCTAGTCTCCAATCTGTAGGTAGTTGAGTGGATATCAATGACCCAAAGCCCCCATCACACTTCACAAAGATAATCATCCAGTAGCCAAGGACCCCATGTAAACAATCCTATAATTACAAGGCAAGGCAGGACAATTCAGAGGCTTAGAGATCACTGTTGGGTCAGACTTCTCTTTGGGCAAGTTTAAATTCTTTATTTCACATTTTCTAAAAGTAGTCTGACAACATAGTTCATGAAAATGAATTTTTAGAAATTTGAGGCTGCTTTAACCATGAAAATTCATTGTTTGGTAACCCCTGGATATCAACAAAAGGAACTCTTTTCAATGATTTATCTAATGCTCCTCAAATCCATAGGACTTACTATTTGCTCCTGTTATAAATTCACACCTTGTAAGTGTGAATTATGTGAAGCATAATATTGAAAATGAACATTTGAACTTTTATACAATAAAGTAGATCTGATGAATATTATAGTGGGGTAGTATGTGGATATTGTGGCCAGCTTTCTTTAATGACATCACCTCTTCCAACCTCTAGTAAATGGCAAGGGATGGATTACACTTGAGAGAGATTTCTGTGAGTGCAAGAAAAAGCATAAAAATTATTGGATGCTAACAACATCTTCCTCCCTCTGTGACCCTTATTTAAACTTAAGCAATTGCTTTCAGCTATTCTCAGGGTTGTTCCTCATAATGTAAGCATTTTTAAACTGCAGAATCAATGCAGTCCAGTAATAAAGATATTGTAAATGTAGCCAGGATATTGTACTGCAAAATTATCTACATAAAATTCTGAATGCAACACTTGTGTGTATATAAGAGATTTCTTCAGATTGCTAGTTTTTTCATAAGGAAGTTAAATACATTTTATTAAATCATATCATAAATTATATTTGCAATGACAGGCAACTTTAATTTACACATACGAAAGTTGAATTACTTCTACCTCAAATTTGCAAAAATTAAAGTATTTTATGTTATCAGATCTGTTAATTTTCACAACAGATAATTGTCTCTCATTAAATAAACGAAAAAATATATAAATATGTAATATTTTATGATGATGTATAACAACTAAGTAGATTTATTTCTGATTTTTATTCTTATTTAATTTAAAATGTGAAAATGTATGCATATACAAGATTTTCAAAGGAATAATATATTTATTATCATATTCCTTGCTTCACAAATGATTAATTTTAGTTAAACACATTGTATAGCATTATAACAAATTGGATAAAGAGAAGTAACATTGATATATCATGTAATTTTATACCTTAAATTGAATCAATATATATCAGAGGTGCAGGATTCCAATATTAAATGCACAGAATTTACTAATTTATCTTGCAAATATTTGATAGTATTAGTGTCTTAATATTTTTAATAATACTTCTTGAAACAAATAAAACATTTATATGAATTGATAAATGAAATGAGACTTTATGTTATAAAAAGAAAGAGGTGATGTTTGGCTTGAAAATGAGAATTGACTTTGCTAATTGAACTATATCAAGAACATTTTTCATAAATTGAATGAACTCAATCTATTGCTCCAAAACATCTTGACAAAAATAGCTTAAAATTTAAAGATAAGACATTTAAAAATATAAATTAATAAAATAGTAACAATGTAAAAAATTTATTACTCCAATTCTGAATCAGACAAGATATCAACCAATAGTACACTAAAATTAGGAAGTTAGAGGGTATTTTGTTTTCAAAGGTATTAATTAAAGGGTAATGACAGGGTTATAGTGGAACCACTGAGAGTATAACAGGCACAAGGTCCAAGCAAGAGTGAAGCTGTCACCACCACTTAGCCAAAGGGACATGAAGGGAAGAAGTTATTGAAATCTTGAAGGAGAAGTAATTTTGTAGGCAAACTTAAGAAGTGACACACCCGACCTGAGTCTGTTTTGATGAAAGATTCAGGAGAGGAAATGCAGATTCTCTGCTTCAGAGCATCAGCTAGATGATAATTCGTATCTTAATGTACCAAATTAAACAGAGTGCATTTAAAAAACTATTATTTGTAAAGTCTTAATAAAGCATTTTTTAATGTCTCCCAAAATTAAGACAGAAAATAATTCTAATAACTAAGTTTTTAAAATTTTTGTAATTTATTTTGTTTCATTATCCTTGCTTTCAATAAATCAGAAGGATAACTAAATCTACTTCACGAATGATTTATAAAACATAATAATTTTAATAATAGTATGTTTTGTTGTTTTGGCATGAAATTATGAAAGAGTTCAAACAATTGAATGATATTATTAAAACCTCTATCATGCTTATAACTTACACATATAAACAGGGGTCTTTAGTAGTTCAAGTAATGATGATTATAATATTTCATATTCTAACAATAAGTGGCCTTTATACATGAATAAGTTTGGCAATTGAAAAATAACCTTATTAATTTTAATTAAATTTAAAGTTATATTTTAAATATTTAAGCATCATGGAATAATTTCCATTTACTTTGGTAATTGACTTTATATATGTATGTGTATATTTACATATGTGTCTAAACATTAATATTCAAAATTCCTATTTCCAGGAAAAAGATACTTAAGTGCTTACTTATTATTCAAATATACATATCTTAATAGCATAAATTAAAATTACCATTTAAATGTAGAGACTTCTTTTCAGACATTGTATATTATGGAGATGATGGCAACTGGACTGAATTTAGAAAGTTAGTACTTTTAGAGTTAATTTTCAGTTAATTTCAGAAAGAAAAACGAGGGGCAATAGGTATCTTTGAGGAAGACAATTATTTATAAAATCACAAGCTATTGTCTTCTCCATCTGATTGGTAGTTCAGGATCATTCCATTCTTTAAATTGTCATTCTTACTATTCCTTGGATATCCTGAAGCTGTGTGTATAGGAACACAGTAAACTCTTTCATTGCCTTGAGCATTGCTGGAGGATATTCAAGCTATTTGCTGATGATCTCCAGCTATGTTTTAACCAAACTTTATTTTGTAAAGAGTCCCCAGGCTCAAATATTAGGCATTTTTATACCTCATTTGATTGATGCTTCTAGCCATAGCCCTCAGTGATTTGGTAATATTTTAAATCCCTGCTTAAGTTGTTTCACTGTTAGATAACCAGTGTGCAGAGCTGCCAGAATATTTGTATTCCTTTCTCTGTTCCCAAGAGCTGATTTAATGGTCCCTGAGAGAATTTTATTGTTTGATGGCTCTCCCCAATCTGTTGTCTGCTTTCTGTAGTTTTACAGAAAACTTACTCTCTTTGAAGCTAGGCTTCCTTTACTTATCCTTCCCATGCTATCACTTCCATTTCCCCCCTGCAAACACAGAGTTAGAAATCAATCACACCTAGTTTTGAAACAGAGTTCTGCTAGCATGTGACTCAGGTTGGGACATGGACATCTCCTCAGAGCAGCCAGCACCACACAGTGCGCGGTGTGAGCAGTAAATAAAGTTGTAACAGCATCAGGCACATACTTACTTAATAAAGCTCAATGCCTCTTTTAATTTATCTATATTGTAGTTATAATTAGTCCTTTTGTATTGAAGGGCTAATTAATTGGGGACTTTTAATAAAAAATGTAGTTTTTAGTCAATATTTATTGCACATATATATTCATATTTAATCAAGAATTCATTTTTCTTCTCTTTGTTTCTGAATCATCTGGTTGTTAATATGTAATTCAGTACTTTCCTTATTAATTGAACAATTATCGTCTTTTAAACAAAAAAGACACTGTGAAAATATAGTAATAAACTTTTTTTATTCTACATTTGGATAATTATAGATATTTTGGAATTTACTGAATAATAGTTATTTCAATGATAAAAATCATTATTAATTTAGAATTTATTAATCTTAAAGTTATCGAGCTTGTATTCAAAGTGACTATATCTTAAAATGCAAATACTATTTTTTATTCAATTTAAGTCAAACATACTGTTTTGCTTCCCTTAATCTTTAAAATCTTTAAAGATTGCTATACAATGAGGTATAAGAAATGGACCCTTCATTATTTCAATGAACTGCACTAGTTTTCTATTATCCTGAGGATTAGGCTTAAGCAATAAATCTTTGTGTTCAATGTGACTTTTTATGTCTGCATAATTACTTTAATCTCACCTGGACTTTTGTACTTATACTTCAGAATTCTTAATCTTTCTCTTAGCTTCATAAGAATATTGTTCTAGTTTCAAACATAGGGAAATTTCCCTCTTAACTCTTGATGGGAAGCCGAATGTTCTCTTGATAGTTAGCCATGTATATATTTTCAGCTGTGGTAAACTGAGGTTTTGACTTGGATCTTTAGAACCTGGAAATTGTATTTCCTTCTGAGAAATTCCGAAATTGAACATCTCAATAGTTTAGAGAACTTAAGAACAATAAATATTTAGGAATAAATAAATCACAAACATTTAAAAAATTCATATCCTCTCTCATAGTCATTGTTTAAAGTTACTACTGGAGGAATTAATTACTGAAAACTAGTGGAAGAGAGCTAGAGCTGTTATCTAGGACACACAGAGAGAGTTGCAATTGGATGTATCTCCTACCCTTACAAGGAGAGCCCTGAAGTCATATTTTGTTAAGCTCATCAGAGATATGAACATGCAAAGAAAGTTACTCAATTATAGCCCACAAAGTAATTAGCTTGACCCAAAACAAGTGATCCATTAATACTTTTATCCCCAGTGAAACAGCTAAAGAAGGGAGAAACCACTGTAGCTGTGACTAAAGAAAAAACTGCTCTATTTTAAATATAAACTGTTAACGACTGATAATGGGCTGGTATGACACTGTAAAATTCCTGGCAGTTAGAGACAAAGAAAATTTGCAACTGCTGTCTTGAGCCATCCATGAGCTCTGTGTGTGAGCTATGCACATTTGAAGGTATGAGGGATCTGGTCTGGCATTGTGCGCTGATTGGGCTCTGTGACTGCAAATGTGCCTTTCCTCTTGCTCTGCCTGCGATGCCATGCAGCACCTGAGATTGATGCGACTTGCCAAGATGTCAATCAATCTGCTGACCACAAGACATCACCAAGTAAGACTCCGCCCCTCCAAATCCTACCCCTTGCCTTATTTGGGTGGAATATTCTATTGAATGACTTCTCCCAATAATTGAGGCGGGGAGGGAGGTTAGATGTGCTCACTCTCTTGCTTTCTCCAGAGCTGCCCGGTCTTGAGCTGACCCTTGGGGTCATCGAACTGTCCTGCCCTCGTTCTTAACTCATGATTGTTTGCTGCATGGTTTCTCTGCTGTTTTCTTAGTTATTGATTCAGCCAGCTCCTTTGAACTCAGCTCATCTCACCAGCCCCACCAACTGGCAACAAACTACCTTCCAATTCTTTTCTCCAGGCTTCACTGAGCATTCATGGGAAAGAACTGTGGGCAGCACAGGAGAGCTAAGAGAGATTTGATGTGAGGTTGATTGCTGAAATCTGAGGAGAGGTCTATGTAAGTGAAAGAAACCCTTGTGTACTCTAGGTACTCATCAAGGGATGATGTGGTGGACTTTGGAGAATATGAGTTCAGGAAAAGATAATTAAGAGAATGACACCCAGGTTGGCCATCTTTGCTGTCTGTGCCTTACACTGAGTAGGATGAAGCATCTGTCTATGCCCAAAGGACAGCTGAGAGAAATCCATAAGGTGCAGGTATCCATAGTCTGAGGACCAGGCGGAGTTATAAGAATACTCACAGGCACTTTTCATCTCACATTGCATGAGGCAGTACCATCTGTGACTGAGTATGGGGAAAGAATAATAGGATAGAATTCCCAAGGAGTGTGAATATAAAGTATCAGGACAGGAAACTATGTGTTAGTCAGCTTTTTGGTGATATGACCAAAAGACATGACAAGAACAAGTTAGAGGAAAAAAAGTTTATCTTAGCTCAGTTTCAGAGGTTCAGTCCATGGTCAGCCAATTGCATCGCTCTGGGCCCAAGATGAGGCAGAACACCATGGGGAAAGGCCATGGCAAAGGAGAACAGCTAAGTACATGGTACCCAGGAAGTTGGGAGAGAGCTCTACTCATCACAGAAACAATATAACCCCCAAAGGCGCACCTCTGATGATCTGCTTCCTCCAGCCACACTCTAACTGCTTACAGTTACCAGCCCATTAATGTATTCATATGGATTAATTCATTGTTACAGTTTTGAAATTCTAATCATCTCACCTCTGAACATTTCTTCACTGTCTTACATAGGAGATTTTGGGGGATGACTCATATCCAAGCCATAGCAAAGGGCAAGCATTCAGATCCAAAACTTGCTAAAGGAAAGGTTCTGAACCCACTCTCAAATAATTTGAAATCCTTATTGCACTAAATCTAATTAAAACAACAGCAAATTCTAGACCTAGTGCAACTACAGGCTTGATCGACTCAGTATAAAAAATATGCTCTTTTCTAGGCCTCTATATTATTTTTAGTATCTATTATTTTCACAAATTTTCTGGCATTAGACAAAATTTATTAGACAAAATAAAATGAGATCCATTATCAAGAGAGAAGTAATCAAGAGATGTGGGAATTATCAACCAAGTATTTAAAAATAATTCTAATAAAAATGTTAAAAGGTCTTGTGGAAAATGTCAGCTATTTAAAGTAACTGATAAATATATTAAAGGATTTTGTGCAAAAGGCAGATGACAACGTGCAGGAACAGATGGGAACTATCAGCACAGACAGATATTATAAAGAATAGCTAGCGTTCAAAAGGAAATACTAAAAATGAAAAATAAAGTAACAGAAATGAAGAATTCTTCTGATGAGCTTATTAGCAAACTTCACAGCAGATGAAAAAAATTGCTGAGTGACCCAAGTACAGGTCACTAGAAAGCAATTAAATAAAAATACCAAGAGCAAAAGAATGAATAAAAGAGAACAGAACCGACAAGATTTGTGGTATAGTATAAAATGGTATAGTTAGATGTTAAATTAAGACATAATATAAAACATATCTAGTTGGAGCCCAAGAGGAATAGAGCAGAAAAAAATCTACTTAAGGAGATCACAGTAAATGTTTTGGAAAAATTGCTAGGATATCAATTCAGAGGCTAAAAACAATGCATATGAGGAAATTATACATAGGCATCTCATAATCAAACTGCTAAAAACCCAAGGGAAAGATAAAAATAATAACACCTGTAGTTAAGAAGACCACAAAGGGCAAACAGATAGTATAAAGAATATGTTTTTAAAGATATTTCAATATCTTTACAATATTTATGTCTCTCAATATCTTTTAGACACTATTGACTTTTTAAAATAATGTAACAATAGGTTATGAGATGGATAGTATATGTAGAATTCAATATATGATTACAAAGAACAGGACTGGATAATTCAAAATATAATTTTATAAGATTTTTGCATTGTTTATTAGATTACTTTTGAAGGTAGATGGTGATGAATTAAAGATGCATAACAGAAACCACAAAATAAATAACACAAAGAGATATGAATAAAAATCAACAGGGAAGATAAAACAGAATACTAAAAATATCAATTCACTCTAGAGATGTAAAACAAATACCATTGTAGTAGACTTAAGCACAAACATATCAATTATTACATTAAAAGTAAATGTCATTTGGTTTTTCCAGAAAGGTTACCCAAGACTAAGTAGAAGTTCACGATATTTACTGATAGTAACACCTGTGAATAAGAGAGTCAATCATTAGGAATAGCAACAGAGCCATTTTCCTGTCAATAGAAGTTTAACACTGGTTCAAATAGAAAAAGAAGAGAAATGAATTGTGGAAAAAAAAAGCGCTTCAGATCATGAAGCAGCCTTTTCAACATATCATAGCAAGGGTATATGCTATCAGCATTATTTATTGTAGATGATACTAAACTTCATCACCTGGCCAAAGAGGTGTTTAACAGATCTGTGCACTGTAAAGGTACTCTCTCCTCTTTCATGATGTACTTTTGGAAAGCAAGTCATTTTCAAAAGGATGGGGTAGTATGCCTTTTTCGGTTTGGGCTGTAAAACAAAATACCATAAAATGGGTAGCTTATCAATAAAAGAAATTTACATATTCATTTCTGGAGACTAGAAGTCCGAGATCAAGTGGCAGGAGATTTGATGTCTGGTGAAGACCTGATTTCTTGTACTTAGGCAAGACCCTCTTCCTTTATCCTCAGATGATAGAAAGAAGTGAGGCAGCTCTCTGAGGCTTTCTTGAAAATCCTGTTCACAGGGCACCTAATTGCCTCTCAAAGATCCGACCCCCTAATGCCACCCACATTAATAATTCCTTCATTTTAGGAGGAGTTACAGTGAACTGAATGGGGACACATTCAGACCATATTAGGGAGTTAAGCTTCACCTTTAGGAGGAGAGAATACATACATAAATCTGGACTTTCTAAAAATTTGTCTATGCAGGTTCATCTCTTCAGCCTTATTTACATATATATGTGTATATATGTTTATATATGTATATATATATATAGACTCATCAATATTTGTTTATACTGTTATAATTTTGAATACATTTTATTTATTTTTTTGCTAAAATTGTTCCAGCACTGGCTTTTTAAAGCTCATTTAAGTTACCTCTGGGTCCTTTTGACACTCTCCAATTATTTGGGTTTGTAGAATATTTCATTTATTTTCCCCCCAGCATTTATTGAAATATAGTTGACAATTTGCTGAAGTTTAAGGTATATAATGTGATGACTAGATACTCACACATATTGGAAAATGATTACCACAATCACATGATTTAACATATATCAACTCACCTACTTAACTTTTGTTGTTGTTGTTGTTTTGTGGCAAAACACTTAAGACTTAATCTCTTGGCAAAATATCAAGTACAAAACACACTACTGTTAACACTGGTCACCATCATGTATACATTATATCCCCAGAAATTATTCATCTTGCACTTGAAAGCTTGCGTAACTGGACCAGCATCTCCCCTTTTCCTTCATACCAAAAGCCCATGAAAATCACCATTCTACTCTGATCCTGTTAGTTCCACTCATTTAGATTCTAGGTCATTCTCTGACATTTCATTTAGCAAAATATTTTCAAGTTTTATCAATGTTTTCACAAATGACACAATTGTGTTATTTTTTAAGGTTGAATAATGTTCCCTTTTAGATACATACCACATTTTCTCTATACATTTATTCCCCAAAGGACATATAATTTCTTTATCTTGATTATTATGAATAATATGCAATAAACATGGAGTGCAAATATTTCTTTATGCTACTGATTTTGCTTTATTTGGAAGTATACATACAAAATTGGAGTGACTGGCAATTCTATATTTAATATTTTGAGGTGCTTACATACCATTTTCCACATTGGCTGTACTAATTTACATTCCTACCAACAGTATACAAGGATTCCTTTTTCTTCATGATCTTACCAAAGCTTGTTATCTCATGTCTTTTTGATAGTAGCCTTGTACTTCTTTCTTATGTATTTCCTTCTTCATTCCTCATTTCCTTCCTCATTAGGACACTTTTATAAGTAACTCTAATTCATTCTATTTTATTGTAGAATGGTTTTAGAGACACCTATCTGGAAATTGAATGGGTTCCATATTACTAGGATGTTGTTGCTTCAAACACTTCACCTGGCAGAACTTAAAATTTATACATATACACATATATATATGTATAAATATATGTAAAAGATACCTCAAGCTCCAAGTATGCACAAATATCTGTAATTCCTTCTCTACCTGAACATTTGTGTATATATATTAAGGTAAAAATGAGTTTGTATAATTGTTTCAAATTCTAATCCATTGAGAGATAACTCACTCCATTTCCCTTGCCCATCTGTAACTGCCCTCTTCCAAACCTTCCTACTAGCATCCACTATGTATTAACTATTTATTGAACTCTATATGTACAGTGTTTTCTGAGTTGTTGATTCATGTCCTTGTGAGAAACAACCAGAGGGTTTATTTATAAATTCCTTTTGTCTCTAGTCTCAGTTTCCAAATAAACACCATTTCCAAAGTTACTTAGGTCAGCTTCTCTCTTCCTGCTCCTTTGGTGATGGTATACAACACATTTGTAGTTCAGTTAGAATCTTTTGTCGCAATCTTCATTGTATACAATATACTTTTCTGGTTGTCTTTTGATTTGAATGTATTAAAGTATAAAGTGCGTTGTAAAGCTCTAAGGGTTTAAGAACCATAGTGTAGGTAGGAGTTCAGGGACACCAAGATGATGGAGACAGGGTAATAAAAAGAAGCCACTGGAGGACAAAACAGGAAGAAGAATCCTGTCCCTATTAAAGAAAAATCTTATTACCATGACAATTCCCACCACAGGTTTATATTGTAAAAGGACCAATAGGAGTAAAGTGGATAGTATTCGAATTAGGTTTTCTAAAACAACCAATGGTGGGGGAATTAGCATATGATTTCCAGAGATCATATCTCTTGTTTGACAGATATGATTTAAGCACTTTATATACATGTATGTATATGTCACAGTGAAATCCACTAATTGGTACAATTAAAATGAGTTAATACCTATAATAATAATAGTAATAATACTAATAATTTTTATCTATGTTTTTGCATGAATTAAGGGCTTGCTACTTTCTATCACTGAAAAGCATTCCTTTGTATGATGTACCATAATTTATTCATTCACTTTTTCAAGATATCTTGGTTACTGTAAATGTTTTATATAATAAATAAAGCTGCTGGAACCATATCTATACATGCATTTTTGTGGCTATAGTTTTCACATAAGTGGGTAAATATCTGGGAACACTATTACTAAATTCGCTAATATATCCAAGTAAAGTTTTCTAAGAAACTGCCAAACTACCATGCAAAGTGTTGTTTTGTATTTTTGCCATTGATGAATGCATGTGACTATTGCTTTGAATCTTTACCAGAAATGGTAATTGTCAGTGAAGTGTCTGCTTTGATATTTTGCCAAATTATTGGTTGGGTTCCTTGAGATTTAGGAATATTCTATGGGAATATACTATATTTGTTTATTGTTTGTGTGAGTCTATTCTCTGGTCTCTATTCTATTTCATTGGCTGATATTTCTATCCTTTTGTCAGTAATGAACAGTTTGGGTTATTAAAATTTAATAGTAAACTTAACAATCAGCTAGTGTGAGTCTTGAAACTTTTTCTTTTGGATAGTTATTTTGATTACTTCAATACCTTGATCATTCATGTCTATGTTGAATCAATTTGTCAAAAAGATACACATCTTATATACATATATACACCCTGTTGACATATAAAGTATGTTTGTGTGTGTATGTGTGTGTAAACAATACACATACACATATCTTGATAAGTCCTTTCTCATATATGACATTTGCAAACATTTTCTCCCAGTTGATGGATTCCTTTTTTATTCTAATAACTCTGTTCTTTGGGGATCAAAATATTTTTAAAAAAATTTATAAAATTTGTTATTTTTTCTTTAATAGCTTTACCTTTAGTGTGTGGTTAAAAACTCACTATCAAGCCTTAGGTAATGCCATTTGTGTCCAACATTTTCTTCTAGAAGCTTTAGACATTTCTATTTTCCATTTAGGTTTATGATCTATTTTGAGTTAGTTTGTGCATAAAATGTGGGATATGTATTTAGCTTCATTTATTTGTACACGGATATCCTGTTGTTCTGGTGATTTCACTTTGTGCCTTTGGCAAAAATCAGTTGGCTATATTTGTGTGAATCTATTCTGAGGTCTCTATTCTGTTCCATTGATCACACTTTTCTTGTGTCAATAACAGTTCTGATTACTGTAGCTTAACTGTTGGTCTAAATATCAGGTAGTGTATTTTCAATTGTTTTTTCTTTAGACAATTGTTCCCTTTATTTTAATACCTCTACTTTTCCTTGTAAATATTGAAATAATGTCATCATCAAGATATCTATAAAAATCTTGCTGGGAATTTTGAGTTCTGTTGAATCTACAGATGAATTTGGGAAAAACTGACACTTTAGCATTATTGAAGGTTCCAATTCTTCTTTCAGTTGCTGCATACAAAATTAGAGCAAATGTATTTTGAAATTAAAAAGAAATACCAACTATGCATACAGCACAGAATTTGAAAGTGTCTTCCAAACAGGAACATTCTGCCCTATAACCCTTCACCTTCTCATCTCTCATCAACCCAGGTGTCAGATATTTGCATCTGTAATGCTTAGAGATGACTTTAACAATTTCACTTCCTATATCATTTTAAGAACAGTGTTTCTTATGCATTTTAACAAAAAAGTATACTCAATGTGTTAGTTTACTAATTCTATTTTTATCACTCTCTGGCAACCTCATTAACAACTAGATAGACTAGATATAGAATAGGAGGAGTCCTTTGTCCTCTACAGATACTATTTACACAGCATAGAAAAATGAAACCCACAGACATAAGGGATATTGGTCAATCTTGCTTTAGAGAATACATTTGATATAAATCCCCCTGCATCTTCTTTTCCATCTTCTCCCTGAACCAGCACAAACATAAAATATGTACTACTTAGAGAAGTGTTGTGATCATTCTGCTTTCAAAACAGTTATTTCATTATGATAAAAATAAAAAAAAAAAGGTATTTTGGAAAACACCAAATGTGGAAATTATTCAAAACCCTGTAAATAACATGAGTTGAAGAAGAGATAAACAACAAGGGCCATTAGAAAATAGTTAGAAATTAAAAATGGTAAAAAATTATCAAAATTTGTGAAATGCAGTTAAAATATCCATTAAAGGATTACTTAGAGCATTTAGTAATAAAGCTTTAACTAGTACCAGTGCATAAAATTTATTACCTATGCCTCCAATTAATGAAGATAGGAAAAAAAAAGTCAATGGAAGTCATTGAAAATGAAAATGAATCAACAGAAGAGAATGGCAATAAAATAGGAAGCAAATTTTTGAAAAATTATTCAAATTCCTAATATTCTGGAAAGAAAAAAAGCCCAAAGTTACCAAAGTAAGGGATAATACTGTATTAATACAAATTTCACATACATTAAAAACAACATAGGAGGCTATAATAAATGACTTTGAGTGAATAAATTTAGCAACTTGGATGTAATTAAACAATTCTTTGAAAGAAAATTGGCACAATAAATTGAAAATCAGAATATCATTTTATATCAAATAAATTGAATTTTTAGTTATGAAAGGCTTCTCACAAAGATTACTTCTGGCTTCATTATTAAATTCTAAGTGCATAGGAAGTAATAGTAACATTATCATACAATCGTATTAGAAATCTGAGGAGAAATGTGTATTTTTTAACTTATTAGGGAACTACAATTTTGATTCCAAAAACAAACAATATTAAAGAAGATAACAGACACATATTCTTCATAAATAACATGCAAGCATTCTTTGAAAAGCATTAGCAAGTTGAATGCTCATGTAAAACACAAAGTATAGTGGTTTTCAAAAATCATTTAGAGCAATTACCAGGTTAGTATAAAAAACAACAACAAAAAACTATGACCACTTTGGTTCATTAAAAATTATGCCCAAATTCAATATCCAATCATGAAAAAACTGCCATAAAACTAGAAACTGAAAGACATATTCTTTTTTTTAAGAGAGAGAGAGAGAGAGAGAGAGAGAGAGAGAGAGAGAGAGAGTGAGTTTTTTAATATTTATTTTTTAGTTTTCGGCAGACACAACATCTTTGTTTGTATGTGGTGCTGAGGATCGAACCCAGGCCGCACGCATGCCAGGCGAGTGCGCTACCGCTTGAGCCACATCCCCAGCCCAAAAGACATATTCTTAAGTATATGGAATGACTACAAATTTCTGCAGCTAATGAAAAATGAAAAATGCTGTTTTCTTCCCTAAAATCAGGAATATGGCAAAGAATTTCTCTATCATGTTTATTTACTGTTGAGAGTAAATAGTGAATGGTATGAAGCAAGGAAAAGAAGTTGTACAGAAGTTTGAATGAAAGAAAAGCTTTGTCTCACATGATAATAGCATGTATAGGAAATCCTAAGAAATTTGATAAAGAATACTTGTTAGGATTAAAATGAATCTATCAATGTTTCAACACAACATTAATAGGCAAAAGTTAATTGTGTCTCTTAATGCTATCAATTAGCAGTTAATAAAATTAGAAATCTACAAAAATTTTACTAGAAGTAGTAAGTGAATCAACAGTTCAGGTCACTAAGTGCTATGGTCTGAATGCTTTTGTTTCCCAGAATGCAAAGGTTGAAACCTGTTCACCAATGTGATGGTGTTAAATAAAGGAAGATTGGGGAGACAATTAGGTCATTAGGGCAGTGCTCTCATCAATGGGATTAGTGCCCAGAGAGTCCCCAAAAAGCTGGCTTGTTTCTTCTGCCACATGAAGGCACAACTGGAATGTACCCTCTATGAGCCAGAGAATTACCTTTAACAGATACAAAATCTGTTAATCATAGACTGCCTATAGCCTTCAGAACTGTGAGAGATATTTTTTTGTTGTTGTTGATTATAAGCTACCCAGGTTATGGTGCTTTTTTACAGCAGCTGAAATGGACTGATTATAAGTCAATATCCAAAACTAAACTTGAGTTTCTATATGTTAGCAATGCATTATCAATTTAAAAACTAAATTTTTAGAAGTACAATTTATAGTAATATTAAAAAAACAGAAAATATGGTAAGTTTAATGAAAGATATGAAATCTTCCTCCTGGAAAATTTCTTGACTAGATTTTAAGGATATTTTTAAGGATGGAAGACAAATGAAAAAAGACCTCATGAAATAGAAAGTTATAACATGAACATGCATTAGAACACTTTATATTATAAATATACTTTTTTATAAAAATGATTTATAGATTCAATGCAATCTCAATATGCCAACAAGAATTTGTGAGGAAACTGACTCACTGTTCTCAGTATTTGTATAGAAAAAAGGCAAAACTAATTTTCAGAATGAACAGATTTAGAGGACTTACAGTAATTGACTTCAAGATTAGCAATAATCCATAGCAATCAAGAACTTATGGTATTAATGAAAGAGTGGATCATAAATGAATAGAAGGAAAAGGTTTAAAACAAGACCATGCACAAATTTCAAATTTCAGATGTCTTCAACACAGTAGCCAAAGCAAGTCAGGAGGAAACAAAAATTACTTTTAACAAATAGTGGAACAACTGTGCACTCATATTTTTTTATAAAGAATCTTAGCCTTTACCTCAAACCATGCTTGAAAATTAATAGAACATAAATAAATGACAGCATAAGAGCAGAAAGTAAAAGCCTTCTGTGGAAAAATAGAGTAACTTGATCACATTATTCATGAAGGTCCAGAAGTATCTCTGGACATTTTGGTGCCCTAAATCTAACACCACATTATTTTATAAAATGTAAGCAGGATAACTGAACAGAGGTCCTTCCAGGACAATATGTTCCCTAAAAAAAATAACTCTTCAAAAAATGTCTAAAGTCCAATTGTAGGAAATGCACATGGAACCATTATAAATACACATGGAACCATTTAGTGAAAGAAAAATATGAATACTGGTTTGAAAACTTACAACTGTAAAGAGTCTATACTCAGACGAAATTTTAGAAAGAAGCAGGGCAATGGTTTGCTTAATTAAATTTGATCTCTAAAGATACAGATAAAGGTTTTAGTAAATTAACAGAACCCATTTCTGATAGGGTTTGATGAAATTTTACATTAAAAAGTATACAGTAAAGCAAAAGAATGATAAATTAAGGCCTTTAAAAATTAAGAAACTTAGAGATTAAACATTGCTAAAATAACTTTAGATGGGGAGAATTATGGTGGAATGAATGGATTTATTATTTAAATAATTTTATCAGAATACATAATGAAAACACAATACTTCTTAAGTTGCAACATTTTCAAATATTAAGTAGGTCAAGTCAAACCCACTAAATTAAACAATTAAAAACATAAAATATTCAAGACTTTGTCATACTGCACTATGAATGGCAAAATGCATAAAATATAACTTTGGTATCAAAAAGTTTATAGTCTAAAGATGAAAGATATTCATAAAAATAAGGATTGGTAAACAACATAAAATCGAAACTATGATTTGTGAGCACAAGTGATACTGGAGATAAATATTTGTGAACTCTGGTACCTAAGAAATCGCTAATCAAAAATAAATAGAAAGAATAAAGCTACAAGTTCATTGTTTTCTTATTTCTTCTTCCTTAAGTGTAGGATTACAGTTTACTGTTAGTGGTCATCTTGTTACCTGAGACTGTTGGAATGACATGTCTGAGATAGTCCAGGAAGGAGCATCTCTGTCCAGATATTCATCCTTAACCATGGCAAGGAACTGAGAGCTTAAATCCATTCCAACAGTATAATCCAGGAATCAAGATGCCAGAAAGTCCAATGTTTCTATTGCAGAGGTATATTTAGAAATTGTACTTGAAATGCTATCTTTATCATAGAAATAGCTAATATCTCTTATGATTAATTTTATCTTCTTCAATTTACTGTGGACATGGACAATGCACTGGAATAGAAGCTAGAGCTGAATTATAATCTTGGCTCTTTCATCAACAATTTGCTTGAATTTATGAAAATCACTTAACCTCTGCAACATAGTTCATTTAAAGAAATAGAAAGTTATGATCTCAGATTTTCAGCACTTAAGACTTTAAATATAAAAATTTATAAATGAAATAACATATTCCAAATGTCCAGTGTGTAAAGAAAATATTTCTCAATAACAATTGAATTTAGGCAGTTTTGAAGTATTATGCGCTACTATCTTATTTATTCTTTCTGTGAAGCAAGCAAAATTGTTATTTGTACCTATTTCTCCTGAATTGTTTTCTGACATCAAAGTCAATTAATTGATAAAGGATTCACATATGTATAAATGCAATGATAAATAATATATTGCTAAAAAGAATAAGTTGGTTATTATCTTGGAATTGACTTTCTACTCTAAATAGCTAATGTGAAATCTCTGCTGTGGCCATTTCTATTCAACTTGTAATAATATATATGCAATGCTGTTTTATTCAAAAAATCATCAGTATCTGTCCTATCTCAAAATTTTCTACTTATAAAAGCTATTTACATTTGGATTATAGTTGCCACTAAAAACAATATTTGGCACTGAGTTATTCAGGAAGGATAATATTTCAATTTCTTCTAATACTATAGCTAGGTAAAATTTTTATTTTTATGGAGGGAAATCTTCAATAAAAAATATTGTTTCTACCTGTTATCAGTTTAGTCCTATGGCATAACAATGTTGGGAGCTGGTATGCATTTGAGGATCAACACTATAAAAAGGTTATCTATATCAACAGAAGAGTATCTTAATGGGTCTAGAATTTTGAAAATTAAAATGTACATTTCATTTCATATAAAATCTCAAAAATCCTAAGCAAGCCTCACTAAAATAGGGGGAAAAAAGGGATAATGGATTTCATTTTGCTATGCAGTCCAGTACCATCCATGCATGTTAAATCAGGGTTGAATTTTCTTGGTTTGAAACACCCCATCTCCGATTTTCATACATTACACTAAGCCACCATGAGTAGAAACCTGGATTTGCAAGTCCAATGACTCTATGATCCTGCCAGCAGTGAACAATACTGATTAAGAAGCTGCATGTCATTTAGCAATTATTTTACAACATAATGATCATTTCAAATTGCTAATGCAACAAAAGAAGGATTTTCATAAGAATGCATTTCTGAATGCTATTTTATTCTCTAGTCCATTTATTGTTTTTTTCCCCTAAAGCCCCATGGAACAAGTCAATATGTAAATAAGTCATTAGCCAAAGGGAAAGGGAATTAAAAAAAAAATCCCCATACTTGGCACTAATAAGATTTCAGATGGGCTTCTAGTAATAAGCATATGAAAATGATAGATATGTTTCCTACTTCCTCTAGGGAGTTCTATCTGACCTAGTTGCAATGCTATGGTTTTGAGTGTGTTTTCTTCATAGAAGTCTTGAAAAAAAAATGTTAAGGGAGATTTGGGAAGCATTATGATTTCTCAATGTATTAAAAGAGAAGTGAAGTAACTGAAGTTGAAGTGGGTCAAACAAAATAAAACATTGGTCTTATAACATTGTAAAAACTAAAGTAAAAAATTTTCTAAGTGATAATATACATATATACTAATTTAATTTTCTGGAAAAGTTTATTCTCTCTGTGTGTGTACATATATTCTTTCTTAAGAATCAAAACCAAGTGGAAGACTAAAAACAGAGAAATATATAGTTCCAGAGCCACCCTGCAGCTAGGGCCACTTGTAATCAAGGCCCTTCATGAAATGACAGCCAGCAGGTGAGAGCTGTGAGCTGGAGGAGCCAGACAAGTGTAGACTCCTCAGCCTCCACAATGCGGTAGTGATTGCTTTCCCAGAATGTGCAGAACTGTATTTTATTGCAAACACAAACACCCAAGGGAGCCCAGGGTGGTGCCATATTCTGTTGACAAAATCATTTGACATTAAGGTCCTCCAATATGGAGCAGATTTCCAAGAGAGGACACACTATCATCTAGAACCCACACGCTTTCACAGTTAAAAGAAAAGTGTGACTTTTGTGACCTGTAGGATCCCATCTGAAATATGAGCAGTGTTCCGTGGAAGTGAAATAAAGTGCTTCGTAAAATGTGAGCATGATATTGGGTCATCGAAAATTCAAAGTCATAAATGGAAAGAGCCAAGGAAGAAGACATTGAATAGATGCAGTTTGTCCATGAATCAGGTCTCAGGGGAGAAGTGGGACTGAGGTTAGCTTAGTAGCAAGCAGTGAGAGAAGTGTACTGGGGAAAAATGATTAAAGATGATTTATCCACACATCAGGATTTCTACAGCTACTTCTCATTTCTCTACCAGAATTCCTGCATATCTCAATCCTTATCCCCCTGACCTCTGGAGTGTTCTTACTTAGCTTAATTGAGATTTTGAGGTCACATTGAATGATGAAAGAGGATTTAGTCCCATTTATCTGGTCGATGTGTTAAAACTACATGCCAAGTTAAAATAATTAATATGCTGCATTAATTATAAAACAACTTTTTTTTTTGAATCCTGCTCTTGGCTAGACCCTGTATCAAGCCACTAGCCTAAATTATTTTAAGCTTTTGTGAAAACTCTGGTTAAACTTTATGCAAATCACAGTATATGAAGTATAAAAAATTATAATTATATTAAAAAATGTTATGTGAACATTCCTTCAAATTTTAAATGAAAAAAAAACACAGAAATTGAAGTAAAACAGTAATTCTCTACCAAGTATGCACTACAAGTTATATAATATTTTGGGGGGAGAATTAAGGAGAAGTTAATAATAATAACTTCATTTTATTGAGCGCATAATAACTGGCAGTTCTTCTTATATGCCAGAAAGCTCCGTGGGAACAGATTTTCTCTCCCTATTTTCCAGACAAGATGTGGATGCAGATGTTAACTGGTCCAGGTTCACAATCCAATAAACCCTGAGATAAGTATTTGAATTCAGAATTTCCTAACTCTAAAATTTATTCTTTAGTTTACAGAGCTGTATTTTTGGTTCAATATTATAAGCTATCTATCTGTAGACATGGAGAAATGCGGGAACTCCAACTCTGGATTCCTAAGAACATAGTAAGTAGTGAGAATCCCAAACTTAATCTAAACCCTATACTTAGGGCTAACTCTAACCCTAACTCATCAGAAACATTCATGATAGCATTCTTTAGGCTCCTTCATGAAAATGATATGTTTTGAGACAAGAGTCCAGGAAGTTCTGTTAGAGAGATGTGTGTGCTCAGACCCTGATTCAGGGAGTGGGAGTCAGGATAGGTAACCACCTCAGAACTTCTCATTTCTCTGAAGCTGCATGTTCACCGTTCCTCAACCACTCAGAAACCTGAACAGGTGGCCAGAGAAAAGAACACAGATATTGTACCTAGTAAGCTCTTATCCTGGAAGCGGCATGTATCATTTCTGATGCAAGTTTGTTGCACAGAATTAGTCTCGCGGTTTTATCAACCTGCACATGGAATCACATGAAACACTCACCAATTCACTGTTTTACCATGAAGAGGTAGAGATGTAACTGTAAAGCTGTCTCAAAGTCACTTTGTATGCTCCCCATGGGGAATTTGTGTAAAGAGAGAACATGTTTAAGGTGATGGACTTTTCTTTAAAAGTTTTTATTTGCCTTATTTTTAAATAATTTCCTCTAGAAAGATAATTTGATGAGCAACATTGTCATTTTTCATGTGTTTAAAACCACACTCTTCTAACAGCTATTAATCAGGTTCCCTATTAAAATGATTTACTTTCATGGGCGGTATTTTTGTTAAGTTCACAGTGTTTTTAATCTAAAGATACACTTTACTCTTTTTTTTTTTTACTTTAATGACAATATTTTGCTATAATTCTTAAGATATGTTATTTAGAGTTGTGTTAAAATTATTTAAATCTAATTTATATTTTAATTTTTATCAATGTATAGGGTACAATGTTACTCATTGTTTCAAGTTCACATGTATTTGTTTATTTGTGATATCAGATGGGTTTCGGTCCTTATTTCTACTTGTAAATATATTGAATCTTTTTCTACTTACATGTTATTGAGATTAACTGATTGAATATGCTATATGTATGGTTGTTCAAGTATATTACATGTAACTGTAATAAAATGTACTGAATAGGAAGCTGTGTGGTTTCCTTGTTGCACAGAAATCAATGGAAACTGCAGGGGGCTGGATGCAAGGATTGGAAATGATTGAGCAAAGGTGAATTTGTAAAGGTTCTATCCTGGAATGTTTTCCTGTGGGCATGCTTGTATGAACAATTTTTTTTCCTAATTTAAAATGTTTTAAAGTTGATTTTGTTCATTTTTAGCTATTCTAAAGCAAGTATTCTAATGTATGAGTTTGCAAATAAAAAGCGAATTGACAGTTGAGCTTGTATTGTTAAGTTTTTTTTTAAACTTCATATTTTAGGATTTTATTCCCTTGAATAATGCATATGACTTGGTATTCTCTAGATTCTTACTTTTCATTTTCTTACAGTAGATTTTGATCATGATTTTAATTTTTACAATTTTTACCTGTCTCTGCTCTGTTTTTTAAATGCATGAGACTTCATGTCAATATGAGATAATTGAAAGCTGTACTACATTTCTAAGTTCAGTTATTCAATTTCCTGCTTTTTCTTTCTTATCAAGCTATTGGCTTCGTTGTAGCTAAAATAGTGCAATATCAATTTTGTTCCCAATTAGTTTCTCTTTTTATCTTTGAAAATCAGTTATTGCCTTTCCCCTTACAATTCATACTTATCCCTTATCTTTTTTATTACAATCAATATCACATAAGGAAAAATATACATACAGCATCCAATTTAGAATTATTTATTGTTTTTAAGATAGAAAATAATTGCAGCTAATTTCAAGTTTCTCAGCAGTGGGCTTTACAAATTCGTTTCTTAAATATTAAACTTTTATAGGGCATGCATTGAATGAAAGAACTTTGTGGTATAAAGAACTGGCCAAAACAATGATCTGTCTCTGTTAAATTCACATACAGACATGAAAACTTAAAAGCATATCAGTACTAAGAATGAGGAAAACCAGCAGTTAATGCAGGTTGTCCCTTAATATTTCTATGTTTATTTTGTACAATGTATTTGAGGGATTGGTGAAGGGTCAACTTTGAAAAGGCAAAGAAAATGAGAAAAAAAGAGAACATGCAGATAATTGGGTGTTTGTAGACAATCTGAATCTCATACAGATACCAGATATTTCCTCCATTGTGCCTAGGACAGAAATTATTTAAATCTTTTTTTTTTATCTGCCTCAAAGTGGTCTATGTCTATTTTTTTGAGATAATAAATTTGCCTAGGAGAATAATATGGATTATTTCAGCTACCGAGGAACAAATTGTAGCATCAGGGAGAGAAGGTGCTTCTAATTCTCTAATATTGGAAGATTACTCTGTGGAGGAAAATTGAAGGGGAGATGATTGGAAAAGAAGCTGTGGAAGAAACAGACGGGACCAATTAGCAATGCAAAACTGGGAGAGAAAGTGTACAAATCTTCACAGAAGCAAGTGCTTAAACACCTAACTTTATATCAAGGAGTATTGAGTAGCCTGGTTGGGTAGAAATGATCCCTTTAAAGTTGAGAAGAAATGTGGATATGTGTGTTAGGGATGGAGAAAAGCCTGCTTGGCACAGAGTTGGTATAAATTGCTTTCAAATTATTCCATCGTAAGTACTGCTTTACAATGAGACCAATGTGGATAGGATGGATGGTTTATGGATATTAAAAGGATTTGGGTCTATAGAAAGCATCTCAGGAAAATAAATGCTGAGGAGTGAGAGTGTAAAAAGAAGCAAATGGATTTATTCATGCTTATAATTCTGATGAACATTCTAAAATGAGATTTTTCTCACAGCTCTAATTATGAAACTGTCAATATTCTTAAATCCTTCATAGTCTATCTATGTACAATCCTTCATCATATTACAACTTTAAAAATATGTTTAAGGAAAATCAGTATTTCAAGGTAAATATGAGAACAATAACTGACATTGGCTTCTTTATTTCCAAGGTCCACTATCCATCTATAGATTACAACCCACATTTTAGGGAAGTATGCATACATCATTTATTCCATCTCTTAAACACTCAGCTTATTGAAGAGCATACAATAAGGATACCAAGAAGCTTTAACAGCTTTAATAGGGATAGATAAAGGAGCAGGTTAATAATATAAAAGTAATAATAATAGTAGGTGCACTGAAAAACAACTTCCAAAATCATTTTGATATTCTGCAAAATAGAATGACTGGGTCATTTTGGTGTTTATTTATGAGTGACAATGTGTCCTTTTAAAAGGCAAAGTTTGGAGTATCCTATGCACTGGAAACTGAGATGGAAAGCAGGTACAGTAGACAGGCTGAAGTAAATGATTTTCAGGGTGACTCTCAAAGTCATTTATTTAACCATTTGATATTGGTTTCTTTACCTTTAAATATCTTCCTGGTATGGCTGTAAGGATTAAATGATTGTTTTTAATATTTTGCCAATCGTAGGTGCACTAAATATTAGTTACCTCCTTCCATAGAGAACTAAAGATACAAATATTATGACAGAAGTGTCGATAATTCCATTTTATTTGTGTATCATAGGAAAACTCATGTTTTTTTTTTCAATGTAATCTTTCGATTTTATTGATGCATAGAAAGTTGGCCATTCACAGAGAAATATTTTGTTTCCTAATATTGGTATACAGAAACTTCATACACACACACACACACACACACACACACACACACACATGCATAGCACATCTAACTATCTATCTATATCTATATATACATCAAACTGAAATCACATTTTAATACTTTGTGCTATAGTTTACAGATATATAAAATACTACATACAGTGTGAATATACATATATACAACACAGTAACCAATACTTTGCACATATTCTTATGTTTATGCACTTCTATTAAACTAGAAACTGAAAAACAAGAAATGTTCTTTACATTTTTACTTTCAGAAAATATTTCACATTGAACAAAGCCAAAACTCTAAATACTCTATAATTCAAATACAATATTTTTTTTTAGTTTGGAAGAAAGTATTTTTATTAATGATTTATATTTTCTTTTTTTTGACATTTTAATATTTTTTCTTTTGTTATTTCTTACATACATGACAATAGTAGAATGCATTATATTCATAATTATCCATTCATAGCACAATTTTTCATAACTCTGTATATAAAGTATGTTTATGCCAAATTATGCCATTATACACGAGCTCTCTCTTTTTTGAATTACAATTCTTAATACACCTTTATACCACAATTTATCATATCTCTGTTTGTATATAAGGTATGTTGACAGCAAATTCACATCTTCATACATGTATTTTGTATAATGATGACCGTCTCCTTCCACCATCCTTGCTATTCCCCTTCTGCCTCCCTTTCCCTCCCACCCCTATTCCCTATCTGCCGCAGTCTGGCTGGGCACAGAATCACGAGCCACTCAAGCAGGAACAAAACTTTATTTTTGAAAATGCCGCCAATACCCCGTACACATCTGGGAAGCAAGCCGGTCCACCCATGCGGTCGTATTCTACGGGAACCAGGGACAAGGACCTCCCCCGGAATTCCCTCCTACTGTACTTCCCCAACCAATGGGAACTCTCCAGGAGTCCCGTAGCAGGCCAAGGTGAACAGCAGGAGTCCAATATCCATATGAATGTAAATCTTAAACATAATCATATCATCTCAATGGCTAGCTGGCGCCACTTTACAACCAAAAGTGCCATGCATCATATTACTTGGCTGTGGCTCCTAGCACCTATCTAGAGGTAATCTTCCTCCCATGATCTCCCTCCCTACTCCACTTTGAGTCACCCCCCTTGTGTCAGAGAAGACATTAGGCATTTGTTTTTTAGGGATTGGCTAACTTCACTTAGCAAAGTCTTCTTTAATGCCATCAATTTCCCTGCAAATGCTATGATCTTATTCTTTTCATTGCTGGGTAATATTCCATTGTGTATAAATGCCACATTTTTTTTTTATCCATTCATCCACTGAAGGACATCTAGGTTGGCTCCACAGTTTAGCTATTGTGAATTGTGCTGCTATAAACATTGATGTGGCTGTGTCCCTGTAGTATGCTGTTTTTAGGTCCTTTGGGTACAATCTGAGAAGAGGAATAGCTGGGTCAAATGGTGGTTCCTTTCCTGGATTTCCAAGGAATCTCCATACTGCTTTCCAAATTGACTGCACTAATTTGTAGTCCCACCAGCAGTGTATGAGTGTACCTTTTTCCCCCACATCCTCACCAGCACTTGTTGTTGTTTGTCTTCATAATGGCTGCCATTCTTACTGGAGTGAGATGGTATCTTAGAGTAGTTTTAATTTGCATTTCTCTGATTGCTAGAGAGGTTCAGGTCCTTGGCCCATTTATTGATTGTATTATTTGTTTTGTGGTGCTTATCTTGTTGAGCTCATTATATACCCTAGAGAGATTAGTGCTCTATCTGATGTGTGAGGGATAAAAATTTGTTCCCAGGATGTAGGCCCCCTGTTCACCTCACAGATTATTTCTTTTGCTGAGAAAAAACTTTTTAGTTTGACTCCATCCCATTTGTTGATTCTTGGTTTTAATTCTTGTGCTATAGGCTTCTTATTAAGGCAGTTGGGGCCTAACCCCACGTGATGGAGATTAGGGCCTACTTTTTCTTCTATTAGACACAGAGTCTCTGGTTTAATTTCTAGATCCTTGATCCATTTTGAGTTAACTTTTGTGCATGGTGGGAGATAGGGATTCAATTTCATTTTGTTGCATATGAATTTCCAGGGAAAACTCATGTTGATATATTTCATGCTACATATCTATTGTAGTCATTATAAAATTTGCTTATAATGACTGCATTTGTGAAATAGATATGTAAAGATGAATCCATGCATTATGTAATATGATGTAAAAGTATGAATTTGACATGACGAACAATTTCATGTGAGAAATGTAATAAAGACCATGCATTCCCATGAACTTGCTAAGAAGCTACCCAGTATCATATTTCTGTGATGAACCTAGAAAGTTAAATTATGACACCTGCCTTTCTTAAAGGGATTGCCAAATACAAAGATTACTTGGTGGTTATAAAAAAATACACTGAGTGGCAGATGAGAGGCAAAGGTGGCATGAGTCTGCAATGGTTTTCACATGCACATAGCACAATTGTTTTATATCTAGTGCCTTCACTCAGGAAAGAACTATACTTCTTCAGGTCATTCTGGAAACGTAGTAGAGGATTTTCTTAGAATGTTATTGTATTGGGGAATGCTACTCCATTACAGGTAAAGTACAAGCATGTGAGACATTCAGTAATACATGAAGTCTTGCAAAATTAAATCTTTGAAGTGTCTCAAATTTGGAGTCTTGCTCATTGTTATTTATCTTTATCTAAGCCTAGAAACTAACTCCATTATATGTGTAGGCAAAATATTTTCAAAGATTGAAATATTGAGTAAATTTTCCTGGAATTTATCTACAAATCAAAAGACCATCATGTATTTCTTCAAATTTTGCCTTTCTATTTTGGAAAATTAGGTTACAATGGCAATGTTCCTTGTAATATTAGAGTCACCAATGTAATCTACCATGCCTGTATTCACTTGCATAAGTAATTGCTATATTTATGGAAATCCTTTATGTAAGCATCAATATACTTTTAAAAAGGTCAAATATGAGGATAATGTATCAGTTATATCCAGCTGATCATTTAGCAGTGAATTTTATAGTTTATTCTGTAATTAGGCAACATCTCATATTTCTAATCTGCCAACACATTTTCCAATGAAACAATAGAAGTAGTGAGATCCAGTGTAAATTTTACCAAGAAGCACACTGATGAAATTAGCAACAATATGAAATTAGCTTTTGAAATGTGTAAGGAATGTTTGAAAACTGTTTTACTGTCACCAGACTGTTTTAAATATATCCTAACCAGAGAAATAAAGGTCTCATTATTTCTTACAGAACAGTATAAAGCATTACAATAGATACAAAATCAAAATACTAAAGAAAATTAGTCTTTCCAGCTATATAATATTATTTTTAAATCAGAAAGAATTTCAAATGAAAAAATTTCTTGTATTTCACTGAGCAATGATATTATAAAGTAATAAAGATATTGAAAAATATCAAAGATCAACTATGCAATGAACTGTAGTCAAATAAATTCTCATGTACTGGATGAATGTATCCTACACAAAAATGAATCATTACCATATCATACACATACATACCCATACATGTCTACATACACGCAAAAACATATAGATATGGGTATATATGGCTAATATATATATGATTTTAAAAATTAAAAATAAATGCTAATTTCAAAAGTACTGAGAATGAATTCAAAGATTTTATTAATTTTCAAATCATTTAAAAATATCTCATGTAAAAACATTGATTTTCCAAATATTGCTACTTAGATAGCATCAATGATAGATCTAAACAGTGAGTCTAGAGCCCAGTTGAACAGCTCAAGATGTTATGATATTAGGCATCAGGGATGTTAAAGAAATGTTTTAAATTAATGAATGTTGTAATCAGTGTTGCTAACAAAATCAGGAATAAACCACAGTGATAGTAAGAGTTTAAAAGTGAGAAAAATGATGGATTTTACAATGTATATTTAAAAACTTTTGTTATTTGAAATAATTGAAGAATTTTTTGATTCATTAAATGAAAAATTAATCATAATTCAAACATCACAAAAATAATATGATGTAATTTGCAAATATCTTTGTATGTCTACAAATTGGATCCTTTATAAGTCGCTGGAAAATATGATCAATTTTAGTATCATAAGATTTGTCGGGCTGGGGATATGGCTCAAGTGGAGGCGCACATGGGGTGCTGGGTTCGATCCTTGGCACCACATAAAAATAAAATAAAATAGAGGGATGTTGTGTCCACCGAGAACTGAAAGATAAATATTAAAAGACTCTCTCTCTCTCTCTCTCTCTCTCTCTCTCCCTCCCTCCCTCCCCTCTCTCTCTTTTGAAAAGATTTGTCAACAAAAATATATTATTTAACAAATATATATATATAAAATTTTAAAAAAAATATATATATATACATATACACACACATATGTAGGTTTAAAATTAGTTTGTACATAATTTTACTACATTATTCTTTACATAAGTTAGATACATGTAAATAGATTGTTTTTATTTGAATAACTAGAATAACTGGTAAAAAGACAGAATGATAAGCTTTTTTTAAAAAAAATAGTTTCAATTTACAAAAATGGACAGGAGAATTCATTCATTTGAAACAGATGAAGAATATTGTTAGCCAAAATTTTCAGAAAAATTTAGCTGAGCTAAGAGCCAATGTCTTCAGGGCACAAAATTCGCTTAAAAATCAAGTTGATTGTGAAAGGGTGTGGATGCTGTTAAGACTTATATGCTCTTCTTTGGAACCAAGCAAATTAGAACTTCCAACTACGTACTCAGGACCGTCTTGTACTTATGGCAGATAAGTATCATGTTATGACCACTTGTAGCAGATTTTAAGTCATGTTGAGCACCTGTCACAGGATATCATAAATACAGGATTTTCACTGGATTTCATGGATAAAGATGGTTTTTAAAATTATATATGTATTTTTTAATTATATATAGGTATGTATATAATTTTTGTAAAATCAAAAGTTATAAGTTGTAGGATTTACATATTCCAATGATGTATCTAGTTTAAAATTACGTATTAAAATAGATTGGGAATTAATCAATTTTGTATTGCTTCTATGCTCAGAGGTTTGCCATTCAGTTTTTCAATAAGAAAACTGTATAGAGAGACAAAGTAAGCCATAAATGTGTACCACATGTAGCATTTTAAATATTTTAGTGGTCTTACTATGTAAAAGTAAAAAATAATTGGGAAAATTAATTTTTCTTATGAATTATATTTAACAGAGTACACCCTCAAATCATTATTTCAGCTTTCATTAAACAATCTAAATGTTATTGGTATATTTTACACTTATTTAGGTTTTAATATAAATGTATTTTAAGATTAAATAACAAATTTTTACCCCTCACAAATCAGATAGAGCTCTAATCTCTAGGGTATATCACGAGCTCAACAAGATAAGCACCAAAAAAACAAATAAATCAATCAATAAATGGGCCAAGGTCCTGAACAGAAGAGGATATACAATCAATCAACAAATATATAAAAAAAAATGCTCATCCTCTCTAGCAATCAGAGAAATGCAAATCAAAGCTACTCTCTTAGATACCATCTCACTCCAGTAAGAATGGCAGCCATTATGAAGACAAACAACAACAAGTGCTGGTGAGGATGTGGGGTTGAAAGCACACTCATACATTGCTGGTGGGACTGGAAATTAGTGCAGCCAATTTGGAAAGCAGTATGGAGATTCCTTAGAAAGCTGGGAAAGGAACCACCATTTGACCCAGCTATTCCTCTTCTCAGATTGTACCCAAAGGACCTAAAAACAGCATACTACAGGGACACAGCCACATCAATGTTTATAGCAGCACAGTTCACAATAGCTAAACTGTGGAGCCAACCTAGATGTCCTTCAGTGGATGAATGGATTAAAAAAAATGTGGAATTTATACATAATGGAATATTACTCAGCACTAAAAAAAATAAGATCATAGCATTTGCAGGGAAATGGATGGCGTTGGAGAAGATAATGCTGAGTGAAGTTAGCCAATCCCCAAAAAACAAATGCTGAATGTCTTCTCTGATATAAGGGGGGTGACTCAAAGTGAGGTAGGGAGGGAGACCATGGGAGGAAGATTATCTCTAGATAGGGAATAGGGGTGGAAGGGTAAGGGGAATAGCAAGGATGGTGGAAGGAGATGGTCATCATTATAAAAAATACATGTATGAAGATGTGAATTTGCTGTCAACATACCTTATATACAAACACAGATATGATAAATTGTGGTATAAAGGTGTATTAAGAATTGTAATGCAAAAAAAATGAGAGAGAGCTCATGTATAATGGCATAATTTGGCGTGAACATTCTTTATATACAGAGTTACAAAAATTTGTGCTGTGAATGGATAATTATGAATATAATGCATTCCACTATTTTCATGTATGTAAGAAATAAAAAAAAAATACTTCTTCAGTTAGCCTCCTTTAAAGTGTTCCATAACCGTATGATGCTAGTGGTTACATGTTGAACAGTGTGGGTCTATAGTCTTAATTTTTACTATTATTCTTCATCTTACCAAAATTAACGACTATTAATCAGGCTAACACAGCTTTTATTTTATTAAATGCATATCTCTGTTCTTCTATTTCCTTATTATATTAGACTCCTCTTATATCCAAAACCACGTTAAGGAGGTACAAGAATCTGAGTACTTCATTAGGTCTTATATTGTAGTTAATTATTTTGCAATAAATTGTTTCTTTTCTTCAAAATTTGGATATTATCTTAATTCAAACAATATAATGTATGATTTTGCATCAATATTGTGTGCTTTTTTGTGCTAATGATCAGTTTTAGGTTGTAGTTTTCTATAGATGAGCTTTTAAAAAGTTAGTAGACTGTGTCCTCCAAAATTCATTCAATGATACCCATGTAATTGTGTTTGGATGTGGGCCCATGGGAGACTTGAGCATGAGGATGGAGCCCTTGATACTGAACTTGGTGCCTTTGGAAGAAGTTATTCCATGAGGTGAGGACATAAAGAGAAGTTATCTCCGGCTCAGGAGAGGACCCTGAGCAGTGCCTGACAGGGCTGGCACTTTCATTTAGGACTTCCAGCTTCCAAAACTGTGAGAAAATAAATTTATGTTGTTTGTAAGCCACCAAGTTTACCTTATTTTATTATGAAAACCCAAACTGATTAAGACAGATAATAAAAGAAACTTTAGAAAATACTCGTCATAGAACTTGGAACCATTGACGTACATGAACACAGTCATTGTGATTTTCTTCTGTCTGCCGCAGGAAAAACAAGCTGTGTTTCACTGATTGATTTCTAAACTTGTTAGACTTCTACACCGGCTCAAATCTCTGAGCTGGTTAAAACCTCACTGGTTATTACAATGACCTTTCTTCTTTGTTGGACTCCTCTATCTGTTTTTCCAGTTGTCTTCATTTCTGTCCACCTCATATTTTGCCTAAGCACATCAGAAGCAGTGTCTCCTGGTTAAGTGTTCTAAAACTAGAAATTAAATAGTATCTCACATACTGAGAAAAAGTATTCAAAAAAGGATCAGTGATCATATTGATAAAAAATGGTAAGAAAAATATATTGTGTTTACTATGTTTTAATTAATGTCTTAGGTGATATATATGTGTATATGTGTGTGAATGTGTATATATACACGTACACATAGGAAGAAACTGAATTAAGAATCCCACCTAGATCAGTAAACCTTCAATACTGCTTCACAAGGAAATACTAATGTGCATGCTTCACACTAACACACTTGAATGTTAAGGGAAGATTATTACGATGGCATGTGCTGTGCTTTTGACTTTAGCCCTTTTGTTTTAATCTAATAAACCATTGCTGGCAGTTTCAGATGGAAAATACAGATATATTTATGTAACAGTGCCCTATGACCAAAAGATTATGTTGTGTTTCACCATCAATCCTGTTCTACAATATTAGGTTTGTGCTGGTCATACAGCTGTTGCTAAATAGAGACTCCCCAGAACTGTCTGAATTAATATTGGCTCCAATCATTCTGCTGCCCTGTAGAGTATTAGAGCATGACAGGGCTGTAGTCACATTTCAAAGGCAAAGGACCTCTCTGTGCTCAAATCACCCACGCCTATTATACCGGTCCTAGGCATCTTGCTGTAATTATTCTCTTCCTTTGCTGTTACTTTGCTCTTAGTATATGCAGTCATTTGCTTGTTAGGTTTTATTTCTTTCTCTAAACTTCAAGGTTTAATATTCTTTATTTCTTCTTTTCTTCAATTCAGATTATATGAGTCAACTTACACTGAAATAAATAAAGATGTTAACATTATTTCTTTAAAATCTGTTTTCTGTACATTAGGGGGCACTCATGTTTTTGAGGGAACCAATTATATTAGGCTGCATTTTGTTTCATTTTACTGGAGAAACATTATATTCTTACTTTGAAGTATTCTATTAGGGAATTACTTAATGGACTCTCAGGTCACATTTTACCCATTATCATCTTGACACATGCATAGTGCTGAGTTTTAGGAAAGTAGCCAAAATACCTAGTTTTAAAATAGTAAGTGAAAATAACAATCAATTCTAAAACTTTTATTTTAATTTTTTTGTCTATTAAACATATTAAACCCATGATTTATTTAAATGGTAGAAGTGAATGCCTCATTAACATTTTTAGTAAGAAACTCTACTTGTCTCCTTAACAGGGAAAAAAAAGGATTAATTATAAAAATGAAAATTTCTCAACCCTGTAGTAAGGATCAAATGATATAATATCTGATATGCAGTTTGCACATGGAGTTTGCATCTATTTGTATTTCATAAATATTTTTCATGATTGGGATGATTAATGAATTCCATTTTAGATATTTTTGTAGCTTTTGATTAATCTTTCCTCTTTCAAGTTGATGGAACTGATGGAAGAGAAGTAAGAGACCACAGAATTTGTTACCCAACATCTTAGACCGATCTAGTAGTAAAATGGCATGGAATTCTTTTGCAAGGCAAATATGGAATTTCCTGCTCTTTTTATTGTGCAGCATTTAGTGGTATTTCTGGAAAGTCCCCTCCTTGACTTTCTACTACTTACAGTTCTTTAGTTCCAGCTGCCAACAATTCTCTCTTTGATAGGTATTTCAGATCGGTTGATTCAAGTATTCCCAGTGCTTTCTTGTATCCTAAAACAAAGTTAAAACTACTTTATGCCAGCTGTTTTGCTTCTTATATTCTGGATATGATTGAGATTTCAGCAATCGGGATCATATCATAAAAAAAAAAAAAAAACAGAACTGCAGTGGGAGATTCAGTGACGTACGTTTCAATAATGCAGTTTGTAAAAGAGGCTATCCAATAAGATTTTCTAACAGAAGATCTTACACAGTTTCCTCAAATTCTTGGGTGCCTCTATGTTATTAAGATAAGGGTCAAATGCGCAAGTATGGGGGAAATAGCACATTAAGTGCCACCAAGTGGACCTGGCAACCTGAGCCTGGGAGTAGGAAGGTGGGGGTGAGTGATGGATATGTGTTCAGGGAGAGTGTCACCTCTTGGTGCTTGCTGCACTATGGATTATTGTACTGTTCCTTCAGGTGTTAAGACTTGACATCTAAGACTTAATACACTAGAAAAAAAATCTTATAAACAAGTGCAGTTGTACATTATGCCATTTTATTACCTTATTACATAGAGATGTTGAAGGCCAGAGATTCTCAGGAAAAGGCTGAGGTTGCTAAACTCATCTAGCTGGGCTAGAAAGGAAGAAGGATCCTTCCAGACAGATCCTAAAAATAGCAATGGTGGTGCATACCCATTGTTATGAAAGAGGTACTTATGTATTGCTTATTATGTAATATGAAGACTATGTATTAGGCTGGGTAATTTTATTTCCTTTAGAGGGCATATCAAAAATAAAATGAAAAGCTTATATATTTAAAATCCTTCCTCACTGAATTATCAGAAGGTGAGAGGTTTTCTCTCATAGCCCCTAATAGAAGCTGTCTTTTGAAAGAATAAGAACAGTGTCTTATCCTTGAGGTTGCCAAATTACAGAGCAAATTAAATTCATAGCTCCCTAAAAATCTCATTTAAATTGAGGTCATCTGTTGAAAAAAAATAGCACTCTAAGAATTGGAATGGAATACTTCTGTATATTCAGTTATTCCTTAATTACTGAAGATGAAATTCCCCTGAGTCATTTAGTCAGCAGAATCAAGACCACCATGTCTGATAAGGTTGGTCCTGCATTGTCTCAGTAGATACATTTCACTGGAGGTTATTGATACACAAATGGATGTTACACAGTATGCTACTTTTTGCATCTGTTTTATTTTCTATACTATTTCTGAGAATCATCTATATTGTTGCATGTGTTATTTATTTGTTCCATTTCTTATTAGAATCATATTCATTAAAAAATGCAACACAGTTTTTTTCATGTTTTCAAGTGATATACGTTTCAGTTATTTTCAGTACATCCTTTTGAAATATATATTAATATTCTCATTTCTCTTGTGTAAATATCTCAGAATGAAATTACTTGGTCATATAATAGATATTTAACTATCAAAGAGTTTTGAAAAGTGGTTGAATACTTTACAACAGATTAAGAGTCTGGTTGTTCCAAATCCTAGCCAACATTTGGTGCTATCAGTCTTTTTACTTTTAGCTATTTCAGTAGAACAGAAATAGCATTTCATTGTGGCTTTTACTGATTTCCCTGATGACTAACAATGTTGAGCAATGTTTCATAACCCTGATGATCATTTCTATATCTTCTTTTTTGAACTTTGTCCCATTTACTTTAGTTGGATGTATTTATTTGTTATTTTAATTGAATTTCAGCAATTCTTTACATAACCTAGATTTTTGATTTAATGATTAGTAACATCGGTGACCTTTTAAAATGATGATGCCATGTTCACCAAGACTTTCTCCACTATTTATTTATAAAAGTTTTATATTTAAAGGCTACTTGTAATATTGATCTTTATGATATTTTAGCATTATATTCTATTTTGAGTAGTATTACATTTGTTGTCTTGGTTTCTCTTGATTCATTTTTCTTTGCATCTCTTTTTTCAGCTTTTACTATTTTTTTTTTGTTTGTTTAATCCACTGTTCTCTTCCAAAGTGTGTTTCTTGACTACTATATAAGGCTGGATCTTCTTTTCAAAATCATTCTGAGAATTGCTGGTCTGGTAAGTTAATTTAACTCATTTACATTTTTATATTTTAAGAAATATCTTCTTAGTTGTAGATGGACACAATATCTTTATTTTATTTACTTATTTTTATGTGGTGCTGAGGATCAAACCCAGTGCCTCATGCATGTGAGGCAAGTGCTCTACCACTGAGCTACAATCTCAGCCCCTCATTTGTATTTATTTTATCAATATTTTCTTCTGTAGATGTGCAAATTTTATAAATTTAGGCTTAGTGCCTCATGTAGTATTTAATTTATTAAGATAACTTAAAAACTCTTTACCACTGTTGTGATATAATGAAAATGTTCTTTCCCTTAATTATATGTAGCATATATTCAGTTCCAGATTATTCATACTTTATCCCAACTTCCAAACCTATTTTTTGGTATTATTTTCAGTTTTAGTTGTATGTTTTTTGAATATTTTATTTATTCTATTATTAGGAAGCAGTAAAATTCAGTATGTTAATTCCTCACCCTTATACACCATTTATGTATTAATGATCTCTTTATTTCTGCCCTTATTTGACTATTTCCTTCAAGTATAATTTATCTTTCTTATAAAACTTTTGAGACTTGTGTGACTGCAAATAATTTTATTTTGTTGATTCATATAAGTATCAGTTTGCTAATATAATATTCTGGCATTAATTTTTAACTTATTTTTCTTCAATAATTCTAAAAAGATGTTTTCTTGCTTACATTGTCAATGATTCCTCATGTCAGTCTGAAGCTTGCTCCTTTAGGGCAGATTCAATCTCTCTCCAGAAGCTTGGAGAAGTGTCATATGTTATTTTAGGTATTCTTGAATTTCCTTGAATTCCGCAATACCTTTTGCAGGTGTGTGTGGGTGCATGCACATGCACAGGTGTGTCTGTATTGATGACTCTTCAATTGAAGCTTTTATCTTGTATATGTATAAATCCATATAAATAGTTCAAATGAGAGCGAAAAATAATGGTTTTTTTGTTGTAATTATTTTTTTTTAAGAAACTGGCTCATGTACTTGTAGGGTTATGAAGCTGAAGGAACTGTCTAGTCCAAAATTTGAAAGGCAGGCAGCACGCTGGAAATTAAGGCAAGAGCTTATGCTGCAGTCTTGAGGCAAGTTTTATTTTTCACCGGGAAACCTCAATTTTTCCTTGTAAGGCCTTCAACTGATCAAATGAAGTCTGCCTTCATTACCAAGAATAATCACCTTCAAGTCAAGGAATTGTAGGTGTTAACCATATGCATAAAATACCTTGCCAACAACACTGAGATCAGTGTTTGATTAAATTGAGATTAATAACTGTATCTTTCAAAATAGCCAAACTGACACATAAAGGTAAACATCAGAGCCATCTTCCAAATTTTAAGGAGATACTGGCCCCTTAATCAATATATGGAAGAGAAAAGAAGACAACTAAAAGATTCTCTAATTTCCACCTAGAATGTACAATTCTGAACTGCCCGTTTGCAAACACATTGCAAATTTACTCCTTTATTTGTTAACCAAAGTGCTTCATACTTTTACATTTTGCTATGTGATGCATACATCAATCTATTTTTATATATGTGTATATTGTATATCTAGGACTACTTTGGAGGGAGTCAAAAGACTAAATTGTTTTCCATATTGTCTGAAAATAGAAGACTTGAAATAAATTTCTGTGCAAAGGACACACCGTGTCTGGAGCAGACAGCAATGCCTCACACCTATTTGCAATGGTGCAACTCTCAGTGGAACTTTGTGTTGAGAACAAAGAGCTGGGAACTATCAGAGGCTCTCTTGTTAAGTGGTATTTTTCATAAGAGTTTCTTCATTTGCAATGATTCTTCTATTAAACATACATAAATGGGCATATAGAAGATTTAACTTGAGGAACATCTTTTTGTGTTAAAAACTCAGAATCACCTATATACTAACTGATACCCTGAATCCTAAAAGAGTTTCAAAATAACATGAAAACATCAATTAAAGGGTTGATGTTAGCAGTGAAATATACTTGAATTATTGTGATTTCCATCATTTATGCAGCTTGTTTTCAAGTCTATCTGGAGACCCTGTCAATTGTTCTGAAGCCTTCTAAAATATTTTAGGACAATTAGAACTTATCAGTAAGCCTTTGGTGAGGCTAGAACTTTGGAAACTCTACAGTAATGGTCTTCAAACATTCATGTTTATATATGATTTCTGTCTGCCCTCAAGGCAATTCTGAAAGAGATAATATAATTGGGATATAATTTCATACTATGATCATGTGTTCTTTGTGGTATTTCAGGTGGGAATCCTATCTTGAGTAAGAAAACTTGTTGATATATTTTTTGATCATTCTTATTTCTTCTTCTGTGAAGTGTTTTGTTCAATTCCTTTGCCCATTTAGTTATTGGGTTATTTATTTTTCTGTGTGAAGTTTTTTGATTCTTTGTATAGAAAGGTACTTATACATTGTTGGTGAGATTGCAAATCAGTGCAACCACTATGGAAAGCTCTATGTCGATTACTTAGAAAACTTGGAATGGAATCACCATTTGACCCAGTTATCCCACTCCTTGCTCTCTACCCAAAGGACTTAAAAAGAGCATTCTACAATGACGAAGCCACATCAATCCACAATAGCCAAGCTAGGTGTCCTTCAGTGTATGAATAGAATATTACTTAGCCATAAAAAAGACTGAAATAATGACATTCGCCAGGAAATGGATGGACTTGAGAATATCATGCTAAGTGAAATAAACCAATCCCTCAAAACCAAAAGCCAAATGTTCTCTTTGATTTGTGAATGCTAACCCAAAACAGGGGAAGTTAGTGGGAGGAATAATAGAAACCCATTGTATAAAACAAAGGGAAATGAAGGGAAGAGAACGGGGAGAGGAACAGGAAAGATGGTAGAATTCATTGGACATAACTTTCCTAGCCTTGTATCTGAATACCCAACCAGGGTGACTCTGCAACATGTGCAACCACATGTTGGGATGCTTAACAGAAAAAATTATACTCTGTGTATGTATGATTTACCAAAATATGTTCTACTCTTATGTATAACTAAAAAACTAAAAAGAACAAATAAAAATTTAAAAAGAGAATATTCTATGTCTTGATAGAGATGTAGGTTACTTAGGTGTGCTCATCCATAGGTGTGTCATACCCTATCAAACTGAGTCTTCAGATTGATGACTTTTACTGTATGTAAGCATTATCACAAAATAATTAATAATAAATATTGAACTCAATTAAATTAAAAAAGAAGGCATGTTGAAGGAAAATTCAGTTCCTTAAGTCAAATTGGTCTGAATCCTAACATGGTTATAAATTTCTAGAGAGCCCAAAAAAGAATTATTTGATTTGATTAAAAGACCATGAATCACTAGTCTCACAAACCCTTCTTCCATGACCTTGTACGTATTCAAAATCACTTCCATCTCCCATTCCTTTACTTCTAACATGAGACAGTAGTGAGAAACTCTGGTTTAAAGTAACATTCACGAGTGGACATTAGTTTCATTTTAAAACTACAAGTGCAGACTTAACTATAATGCATTACAAAATCACCTTTAAGTAAACAGATGCTTTTCCAACAAATTCTCATAATTAAATTCAATTTTTGAGGGTGAAATAATATATATTGACTTTCTTTTTTATTTTAACCCTCTACCAATCTGTAAAACATTCTATGAATGTCTAGCATTATGCTACTTTATATTTATTTATTTATTGCTTCTTTTTAGTTATACATGATAGTACAACTCATTTTCATATAATTATATAAGCATGGAATATATTTCATTCTAATTTGTACCCTTTCTTATGGATGTACATGATAGTGGGGTTCACTATAGTGTATTCATTTAAACTATTTTTTAATTATTTTTTAACTTCAAAAAATGTATTATTTTTTCCTTCCTAAGTTTTTAGAGGATGAAATTATATAAATCTCATACATTATACAAATTCATACAATGATATTTTATAAAAAATAATTAATAAGTAACTTTTATCAGGATTTTTATATTAGAATATCAAAAAATAAATTTAAAATTTTCACCTAAAATACTATACTAAAATTTTTTTCACAAATGTAATGATGTGATTCTCTTGTGAATCAGAAAATTTTTATGCATACTTGTTTCCTGAAATATATCACTGGAAATATGAAATATAAAATTTAAGATTTTAATAATTTTTTTATTGTAGATGAACACAATACATTTATTTTATTTATTTATTTTATGTGGTGCTGAGAATTGAACCCAGTGCCTCAGAGGTGAGCACTTTACCACTGAAGCATAGCGCCAGCCCCTAAAGATTACTTTATACTTCTCTTAAAATAGCATCTTATTTTTTATGGTACATTATAATTATACACAATAGCAGGATGCATTGTGATATATTTGCACATTCACACAACTGTTGGTTAATTTAATTCCCCAGTACCTCCCCTTTCCTTTCCTTCCTCCCTCTGCATGATCTCTTTCCTCTACTGGTCTCCCTTCTATTTTCAAGGAATCACCTCTACCCCCTTTTTCCCTTTTATTTTCTATCTTGCTTCCACATATGAGGAAAAAACATATGACTTTGACTGGCTGAGATTAAGTGATTTCACCTGGCATGGTTTCCCCTAATTTCATCAATTTCCATGCAAATGACACAATATTGTTTTTCTTTAGGGCTGAATAAAACTCCCTTGTGTATGTATGTGTAGATATATACCACATTTCCTCTTACATTCATTTGTTGATGGACACCTAGGGTGGTTTCATAACTTAATTATTATGAATTACACTGCTCTAATCCTGGCTATAAATACATTTATCACTTTAATATGCTGATTGTACTTCTTTAGGATAAATACCAAGGGCTATGATACAGTGGTTTTATTCCTTGTCTTTTGAGGAACCTCCATGTGGATTACCAATCAACTCCTTTTTATGTTCCTATTTTAACTATGCATGTTTGTATTTCATGTGTAACATTGTGAGTAAAATAGTCGATTCTGTTCTAGGGTATATTAATCTCTTTGAGGAAACAATATTTATTATTTTCTCTTTAGTCTATATTGTTTATGTATATTTTCAACCCTTGATTTCCCACTCTCTCTCAATTTTTAATAAATTTGAAGATGATGAATGAATGAAAATAAATGTATAAATTCTTGTTCTTTAACTTCTATCATTTTAGTGAATATATCCATTTTGATTATTAGAAAATTGCTTTGATCTTTCATTTAAAATGAGGAAGTACATTTTGACCACATTGAAATATATTTTGGTACAAGTTTTATTTTTATTTTAAGATGCACAATTAAATTTTTACAATTGTGTCAAAAATAAGATATATTCAAAGTACTTTTTAAAAAATAAAATCATATCAGGAGAATTCTTTTTAAAATTTTATTAGAACAGTAACTCAGTTGGGGATAATGACACTTTTAAGTAAGTTAGATATTTATAAAATTAGGAAAAATATTCTATTTTCATGATAAAGGGAATTTATATGCTCTTGTATTATATGTGACAAATTATTTAAGAAATAAACACAGCATGCATTTATCATGAATTTAATATATGTTTTTTACACTCTGTTTTTGCTGATTTTAAGCAGCACTGTAGTTTTTCATATTTATTTCCAAACTGATTGGAAATAGTGATGATCTCTAACGGCTAAACAGCTGCCTACAAAATATTACTATGAGAACAAGAAAATGAGAGCAAACTTTCTATAAATATTAAAATTTTGGATGGCTTTTAAAATTCACATAGGAAGTAAACACTGGAACTACAACTTGGTTATTGTTATTACCATTATTTTTTTCCTAAATTAGGTTTTGAACTCCTGCAGCATACTGCATCCCAAGAAATACAAACTTGTCTGCTTGTGGTGGGTAAACTTGCCAATTAGCCATAGTAAGTACTATTTTGGGCTGTCTTTGGTTATAAGGGATGTAAGGTTGTTTTGCATGGAATACTTTAACAAAGCTTGTTTAGCGTAAGGCACCACCAGCGTCAACTGCTATCATGAGAACTTCAACATCTTAAATTCTAGAAGATAACTGATGCCAAGAAAAATGATTTGGGGTAGGTGTTGAGAGTAGACATGGAGTATCAAAAACAGTTACTTGTGAGACTCACTTAAGGCATGTGGACATATCAGGGACACTACTGTTGTCAAGAGGAGGGGTTCCAGTTGTTGGGATGTGTAGAGGGGCTGAGTGGCACCTTCTGGGCTTCTGGCTGTCCAGAGTGCACAGCACCATTTATAACAGCACTTTGCTGCTTTAGAGGGAGCTCTTCAGTTCTCAGGCTAGTGTTCAATACAATTCCTTTACTTTGTTTCTTCTTCTACCTTTTTTTTCACACTTGCCTTGATAAACACCAACTACTCAGAAGGATTCTCTACACGCAAGTCATCTAGTAAAATAACATATGACTATTGAGAGAAATTTGCTGGTCTGTTCTACATAAACTGTATGGATGATTATGACCAAGATTCTGCTAGTATTTCTTACCTATTTTCCTTCATTTAGATTCACAAAGCATCATGAGAATTGGAGTGTGTGTTGTCCCCTCCATTGACAATCATAATGGCTTTTTCATTGTTGTCTCTGACATTATTAACTCTCCTACCCTCAATTTATCCCAAACTCTGATGACACCACAAATTTTCTAAAGCAAAGCCACTTAGCTTTTAAACAAGGAAATCTAAACTCCCTGGCTAGTGTTCAAGAATCTTCGTGGTTTGCCACAATCTGCTGTTCATGGCTTAATTTCCATTAACGTATTTAACACACAATATGCCCAGAGGAAGATGAACTTGGTTAGGCTGAAAATGCCCTTTACTTTTCCCACCATGGTTTTTGTCCTTAAGCATCTCTCTCCACTGGAAATGCTTCTCTTCACCCTCACACTCCCTTCCTTTTGATTTTTTTTTTTTAAACATTAAAACACAGTGAATGATTAATTTTCTCTTAAACCTTCTCTGATAACCTCCAATCACTATTCATGTTTCTCACTTTGGGGATTCCCTTAGGTTATTTCATTCTTCCCTTATTCAAATTTTTTAATTTTATAACTAATCTTCTGTACGGGATGTTAAGCTTCCTTGAACAGATCCTGAATTGGATCATGTCTTTCTTATCAAAGTAACTAGTAAAGTATCTGGACCAAAATAGGGCTTTAATATGCATTTATTTTCATTAAAGGCTCTAATGACATATTTATGTGTACAAAATATTAAAGTGAATAACAACTAATTATATTTGAGAGTCATTTCATAAGAGCAAGCTTGCATTGCTTCACATCTAAAATGTCAGGTTGTTTCCTCCAGAGAGGAACATGAAAAGTACCATTGTTAGGAAAGACAAAAATAGTACAAAGCGTAGGAAATAAAATAATTATATACTTGAATTAATCAAATGCTGAATATGTACCAGGATCATGTTATTACTTGATAATTATATCTTATTAAAACTAAGTCCCCTAAAAGTTAAATAATATTCCATATTTCAAAACAGTAAGGACATAGAAAGGGGTCTGGGAATTCCATTTAAAATGATGTTATGCTTAATATTTTGAAATGACAGAAAGAGTTTTGTATTTAGAAATTTTTCTTAGAGATCATTACCTTTCTTTAAGATGCTTGACTTAATTCCATACCTGTCCCTTCCCCTTTTCTATGTATTGGCATCATTTAAGGATATATTATTTTTGTTTTATTCATGTAATCTAAAATTGGGCATTTCAGTTCTTAATTTTTCTTCCAGCCTTCGGTTGTATTATGAACACACGTATACATCAGTCATCTGTACTGGCTGATGGAGGAAAAATAACTCAGTTTTGGGTCAGTAAATTTATATCTTCACAGTATACAACTCTGAGGGTGGAAAGTAGAAAAAATTTATTTGTACAGCAAAAAGTGGAGAGAGGAATTGAGTGATATTAAAGTACAGACACATCAGAGTAAAAATAGACTTTAGATTGACTGGCTCAGTAGAGGACATAGTTGAAACAATACTGGTAATGTTGAGAGCAAATGCTTTGGAGGCTGATTGACAGGTGAAATTTCCAGCCTTGCCACTTACTAGAGGTATGATCTTTGGCAAGTTACCCAATATCTCTACACCTCAGTTTCCTGTTTGGTGAAATATAATTATAGAAGCTACTTTATAGTGCCCTGGTATCCGATTAGCTAATGTACATTAATCACTCAGAACTTACAAATTCTATACACATGACAGCTATTATTAAGCCATGGAAGCACTTCAAGTATGCAAGAAATTAAAAACATTTCTTGTAGAACTGGATGCACATTACCTTACTGAATCTATTTAGTTCCCTCCTGAGTGCTGACAGGATGATATGGGCACATTCAAAACAAGCAATGTAAGGCAAGTTGAATTTTCCAATGCTAACATAGGGCTAGTATTGTGGGAAGCCTTTCCCAGATTTAGGCCTCATGGGCAAACATAAGGAGCAGTTACTGGAACTTAATGCATACAGTTACCCTAAGAGTATTGTCAACCAGGGTCTGTGACATGTGACCTGTGATTTGTGGACACAGCCAATCCATGGTAGCCCAGCAAGAAGAAAAGTGAATAACTACCTGTACCTCACACTCCTCTACCTCCATCTTGGGAAATTGGAAGGCAAGAATTTTCAATAATTAAGTTCATGTGAATCAGGTTATCAAGGCTCCCTGAGGACAGAGCAGGCTATAGCTGAGTGCAGAGGGGAATCTGGAGAGCACACCTAAGATGAATGGCATAGAAACCTATGAAAAATGGGCACTATTGTTCTATTCAGTAAAGATGAAGGTTCTGAGGCTCAGGAAGGATAAATGATATGCTCAGGCATTCTGACTCTGAGGCAATGGTCTTCAATATTATACTGTACTACACAGCATAGTGTTTAATTTATTTTAACTAATAAAGATTGATTGATTAAGGAAGTAGAAATGTTAGTAAATAGGAAAAGTAGCGCTGTGGAGTTCATAAAAATCATTAAATATAATATAGAACAATGAGGTTTTGAGTTACAAGTGGTAAAAAAATTGACTGGGGAATAAAAGTATTTAGATAATTAAATTTCAAATTTTCAATTAAAGATTATTAGAGGGGTAATGGGAATAGTTTTCATAGAAATAGATATAAATATTACATATAAAAAATGTTGCCAAAAAGTATTCACTTTCATGACTATAAGGTACTTTACATTTGAAAGAGACTTTAAAAGTGTGAAACAGGAAAACAATCATGATTAAGCTTCAGACTTTGGACAACAAGAAAAACAAGAAAGGGAAAGTTATATGACTTGAGATAAATCTGTTACATTCTTTGAGAATAAGTTCCCATTTCCCTTATAACTTCTGTTAAGTAGTGTGAAACTAATCAGGTTATCAAGGGACTGAATCCCAATAGTTAAGGAGATTGCTTAAGAGAACTGAGCCATATTAAATGACTTTCATAGTCCCTAGGTCTAGTAAATTAACTTTGTCAGGACCTTGCTACACTTGTAAACTTTTTTTCCAAGGCCATGTTGGGCATTTTCCCACAATATCTTAAAGGTACCTTGATTTTAATCAGTAAAAATAGTTCATCAACCTGCTCTTACATCTCTATTTTTTTTCTAAAAAACAACTCTCTCCTATTACAATTCTCCTAGTCATATATTCCTAAACACTCACAGTCAGCTCCATCATTCCAATTTGCTGAGCTTCTATAGACAACTCATGCATCAGATGCTACTAGCAAGACTTTTACCATTTCTTGAATCTCCTAGATCATTTTCAGTCCCACGCAAGTAATCTTGGTTCAGACCTTAATTACATTAGTGCAATAACTGTTTAGTGAGTGTACTATATGCTGGGAAATATAAAGACCAAAAACATACATTTTATGCTATGAATGATCTTATACTTTTGTCTATTTTTCTCTCAAACTAGTGTAGTCATATCCTTTTTGACATTTTTTTCCTTTTTCTTTTTTAACTTATTCCCATAGGGGTCAAATTTAACCTGGTGGCACGCTGCCACCAGGAACAGTCCAAAATATAAATCTGATGTCACATCCCACTAATCTTCTCATGTGCCTCTTAAATTCCTGCTATTCCATTACAGGCAAAGGAGCCATGTGGAACTTCTTCTAAAGTTATTTTTCTTATTTTCTCTACAGATAGTGAATTCAGAAAAAGGAAAAATATCTTCAGGAAAATCCCTGGACTGTCTGGTTTTCCTGAGCTTTCCTGATGGATGATAAGAAGAGAGAAGGTCTAAGAGGCTTTCCATAATGATAATAACATCTGGCTTCTCAATTTGGACAGATTTGTCATTTTAAAATTACTTTAAGGTACTATTATTCTAAAAGTTTTATTGAAGAAAGTAATATTATAACCTTCAGAATTAATAATGCAACTGCTTAATAGCATTTTTAATGCTCACTTCTCTTTTACATAAAATAGAAAATGAAACAGCAAATTGCTATATTATAGGCTAAACCGTAAAAGAAATACAAGCTGAAGCAGTTTTTAGCCTAACACTCCTAAAAGCCCTTGTAATTCTACAATAAAATTATCATTTTACAAAATTAAATGTTCTAATGATGTTACTAATATTAAACTCAACTAATCTATCATTTCTATTTAAACTTTACTAATGTCAATAAAGAAGAGAGAAAACCAAATATGCAGTGACGGATGCCAGAGCACTGATTTAAAGGAATATTAGAATTTCTCAAGAATGAGTATTTCGCTCCCAAGCATTGCCCAGAGAAGGCATTTCTAATTATTACAATTTATTACACTTAATAATTTCACTCACAACAGAATGAGACAGTTCAAACACCAGTTTCCAGATAAGGAAATCAAAACTTATCTCAATATCTCAACAAAATTATCTCAATAGTACTGAGATAATTTGCCTGGGGTCATGTGGCTATTAAGAGCTTCAGCTGAAATTTAAGCCCTAGTATTTTTTGGTCATATTGGACATTCCTAGTTCATTCCATTTTGCACCATTCTTCCAATCAATATTACACTACACTATTTATCACTGCAAATATTCCAAATCCAATTACAAAAGTACTTGAGGGTGTGTTCAATTTTGGCTTCCAGATGCTGCTCCCTGGGAAGGTGGTAATGGTCCCTCAAGAGCTCTCTTGATGGATGGGCTTAGTCTTTTCTCTTGGCTTTCCTCATAGGCCTTAAAGCTGTTCCACAAATACTTAACTGTCCTATTATCACTACCCCTTCTAAGGTTTTAATATAGTTAAAACATGTTCCTCCAGACTCACTTTCTCTTGATTTGCATTTCTTCTACATATTTTTACTTCCGTGTTTCTTTTCTTTCCTCCACACAATTTGCAACTCACTTTCATTCCTTATTTTTCCGTTCTACCTTCATCAGCTCCTACTGTAAACTTGTTTCCTCTGGTGGTCTCTCATTTTCTGCTTCGATTCATGATGTAAAACATTCCTTTCTGTTCTTTTCAAAACATCCATGTTTAGAAGGAAGCATTTCATTTCGAGTTTAGCCCCACGAGGAAAACAAATTCTCTCCAAAACAATGCAAACGTCCCCACTGTGGCTTTTTTTCCTTCTCAAAATTAAACTGCCTTCTGCTCACAGGAACAGTTCCATAAGCAGTTCAAAGATGCGAGATGGAGATTGCCAGTGCTGTGAGTTGGTGAATTTGCTTCTTAATCTTCTGTTACCCACCTGCATTCACATCTGTTCACCTCACATAAAGCTATGTGATTATTCATGATATAAATTATTTGGTTTACCTTGGTATTGATGTTTGGAAAATAGTATAAAGCTGTCAAAATTTTGCTATGGTTTGACAGTGTTCTCTCTATAATTCATGTATTGTAACTTCATCCCCATGTGGTGCTATTAAGAAGAGGCGCCCTGGGAAATTGAGGAAATCATAAAGGGGGAACCCACACAAATGGAAGAGTACCTTATAAAAGGGCCAGAGGGGTCCTGCCAAGTAACACATCAAAATAAAAAGTATAATTAGTGTTTTCTTAAGAAATAATGTAATTGGAGTTAGAATCATTTTGCTCTTTGGTTTCTTTTCTTTTTTCTTTTCTTCTTTTTTAAAGAGAGAGAGAAAAAAATTTTTTAATACTTATTTTTTAGTTTTCGGTGGACACAACATCTTTATTTGTGGTGCTGAGGATTGAACCCAGCATCCCACACATGCCATGCCAGCGTGCTACCGCTTGAGCCACATCCCCAGCCCTCTTTGGTTTCTTTTGAAAGACCTACATACTTCAGGAAAAAATTATTAGATATTTGCATTATCAATTTTATATGAATTCTGGAAGGTGGCTAGACATGCTCTGGATAAAGTTCTGAACCCTAGATAATTAAAGGATGCCTTCTTCAGCATATAGAAGATCTCAGCTGAATCCTATCAGGACCAGAATGTGCTCAGATATTAGGGCATGCGTATGATTGTCTGGTAGAACTATATTGCTATTTAGAGAAAATTTTGTGCAGTTGATCCAGTGCACCTTAAGTTGGTAAGTAGCCGAGTAGCATAGTCAGCTATCCTGATGGTCACAATCACCTGATCACTAGAGGTCTTGAGCTGCATCAATGCAGTCCAGGTTATCTTGTGAGAAAGGAAAGGGCAGGGAAGTGGGTTTGGTTTAACTCAAGGGAAGCTAATAGGTAAAGTAAATGATTTGGTTAAAAGGCAAGTCTACATGATAAGGAGGACTGAGCAGCCATTCAGGTACACACAGATGAAGTTTGAAAGTCAACAATCCAAGTAATGGATAAATTAAAGGCTCATGGAAGGCATTAGCAAAGCAATCCCTCCTGCCTACTCAAAGGCTGTTTTTGTCAGCTTTTTCAGCTGCTGTTGACTATAGGATCTGACCAGAAAAACTGTAAAGAGGAAGAGTTTATTTGAGAGCTCACTTTCACAATGCTTCGTCCATAGAAGGCCAGCTGGCTGAACATCATGGTGGGAGAGGGTAATAGAGGGAAGCAGCTCACATCACAGTGATCAGGAAGCAGAGAGAGAAGTTCCACTCTCCAGACACAAATATGTAACCAAAGCAATATATAACCAAAGCCACACCCCAATTCCCACCCCTTAGCCACACCCTACCACTTCAGTTTATCTCATCAGAATTAGGTTAAGGCTATCACCCAATCGTTTCTCCTCTGAACTTTCTTTAATTACTGTTATTTAGATTTAAATATAGGCAACATTTTAGATCCTAAGATGATAAGGTGATTGTTCCTTTTTGTAATATTCATACTTGTTAAAAATCAACTTGACAATGCTATATTAACCCTTTTTGCTTAAAAAAAGTTTCCAGTTGGTGAAATAAAAAAAAAGTTTTGAAACTACTCTCCTATTTATCATATTATAAAAGAACAAGACGATTATATTTAATTAAGGACTGAGGATATAGCTCAGTGGTAGAGCAATTGCTTAACATGAATGAGGCCCTGAGTTCATTCCACAGTACCACCAAAACCAACCAACCAACAAACAAAAAACTCAATTAAGTTTAATTAAGTCTCTTGATGTGTCCATTATTCTCTGTCTTGTAAACAAGAGACCTTTGGTCTAAGGTTTCTGAAAGCCCAAACAGAGGGAAAGCTTAGCATGCAGGGAGGGCATTTATTTGGGAAGTGGTCCCAGGGACCAGAAGTTAAGGAATAAAACAGGAAAATGAGAAAACCATCCAAGGATGCATTATCAAATGCAATGTCAAATAGGCATTTGTACTGGCCACCTGAGCCTTTCCCAGGTGGACCTCCTGAGGAATGTAATGACATTAGCTCAGAAATCCCTATAGCTGCATGAAAAAGGAGGGATTTATCTCATTAGTTCACACTGATAGCATAGTTGTTAACTCCCTAAAGCTTCTGGGCAGAACAGTCCATACATTCTAGGGCACAAGAGAAGAAACACAAGGTAGTGTCATGAGCCAATGCCCTGTCAAGTAAGTACATCTATGCACAGGTGATCAAAGCTGGTGAGGAAATTATGATCAGAGCATAAGTTTAGAAAGACGTAGGGTTAGAAGGATTTAAAGTGGCCACAGGGTCATCTTACTTATAGCATCTTAAATAAATACTCAAAGACTTAACACTTCTCCGAAAGACACACAAAGAATATTGCTTTGTATATATTCTCAGGGAAGTTAAATAACTCAGGTCAAATGTTTTAAACTGAAATTAGAAACATTCTCATAGGGAGGAAGGCATGCCACTTTCCTCTTCAACTAACTTCTAGAGATTGGCTTCTTGCTCAATGTCAAGAGCAGGCAAAGAGTGCCATGGAACTGTGTATGATATGTGACCTGGTCTGACCTTTCATTTACACTCCCTCCCCTACACTTTATTTTTTCGTTTCCTGTTGCTGTTGTTGTTTCTGAATGCCAAGCATTAGTAGTATATCCTTGCAGGAGAAATGCTACAGCTCTTTTAATGAGCTACCCTTGCATTCAGTTATATGAGGTCAAAGAAAAGTGCACTTTACATCTGAGCCAAGCCAACTACTCACAGCAATGTCAGGGCAAGAGAACCAATTTGAACTTAACATTAATTAGCTTTTTAGTGGGCTGTAAAACTTGCTCAAGGTATGGAGTACTTCCTAATTATTGGATATTATGGTCATATTCTGAAGAACTGAGACAGAAAGAACCTAAATAAGGCAAACTGCATTTCAATCTGAATCACAGGAAAGTTGGATGTGTTTCATCTCCTTGGGATTTTTCGGAAATGATTTTAATATTGTAAGTTTTCTAAACTTTCAGGAGATGACAAATAGTTGTGTTAGGTATTCCATGGAAAAATATGAATAGATATTTATTTGCAACTTATAATAAACTACATAAAATACAATATCTTTATCACCTGGTACTGGCCAAGTTTTTTAAAGAAATCAATCTTCTCACTACAGCTGAAGTGTGCTATTGACCAATATTATTTAGCAGGGAGATGTTTTTACATTATAACCACATGTAATAATTTATGTTCCCATCTTTGAAAGGACAGTTACTTTAATCTTCCCCCAAAACTTAACTTCTCTCTAGCTAAGTGAAACCTTTAAATAGCCACGTATTACATACATTAAGTATTGCTTCCAGACTGAAGCCAATTTCCTTCCTTTTTAAAACATTTTAAATTGTTATCTGGTGCCCACAAGGCTAATTGTAATTGGGGAGGCTGATGTGGAATTGATGAAATTTAAAGATTAAGGTACAGGAGATTAGATACAGCCACTGGGTGATTAAAACTAATGTCTATTATGTGCTCCTAAACCATTATTGAAAGTGTAAAGAATTTTGATGAAATGAAATAAAATATTTTTTTTTACTCTAGTGATGCATGCAAAAGAGATTCAAGTGCCATCCACAAGTCTGTTTTACTAATATTAATTTAATTTACATTCTTCAACTAACATGGGGAAGAGTAAAGTCAAATATTGACCCTCCTTTGCTTTCTAAGATATTGTATATGGTGTGATGTAAGTTCCCACAGTTTACACAGAATGGTTTTCCTGATCACTGAATGACATTGATTTGGAGTGATATAATAAAGAGCCTTCTTTGCAAGGAAATGTTGGTAGCTTCAGTGATTGAATTAGTTTATATGAGGTATTATTAACTAAAGACTCAATCCAGTATAATATCAAATAAAAAATATGACAACTAATTCATTCAGGATTAATGATTGAAATCAGCCTTCATCTTAGGTCTTCAGGGAAAAATATGGTGAAGTGGGGATGAAATGTGTGCTATAGACTGAAAAACTTAATATCCTACCCATGTTCCAGAATTTGTAATGACATTGTTTACTTGGTTTTTCAATTTGATCTATGAATTCCATGTCAAAACTTTTGGGTAAAAAGCCATGCTACCTTTCTTGACTCTTTCCTTAATACTGTTAGTCTATCTCTAGGTATAATCCAGTGTCTCACTTTATATCTACCTATCATTACTTCACCACTATTGTCTCAATATAAACATTGTTACTGATCCCAATGTTATGTTTGAGACATTTTTGCTATGGTCTTTGCTTACTTGTGTGTTCAAAATAATTCTTTATAACCATATGTATATAAATTCTTCTTTACAACCATAATTATTCTTTACAACTACATGTATATAAATGCATTTCTTCTATGAAAATAAACACATTCATAAAAATATCTTACAAAAGGACATATTTACAAATAAACACAACATAAATGAAACATTTAAAAATATAAATCACTAAAATTTAGGTCAAGTTAGTTTCATAAACTGAAATGAACAATAACAAATACAGATAACAAATGTTAGTATTATTACAATCTCCAAATTTTATAGAATAGTCTTAATAAATTTTCAAATAGCATGTATAAATTCACTAATTATGGTTTATTGCCATCCCATGTTCTTTGGGACGAACTAAATTTTAGAAATGTTTTACCTAAAAATATAAATTGACTACTACCCAAAAACCTAGCATTTGAAATGGTTGTAGAAACCTTGGAAATCAGCAAATTTTCCATATCACCTTCCCTCTCATTTTTATTCCAGAGAATCATTTGTTAAACTTTATCAACATAGTACTTTGTTTTATATTTGTTATTTTCTTGTATTTATTAATGGCTTATTACCTTTTGTTGCTGATAATATTACATTGAATTAACATACCTTGTTAATTAACCAAATGGCTTCAACTGGAGGTGATTTTGCCCTGTCAGTATACATTTTGCAATGTCTGGATATATTTTTGATAGTCATAACTTTGGGATTGCTCATGCAATCTAGTGAATAGAGGCCAAGCGTCCTGATAAACCATATACAATATACAAAATAGTTCCAACAAAAATAGTTATTTGGTCCAAAATGCCAATATTGCTACTCTTAAGAAACTACATTCTCTTCTCCTTTGGATGAAGTTTTGCTTATTCACTTTTTATGGCAATTATAAACAAAGCAGTGTTTATATCTCTTTTGGAAATACTTCTTCTTCTCCTTCTCCTCCTCCTCCTCCTCCTCCTCCTCCTCCTCCTCCTCCTCCTTTCCTCCTCCTCCTTCTCCTTCTCCTTCTCCTTCTCCCCCTTCTTTTTTTGTGGATACACACCTAGATGTTGAAATGCTCAGTCACAGGGTATGTGTATGTTCAGTTTTAATGAATATTGGCAATTAGTGTCCCAAAGTAGTAGTTCCAGTTTACTTTCCTACTAATATTATATAAAAACTATTCTAAATTCTCACCAATACTTGGAATTTGGGAATTTTTTTTCTTTTGGAGGTAAACTTTATGTGCAGTAATAAAATCATTTTAAGAGTGTAATTTGATCAGATTTGACAAATGTTACATTAAAGAAACTTTCCATCAATTCATAAAGTTCCTTTCTGTCTCTACTGTAGCCTCCATGATCTATTTGTGCCTTTCAAGAAAGATGCAAAAATCATTGTCATAAAATTATTCTGAATATTAACTATTATTTGATGTCTATAAGAAACTGTAGTCATGGATCACTCTTTATCCTGATATCTGTTTTCTATTATCTATTGTTATTAATTCTTCTCTATGTTTTCACCATTATTGTTAGTGATTTATCAGTTTTATCAGTCTATTAAAAGAAATAGCTTGTATTTTTTCTTTATTTTTATTTTCTATTTCATGAATTTTAAATATTTGTATTCTTTATTTTGACTTATTTTTTCACTCTTCTTTTTTATTGCTTAAAGTGGAAGTATAGATACATAATTTTAAACATTTATTTTTTCAAATACAAGCAATTGAAATTGTAATTTTACTACCATAAATCCACCAATAGCTTAAAAGTCAACAACAGGGACACTGTGAACAGTGAAAACCTTATGTCATTTTCCAGTAGAATTGTGTTACAGCATAACTTTACCCTTTATCCTGTATATAAGATTATGTATGTGAGCAGGAGAAGGAAGGCAACGATTCCTATTAGGTTCAGTTTTCAATGAGTACAGATATAATGACTCCTAATAGGTTCAGGTTTGCAAAATACAGGAAGAAGCATTAAGTAATGTCTACAGCAAAACAAGCAAGGGAGCAAAAATTCAACCAAACAAGGAAGGATACTTGTATCATAGGCATGAAACCCTCTGCTAAAAGAACTCTATGTCTGTAGTTGATCCCTACTATCTTCACCCAATTTTGCTTCTTAGTTGCAAAGTCAAAGTTTTCATACATAAAGTTTTCCACCTTTTTCACTTACTTGGACCTACAAAGATCTTTAACATAAACTCACACACTTGGTCAGAATTGATTTTTCTTCCCCAGACATTACACATATACAAGGAAGCAAATATATGAAGTTTATTTGATATGTGAACAGACTAGAAGGAAGCCACCTGAGGAATCAGACTCTAATTTTCCAAGTGAGCTTTATCTGATAAAATATTTAAACTGTTTTAAGATGTGCTTCTAGATGTGCATATAATTGAACTAATTAAGATTCTACTCCAAAATTTTCACTTACTCAGTAGAAGAATAAAATATACTCCCAATAAAGATACTTTTTTAGATATATCGCAAAACATATTTTGGTGTAAAACCCAGTCTTCAGGAAAAAGTATTATTGAATGTTGAATGTTGTTATAACAAGTGACATGATATCTGACAAGTTAGATAACTCATCATAGTAGAAAGTGTTGGTATCATTCTGAGTCATTCAGGAGGATCTTAAAGTAGCTACTCTTCTCACTATTTATTGAGGTGTGCTTTATTATTATTATTATTATTATTATTATTATTATTATTATTGCCTGATTTTTTTCAGGCAAATGTTGGTGAGGGAAACAAGCAAACACTTATTAATAATCATTATACATATGCATGTAAACTTAACTTTTGCCTTTTTCTTTTATCGATGATTAGGAAATTAATACTTTTCAATGGACATATTAGTTTATATTTAAGAAACATTAATAATTTCAGATCTATGTAGCATTCTCCCAGTGACTATCTCTAGAATATAAGAAATACAGATGTAAGGCATCATGTCCTTCCTATCATATCTTGCTTGCTTTACAGCAAGAATCTGTATTTGTCCTAGAAGGAGTTCTACATCCTGAACAAAATCAATGCTACCTAATTTGTTTTTATAAGCAAAACTCAAAACATTATGTATTTGGAAGTACATACAATAAAAATTATCAGACTGGTTGCATTTGCAGGGAGAGCTGTGAGGAAGTAGTAGTTAAACTGGCTGGAGGAGAAATGATTTAATGAAATAGCTTGGTGTCCTGGTGAGTTTGCCACACAAGGGTCATGCTGAGAAAACCACAGGCTCCAAACTTAGCAAGGACTTTCCTATGAATCAAGACTTACTCCCCTAACTGTGTAACTAATAAAGCCATTATTGTTATTGAATGTCAACATTATATTTTCATAAAAAACACCTAAAATTTTCATTTCCTTACAAAAAGGAAGTTAAATTGAATAGAAAAATTAGGCATAATGTGAAATTGGAATTTTATCTTATTCCCTCTATGTAAAATTAAAATAAGTGGCATGTTAGCCCTTCAAATGGGAAAATTTAAAACTATATTGTGCTTTCTAAAGGTATATATTTTGTGATTGTTGTCATTCTTATTTAGGATGTTGCAAAGTTTTGGCATATATCCAACTCTAATTTGATCATTTGAGTTCTGGATCTAAGGGGAAATAAAGAAACAAGTTAACCCTTACTGAGGGTTGACAACAGGTTGATTAATGGGTTTTGTATTTTCATACCTCATCTTCTTTATTTCCTCAATCCTCAAAGTCACTTTAAATTTAATGACATAAAACAACAACCATTATATTGTGCTCATGAATTATCTGGGTCAAGAATTCAGATGGCATATGTGAAGGCTTGTCTCTTCTCCATGATGCCTCGGGGGCTTTCCACTTGAATAGCATCTGAATTGCTGGGCACTGAAACCTCCAGAGACTTTGTGTAAGTGTCTGGAGCCTGGACTAGAAGGGATCAAAGGCTAAACTATTTGGGGCTGTCAATTGGAGTCTACAACTGTGATCTCTCCTCCCGGTGACACTGAGGTTTCACACAGATTGGCAGTTGCTTTTCCAGGAAAGAAGCATTCCAGAGGACATCCTCAGAAGCCAGGAGCCTCCTTCTGACCTACCTGCTCCTTCTGCAGCATTGCATTGGTTACAAGCAAGTCACTAAAGGCAGCCCAGATTCAAGCGGAAAGAGATGACACTTTATCTCCTGAAGGGGGAGTGGTAAAGTCAAAGTGCAAAATAAATAAATACAGAAGCCTTCAACACATGACTTTTGGGAGGATATGTAAGCGGCAAACCATAGTTATTTTAGTTTACTCTGTGAATCTATAACTTATCTCAGTCTACCTTCAAATGATATTATATCTCTATCTATCAACATTATATCTATATGTGTACATATCAATATATCATATATATGTATATTTATATTTATTTTCCCTTTTTCTCTCCCAGACTGGCTGTGAAAGACCCCGGTCCAATGAAAGACCCCCGTATCCCTGTCCAAGGAGAATCACACGAAACACTGGCTGCAAAAGCAAGAGGTTGGTTTATTGGGACACAGGCGCCTGCGGGTGCCCAGCAGAACCTCAGCCGGAGCTTTGGTGAACTGGCACACCGGACTTGGGGATACAGAGATTTTTATAGGGTTTGGGACAGGTTTCGCGCGCGCGGGAAGCAACAGGTTTCTTATTGGTTTGTTTAAATCTAGCATATAGGCCACCTAGGGGGTACAGGTCTGCATTCCAAAAACCACAGGTCTGCACTCTATTCTTTCTGTTCCTGCTTATCTGTTCCGGTTTATTCATTCATGCCTCAGGATTCGGGTGCTCTGTTCTTCAACCGGTTGTCCGGAGAGCATGCCTGGCGCCTGAACCTGTTTATGGCCTGTCTGGTATCTTGGTTTCATATCTTGGCCTTAGGTAACTAGGCTGACTGGGCTAGGGTCTTTCAGCTGCTCATATTGTCATTTTAAGTTCATGAGGTTTAAACCCACAGTACATTGTTATTAATTTTGCTAATAATAAATATATTTTAAATATTTTTAAATACTATGATAAAATTATTATATGCATTTACTTGTATAGGTAACATTTTAAGTGTTCTTCACTATGTTATTTTTATGTTGTTATGTTATGCTATGCTATGTTATGTATATTTCCATCTTGTATAATTAGCTTTCCACCTGAAGGACTTTCTTTAGTATTTCTTATAGTGCAGAATTTTTGGTGACTAATTCTTTAAGCATTTGAATGTATAAAAGTGACTTTAGTTCATCTTTTTTTAAAAAAAATTTTTTTCATGGATTTAGAAACCTAAGTTTACAAGGAATTTTTTGAGTAGTATTTTAAAAATGTCACTTCATTATCTTCTGACTTTCAATGATTCCAAAATAAACATACTGTCGTCCCTTATATCTGGTTTTCTGTACACAATTATTTTTTTCTGTCTTGATGCACTAGAGTTCCTCAAAATTACCAATTTAAGTAATTTGACTGTTATACCTTAATACATTTTAATATTTCTTGCACTTGAGGATATTAAATTTCTACATTTATAATATTTTTTTAATTTTCAAAAACGTTTATATATCCTCTATCACCCAATCCCACACTTTTTCTTCAGAGATTTAATTAAAATTTTTAGGCTATTTCAATTTGTTGAACAATTCATTGATGTTATGTTGCTTTTCTCTAAGTGTTGTTTTTGATTTATGACTCATTTTGGACTACAATGTCCTTAAATTCACTAATCTTTTCTTCTGCAAAGTCTATTCTAAATATTAATCTGATCTAGTTTTTTAAATAACAGTTACTAAAATTTTCATCATTACAGGTTTGTTGAGTGTTTTTTTTTAATTTTCCATATTGATGCTAAATTTTTAAATGTATGGAACAACTGTGTCCATCTTTTTGTCTGTTGATTCTAATAGCTGTGTTATTTCTGACAGTTAAGTTTGATTTCTTGCTTACTTTTGGTAGGTCTGATGTATGAATCTAAGTATAGAATATAGGGCCATGAAGTAACTTTTATATACTGAAAGAAATCATATTGTTGTTGTTAAAGAAGAAACAAAGTTACCTTGGTAATTTTAAGATAGACATTCAGGGAGGAACAATGCTTCTACTGTATCTTAGCAATTTATGTTAAATCTAGCTATGTATCTATCTTTCTCTGTATTCTTAACATACTTGTAAAGTAATCTGTGTGTACATGCATATTTGTATCCCAGCACTGACTCAATGTCAGCCGTATAGTAGGTTTTCAGTTCATAATTTGTTGAATAAATTAATGTATATATAAATGAGTGAAGGAATGAATGAAAAACTGAAGAGGATTTGACATACCTATTTATTGAAGAAAAGTTTATTGAACAAATGTTTTCCTACTGAAGCTAAGGATATTCAAGTAGAATAATTTTAGAATGCAATGGATTTTTAAAATATGTGTATAAGACCTGTAAAAAGAACTGATGAAAAATATTGTATTTAATAAAAGATCACAATTATAGGAATCCATGTAAACTCTGGTGTTTTGGGGACAGTTTGTGTCTATAGTTCATGCAAAATTATTTATGTTTTATGGGAGTTGAACCTCATCTTGAATAAATGGACCTTAAAAATGTATTCCATTCAGTACATTTTGAAAATCAATCACACAAGAAATTGATGTTCAGAAAATATGTATGAAAATATAATCATAAGTAATTCATGATCATCAAAATCTTATTATTGTATGTATTTTGAGACTGGAACTGTCTATATCATCATTCAAAGTTTAATGTTAAAATATATTTACTTAATGAAAGAAAATATAGTATTTTTAAAAGTTCCATTTTTGCACAATAACGCGCCTGGGATCCACAGGAGTAATGTCCAATTGGTTGGTTCTCTGGTTTCCTTTGGTAAATCTTCATAAAATGTGTGATTTCTCTCAGTGTCATTTAGAATTTGAATCAAGATGATTTTATTTAGAATTATAAACTAAATAATTTATGAAAAAATTATTCTAAAATGTATAGGGTGTCAAAATAATAATTATTACGAGATAGATATAATGTGTGATATATGGTTATAAAAATAAAAAGCATTCAAAATAACTTTGTATCATACATTTAATTTTCACCCATTCCCAACCAAAATAAGAAACTATTACATGTATGTATTTGAAAAATTTTATTAGGCTATGTGAATTATCAATTCAGCTCACCTGGAAGGAAGGAAGCAAGCCAAAACAAATCAAATATCTAATAATGAAGTTACATGAACCCTTTGTTAATGAAGATAGCTTATTCTCAACATTTCTCCTCCTTTAAGATTATCATTATAATCAGGTTCATGTCGATACTGTAGTGCCACTGACCAGAATATAAATAAGGATTATATATCATATAATATCATATTTACAAACATTTAAAAGTGTATTTACAAATATTTAAAAGTGGCAAAATACAGCGAAAATTTACAATATAAAATATGCTCCATTATCCTACTTGATAAATATCTTCATAAAATCTTAAATATTTGAGTTCTAGTTTTATATTTTTTGACTCCTTGTATTTCCATGCCAATCGTTGGTTATAGAAAGAATTGCCCCAAATTCCTCTGACCCTCTGCCATAGTCCCTGCATCCCTCCCCCTTTTCCTTCTTCCTGGCCTCCAAGGATAATAGCTGCAGTTGAGCTTGTTCCAGGCCTCAGGTGTGTAATTGTTTTTAGAAGTCACACTTCCTTGGCAGCGGTAATTTGGGACAGGAAATTCTGGTTTTCTGGATGCTGAAAAATCAATTAAAAAGGAAGCCAGGGACTCCCTTTGATCCCTAAGGCTCTGTACATTGTTGGGAAGGACATGATGGAGTCACAGCCAAAGAGCAGCCAGAACTGGTTTGTCTAAAGGCATGGTCCAGAGAACCCAGGTGCCTCTCTTCCCTCAGTGTAAGGAAGGGACAGACTAATGAAACTGAAAATCTAGGATCTGACAATATTTTTAGGCCACTCTCAATGAATGATTGCGTTTGTCCCCCTTCCAAATTATGAGCAGGGAGGAGGAGCAACAACCTTTCACATTCTGTTCTGAATAATTAAAGCTGTTAGCTAAATGTGTATTACAGACAATACATTAATTTAAAGTTTTGACAAATGTAATAAGCAATTTAAGGAAATAGACAAAATAACATTTGAGTTGTATCAAAACATTTTTAGTTTGTCAGTATGTTGTATTTAACTTTCAATGAGCAGTTCTAAATTGAAATATACTTTTTGACAAATCTAAAATTTGCAAAGCTACGATTAGGAAATTGATAGCGTATTTTAAAATAATTGCTATTGTTTAGTGACAATTATTATGTCAGTACTCATCAACTGCATAATTTTACTTCTCTATGAGAATAAACTTTATTTTACATAATCTCATAACTTAAATAAAATTTTTGATTTAATTTTTATTTCAATAAAGAATTGAAGTGCCAGTGTGAAGCACTGAGGTTGATGCTCAGCACTGTATATAAATAAATAAATAGATAGATAGATAGATAGATAGATAGATAGATAAAATAAAGGTCTATTGACAACTAAAAAAATAAAAACAAAAAACAAAAAAAGTAGTTTTGATTTCTTTTCCAACATGTGAAAAAATACTGGAGAAGTTCTCTCAAAAATGTTCTTATGTGAACAATAGTTCTTTATTTTGGTTAGCTTAAGTATTGGTTTAAGATTTTCTTTTTTTAAAATTTTTTATTGGTTATTCAAAACATTACAAAGCTCATGACATATCATCTTTCATACATTTGATTCAAGTGAGTTATGAACTCCCATTTTTACCCCAAATACAAATTGCAGAATCACATCAGTTACACATCCACATTTTTACATAATGCCATATTAGTGACTGTTGTATTCTGCTGCCTTTTCTATCCTCTACTATCCCTCTTCCCCTCCCCTCCCATCTTCCCTCTCTACCTCATCTGTTGTTGTTCAGTTCTCTCCCTTGTTTTTTTCCCCCTTTCCTCTCACAACCTCTTATATGTGATTTTGTGTAATGTTGAGGGTTTCTTTCCGTTTCCATGCAATTTCCCTTCTCTCTCCCTTTCCCTCCCACCACTCATCTCTGTTTAATGTTAGTCTTTTCCTCATGCTCTTCCTCCCTGCTCAGTTCTGAGTTGCTCTCCTTAAATAGAAGAAGACATTTGGTATTTGTTTTTTAGGGATTGGCTAGCTTCACTTAGCATAATCTGCTCTAATGCCATCCATTTCCCTGCAAATTCCATGATTTTGTCATTTTTTAGTGCTTTGTAATACTCCATTGTGTATAAATGCCACATTTTTTTTTATCCATTCATCTATTGAAGGGCATCTAGGTTGGTTCCACAGTATAGCTATTGTGAATTGTGCTGCTATGACATTGATGTGGCAGTATCCCTATAGTACACTCTTTTAAGGTCCTCAGGGAATAGTCCAAGAAGGGCGATTGCTGGGTCAAATGGTGGTTCCATTCCCAGCTTTCCAAGAAATCTCCATACTGCTTTCCATATTGGCAGCACCAATTTGCAGTCCCACCAGCAATGTACAAGTGTACCCTTTTCCCCACATCCTCACCAGCACTTATTGTTGTTTGACTTCATAATGGCTGCCAATCTTACTGGAGTGAGATGGTATCTTAGGGTGGTTTTGATTTGCATTTCTCTGACTGCTAGAGATGGTGAGCATTTTTTCATGTACTTGTTGAGTGATTGTATGTCCTCCTCTGAGAAGTGTCTGTTCAGTCCTTGGCCCATTTGTTGATTGGGTTATTTGTTATATATTGTTAAAAGGAACCATCCACCAACAAGACATAACAATTATCAATTTGTATGCACCAAACAATGGTGCTGCAATGTTCATAAAACAAACTCTCCTCAAGTTCAAGAGTCAAATAGACCACAACACAATAATTATGGGTGACTTCAATACACCACTCTTGCCATTAGCCAGATCCTCCAGAAAAAAGCTGAATAAAGAAACTATAGAATTCAATAATGCAATCAATAACCTAGACTTAACCAACATATATAGAATATATCAACCATCATCAAGTGGATACACATTCTTCTCAGCAGCACATGGATCCTACTCAAAGATAGACCATATATTATGCCATAGGGCAACTCTCAGTAAATATAAAAGTGTGGAGATAATACCATGCACCATATCCGATCATAATGGAATGAAACTGAAAATCAATGATAAAAGAAGGAAGGAAAAGTCCTGCATTACCTGGAAAATGAACGATATGTTACTGAATGATCAATGGGTTACAGAAGACATAAAGGAGGAAATAAAAAAATTCTTAGAGATAAACAACAATACGGACACAACATACCGGAATCTATGGGACACAATGAAAGCATTTTTAAGAGGGAAATTCATTTCTTGGAGTTCATTCCTCAAAAAAAAAAAAAAAAACAACAAATAAATGAACTCACACTACATCTTAAAACCCTAGAAAAGGAAGAGCAAAACAACAGCAAATGTAGTAGAAGACAAGAAATAATTAAAATCAGAGCAGAAATCAATGAAATTGAAACAAAAAAAACATTGAAAAAATTGATAAAACTAAAAGTTGGTTCTTTGAAAAAATAAATAAGATTGACAGACCCTTAACTATGCTAATGAAGAGAAGAAGAGAGAGAACTCAAATTACTAACATATAGGATGAAAAAGGCAATATCACAACAGACATTACAGAAATACAGAAGATAATTAGAAAATATTTTGGAACCCTATATTCCAATAAAATAGGAGATAGTGAAGATATCGATAAATTTCTTAAGTCATATGATCTTCCCAGATTGAGTCAGGAAGACACACACAATTTAAACAGACCAATAACAAAGGAAGAAATAGAAGAAGCCATCAAAAGACTACCAACCAAGAAAAGCCCTGGACCGGATGGAGTTTTACAAAACCTTCAAAGAAGAATTAATACCAATACTTTTCAAGCTATTTCAAAAAATAGAAAAAGAAGGAGCTCTTCCAAATTCATTCTATGAGGCCAACATCACCCTGATCCTGAAACCAGACAGATACTTCAAAGAAAGGAAACTACAGACTAATATCTCTAATGAACTTAGATGCAAAAATTCTCAAGAAAATCCTGGCGAATCGAATACAAAATCATATCAAAAAAATTGTGCACCATGATCAAGTAGGATTCATCCCTGGGATGCAAGGATGTTTCAACATACAGAAATCAATAAATGTTATTCACCACATCAATAGACTTAAAGATAAGAACCATATGATCATCTCAATAGATGCAGAAAAAGCATTTGACAAAGTACAGCATCCCTTTATGTTCAAAACACTAGAAAAACTAGGGATAACAGGAATTTACCTCAACATTGTAAAAGCTATCTATGCTAAGCCTCAGGCTAGCATCATTCTAAATGGAGAAATATTGAAGGCATTCCCTCTAAAATCTGGAACAAGACAGGGTTTAAGATTTTCTAGCTCAGATACTTGATAAGTTAGGAAAATAAATTTTGCTCACAAAGTATCTTAAACAGTTTATTCCAACAGGGTAAGTGCTCACACACACACACAAACACACACATACATGTACACACACACATACTTTTGGAATAATATATATCCTACTACAATGTTTTAGTATTAAATTAAATTGGAAAACAAAGCATAGCACAGAAATTCTTAGTATGTTCTTTTTAAATTACAATATGCAATTAGTGACAAATAGGTTTCATGAAAGATTTTCATATCTATTAGAAAAGTATGTTCAGCACAACTCCGTCAACAGAGTAGAATCTTCTTCATCATTAGCTCTGTTAATATAGAACCTTTGCAAATTTTAGAGCAAATTGTGTTTGTGTGTGTGTGTTTGGGTGTGTGTTCCACAAAACTTGACATATGTCTTTCATCTGCTTCTGAGTGTGTACCTCTTTATTTTAATTGGTTCTTTTTAATTATATTCAACAGTAGAATCTATTTTGACTTAATTATACAACGAAGGAATAGATCTTATTTTAATTCAGACTAAAGTACATCTACTTCTCTTTCCCCTTCCTTTTCCCCTACCCCTGCTCCCATCCCTCAATTGATCTTTCTGCCATTTACCTATAGTTATTAGTATCATCATTTTTAAATTAATTTCTTGTGGATATCATGATGATGAGATTCACTGTGGTATATTTGTATATTTATTTAGGAAAGTTATGTCAGATACATTCCACTGTCTTTTCTTTTCCTATCTCCCACACTTCCCTTGATCCCCCTCTCTGCAATCCACTGAAATCTATCCTGCCCCCCTTATTGTGGGTTAGCTTGCACATATAAAACATTTGACCTTCAGGTTTTGGGGATTGGCTTACTTCACTTAGCACAACAGTCTTTAGATCCATCCATTTACAGGCAAATGTCATGAAGTTCTTCTTCTTTATGGATGAGTAATATTCCATTGTGTATATGTACCACAATTTTTTTATCATTCATTTGTTGAAGGGCATCTAGTTTGACTCTATAGCTTAGCGATTGTGAATTGAACTGCTATAAACATTAATGTTGATGTGTCACTGTAGTATGCTGAATTTAAATTCTCTGGCTATATACTGAGGAGTGGAATTACTGGGTCAAAGGGTGGTTCCATTCCATTTTTTTTTTTGAGGAATCTCCATACTACTTTCCAGAGTGGTTGTACCGATTCCTCACATCCTCACCAACATTTATTTTTGCTTGTATTCTTGATAATTGTCATTCTGAATGGAGAGAGATGGAATCTAATAGTAGTTTTAATTTGCATTTCTCCTATTGCTAGAGATGTTGAATTTTTTTTCATGTATTTGTTGACTAGTCATATATCATCTTTTAAAAAGTGTCTGTTTAGTTCCTTGCCAATTTATTGATTAGGCTATTTGTTTGTTTGTGTGCTTTGTTGTTAAATTTTTCAAGTTCTTTGTATATTCTGGATATCAATGCCCTCTCTGAAGTGCAGGTGGCGAAGATTTTCTCCCTTTCTGTAGCTTGTCTCTTCTTGTTCTTTCATCACTTCTGTTCAACCTGGTCCTTGAAAATCTAGCTAGAGCTAAAGGAAATTAAAGGGATATGAAAAACAAAAGAAGAGCCCAAATTATCTTGGCCCAAGACCTGATTGTATATTTAAAAGAACCCCAAAACTCTACCACCAGAAAACTCTACAACTCATTAATAAATTCAACAGAATAGCAGGATACAAAAATAACACCCTGAAATCAATCACATTACTATACTCCAATGATGAATTAGCTGAAATAAAAATTAGGAAAATTATTCCATGCTCAATAGCCTAAGAAAAAAGAAAGAATAAAGAAAGAAAGAAAGAAAGAAAGAAAGAAAGAAAGAAAGAAAGAAAGAAAGAAAGAAAGAAAGAAACTTTGGAATCAGGTTTAGGGCTATGGCTCAAGTGGTAGAGTGCTCACCTGGCCTGCATGAAGTACTGGATATGATCCTCAGCATTACATAAAAACAAAATAAATGTACTGTGTCCACATACAAGTTAAAAAATACATATTTTTAAAAATAAAACCTAGGAATAAATTTAACAAAAATGGTGATGGAACTCTACAATGAAAATTACAGAACAAAATTAAAGAAGGAATTTGAAGAAGACCTTAGAAGATGGAAAGGCTTTCCATTTTCTTGGATAGACAGAATTAATATTGCCAAAATGGCCATACTACCAATAGTGCTATACAGGTTCAATGCAATTCCTATCAAAATTCCAATGACATTCTTCATAGAAATAGAAAAAGCAGTCATGACATTCATTTGGAATAATAAGAGGTCAAGAATAACCACAGCAATCCTTAGTGAGAATAATGAAGAGGAGGCATCCCAATACCAAAGGTCAAGTTATAGTACAGAGCTGTAGTAACACAGCATGGTAATGGTACAAAACAGGTATGAAGACCAATGGAATAGAATAGAAGACACAGAGACAAAACCACATAAATACAGTTATCTCATACTTGACAAAGCTTCCAAAAAATACATAAGAGAAAAGATAGTGTCTTCAACAAATGGTGCTGGGAAAACTGAAAATCCATATGTACTGAAAAGAAACTTAACCCCTACCTCTCATCATTCAGAAAATTCAACTCAAAGTGTATCAAGACCTAGACCAGAATCCCTCATCCTGCAAGAAGAAATGTAGGCCCAGCACTCCAACATGTTGGCTTAGGAACCAACTTCCTTATCAAGGCACCGAAAACACAAGAAGTAAAATAAAAAATCAATAAGTGGGATGGCACCAAACTAATATGCTTATTTTTACAGAAGCTGAAACAACCAACAGAGGGAATATGTACCTCTTAATCCATATGTGCTACTCTATTCCACTCTTCCCAGGAAAATAAGATGATATTTTCACCATGCATGTTTTGGAGGTGCTTTAGGTCAGATAAGATAGAAAAGCTTAGCCATCTAGAGATGTAGATGAAAGTCGATTCCCAAGACCCTTGCATCCATTTCATACAGAGATATCTGCTTTCAGCTTCTAAATATTATGAGGCACTTGTATTGTTCATTTAAAACTGTGTGCTATTTCTTTAATAAAACATTTGAAAGATACCACTTGGGTTAATACCATTAATTTAGCTTTCAGGAAATGGTTGTTGTATAGTTTTGAATCAATATCATCCTAAAATTATTTCCATTATTATTCAATTGTAGTTAAATCAACTATAAATAGCATGTTTTCTCTTCAATAGAGGAGAACTATCTACATGAAAAAACTAAAAAGAATTTTATATAAGCTTTATATTAGTAAAACAGGAAGATACAAATCTACTTCTTAAATTAATGAAGTTGATATCTTCATGGACGTAGATGAATAAGGGGATACTAATATAAACTATATAAACCTAAAGAATACCAGTTGAATTTTATAAGAAATTCCCAGAGGAAATTGACAGTGCATTAGTCATTAATCAAATCGCCTCATATAAACTTAGAGGGGAGATCTCTCCTGTGCTTAGTAAGCTCTGTGAGTGTTTCTATAAAAGGAAAGATATCATGTTTTATACACAGTTAGCTATTGGTAAATTCTTTAGTTAAACTGAAAAATCTTACTGAAGTAGTTGGGACTGGTTCATAATTGAAACTCATAAGAAAGTCAGATTTGCATTCAAGAATAACATGGAAAGAGCAAAGCCTTTTCATGAAATGGTTTAAATGGCCTGATTAAATCTATAAACTTATTTTACTACTATTTTCTATATATCTACTAGAGCCAAAGGAATGAAAAATATTAAATAGATTTTATCATCTTCTAATGTAAATGATACATAATTTCATAAATAACTTTTACAAGTAATTGTAGAATTTTGCTTTAAAGTAATTCATCATTGCTATACTCTTAATATTGTTTAATATTTCTTACATTATTTTTCCTAAAAACTCAACTCACAGTACTGGTGCTAAGAGGACTGTCAGGAAGATTGACACTATGCTGAGAGATAGTAAACAGAGCCGTGAAAAATAGCAGACTGTCAAGGTGAAGGTAGCTGCAAAGGAACTCAGTCTTGACATTCACTGTATTAATGATCAGGAAAATGATGGGAATGGAAATCAATTAAATCTGCAGGTAATAAGCAATTTATTCAATGTTATTAAAACAGAAAAAGATATACAATACTTGAGAAGAAAGGAAGAAAGAACACATAAGTATAATGTCTCATACATATTAAGAATACTGGAATGCCCTTTTACATTGTTTAAAATAACATATTTGTAGGCAGTTAGTATAGACTGAATATGATTTTTCCCTTTGAATTCATGCAGGAATTTAAATCCTCAAATTATTGGTTAATGCCACTAAAAGAGTGAAAACTTATTCCAACTATGATGTTTAAGGGCGGGACCTTTGGAAGCTGATTAGATTAGGTCATTGGGAATTGAATCCTCTTGTCTTTATAAGGAGAGGGAGAAAGAAGAGACAGATGGACAGACACATACATGAATTTCCTCCATGACATCATGTAGCCAAGGAGGGCCTTTGCCAGTTTCCGTGTCTTACTATTTTATTTCTAGCCTCTGAAACTGCAAAATAAATTTATTTATTTTATTTAGAGCACCAAAATATTATAATCAAATAGTTTCCTGAATGATATGTATGAGAACAGCTCCTTCTTAGGAATGTGATGGTTATATTTAAACAATGATAAAGACTGTTTCAAATAGAGAATGGTGGTTATCAACTTTGAAGATATAGGATGAGGAAATATTTACATAAATTTTGATTCTGTTATAATTGTTTTCTTATAAAAATACACAAGACACATTAAAATGTGCAAATACGAAACTCTTGAAATTCTCAGTACTAGTTTCTTCTATGTATATCACTTTACTGAGTTAATGAGAAAGTAGTTAATGTTTTTCATTGGAAGAAATTGGATTTTACTGTTTTTACACATGTAAATAAGTCTATTACTAGAATATAAGGGTTGGATGATGCATTTTTTTTAAAAGTGTCAAGTTTTGCCAATGTGTGTGAGAATCTGTGTTAATGTGTAACTTAAAGTATAGCTTATTCAACTAACTTTTGTGATGTTGATGAGTACATTTACTCACTCAATAACACCAGAATGAAATGGATTACCTTTTATAACATGTAATATTATAGTATAGTCATTTTAAAATACATTTTACCATAAATACATGATTTTATGAGATTTTCAGGGCAACAAACAGGTATAGGTATGCTCAATGATAAGGGTGAACTTTAAATTTTCCTAAGCAACACTTCTGCTTCCATATAGAAGCATATCACACAAAACTGTGTAAACCTTATTTTATTATGCAGATGGTTTTGATTAAAATGTCATCCTGAATCACTGTGAAAATAAAAACAATTCAGTGAATGATATTTTGGCAATTGACTTTCATATAAACACAAAATTATATCTTCATTTCATACTTTGAAGCAAAGAGATTTTTTAAAAAAGAATATTGAAACTTTTATATTATGTTAGAAACTTTTATGCATTTCTAGTTAAAATCAGTTTTTAAAAGAGGACTTGACAAATGTTAAAAGCCCCCCTTCCCCCTGATTCTGCTTCATATTTAGCTTTCTTTCTAAAGATTGTCATCCTTTGCTTCTTTTATGGGAAACAAGTATATGATAGATCCCAAGACTTGCCACTTAAAAGTTTAGATTCCACTCACTTTGTGTCACATTAAAAATCTCAGGGAAGTTTTCTGATTAATTCAGTTTGAGGTCAGAAATCCTTCAAACATCTTCTATTACTTTTCACCTTAAAAGGCTCCAGTAAGACAGTGGTTTTGGCAGGGATATTCTAAGAGAATAGCTCTCTGGGATACAATATATTAAATGAAACATGGGTGCTACACTCCTGCCTCAAAAATTCCCTTTATACTTTGGTTCAGGTTCTTTCTAACTGGAAAATAGGACTAAGTCCTTAATCTCAGTGTCTTGACCAAGGTTTCAAGGTAGGTCAATGTTAAAAAAGACTATGGGTTGAATTGTTTAGGTTTTATTCTTGATTTTAGCACTTAATTATTGATGAAAATGAAAAAAAAATCCTTTTTTTCTACAACTGTGAGATATATATCTTAAAAATAATACTTGTATCAAGTATGTAGCAACAGCTAAGGGCTTCTTTTTATTCAACAAACATAGGTGCCAAAATGTTTTATTTCCATGCTGTGTAAACATTAATTGAAATATCAGTCAGATATTTATTTTATTTGCAAAAACACAAGTATGAAGTAAGTAAAATGTGTACATTCCTAGATGGTTATAAATACCATGGTATAATAAAACAGGGAAGAAAGGGGGTGTTAGATGTGGTGCTGTTGAAATGATTTGGTGAAGCACATTTTCATGAACCTATTGTTCATTTGTATGTCTTATTTTGAGAAATATTTATTCAAGTCTGTTGTCCATTTTTGGATCAGATTATTTGTGGGTTTTAAATATTTTTTATTTTTTTCTGCTATTGAGTTCCTAGTACATGTTGGATATTAGCCCATTATCAGATCCATGGTTTGCTTTGCTATGTAGAAATTTTTTCAGTTGTTGTCATCCCATTTATTTATTTTTGCTCTTGTTGCCTATGCTTTTGGGATTTTATAAAAATATATACTTGTCCATTTCAATATCCTGAGCAGTTTTGTCTCTGATTTCTTCTAGGAGTTTCATCTTTTACATTTCAATCCTTACTCCTTTTTGGGTTGATTTGGGTATATGGTGAGACATGTAGGGTCTGCTTATATTCTTCTGCAGTTTTTTTTAAAATATCATTATTAAAGGGGTTGTCTTTTCCCCATTGTTCTTGATAGCTTTCTCAAAAATCACTTGACTGTAAAGGTTTGAGATTATTTCTGAGTCTCTAATCTGTTCCATTTGTCTATTTGTCCATTTTTATGCCTGTATCATGCTGTTCTTGTTGCTTTAATTGTGGTAAATTTTGAAAGTAAGTAGCATCATTCTACCTAATTTGTTATTTTGTGTGTTTGCTTTTGATATTTTGTGTCTTTCTTGGTTCCTTATGAATTTTAGAATTTTAAAAAATTTCTGTGAAGAACAACATTGACAGTTTGATAAGGATCACATGGAGTTGTCAGTTTGCTTAGGGTAATAGGAACATTTTAACAATATTACTTCTTAATCATTAATCATCAGGGAAATGCAAATCAAAGCCACAATGAGGTATCACCTTGCAATTGTTAGAGTGGCTAAGATAGGAAAGATAACAAGTGCTGAAAACGTTGTGGAGAAGGTGGAACCTACACACTGTTGGTGGGAATGTAAATTAGTCCTGCCATGATGGACCACAGAATGGAGAGTCCTCAAAAAGTGGAAAATTGAACTAACTCATGATCCAGCAATTCCAATGCTTAGTATATATCCAAAGTAAATGATGTTAGTGTGGACATTAAGACTAGCCTGTGTAATAATGTAGGGAGACCATGTTTCAAACAATTGAAATAAATAAATAATTTGAAACAGAAAAGAAACAGAAGAAAAGAGACTTATAAAGGTTGGGGGTAGGAGAAGTGTGAAGCAGAACATCAGTGAGCTTTAAAACTGAAATAAGTATTTCCAGGTTGTGTGTTCTGTGAGATGGCACCTTAAAAAGAGAGCCAATGCTGGTCCATCAGCTATATGAGCCATTTTACATTTGCTAATTGTGTGGTAGAGCAAAGGACAGCAACCACACTTTATTCTTGGGATGTTTTTCTGTTATTTTTGTGGTTTCCTACCTGCACTGCTCTGCTTTTAGCTGGCTGACAACTTTCAATTTCTCATGCCCTCTGAATTTTGGGTTACACATATACATTTTTCATTAGGTTCAGAATTTTTCATAGTGCAGTGAGACAACTAGAGAGGTCTTTGACTCCTGCTTAAATATCTGATGTAATGTCATTTTATTTCTTTAGTTTAACCATCCTGAAAATTATCTAGTTGTTACCAAAAATAAACTGTAAATTCTGATGCCACAATTTACAACAAAAGACTTGAACTGGTGTTTTATCATATAAAATTCCAGGGAAAATATGTGTTTGACATACCTTTGCTTGAGATAAACCAGGCATAACCAAAACGAATGAAACTGTTTTGAATTTCAACCAGGCTGCAGGGTGTGGTGGCCATGCCTCTAATTCCAGTTGCTCAGAAGACTGAGACAAATGGATCCTAAGTTCAAATCCAGCATCAGCAATTTAGGGAGGTTCTAAGCAACTTAGTAAGACCCTGTCTCAAAATATAAACAAACACATACAAATAAATAAATAAATTAAAAAGGCTGGGGATGTACCTCAGTGGTCAAGTGCTTCTAGTGAAATCTCTAGACCCTCTCCACCAAAATAGTATTTAAGGAGAGTGCTACAAAAAGGGAATTATGGATGAGACTGACTATAGCCTACTGTTTTTATTACACAGGATAGGCAGAAATAGTCATTTAAAGTAGAATTTTCTTTTGTCTCTATAAGAAGATACTTCAATTTATATTTGAGTCAGGGTGTTTCTGATTTTAGACCAATTGCCTTTAGTCAGCTGCAGGGAAACATTTAGCCAGAATTTAATATGTATATGTAAAGGTAATTGGTAGAGAGAGATGTCATGGAGTTACGGATCTGAGAAAGTTTGGTGTATTCATTTGTGAGGTGAGGAAGCAGAAGTTCACTTTGTTCAGTTTAATGAGAAAGGTTACTTTTGTGATAAGATCTTTCATAGCTTTTGTTATTATTGATAATTTACTTTGAAAGTTACCTGCAGGAGAAGGGAGAAGCAGAAAAAAAAATTGTTTTCATGAGAAACTTTTGAAAGCTTGGACCTACATATTTGATTTGAGACACACCTAAAGAATTTTAGCTCTGAGTATAGAGCCATCCTCTCTGCTTACACTCAGAACTCTGGAACTTCCCAGAGTAGGAATTTTTGGAGTGAAAGAGAAAATGTCCATGGTCGAGACATTACTGAGTTGAAATAACTCCAATGACAGGTGGAAATAGGCCATCCACTTAGGGTGACCAAAGGGACACTGGGCAGCAGGAAAGAAATAACATGGAACTACGGGGGACATACCACACCAGAAGAATAAGTGGCCCTCCCTTGAGGATCCTGACAAATAACTACAAAGTATTCTGTTTTGCTGAGATGTTTGAGATGCCACAATCATGAGGCAGGAATGTATACTTTTGAAATATGGCCACAAAATTTTATATGTATTTCCAGATTGGTAAGGTCTGAACTTTGGAGCAGCTCATGATTTGCATTTCACAATAGGAAAATGACTAGGATCAACCATCACATTCACATTCTTGAAGTGTATGATCAATAGACAACCTTTATTAAATAGAGATTATCCTTGAGAATAAAAACACAAACCATTAGAGCTCAATTATCTGCCAACTGCCTTTTGTTAAAGCATTTATGTCTTGAAGGGAACCAAGTCAATATCAATATGAACAGAACAACAGGATAAACAGCAAAATAATATTGAAAATCTTTCTGATAGTGAACACCATTCTAAATACAGCCTACTGGTATGTTATATATAGGAATATCCTCAAAGAGAAGAAGATGGAAGAACTCATTGAGATTTTGGCCCTAAAATTACATTGCTTTTATGGACATAAATGATAAGATTTTTCTTTTTTTTTATTTAGCATTAAAGCATTATAGAAGACTTTCTGCAAATAAACAATGACTTTGAAAAATGAGTACTATCCTAACTATACATGAATTAATTAACCAGGTAATATGTTGAAGACATGTTTCAAGTTAGAGATTTTTTTTTTAATTGAGAAATAATCTATTAAGCAATCTCTTGCGAATTTGTGGACTTTTAACTAACTTCTAACAATAATAATAAAAAGGAGTTTTCTAACAATTCAACATTTTTTACTGATATAACTATTGCAATGAGCATTTCAAGCATTTTGGAAATATTTCAAGCTGTCAGGGCAGAGGATCTAGGTTGCAATGCCAGTTTATTTTCATACTTGAGTTTCGTTGAACTTGCAGTTTACTACAGTGCCTCTGTCATACTTCTTGACATGTCACTTAACTTGAACCCCAATCTAACAGGCTCTTTTTTAATTAAAAAATAATTAAAAAGCACATGATAGCAAATGCACTTTCCTTGAGAGAATTGACCTCTTCTTATTTGGGGTTAGTCCCTGTTGTTTTTCCAAGTGGCTCATTTAAATCGTCACTTTTACTTTGCCTTGCTGCAGCACATTTAAGAAGCTGGATTTCTTATAATGACATTTTAAAACACAACAAGATAAAAATATAGCAGTAACAAAGAACTGAAGTAGTCCAGGTAATCTAAAAATGTATATAATTGAATGTGACTTGTTCTAGCCAGAATTTTCTGAAGAGAGATTGCTTAAAAAATTATTTGATATATTTCAATTTAAATTAGGAAAACATCAGTATAAATTAACTATACTTGTTAGTAGGCATAAACAGGTAGTATATGTTTAGATATTTAAATACAATTTGTTGTAATTGATAACATATACATCTTAAGAAGTGTTTAATTGTATGTGTCTTTGAAATAAATATGTCACCTAAATATATTCAAAACATGAAAAAAATATTTAGAAAGTAATAATCCTAAAAGCATGAATTCAGTTCATCAACATTTACCTAAGCATCTGTCTGTACAAAACTAATTTCATAACTAATCTGAATAAATTCTCATTTGTTTTCTAATAAAAATGATCATAAAATGAAATTATCAAAAATGATTCATTTTTTAAAAATTCCATATGTATGTTAGGAACTCATTTGAACTATAAGCAAAAAATTGTTAGAGTATTAAGGTAAATGATGATCATGATGATTATACTAAATAAGTATAAGAAAAATATGTAGGCTATTTTTCAATTGTTTAATTAGTGATTCAGAAGAATGAGAACTGGGGTATATTTTACTTGTTTGGATGTAAGTGTATTCTCAAGGCTATTTCTATCTTCCCCCCCTACCCCCCATGATGGGTATTATTTGGTTTCCCTTTTATTTTTATTTACATACAAAAATATTTTCAGAGATCGTCAGAGCATCATTTTATCAATCTTAGTATGTCTGTAGAATCCCCAAGGGATACAGTCCCCAGGTGGTAAACAGACATTCTAAAAACTTGAGTGGAATTTAAAGCTGATTTACTAGACTCAAAAATCTTTGAAGGAGTTACAAAAATACAGTATTTTTCTTTTTACATTATGTTTGTTCAAATAAGTTCATATATGTATACACATACATATAGAATTATTTTTAACAGAAGGAGAATAATGACATTACCTACATGTACTTTTAAATTATTTGCCATAGCTTTTGAAAATTAACAAAAAGGCCAAAGTGTAGGACTACAAAAAAATTTAAAAATATATTTTACTCTATTGATTGAAGAATAAGACCCTGGATGTGATTCACCAATATGTGATATTATTGCTTCTGATATTTTTTCTTGGTAATAATTATAGGTATAGTAAATTTAAATTCAGGAGCTAAAATGCATGAATTATTTTTAAATATAAAGAAATGATCTTGAACTACTGATTTTAAATTTAAGGTGTGACATAGACAATAGAACCCATTAGCAATTCTCTATATGTCATCTATAAACCCTAACATCTTGCTATCTGCCTGTGCTATTTTTGTAATAATTTAGTCTACCTACAAGTCATAAACACAAGACAGAAATCATGTAAACCTTCCAGTTTCTCTAATGTTGTAGCCAACTTTTTATTTGTATAGCACAGCCTTAGGACAAACTTGATGAAAATGAGACTACGCTAAAAATATTTTTCTTTTAAATTTTAGTTTTAAATCATATCATATTATGGAGAAAAAATGTTTTTAAGTACAAAAGAATGCTATGTAATTTTGATAATATCTATGTAATAAATTGAGAATATTAGGATAATGAAGTGATTTTGTGAATATTCAGCATACCCCAAAATATTTCAAGAAAGATATTTATCAGGACACTATGAAGATAAGCATAAGAATTTGTAATCTCTTCTCATCTGAAATTGGAAGCAGAGTATAACTAGATTAGCAAAGTAGTATGTGTTTAATCAGCTTAATCAGCTCTAATATGGGCATTTTAGAGGGTCCTGAGAGTGTTAAGAACTCCTACCCAGAAGAAAAGTGGGAAGGTATCAGTGAAAATTTACAGAGAGAAGAGGCAGTAAAGCTGAAACTTGAGTTAAGTCGGAGGTAAAATTCCATGGAGAGCAAAGAGCAGGAGTAAAGGCCCAGCTGTGCAAACATGAAGCGTTTTAGAGATTAAAACTTATCGGTTTTATTTTTTTCTGGAATTTAATATGATGAACTTCTTGCAAGAATCATTTGTTTCTTATTGTCTGTCTCCTATTGTCAAATATTTATTCTAATTTTTGGAATATTTTCAGCAATCAATAATATTGATTTTATTCCCTATATTATATCCTCTTATATACATCATAATATTTTTAATTTCCAATGATCCCTTTTTATTACATACATTGTCATGAGCCATCTGTGGGCTGAGTGTGGACTACGTTGCACATACCAGCCTCCTGAGGGGAAAAGTCTGACACTGGGTACTCCCTGGGGCACTCCTCACAGAGATTGATCCTGATGCAGGTCGTCAATCTCAGACCCCTTCAAACTCTACCTTAGATCCCACACAACACACCTGAGATGGGTGTGACCTGCCAAGATGTCAATCAACAAGGTAAATGCAAGACATCACAAAGCAAGATTCTGCCCTTGAATCCTTACCCCTGCCTTTAACATATCCCCTTAAATAAAACACTATAGCCATTTTGTATGTCTAGTTCAAGAACCTAGATCTATCAGGGACTTTGCTTTTGTTGATATATTTCCAAGTGTTTGTGCTTTAATATTTGATAATTATTTGACATATTAAGATTTAGGGTGGCTATTTAGAGTGGCTTAGATTCCTCTGGACAGAAGGGACCTTCCAATGAGATGCTGGCCATCTTTTCCCCAAAACTACATGTTTATTTTTCATTGCATATGATGTAAATTATTGTTTATTTCTTCCAAAGCAATTTATCAATATAATTTTCTGAATTAACAGAAATACCACATTTCACATAAAAGTGAATTCTTTTCACTATTTTCCAGTGCCCACCTCATATGCAACATTAGCCAAGCTATTTTTTTTGTTATTACAAATTATATGCAGTTTTTATTGGTAATTGTTTTCCACAAGGAAAACTATTTGGGCATATTGTTGCTGGTAGAGCTGTGGATTTAATTATTTTTTTATTGGTTATTCAAAACATTACAAAGATTGCAGAATCACATCGGTTACACATCCACATTTTTACATAATGCCATAATAGTAACTGTTGTATTCTGCTACCTTTCCTATCCTCTACTATCTCCCCTCCCCTCCCCTCCCATCTTCTCTCTCTACCCCATCTACTGTAATTCATTTCTCTCCTTATTTTTTCCCATTCCCCTCACAACCTCTTATATGTAATTTTGTATAACAATGAGGGTCTCCTTCCATTTCTATGCAATTTCCCTTTTCTCTCCCTTTCCCTCCCACCTCATGATTCTGTTTAATGTTAATCTTTTCCTCCTGCTCTTCCTCCCTGCTCTGTTCTTAGTTGCTCTCATTATATCAAAGAAGACATTTGGCATTTGTGTTTTAGGGATTGTCTAGCTTCACTTAGCATAATCGGCTCTAATGCCATCCATTTCCCTGTAAATTCCATGATTTTGTCATTTCTTAGTGCTTCGTAGTACTCCATTGTGTATAAATGCCACATTTTTTTTATCCATTCATCTATTGAGGGGCATCTGGGTTGGTTCCACAGTCTAGCTATTGTGAACTCTGCTGCTATGAACATCGATGTGGCAGTATCCCTGTAGTACGCTCTTTTGAGGTCTTCAGGGAATAGTCCGAGAAGGGCAATAGCTGGGACAAATGGTGGTTCCATTCCCAACTTTCCCAGGAATCTCCATACTGCTTTCCAAATTGGCCACACCAATTTGCAGTCCCACCAGCAATGTACAAGTGTACCCTTTTCCCCACATCCTCACCAGCACTTGTTGTTTGACTTCCTAATGGCTGCCAATCTTACTGGAGTGAGATGGTATCTTAGGGTGGTTTTGATTTGCATTTCTCTGACTGCTAGAGATGGTGAGCATTTTTTCATGTACTTGTTGAGTGATTGTATGACCTCCTCTGAGAAGTGTCTGTTCAGGTCCTTGGCCCATTTGTTGATTGGGTTATTTGTTTTCGTATTGTTTAATTTTTTGGGTTCTTTTTTTACTCTGGATATTAGGGCTCTATCTGAAGTGTGAGGAGTCAAGATTTGTTCCCAGGATGTAGGCTCCCTGTTTACCTCTCTTATTGTTTCTCTTGCTGAGAAAAAACTTTTTAGTTTGAGTAAGTCCCATTTGTTGATTCTAGTTATTAACTCTTGTGCTATGGGTGTCCTATTAAGGAATTTGGAGCCTGACCCCACAATATGTAGATCGGAGCCACCTTTTCTTCTATCAGATGCAGTGTCTCTGATTTGATATCAAGGTCCTTGATCTATTTTGAGTTGACTTTTGTGCATGGCAAGAGAAAGGGATTCAGTTTCATTTTGTTGCATATGGATTTCCAGTTTTCCCAGCACCATTTGTTGAAGATGCTATCCTTCCTCCATTGCATGCTTTTAGCCCCTTTATCAAATATAAGATAGTTGTAATTTTGTGGATTGGTTTCTGTGTCCTCTATTCTATACCATTTGTCCACCCGCCTGTTTTGGTACCAGTACCATGCTGTTTTTGTTACTATTGCTTTGTAGTACAGTTTGAAATCTGGTATCACTACACCTCCTAATTCACACTTCCTGCTTAGAATTGTTTTTGCTATTCTGGGTCTTTATTTTTCCATATAAATTTCATGATTGCTTTATCTATTTCTATAAGAAATGCCATTGGGATTTTGATTGGCATTGCATTAAACCTATAGAGAACTTTTGGTAATATCGCCATTTTGATGGTGTTATTTCTACCTATCCATGAATAGGGTATATTTTTCCATCTTCTAAGATCATCTTCTATTTCTCTCTTTAGGGTTCTGTTGTTTTTGTTGTATAAGTCTTTCACCTCTTTTGTTAGGTTGATTCCCAAGTATTTTATTTTTTTTGAGGATATTGTGAATGGAGTGGTTGTCCTAATTTTCCCTTTCAGAAGATTTGTCACTGATATACAGGAATGCCTTTGATTTATGCATGTTGATTTTATATCCTGCCACTTTGCTGAATTCATTTATTAGCTCTAATCGCTTCTTTGTAGGCCCTTTTGGGTCTGCTAGGTATAGAATCGTGTCATTTGCAAATAGTGATAATTTAAGTTCTTCTTTTCCTATTTTTATGCCTTTAATTCCTTTCATCTGTCTAATTGCTCTGGCCAGTGTTTTGAGAACTATGTTGAACAGAAGTGGTGAGAGAGGGCATTCCTGTCTTGTTCCAGATTTTAGAGGGAATGCCTTCAATTTTTCTCCATTCAGAATGATGCTAGCCTGAGGCTTAGCATAGATAGCTTTTACAATATTGGGGTATGTTCCTGTCATCCCTAGTTTTTTCAGAGTTTTGAACATAAAGGGATGCTGTACTTTGTCAAATGCTTTTTCTGTATCTATGATCATATGGTTCTTATCTTTAAGTCTATTGATGTGGTGAATAACATTTATTGATTTCCGTATATTGAACCATCCTTGCATCCCAGGGATGAATCCTACTTGATCATGGTGCACAATTTTTTTGATATGTTTTTGTATCCGATTTGCCAGAATTTTATTGAGGATTTTTGCATCTAGGTTCATTAGAGATATTGGTCTGTAGTTTTCTTTCTTTGAAGTGTCTTTGTCTGATTTAGGAATCAGGGTGATATTGGCCTCGTAGAATGAATTTGGAAGTTCTTCCTCTTTTTCTATTTCCTGAAATAGCTTGAAACGTATTGGTATTAGTTCTTCTTTAAAGGTTTTGTAAAACTCTGCTGTATACCCATCTGGTCCTGGGCTTTTCTTAGTTGGTAGTCTTTTGATGGATTCTTCTATTTCCTCTATTGATATTGGTCTGTTTAGGTTGTCTATATCCTCCTCACTCAATCTGGGCAAATCATATGACTTAAGAAATTTATGGATGCCTTCACTATCTTCTATTTTATTGGAGTATAAGGATTCAAAATAATTTCTAATTATCTTCTGTATTTCTGTACTGTCTGTTGTGATATTGCCTTTTCCATCCCGTATGCTAGTAATTTTGAGTTCTCTGTCTTCTTCTCTTCGTTAGCATGGCTAAGGGTCTGTCGATCTTATTTATTTTTTCAAAGAACCAACTTTTAGTTTTGTCAATTTTTGTAATTGTTTCTTTTGTTTCGATTTCATTAAGTTCAGCTCTGATTTTAATTATTTCTTGCCTTCTACTTCTTTTGCTGTTGTTTTGCTCTTCTTTTTCTAGGATTTTGAGATGAAATGTGAGATCATTTATTTGTTGTTTGTTTTTCTTTTTTAAGGAATGAACTCCAAGTAATGAATTTTCCTCTTAGAACTGCTTTCATTGTGTCCCATAGATTCTGATATGTTGTGTCTGTGTTTTCATTTATCTCTAAGAATTTTTTGATTTCCTCCTTGATGTCTTCTATAACCCATTGATCATTCAGTGATCTATTGTTCATTCTCCAAGTGATGCAGGATTTTTCCTTCCTTCTTTTATCATTGATATCCAAATTCATTCCATTATGATCAGATAAGATGCATGATATTATCTCTACTCCTTTATAATGTCTAAGAGTTGCCCTGTGACATAATATATGATCTATTTTTGAGAAGATTCCATGTGCTGCTGAGAAAAAAGTGTAACTGCTTGATGTTGGGTAGTATATTCTATATATGTCAATTAAGTCTAGGTTATTAATTGTATTATTGAGTTCTATAGTTTCTTTATTCAATTTTTGTTTGGAAGATCTGTCCAGTGGTGAGAAAGGTGTGTTAAAGTCTCCCATAATTATTGTATGGTGGTCTATTAGACTCTTTGAGAAGAGTTTATTTGATGAACATAGCTGTACCATTATTTGGGGCATATATATTTATGATTGTTATGTCTTGTTGGTGTATGGTTCCCTTGAGCAGTATGTAGTGTCCCTCTTTATCCTTTTGATTAACTTTGGCTTGAAATCTATTTTATTTGATATGAGTATGATACTCCTGCTTGTTTCCAAAATCCATATGAGTGATATGATTTTTCCCAACCTTTCATCTTCAGTCTATGTATGTCTTTTCCTATCAAATGTGTCTCCTGTAGGCAGCATATTGTTGGATCTTTTTTTTTTTTTTTTCGATCCATTCTACTAGCCTGTGTCTCTTAATTGGTGAGTTGAAGCCATTAACATTTAGGATTATTATTGAGATATGGATTGTTCTTCCAGCGTATTTGTTCATTTATGTTACTTAACATGGTTTGTTTTTCCTCTTTGATTATTTTTTCCCTTTACTGTACTACCTCCCACTGTTGGTTTTCATTGCTATTTTCCATTTCCTCTTCCTATAATGTTTTGCCGAGGATGTTTTGAAGAGATGGTTTTCTAGCTGCAAATTCTTTTAACTTTTGTTCATCGTGGAAGGTTTTAATTTCATCTTCTATCCTGAAGCTTAATATTGCTGGATACACAATTCTTGGTTGGAACCCATTTTCTTTCAGCGTTTGAAATATATTGTTCCAGGATCTTCTAGCTTTCAGAGTCTGTGTTAAAAGATCTGGTGTTATCCTTTTTTGGTTTACCCCTAAATGTAATCTGCTTCCTTCTCTTGTAGCTTTTAAAATTCTCTCCTTATTCTGTATGTTGGGCATCTTCATTATAATGTGTCTAGGTGTGGATCTCTTATGATTTTGCACATTTGGCGTCCTGTAGGCTTCTAGGATTTGGGATTCTATCTCATTCTTCAAGTCTGGGAAGTTTTCTCATATTATTTCGTTGAACAGATTGCTCATTACTTTGGTTTGGACCTCTAAACCTTCCTGTATCCCAATGACTCTTAAGTTTTGTCTCTTTATGTTATCCCATATTTCTTGGATGTTCTACTCATGGTTTCTTAACAGTCTGGCTGAGTTGTCTATGTTCTTTTCAAGTTGAAATATTTTGTCTTCATTGTCTGATGTTCTATCTTCTAAGTGTTCTACTCTGCTGGTAGTATTGTCATTTGAGTTTTTAATTTGGTTTATTGCTTCCTGCATTTCTAGGATTTCTGTTTGTTTGTTTTTATATCCTCTATCTCCCTGTATAGTTTTCTTTTGCTTCTTGGATTTGTTTATGTAATTCATTGTCAAAATGACCTTTCATTGTCTGATTTTGCTGTCTAATGTCTTCCTTGAGACTCCAGATCATCATGAAGCATGTATATCCTGAATTCTTTATCTGACATTCCATCTACTGCACATATTACCTCTTCTAAAGTTGAGTTGACCTACATTGCTTGTGGTCCTTTCTTTCCTTGTCTTTTCATACTGCTCGAATTTCTTTCTGGTTGGTGAAACTATTGTGTTATTGAATTTTCCCCCTATATATTTATAGTGCTCTTGTATAGTTGCAAGGTCTCCCTTTTCTGGAGAAAGACAATGTAAACAGTTCTCAATATCAATAGTCCATCATCTAAGCACACGTTTTCCTTATTACTACATTTATATCTAGACTCTATGTCTACAAATGTTGGTTACGATTATCGTTTACAAATATAGTCATTAGTTTCATAAAAGGCATACCATTTCTGGTAGCTTGAAGAAAACTGGATTTCAGGTGTAGGATGTTATGTTTATGGGGAAAGGATAAAGGGTATGGGGTTAATCTAACTTAGTATATTTGGAGAGCTCTAACCAATAGATGGGTAATTTATGGAAGAATGTATAGATTCAAATTTCTATCTGTGTTTATAAGATTACCCTACTTATGAATAGTAAAATTTAGGGGGTTGCAAGTGGGATAGAGGGAGTAAGAGGGAGGAAAAGAGATATCAAGCAAAGGGAGAGAAAAATTGAGCGGGAAAAAGAAAATACGAGAAAAAGAGAAGGAATAAAAAGGGGGAAGGGAGGTGAGGCATATGCAATTCCTCTATAGTATATTATTCTGGTGATTCAGTTGTTAAAGACCTTTTCATGTATAATTTTTGGTTTCACATATGTTGAGGTTTCATAGACCCGAGGGGGAAGGGTAGAGGAGACTGGGTAAATGGCTGAAAAGAGAGAGAGAAGAGAGAAAAAGAAAGAAGAAAGGAAAAAAATATATCTCTCAGAACTCTGTTTTCATTTCTTCCAGTTGGTGGCATTGTCTATTCCTAGCTTGAGTCTCTGGGTTCAGGATGGTGGTGGTAGTCAGTGTGAGAGGACTTGAGCTTCCACCTGTGGCCTCTCTACTCTTATTCTCTGAGATGTAAACCAGGTGCCTGAACCGCTGCAGAACTGCACTGGTAGCCACGCCAGTCAACCGGTTGGTGGGTTTTAAGGGTTGGTGGGATTTTCCAAGATGAATTCCATCAGTTTTTCTCATAAGGTGTTTGATGAGGTGGGGTGTTGGGGAAACCTTATTTTTGTCAAGAGCTCGGTCAGGTAACCCCACGGGCGGGTGGCAGGGCCCCTCCCCCAGTCGGAGTGGTCTGTGTACCTCACTGGCGGGAGGCTGGGCTCCTCCAACTGGGGAGGTCTGTCTACCGCTCAGGCGAGTCGCTGGGCCTGTTCTACCTTGCAGGAAGCGGCAGGGCCCCTTGTCCAATAGGGGTGATCTGTCTACAGTGTTTGGGGGGGGACTGCTGAGCCTGTTCTCCAGGTTGCAGGTCTGCCTACCTTGCAGGCGCGCAGCAGCTGTGTTCCTCCTCCAATTGGGGTGATCTGTCTATCATGCTGGCAGGCCGCTGGGCCCCTTCTCTGGGTTGCGTGGTCTGCCTACCTTGTGGACAGCGGCTGTGTCCCTCCTCCAATGGGAGTGATCTTTCTACTAGGCCAGCAGGCTGCTGGGCTCCTTCTCCGGGATGCTCGGTCTGCCTACCTTGAGGACAGCAGCTGGGCCCTTCCTCCAATTGGGGTGATGTGTCTACCACGCTGGCGGGCTCCTGGGTCTGTTCTCTGGGTCGGTCGCAGGTCTGCCTACCTTGCAGGCGCGGGCGGCAGCTCCCTCAAATTATTCCTGAAGAAACTATCTGCATGTTATCAATTTTATTCTCTATAATAAGGCCGAGTGATTATTTCAAAATTTAAGTATGTTTATCTCACCTCCCTGCATTAAAATATTGAATGATACCTATAACTTGTGCGATAAAATTTTAAGTCCTTAACATGCTTTATGAGTAAGGTGACTGTACATACTGCATTGCCCAAAGCCACTATGCCATGAGGATAACTGAAATAAACTGTTACCAGTATCTCTGTCACTCATGGAGATACATTATTTGGACAACAAACTTATCCTCATACCACTGTAAGACTTTTCATGATCTACTTTGTTTTTATATCTTAAGTCTTATCCACAAGAATATCTGAGAAAACAACTTAAAGGAGGGAAGATTTATTTTGGTTCATGGTTTCAGTCCATGGTCAGCAGGATCCATTTTCTTTGGGCCGGTGGTGATGCCGCACATCATGGTAGTGTGTGGTGGTAGAACAACAGGATAACATGGTAGGGAGAAAGTGGTAGAGCAACACTGATCCTCTCATGACTTCTAGGAAGCAGCAAACAAAGAGAAAGGGGCCAGGGACAAGATGTACCCTATGAGGACATGCCTCTAGTGGCCTGACTAGGCCACACTCCTAAGATTTCCACCTCCTCCCAATAGTGCCACCAGCTGGGGACCAAACCTTCCACCCAAGGGCCTTGGGGGATGTTCCAGATACAAACTGTAACAAATGTATTGGCAAGTGTTTCCTTTGCCTGGGGCTACTTCCCTTTATTTTCACAAGATACATCTCTGATGCCAAATTCTCTAATTAAGTGTTTTCTGTTCATCTAAAATATTCAAGTCTCCCTACATTATGATGCAGCTTTTCTTTGTAGGGTATTTATCACCATAGTAATTTTAATTTTTTGGTTAGTTTGTTAACATCTGCTTTCCCTATTAGAAACTTAGTAGTGTATAGCCCCGTGAAAATGCTTTATACATACAATTAATACAATTTTTAAACCTTAATCCTTGGTAAAATGGTTAGCAAAAATAGAATTTTACCTATTATATATGAACTAGTTTCTATAATCACTTCCTTGCATTATCATTAAAATTATTTGCTATTTTTTTCTTTTTCCACATGCATGTGGCAAATTCTAAAGCCTGTAGAAAATCAAACAACAATCCAATTCCCAGTAGGTTTTGGTGGCATGAGGCAATGTCACTGATTCTCTCATCTTTTAAAAAAAACTATTTCCATAGTTTTAAAAATTTTAAGATTTGAAAATAATCATTCTGGCCTCTTTTTAAAGTGATGGGCTGAGGCTAGAGGAGGTAGGAATTGGGGTGCGGCTTTTTGGTTATATATTTTGTTTCTGGAGAGTGGAGAGACACTCTCTCACTCTCTCACTCTCTCTCTTTTCTCTTTCCCTCTGCCTCCCTCTCCCTCTCTTGTTCCTGATCATCTTGTAAGCTGTTGCCCTCTGACATGCTCTTCTGTCATGATTTCCTATCTCATCTCAAGTCCTAAGGAATGGAGTTGGCCTTCTATGGACTAAGAACCGAAACCACAAGCCCTCAAATAAACTTTTCCTCCCCTAAAATTGTTCTGCTTGGGTCTTAGTAACAGCAGCAAAGAAAGCTGATTAAAACAGGCCCAAAGCAACGTAGTTGACCCACCATGGACTAAATCTTTGGAACCATGAGTCCAAATAAACATTTCTTGCTCCAAGTTATTCTTGTCAGGTGTTTTAGTCACAGAGATAAAATCCTGACTAATACATTGGCAAAGACAAAACTGATTCTTATCATTATCTTGATCAACCTATCAGGATGATTTAAATAGATGATCACTATGTCCTCTTTGAAACATGTTCTTTACTTGTATTCTGAGACTCCACATTTCCCTGGGTCTTACTTTTTCATCATTAGCAACCTCCTCTCAGTCTCATTTTCCAACCTCTTATTATTTGAGTACCCAGAGCCTACTCCACAGATTTTTTATCTTCTTTGTTTATGCTGAGTCCCTCAGCAAATTTCTTTAGTCATATGGTTTCTAAAGCCATCTGCACTCTAATGGGACTCTACAAATTATATCTCCATATAGATGATCTCTTTGAACTTCAGATTCCCATATTCAAAAGAACACTTGGCATCTATAATGGAGATTTAATGGCCTTATCAAATTTAACATGTCTAAAATAAAATTCATTACTTTTCCCCTAAAGCATATCCTTGTATTGCTTTTTTCTCAATAATTGCTAAATCCATCCTTCCAATTTGCTCATGCCAAAACATCTTTTGCTCCTCTTTACTTTTTAGTTAATATCCATTCTCATTCTAATTGTAGGTTTTATTGATCCAATTTTCAAAATACATCCATATTTCTACCATTACCATATAGTATGAGCCACTATCTAATATCAATAGATGTTTTGCAATAGCTTCTTTACTGGACTTTTGTGTTTTTATCTTCCTGCATACTCTCCTCTATACAGACTCTAGAATGATTCTTGAAAAAAAGAGCTGTATAGTCACTCTTCTGTTTAAAATCACCACAACTGCACACTTCACTTAAAAGAAAAGCAAAAATTCCCCGGACATTGCACAAGATCTAGACTCTGACATCTGTGGTATTTGTGAGCACTATAAAATATTCATAAGAGCGTGTCTTGTGGCCCAGGATGATTCTCCGCATTTAGTTATATTAATTCTCCCCTTCTTTCCTCACATGTTCACTCAAATGTCAGTTACCAATGAGAAATAGGTTAATCAGGCATTTAAGAATAGGAGCTCCTCATCCCCTTTCCTTATTGTTTTATCAAAACAATAATTACAATTTGAATACTTTATTATTAAATTATGTATTTATTTACTGTCTATCTGGTTCCACAATGAGATTAGGATTTTTTTCTTTGGTTTTTCTATTTCCTTTTCTTATATTCCTCAAATTTAGAAAAGTTCTGCCACATAGAACTCAACATACTTACTGAATGAGTTAATGAATAAATAACTAAGTAAGCTAATATAGAAGCTTAGATCCACTGATTGATATAGCTGGTTTAATTGATCCCAGACCATTAACTGTGGCTGCTATAGATTTTTCAAAACACCAGGCATGAATTTTAAGGTAGGCAATTGAACAGGCAAGCAGGTAATTTGGTTGCTGATGGGACAGGAAAAGACTTTAGTCATTTGAACATTGCAATGTGAGGCTTAGGGTAAATCTGGAAGGAAAGGCAGAGAGACTTAGTATTGGGTAGATCTGCACAGTGGGTCACAGAGGACAAACTTTTATTCTCATTATGTTAGTGACAGATTACTTACTTGCACTGCAGACATAGGATGGAATGTTAATTTTGTGGCATTACCACTGGGGAGACTTTCCAAGATCTCATTGTGTGATTTAGAGCTAATCATTTTCTGAAGATGATGTGGGAGTTCAGGATCAGTTTGACACAGTCATAGATATGTACTAGAGCCCAAAGCGGATGACGGGGTGACTGTATTAATAATAACTATAGTTAGTTTACTCTAAATGCTGCCCCAATACTCTGGACAGAATGCTGGGCAGGTAGTATTTATGTTCTTTAAATTCACATTTGATGTATAATAGCTTATTGCAAAAACATAGGCTTGAAAGAACAGGGCTGCAAAGGTTAAAATCCAGAAAGATTTAATTTGGAGAATTTAAATGCATGCACAATGATTTGCAGGTGCGTCCTAGCTGTCGAAATAAAGGATTCTACCACTCATGGAATGTAAGACACACATAGAGATTACAAGTTAGTATAGAGTTGTATATCACTAGATTATTTAGTAAATAGTTTAAAAGATTTGTACTATCAATGTGTAGTTATTTTAGAGATTACCTAAACATCTAAGTTATATATGCCCTTTATATTCCTCAAAAATGGGAAGGAAAAAAAGGCAAATTGGAATGTCTGTTGGTTACCATATGGTAAATATATTAGTGGCCATTGCATCTTACAGGGTGCAGTCAACACTTGTTGCACTTTGGGGGAAAAAAATCCCTTTGTCTATATAGTAAAGATAGAGTAGAAATACAAGTGGATGCAGGAAGACCAACTTGGGGTTTATTTCGTTAGTCCAGTTTAGAACTGAGGGATACTTATCCGAAAATTGAGTTAATATATATATGTACAATTAGATAGCTTTGATAGATACTAAAAATTAAAATTGACTAAACTTAGTACTGGATTCCTTGCACATGGTGTAGAGAGAGGGAGGTGTTGTTGATGGCAAACTTCTAATTTAAGCAATTGAATCAATGTTGATGACATTCATAAGGAGAAGGGCTGGTGAGGACAAGTTTGTATGTGTGTGAAATTGTAAATTTGGTTTGGAATCTGAATTTGAAATAACTCTGAGATATCCTATTTGAACTAATGAATATAAAATTGGATATATAGATTTGAAATTCTAAGGTGTCTTACTACATAAATTTGAAAGTCGACTGTTTATAGATAGAAATTGGAGGCATGCGAGCTAAGGAAGGCAGGGGACTCTTATTTTAAAATGCGTAAAATATGGTGGCACAGGCCTGTAATTCTAGTGGCTCTGGAAATGGAGGCAGGGGGATTGTAAGTTTAAAGTCAGCCTCAGAATCTTAGGGAGGTGCTCAGTAGTATAGCAAGACCCTATATCAAAATGAAAAATAATAAAAAAAAAAAAAGCTGAGAATGTTGTTCAGTGGTTACATCCCTGTGGGTTCAATTCCTGGTACAAAAAAAAAAAAGAAAAGGTAAAGATAAAAAGAAAAAACTCACATAATGAAAATGATCTAATATCTAATACCTAGAACTGGAGTCAATAAATTATTTTCTGTAAAGATCCAGGTAGTAAATAATTTAGGTTATGTAGACCATATTGTCTCTGTCAACATTGGCCAAGGACAATATATAAATGAATTAGCATGGCTGTATTACAATAAAACCTTATTTATAAGAATCAGGGGCTTGTGCTCCATTAAAACCTTATTCACAAAAATCAAATATCAAGGTGGATTAAACTCATCAGCCATAGTCTGCTGACTTATGAACTAGAATCCTGAATCAATATATCAGTTAAGTAAAAATGAAAAACTGAGAAAACATGGAAGAGGGTAGAGAAAAGTCATTTAAGGGTTGTTTCAGAAAATCAGATGAAAGATCAAAGAAATCTAAAAATAAAAGTCTTATGAATGAACAAATTCCAATGAAATCAACTACATGCTTAGTCATTAGCAATGTGTTTAAAAACTATTTTAAAGATAAAATAGAGTTATAACAATGAAGTCTCAACGAAAGAGTGGAAAGGTGGGAGATGGACACCATTAACGTATGTGTCTTCAGGAGATTTAGATATGAGAGGAGGGCAGAGGTGAAATTTGCTTTGAAAGGAAAGTATTTTCTCACAGTGGATGCAAGTTGGACATAAGTGGAAAATCTGACATTACATTCATGTTTGTGTTCCATAATTCCATCTCCATACTTCATTTTTCTCTCTAGTTTATACTATATAGAGGCTTTGGGAATGAATGGTACTGCAGTTGTAGATTACAGCATCAATGTTCAGTGAGGCCCTCTTTTCCCCAGCTCCACACATCTATACGGTGTTCAGACCATTTATAGGAAAAAATTTCTGTAGGACACATGAGAGGAAAGTCTTTCTTTTTTTTTTTTTTAAATTTCATTGACCAAATGCTCTTCCAGCTGCAAGTGTTCTATAAGAAACTACAGAGTGAATGGATTTTATTAAGTTTTATTTTAATTCCTTAGTAAAAGTAAAAGAGCTTTCAGCTGGCACACCTTGTGGTTCTGAAACCTAGTTAAACTTGGTTTGTAGCTTTGAAAATCTTGAGGTACCCCTGTAATTTCCATAAAATACCCTGCACTAACTTGCCTGTGTAGTTCTCTGTCTCCACCGCACTCTACACCAACCTGGAAGAAGTAAACAGCTATTTCACTATTTTCCATAAAAGATTGTTTGCAACAATAACTTTATAATTCCAATAGTTTTCTGGAAATAACTACTTTCCAAAGCCTCACCTAGGAGTTTCAAAATTCTGAAACCTGGAGAGGTAAAATGTAGTAATTAGCTTTATTATTTTCTTTTTTATTTTAATCAGTTTTAACCTATTTTGCTTATTTCTTGATAAGCATAACTGGAGCAAAAAGCCCAGTTTTCCAACTATCTCAAGATAAGTGCTTTTTGAGAACATTTTCCTACAAAGTTATTCCTAAGAGAGAGGGTGTGCAAACTACCAAGAATGTAACAAATTTATCTCATTTACTTTGTGTATTCTCTTCTTTGAAAAGGATTGTGCACAGGTTGTATGATAAGGTTCTTAGCCAGATTTTGATCTTATTAGGAAAGCAGGCCAAATTCCTACTAACATTTATCTTTCAATTAAAAATGTAAATTAAAGACCTATGTACAAAATTGCCAGTCTGCCTGAATTTTATTCTCTTCCTTAGAGTTTGGATTATTTAAAGAATTAATTCAACATTTTATAGTGTCTAAAACACTTCTAATTACAGGTAATCACTGTCCCCTCACCCTTGTTACATAGCAACTTAATATCACCTAATGACAATAGGTACTTAAAAATATTTAGTTTATAAGTTATTTAGTATAAATATTTCAGTTTAGTTCATAAGCTATAACTTTATTCTAGCTCTAGAGACAAAGGACTATTTAGAATCCTAATTTATTTGAAAATTCTAAATACATGTCTTAGACAAATTTATACTGAGTCCACACTTGAAAAGTTTTATTTATATATGATAGAATGTCACTTTACATCTCTGTGATAATGCTTCCAAAGCTTTAATTGCAAAACAATTATTTTTAGGATTCCATTTTATGTCACATGATGTTCTTACATTTGTTGCCAATCCCCTATGTGGAATGGATACAAGATTGTTGTGCCATTGAGTTAGGACTAACAATTTCAATGCCAGAATTAGAATTAAAAGAGAAATATAAGGGCTGGGGATGTGGCTCAAGTGGCAGCGCGCTCGCCTTACATGCGTGCAGCCCGGGTTCGATCCTCAGCACCACATAAAAATAAAGATATTGTGTCCTCAGAAAACTAAGAAAAATAAATAAATATTAAAATTCTCTCTCTCTCCCTCTCTTAAAAAAAAAGAAAGATAACTATATGTTATAGTAAAAGCAATGGATTTAGAAAGGTAAAATATAGTAATTAGCTTTATTATTTTCTCAACTGCTTTAGGAAAAATATGATCAAAGACTCATGGGTCCTTGGCAATATTTTGGAAAATGTCCAGTTTCTACAAATTAGAGTTGGAGGAATGGATGACTACACCATGCTTTTTTCTCCTTAATATTGACCTGACCAGCTATATTGGAATATTGACTATCCTCATCATTTTTACTATATTTGAGAGATTTTATATTCTATAAATAATTCCACAATAAAGATTATAGCAAATGAAGATGAGACAGAAGAAGTACCCAACAGTTCCAGAGAACCAATTTTAATAACAACTAACATTGGGACAAGTAGTCTAAATGAAAAAAGAGTCTTAGAGTACATTGGACTCACTGAGGGGCTTCAAAACCTTAAAACCTGGAATCTGTCAAGACCAATTAAATCAGTTATCTCTCTGAGGGGAACTCAAGTATGGATATACTTCTAAAAGTTATAGCTAATTCTGATATGGAATTAAGATTGCAAATCACAAATTTAAGGACTGAATAAAAAAATGTTGTTATAAGCATATGTGAGAAAGAATTTGGTATTATGCCTATTATCTTCTCACTTGAACAGCTTTTACATGTTTCCTCTTTTAACTAAAATCAGTCCTTAAAGAATATTGACCTGATGCTTACAAATAAAACCAGTGAAATTTATTGAGATAATTTTATGGTAGCAGGAAAAATGTGATGTGTTATAATGATTAATCAACCTGAAACATACAATTGGAGAACTCTGTAATACTAATTAATGATTAATCAACCTGAAACATACTGATTGGAGAACTCTGTAATGCTAATTAATATTTTAGTTTGGATCTTTACTTTAAAAAATGGTTAAACTGAAAAGAATGTAAATAACATCTTTCTAAATTATCAACATTATCCAAGTCTTGTTCTTTCAAAAGGTTATAATCAAGACTTTTAGTCAGATTTTTATGCTCCAGGGTTTATTGAAACATGATTTATATTTTCCATGAAACACTAACACTAACTACCCATTAATGTGAATTCATGACCCCTGCCTGAGATATACAGAATAATAATCTCTGAGGGAGAGGCTTTGTAGCTTACATTTATACACAAAGTTCCCAGAAGATATGGGTGTGCACTAAATATTGTAGCATCATTGCCTTCCCTCTAATGTAAAAGTCAAGAATTAACTTCTAACACTAGAATTCAGTGTTTTTATGCCATACTAGGCCAGAAGAGGGCAGCAGAAAGCTGGCATTTATGGAAAAGAAGTGAAGACTTGAGGGACCTTGGAAGTCACCTAGGATTTGAGGTAACACACTTCCTGGGAAGTGGGTGAAAGTTTGTAACCCTAGTGAAGAACCCAAGGTGTTGGTCTATTGTGTTAGGTGCTTGGAGAGCTTAAGGAGAGAAGAGTTAATTCAAAACCATATGTCAAATTGGAAAGCAAGTCAACTGGAAAACATTCCTGAGAAATATTTTTTTTTCCAGACCCTGCATAATCCCAGAAGAAAGAAGAGAGGAACAAAAAATAAAACAAAACAAATAACAACAAAAAGTGATTAACACAGAAAGAGGCTGAAGAAAAAAAAACTACAAAACAAAAACAAAAACACAGGGGGGGCTACATTGGATAATTGGAAAATATAAATCTATTTATATGTTAACCAAGTTCTTAAAGAAAGACACTGCATTAAATTTCAAGGGACTTTGATTAACTTCTGACTTAAAAGCTGGTAATGCAGAGAAAGTAAAAAATCAAAACCTCAACAAAGATTTTTAAAATTCTCATTGTATAAACGAGCTAGAAAATTTTATTTATGCTTAATTAAAATAGTTTCTTAAAGTTTATTCTCTAGATATGGAGTCTGTTGTTGAATCTCAGCAACATTTACCATGTCAGTTTCCAGGTTACCTACACCATTTGTCAAGACAGTAACCTCTACCTAAACACTTGGTGTTCTATTCCTTTATATTTCGTACTTACATTTCTACATTTAACTTTTATGTTTATAATGTGTCTCCCCCCCCATTCTCTTTACCTCTGTGCATAAATAGCAACTTCTTTTTTTGTGGAATGAGTACATATTGTCTAGATATCTGTAGTAAATGTAACATATCTTGCTGGAATATGTTCATGAAGTTTGTCAGCACTGAGCTATTATTCTCCCAGTAATAACAATTCAATTGAAGTTATCAGTATATTGTCTTTTTTGGGGGGGGATAGGGGGAGTGTACTGGGAATTGAAGTTAGGGGCATTCAGCCACTGAGATACACCCCCAGTCCTATTTTGTATTTATTTAGACACAGGGTCTTTCTGAGTTGCTTAGTGCCTCACTTTTGCTGAGGTTGGTTTTGAACTTGCCATCCTCCTGCCTCAGCCTCCAGATTCACTGAAAGGTAAGTTGTCTTTTAAGGGAAGGAAAATAAGTTCCTTCTTTCACTCACCCCAAGCCCTCTACCAGCAGTTAATTGTTTCAGATGTTTCTTCTTGCCAAGGAAAATGATGGGCCAATTTTGCTTCAGCATCTTGGCTGTTACAACTTATGTTGTCACATTTTAATTCTCGTATTTGATATTAGATACATTCTATAGACACATGAGAACTCTATTTCATATACTCAACTCCTTTAATCTAGTGAAAAGTAGCCTAATTCAGAATATTACCAAAAATAGAAACACAGGAGTGAATAGTTATATACTGTCAGGAATTTGAATGATTCATAAATACATAACCTTTCAATTGTAATTACAACAAAAAATAGTCATTTAAGTCTCTGACCAGTATTTGTTCTACAATGTTAACATATGGCCAAAAGATAAAATATATTTTATCTTTTATTCAGAAATGAATTTGAAGGAAAGAATGAAAGTACAGTTTTTAAACAAAAGGAAGAGTTTTTACACAATAATCAAAATAAATTATAAATATTTTACTGTGAGTGTGATTAGGAAAGAAAAATTAGGAAAAAAAATGGAATTTTTTTTTCAGAAATGATTAATAGCCCATTAATCCTCAGGTTAAAAGAAAAGTTACTTAAGTGAAGTGTTTATATATGATCTCAGAAAAATGATTCACATGGGTAAAAAGTAACCTGTAATTGCCATAGTATATCATTCAACCATAAGATATTCTAAAGATATTAAAAACTACCTTATTAAAAGTGAAACAACTGAGATTTTTTACTAAGATTATCCTAGGAACAAACATATGTGTGTGCCTCAAGGGAAAATAAGGCAAATGAAATTTTATTAGACTGAATTATTCTAAATGAAGAATTTAGGAGAATGTTGGAAGTTATAAGTAAACTATGTCAAGGAAAGAGTCAAAAATTGCTGCCCAAAGTATTTAGTAGTCATGGTATGAATACTGTGACCAAAAGACACAGAGGAAGAGAAGACTGAAGAATTAGTATCTCATATGTTTTCATTATGTTATTTTTATGTCATCAGTGCATTTCTTTTCACTGAATAATTAGGAAGCTAAAAATGCAAAGGGAGATAAATAGGATTGGCCACAATATGTTCTTCAAAAGACTCTTAAAATAATTATTGTATCAAAAAGAATAAAAAGTAGTAATTATTCTCAAATATAATATTAATACCACTTAGAATGATGATGGTTATACTGCTGTAGATCTTGTGGCCATAAGCACTAAACTTTTAGCAAGCAGATTAATTATATGTCTGTAAGAATTGTGAAGTTTATACAATTTACATTGTCTGAAAGGGGGAAGAGATGATATTGTAAAGCACAAACGGGACAAAAACAGGTAAGGCAATATTAAATAGAATACATGGTGATCTTCACCATGTGTCTGTCCGTTGGTCCATCCATCGATCCATCCATCCATCCATCCATTCATCTATCCATCGGTTTGACTAGTCATCTACCCATTTAAACATTCAGTATGGATGGAGACAATGGACAAGGACAAATGCAGTCTTGACTCCTCTTTGGAGATTTTCTATTTAAGGAAGGCAGTGGGTGTGAATGATGGATATAGAACAAAGAAAAGCACTATAGGAAAATACTCATTTGGATGCCAAAGTTTCCTACTATACCATATCTAATCTCGTTTTTAAAATATTCTGAAGTTGTTATTCAAATAACAACTAAAATAGCACTAAAAACATTCCTGACATTTTCTGATGGGAATTTTAACAAAGAAAATATTATAAGAAAAAATTTTTTAAAAAGTGACCAAAATAATTTTATGAGACATTTCTTCATATGCCAATTAAATTTTATTATTTTGATGATTAAAGCACATGTGAAATAATATAAAATATATTAAAGAAAGAAACTACCCAGATTACTTTGGTTCTAAGGAGCAATTATTTGAGCTACTGCATATTTATGTATATAATTATAGAATGTTGTGTTGGTTCAGGCAGAAGACTGATGATATTGTTTTCTGTATTCAGAAGTTAAATATGTTTAAAATGGCTGAGTGTCTAAGATGAGAAGGGGATGGACTCTTTTGGATTTCCATTGTCTGCTGGTCATAGTCACCATACGTAATACTGGAAATATTTCATCAGTATCCTCTTTCCTCTATGGATTCAGGTTAGAGTTTAATAATCAGAGGAAACAGCTCATGAATTGGAAAGCAGAGAGAAGCACTGGTCATTGTTTTAAGGAGAACATGGTTGTCAGACATGGTGACTTTGCAAAATACAATAGTTTCATCTAGATTTGGTGGCTTCACGAACTTTTCTACCAGTCATGTACAATAATAATAGAAAGTATGTAGAACTCTCTATTATCTGCCTTATTATCATTATTAATTTGGTGGCTAGACATTTTCTCCCCACCCTGGAGTGGTGTTTCAATTTATTCAAGTGTATGAGGCTAAAATAGAAATGACAATTTTAATAATTCTTTGGTGGTAGCCTTCAGGATCTTTATTCCTCCAACCATTGAACATTTTTGAAGAGTCATCTACTCATAATAAAGTCCTTTGTCTGCAGTACCTTTGATTGGCTCTGTTTTACTGTTCAAGAACAGTGCCAAGCTATTCCACATTGGAGCATCAAAGGGAAAAAACATCAGTAGTACTGATCCAGACTGTCCAATTTCAGTGCTTTAAAAACATCATGATTTTTTTTTCATCAGCTTAATTTCTTTAAACATTACTTTAAAATATTAATTATTTCAAGTACTGCTCTTGAGGAGAGTACCTCACTTGTCTTATTTTTCAGTATATGTCATGTGAAGTTGTATCAGTATTCATTACTTCATGCTTACCATCTGCAGTCAAGGAATGATAACAATGAAGTGGACCACAATAAAGTGTAAAATATATTCCTGAAGAGTATGAATGTATACAATTCTGAGGTAAGACAGTGAATGCTATTGGCATGTACATTGTTCTTTGTCAGGGTGAAAGCAAACTTTTCTGGTGGTTTTCTGATGGTGTGGGTGTGTGTTTGATTACTAGTTGCATCCCAATGAACAGGAATCTGTTTACTTGCTCTAGTAAAGCTTCAGCAAAGAAATTGTAACTGGAAAAGGAGTTGAAAATGGAGTTCAACCATGGTTAAGATCACTGTGATCCACTGTTCCTCTCCAGTGTCTATCCGTCTTCCTCACACAATGGTAAACTGAATGGAGTCAATCCTTTCTCTTTTAAGTCTGTAATGGTGGCATACAATTTTACTGTCTTTCCAGTTGTGTAGCATTTGTTTTGGTTTAATGTTTTTATAGGGAGAAGTGATTCTAATGCTGTTGTCTGGCAAGTTATATCAGAGTAGCTCTTATGCCACTGGTCTAGGCACGTTAAGAGAATTCTTTTAGTTGTTCAATATATATTTTGGTTGTGTTGTGCAACTGATAAAAGAATCACAGAACGTATTTGGGGGTCTCACTGAATCTACCATAAAATGAACTTAAAGTAAAAATTTTACTGATAATCTAGACCATAAGCCCCTACTTGGAGTAATAAACCAAAGTGGCCTATTTTTGGGTGGAAGCAGGGGACTGAATCCAGGAGCGCTTTACCATTGAACTATATCCTCAGCACTTTTTATTTTATTTTATTCTTTTATTTTAAGACAGGGTCTCATTAGGTTGTTAGGGCCTCACTAAGTTGCCCAGACTCACCTCAAATTTATGATCCTCCTGCCTTAGCCTCCTGAGTTGCTGGTACTACAGGTGTGCACCACTGTGTCTGGCTCCAAACTGGCATTTTGAGTCCCAAAGAATTAATATGTTTTGAGGGCCAAATCCAGTAATTTCCAAAACGGTTGGAAATTTCCCTTTCTCTAATGAACAATCATCTTGCTGTGACTCCCTCTTGTGGTGATTCAAGTCTTTAATTTGGAAAAATAAAATCTATATATCTTTTTTTTTTTTAATTTTTGTTATCTACAATTCAAGTAAAAATTTACTAGACTGTAAATCTACTTCAGCCCAAAGGACTCCAATCACTGTGAATACCACTCCAACCCCACTACTCATTATAGTACCCATAATCATCTTGTCTGATTTCCTTCATGTGTAAGTCAAACCTAAGAGAACTTTCATGTAGGAGCCTGGCCTGCTTACCAGGGCCTCCTCCTGTGGAAGGTTATGGCCTCTAACCTTGTCTTCTTTGTCCATTTGTCTTCCCTTATTAACTTCATTGTTGTTAAACTTCTACTCCTCATGTCTTAATGGGGAACAGGTTTAGGTATGTGTTTAGCTATCATTTCTTCCCTAACCACTGGGCTAAATTGTTCTCCTCTCTTTATCAACTCCTTTTAAATCATTTTACCATAAGCTTTTTTCCTTTTCTACTTCCAGTAGTAAGTTCTTCCACAACAAAATGTAGATTATTTCTAAATTTAAAAATTATTTTTAACTGAGACATAAAAACATAAAAAAAGTCTAAATTTGGGGGGTATCATGTAATGTTTTGATGCACATGTAATGTTTACAGGTTAAACATACTGTCTCCTCAAACATGTTCAATATATATTGATGATGAAAGATATCAAAATCCTTTTTTTCTAGTTTTTAGTTTCTTATTATCTACTAATCACCCTCCTGTGCAATAGCACATAACAACTTCTTGCTTCATTTCTAAGTTTAGTTCTCATTGATTAACACTTCTCCATCATTTTCTCCCCTCCACATTCTTGAATTCTTGCCTAGGAGAAAGAATCAGAGAATGCCCTGAGAAAAAGGGCCACAGAATGCTGTTTTATCTCTTCATGGTTCTTATTTCTGGGGAATCTTGTCTGCAGAGACAAGACAATTCTAAGTTGATTTCTTTGGCTTCCTAAATTCTGAAACACAGACATTTATATATTTTCTAATTTCCAATCTTCTCAAAGAGAACACTGGCAGGCCACAAACATCTCCTTCATACCCAGAAACAAAGACATGCTTATCTTTTAAAGAAAAATAAAATATTTGTCATTAATTAAAAATTTCAAGCATTTTTTGTGTTAAAAGTTGCCATGCTTCTAATATCGTCCCATTTTGACTTATAAAGTGACCTTATAGACAAGAAGGCTGATGCCTGAAAATTTTGTTTTTTCATTTTGTAATTCACAAGTTTTCATTTTTTTTTTCTCATTGGCTTTTCCTTCTCAATTCACCCTCTCAATACACAGATTTGGGTTTTGGGATTTGGATATTTTAGTTTTATTTCTGCTTCCTTATTAATTATTTTTCCTGGTCAGTTTTTAAAATACAATTATTTAACTTGAATTTCTCATATGTGTCCTCTACATCTATATTCTACTTTATTGGTTATTGCATTTCTTTTTTGTTTTAGTCAGTTTTTTTTGTTGCTGTGACTAAGAGATTTGACCAGAACAACAGTAGAGGAGTAAAAGTTTATTTGGACACTTACGGCTTAAGAGTTCTCATTCCATATACATCCAGCTCTATTCCTCCAGGCTCCAGGTGAGGCAAGACATCATTGTGAAAGAGTGTGGCAGAGGAAAGCAGCTCACATGATGATCATTAAGCAGAGAAAGAGACTCTACTTGCCAGATACAAATATATACACCAAAGCCACACCCTAATTTCCATTTCCTCCTGCCTTCAGCCACCACTAAATTAATCCTATCAGGTATTAATTCACCGATTAGGTTAAGGCTATAACCCAATCGTTTCTCCTCTAAACCTTCTTGTGCTATCTCACATGTGAGCTTTTGGGGGACACTCCACATCCAAACCATAACATCTGTTCTTCTACTTTGAATTTTGGAAGAATTTTTCACCTCCCTTACTATATAGTTTAGTTAAAAATGTAAATGTTATGGTTTAGATATGAGGTGTCCCCCAAAAACTCATGTTGTGAAACAATGCAAGAAAGTTTAGAGGTAAGATGATTGGGTTGTTAAAGCCTTAACCTGATCAGTGCATTAATCTGCAGATAGGGAGTAACTGGGTAGTGACTGTAGGCAGGAAGGGTGTAGCTAGAGGAGGTGAATTCAGTGTTGGCATGCCTTTGGAGTTTAAATTTTGACCTTACAAAGTGAAGCTCTCTCTGCATCCTGGTGCCATTTCCAAACCCATTTTCCTCCATCACACTCTTCTAGCATGATGTTCTGCTCCACCTCGGCCTCAACACAATAAAGTTGGCTGTCTATGGACTGAGACCTCTGAATTGTTAGCCCCAAATAAACTTTTCCTTCTCTAAAATTGTTCTTGTCAGAGCAATTTGGTCACAGCTGTGAAAAAGCTGACTAAAGCAGTGAATAATAAAATATTAAGATGTTTTGTCTTTTACTTAATTATTCTTTAATGGGAAGAGATTTATCCCAGGAGTTTGCCAATAGAAAGGCAATTTGCATTGCTTATTTTCCCTTTTTAAGTCAGATAAAAAAACATTTGTTATAGCTAAAATGAGCATGTGGGATGATATTTCAGAGATATATCCAATGCCTGCACTTAGAATTCATTCAGCTGGTACAGCTCTACTGGGTTGAAGTGGGCAGTTACGTAACCTCCAATCTTGATTCTAGGACAATCATTTTGAAGGGCATACAAAACTGACACTTATTAGCATGAAGGCTACCAAAGTTCTTACTTTCCACTTCCTATATTGAATGCTTAGTGTATGTTAACTAAAAACTCGAAAAAAATATGCTGGTAATAATAAATCTTCTTCTCCTTAGCTACCTTTAATCCGTCAGTATTCCCATCCAATTTGTGTTCTAAGGTTTATTAAGAATTTCAATGTATAAATGACTATATGGGAGAGTAATATTGATGGACCACATCAAAAACCATTCTTAGACAAAATATAACATCCTTAATTTTATTGTCCGAATTTCTCATTGTTATGTAACTGGTTTTTTGAACAAATATGGAAACAAAAGGAAAAATCTTTTACATTTCTTTTATCTGGCAACTTGAATTAGAAGATGGAAGAGTATACTGGAAAGGACATCTTAATTTTTCTTTATATTCCATTGTTCTTTCTGTTATTATGGCTTTCTCCCACTACAAGAGAACTATCAATATTTTTTGATCTCTTCGGTGTCTTCACAGCTATTTTAATTAAACTTGACTCAAGAATTATTATATATAATTTTAAACTAGAAAACATTCCTATGATTATTATAGAGTTATAAAACTGTGGGTGCGTGTTCATTCTAATATTTTACTTTTAAAAAAGGCTATTTTAGAACTTTGTATAGCAGAATAACTATTTGAAAAATCAATGTTTAATTTTGCTCAGGTCTATTTCCATCATGTGGGAAAAAGCAATATGCCATCTCCCTATTATACATTTTACTTGTTAAATACATGTCCCTCTGGTGGAAAATAAAGCTCCTTGAGTAAACTCTTGTGATGAAACATGGTATTCACAATGTTCAAAACAGGGCCAACATGTTTTATCCCACAAAAGGAAATTCACTGGAGGAATTTGTTATGGTTTAGATCTGCAATGTCTGTCAAAACTCATGTATTGGACAATGTAGCAATGTTCAGAGGTGAACTTATTGGATTATGAGCTCTGATCTCATCAGTGGATAAATGCATTTGGTGGATTAATAATTTGAATTGACTACTTTGAAATGCCGAAAACTATATTAGTGGAGCCAGGCTTGAGGAGGCAGGTCATTGGGTAATGTGGCCTTGGTGACTATGTGTTCCTGGACCCTTCCTATCTCTAAATCTTTATCTCTGCTTTCCAACACCCATGAGTGGAACGGCCCTCTATTAACTTTCCACCATGATGTTTTACCTCAACTGTGGCCCAGATTAATAAAGTTGGCTGACCATGGACTCAAACCTCTGAAACCATGCGCCAAAGTAAATCTTTCCTCCTTTGTGGTGTTCCTGTGAGGTATTTTGGTAACAGTGATAAAAGGCTGGCACACCCAGAATTATAGTCTTAATTTCCTCTTCCTCGTCCACAATGTCTGGGACCACTGGAAAGAATTGCTAAGAATAAAATAATAAATTCCATTAGTGGTGTTGGGCACTAAGAAGATGACTTCTTTTTATCTGACAGTCTAAATTAACTGAGGAACTTAAATTCATTTTTTTTCTTGGTTTTATTAGTTTTTTTCAGAAATATAGGAGATAAAATTAGTATGTTAAGCAAATAACTTGCAATTTAAAATTTTATACAGAAATTTTATTCCCCCAAAGAATAGCCATTTTATTATATTGAGGAAAAAAAAATCCATTCATCCTCATTTCACAGGAAGAGGGTGAACAGAGTCTGTGTGAGAATTTTTAGATAATTTATACAGTTAAAACTTGCAGGGCCATTTTTAGTTTTAAATATTGTTAGAGATAGCTCCCAAATGGGAACACTACCGTGTATGATCAGCATATCGGATCTTCTCTACTTTTATTTTGTGATCATTCTTTTTGATTTAAATTCTATTTTATTTTACATAAGATCACAACATAAGATCTACTCTCTGAGTACATTTTAATGTGTAGAACACATTATTTTTGCTAGGGGTACGATGTGGTAAAGCAGATCTTTAGAACTTCAGTGTCTCCTTGTTTCTCTGCCCCTTTAACCCCTAGCAACCCATTCTACTCTGTTCTGTGAACTTCACTATTTCAGGTGCCTCAAAATGTGTAATAATGAAATATCTATGTTTCTGTGACTGACTTATTTTGTTTTGCATAGTGTACAGCTATGGCATATTGTAGCATTTCCTTAGTTTTTGTAATGTGTCAATAGTATCCCATTATGTGTGTTATTCTTCCTTTAACTTTGTCTTGCTTTCCCCAGATCAACAGCTAAGGCAGTGTAGTGCTTGTGTTCAAGTAACCCTTATTTTATTCAATAATTGTTCTAAAGTACTGTTTTATTATTAGCTATTGCTGTTAATCTTTTACAAATTAAACTTTATCATATGTATGTATCTATAAATAGAAAAGCATATACACTTAGTTATGCATGTATGTATACACGGTTTTCTATTCTCCATGCTTTTAACTCTCTACCGGGGAACTTGGAACATATGCCTTTGGGTTAAAGGGAGCTATTATTTATATATATATTTTACAGTTCATTTGTCTATAGGCATTTAGATTATTTCCATATCTTGGCTAGTGTGAAGAGAACTTCCATGGATATAGAGGGATCAAAATACTCTGGAGATCCTGATGCTATTCTTTTGGGTAAATACCCAGTAGAGGGATTTCTATATCTTCTGGTAGTTCTATTATTTAACCTTTTAATTGAACATTGGTAATATTTTTTACAGTTTCTGAATCAATAGCTTTCCCACTGATAATGTTCATGGGTTACAATTTCTCCATATCCTTGCCAACACTGATTTTTTAAAATAATTGCCATTCTGGCAGATGTTATGTGATATCTCATTGTGGTTTTGATTTGCAGTTCCCTGATGATTAGTGATAGTGCATATTTTAAAATATACCTATTTTTATATCTTCTTTGGGAGAATTTGAGTCCTTTATTTTTTTGCGGCAGGTCATTCATTATTTCCATTATCAATTATAAGACTTTATATATTTTGGAATGTAATCATTTATTAATATATATAGTTTGCAAGTAGTGTATTGCATCCTATAGGATACTTTTTTACTCCCTTGTTTTGTTGGTTTTGATTGTTTTGTTTGCTGTATGCTAGATTCTAGTTACATTTAGTGCCATATGCTTATTTTTGTTTCTGTTGCCTTTGCTTTGGGTGTCATCTCCATAAAATCTTTGCCAAGATCAATGTATTTTTCTCTTGTATTTTTGCCTAATGGTTTAATAGTTTGGGGTCTTATGTGTCTTTCATCCATTTAAAGGTATTTTTGTATACGTTGTGAAATAAAAGATTTTTATTTTTTTCAAGTGGATATGCAATTTTCCCAACACTGTTGAAGAGACCCTCCTCTTTATACTGCTTATACTTGATCCATTGTTGGAAATCAGTTGACCACATAAGTGTGAGTTGATTTCAGGGATCTCTATTCTATTCCATTTGTTTACATATTATCTTTATGCATTATCATATTTAATTATTGTGGTTTTTGAACATACATTGATATTAGAGATTGTGACATTTCCAGTTTTGTACTTTTTACTCAAGTTTCCTTTGATGTTTATTCTTTTGACTCCTTGTTAATATTTAGAACTGTTATTTTTATTTATATAAAAAGTTCCATTGGTATTTTGATATAGGTCTCATTAAATCTGCACATTGCACTGGGGAGTATGAACTTTTTAACAACTTTATCTCTTGCAATTCATGGACAAATCCTTCCACTATGTCTTATTTAAGTGCTTTTATCAATTGCTTTGCACTTTTTAAAAATACATATCTTTCACTTCCTTAGTTTACTACCAGATATTTTATCTTTTTTAAAAAATAATTTTGAGAAAATTTTAGTATTATTTTTAATTGATAATCATTACTGTAAACGTGGTACCACACTTATGTGGTACAATGTGAAGTTTTGATACATGAATACAATATATAATTATTAAACTAAGGTGATTAACACATGCATTGCCTCCCTTAAATATAATTTGTTATGGTAAGAAATTTGAAATTTACTTTTTTGGTTATTTTATTCATTATAGTCACCCTCATGTGCTGTAGATCTCAAAATTTATTTTTCCTGTCTCTCTGAAACTATGCATTTCAAACAACAACTTTCCTTCTATTCTTTCACACTCTACCCTCAAATCTCTGGTAAACATCATTCTACTCTCTATTTCAAAAGTTAAATTTTTCTTTATTATACATATGAGTGAGACAGTGTCATATATGTCGTTTAGTATCTGACTTATTTTATTTACCATAATGCTGTATAATGTATTCATTGTCTGGATGTAGACACACTCAGGACATCATCAGTGAATACTGGCTTTTTTGTTTGCAATCTTTCTTAGTAATTTGATTTTATTATCCTATTCTATTCTGGATTGCAAGATTTCTGTTGAAAAATATGCTGACAGATATATAGAAATTCCTTTGTATGTGAATATTTACTTTTCTCTTGCTGCTTTCAAGAGACATTTGAAATTTTGCCATTTAGCAATTTTATTATAATGTGTGTCACAGTGATTTTCTTTGGATTTATACTACTGGTATCCTTTGAATGTTTTAAAAATGTGTATCAATTTCCTTCCCCAGATTTGGGAATTTATCAGCTGTTATTTATTTGATTAATTTTTCTGTCTCCTCTGTGTTTCTTACCTTCCATAATATGTATGTTTTTCTTTGTGGTGATATCCCATATTTCCCTTAAAATTTCTTATTGTTTATTATTATTTTTTTTTTGCTTCTGTGGCTAATCTGTTCATAATAAATCTTTTTTTTTTTTTTTGGTGGAGGGGTGTTACTGGGAATTGAACCCAGGGGCATTTAACCACCGAGCCACACCTCCTGTTTTATTTTATTTTATTTTTAATTTTAAGACAGAGTCTTGCTAAGTTGCTTAAGGTCTTGCTTTGAACTTGCCATTTTTCTGCCTTTCTGCTGAGTTGCTGGGAGTATAGGCTTTGTGCCAATGTACTCTGCTAATGAACTTTTTTTTTTTTTTTTAATTTGCTGATCCTTCCTTCTGCTTGATCTAATCTGATGTTGATCTTGTAAAATTTTCAGTTAGGTCATTGTACTATTCAGTTCTCTGGTTTCTATTGGGTGTTTTTTAAATACTTTCTGTATCTTTTTGAAATTCTCAGTTGACATATTGTTCTCTTGAACTTGATGAGCTTCCTCGTAAGAATTATTTTTATTTCTCAGGTAATCATATTACTATTTCACTAGGGTTAATTTGTGCAGGTTTATCTTGCTTCTTTGGGACATCTTTACCTCATTCCTCATTTTCCTTATTTGTGTGTGTGTGTGTGTGTGTGTGTGTGTGTGTGTGTGTGTGTGTTGTTCTCTGTACATTAGACAAACAGGAATCTCTCTCATTCTTTATCATCTGGCCTTATACAAGAGAAGACCTCTAATAATTCAGGTAGTGAGAGATTCTGGGGGACTCTACAAAATCTTTTCCTCCACAGGAAGAAGCAGACAGCTACAGCTATGGTTGCTCTGTTTACTCTGTGTTAAGCCAAAGAGGTAAAAGGCAAAGGAGCTATAGAGTCTCAGCCCAAATTTCTATTAGCACTCTCCTCCAAGTGTTCATTCTTTTGTTAATCCAAGGTTAGGGTATTTGATACACAAATAACCTTTTTATTTCCCCCAAATAAAAGCTGAGGGCTCTGATTTTTCACACACTTGTTCTGTGCTAAGCAGAGAGAAGCAATGGCATCTACCAGTCCAAGCCCCTGTCTTCTCCAGATAGTTAGACTGTTCCAGATCCATCAGAACTCCAAAAGAGGTAAGGTAAATCCAGTGCCTTGAGAATATCCTCAGAAAATTTAGGGCACTTACATGAACCAACCCCTTTTCTCCCATGGGTGAAACTGGGAGGGAGATTATCTGATCATATAGCACTGCTCTGTGGGGGAGGGTCTCTGATTAGAATGTGTCCCAATGATTCATAGCAATTTTAGTGAGCCTAGTTTATAAATTGCCTGGGTTTTATGAGCCTAAATAAAGTTCCAGTTTTTCATAAAGGAAATTTGTCAGTGAATTTTTGCTGAATCATTTTATTTATGAGAGAAAGAAGAGTGCAGATCTTCATACTCTACAACTGGGTACTTTCAATGATTCTTATATTAAGTTTATTTATTTATGAAAACAGGGATAAGAAAAATGATATGATGAATGTATCATTGTACACACTCATGCATACGTATGTATGCCTTCATATACATTTATATGACTGTATGTGTGAAGGTTATCTAAGAAAGACATTAAAGATGATAAAAGAGATCATAAGGAAGGTTGCATTTCTGGATATTATAGCCATGTTAGAAACACTTCTAACTTATAATTTATCTGATCATATCTCCATCATACATTTAGAAATTTTTTTGGTTTTGATTTTATGATTACGTTGCTATGTCAATACTGTAGTTGATTCTGTTACAGATAAACATAGCAAAGTTTTGTTTCTTTCATCTTATTACAAATGAGCACTTTGTGGCATAAATCAGTCAATACATGGCTATGGATCATTGCTCATTGACATTTCCGTGTGACATTAACCTTAAAATAATCACCTTGAAACAAAAGCCAAGCTGTGCAAAACCAGATGGGAACTAGATTTTTAAATAAATTCTTCTAAGATTTAATATATTCTTTCCAGATTTGGCTTATATTTATTTCATAAAACACTACAAAAAATGCTCAGGAATTTAAATTTTGACAAGTCACTCAGTGACAGAGAGACTTGACAACTTTAAGTAATTCAATTATCACATTGTAACAAATATTTCCTATATAGAATTTTCCCTTCCAATTTTTTGTTGTTTTCTTTACTAAATAGTCCATTTTTGTAATTCTAAGTGTTTTTAAGTCCTTACACACTCTTCCCACCAAAATTCATAATGCATTACATGATAACACTCTATTATCTTAGAGATTTGATTAATTTGAAAATTGAATGTGTTTTTCAATTTTGATGCCCTATTCTTCCATTAGTCAGTTTATCCTATAAATTCTGAGCTAAAAGCTACTCTATTTGCATATTTTAAATCATAGGAATATTACCAGAATATAAAATCTGAGATTAGAATCATGAGTGTGACTCTTGCTGAGAGGCAAAAACTACTGACCTTATTCACCCATGTACTTGCTGATTGATTTAATACAATTGAATTTATGTCACACAAAGATGATCATATTTTGGCCATATTAGCATCATTCTGATTTGTGAAAGAAAATAATTGATATTTTCCTCCTCTTTCTTAACCTAGTAAAATGCATAAATACTTAAAGCAAAGAGTATTTTAAATGTATGGATAGTCATAATAATAGTTGAAAGAAATAATGCTATTTTAATAGTCCCTGCTTACCTAATGCAATCTAGTCATGAAAGATAATCTTCTTATAAACTCAATCATAAGGGATCTGAAAAGCAGATGATTAAGATGATTTTAAAGTATTTCTTAGCCATGTGGGAATGTGTGGATTGGTAGAACCACTACTGACATAATGATGAAGTAAAATTCCATACCTATTTTTATTTGAAAGAAAGAGAAGGACAGAAGAATGGGAAAATGTGTAAGCTGGCCAACAACAGGGGCTGGAAAATAGGTGGGGATTTATGTATAAGGAACAGTTTTAGGTTCAGGCTGCTTTTAACATTAAGAATGGCATGGAAAATTAAGTCTATTTTTGGAGCAAATACTTTCTAATTTTTAAAAAGATGGCATTGAGTTCATACCATAGGTTTACTGAATCTATTCCCCTGCAACAGTAGCTAGACTAAGAGGAGTTCACCTTTAAAAAAATGAAAATAAAAAGATAATGATTCTGATCCAGCTTCTATATTGACTCCTAACAGTTATTAGAGAGAAAGAAAGAAAGAGAGAGAAACAGAGAGAGATGGAGGGAGGCAAGCATACCTCTAATTGAAAAAGAAGGCCTTTAGTACATAGTATACAATCCAAACCAAGAGACCAAGATTGTGAAGTGGCAAGTCAGAATTAACAACTAGAGTTTGAAAATAATTAATATCTTGTGTTGAAATTCAATCAGAGAAAATGTTTAAAAGCAGTTAGTAATATACAAAACAGTGGAATTCAAATCATATTTTACCAGCATTATTAACAATGTGACCCAATTTAAACTACCTACACTCTGAAACTCATCGTTCTTATATGAAATGAACATGTTGTGGACCTCACAGATTTTCAATGGTTACATGAGACAAGGCCTGCTGAAGTACTTGGCTCAGCAACTGTACATGGCAGATTCTAGTTTTTGTCATTTTTATTATCAACACTATAATTATGATGTCTGCATTTGCATGACAACTTATAAGTCTAGAAACATAAAGGGATCATGGTTTCAAACTTAAACGAAAGAAGCACATTAACAACCCAATCTATCAATCAGACTATGTCAGAAAATGTGCTAAGACCAGAGGATAAACAATAGTGCAGATTACAGTTTTACCACGTGAAGCATGGCAAAAGCATGATCCTCAAAAAGAGGATGTTAGGTATTTTCAAACTCATGAGGGGGACAGAGCAGAGGTAGAGAAAAAAAAAAAACTAGTCAAAGGTTTTTTGAATGTAGTATAACTCAGGAGCAGAAACAAAAGGAATACAGATTGTGGTTATGATGAAGTGACAGAATTAGGAATGTTCTGGTGTGATTGATCAACTGTAAGATTCTTGAAGTGCTTCTTGATTAGGAACAGAATTGATTAAAACCTTGATGCAGGTCCTAGGCAATCATTAACAACATTAAATCTTCATAGTTATTGAAATTTTAAGAATGTTAGGATAGGGAGCCATGCATATTACTGTGGGTCTAAATTTTGAAAGCATTTTAAAATCGACTTATTTGTTTCTTGAGAATCTTCAATACTGACTTTAGCCAAGTGATCCTGTCTTTTGAAATGCTTTCTTTATGGACCTCTTTGTTATTTTTTCCCCTCCTTCCCTCCTTCCCTCCTTCTCTCCTTCTTTCCTTCTTTCCTTCCTTCCTCTCTTCCTCTATTTCACTCTTTTTTATTTTAAGTTTCTGTTATAATAGGAATGATCTGTATATTTTGCTTCATCTTTCCATTTTCTTTCCTAAGAATTTTGAAGAAATATCAAGGAGAAAATAGTATTGTCCTAATATTTGACAAAATTACATAATTTTAGGCATTAAAATATAAATACAGAGCTGATGAATATGTTGCTTGTCTGAATATATTTAATGGTGTGTCTGTGAGTTTGGAAGACAGACTGTCATGTAATGAATGGAGATGAAGAAGTTATAAATGTTCCCTATGTAAGTAAATGAAGAAGTGACATCACAGATATATGAAAATAGAGAAGTGCAATTATAACATTTTGAATATATTTCATCAAGTCTTCCTTTTTATTATTTTTCTAGTCTTTAACCCCATTTTATAAAGCAATTATAACATTTTGAATATATTTCATCAAGTCTTCCTTTTTATTATTTTTCTAGTCTTTAACCCCATTTTATAATAACTCATATGATTCCTAAAATTCAGAACACTCAGATATATGTCTTTAGTTATATCAAAGAACAAGTGAGGTACAAAATAATGTATTCTATTTTATATTTGATCTTTAAAAAACATCTACAAGAGATGAAGTAGGAAGTGGTAGCTATATAGTAGAAAAGTAGCCTAAATAATTTGTACATGCAGTACAGAGAAGAGACAATTTTAAGAAAATTTCTAGGATTCAATTCTTTTAATCTCTCATTTTTCTAAATAACAGATAATTTGGCAATTTATGATAGTATGCAATAAGAAAGTAACTGCTTAATAAAATGGTATTCTTGAATGACATAAAATGGCAATGATATCTAACATTATACAAAAAATCATAATGAATCAGATATTTTTAGATGAGAAAAAAGGCAATACAACAATGACCTAATCTGTCAATCTGCATAAGGAAGTTGTTAGAATGGAAAAAATTACATTAATAAAAAAGAAAAGGATTTAATATAACTGTTTTATGTACAAACAAATGCAATGTTAGCCAAGAGGGTGTGGGGACATTAGTACGTAAGAACTAGTGGCGAGGAACTGGAATTTAAATGCCCAATGCTAAGTATAAGAAATGGTCTGATCCTACTCAAAGTGTGGCTTGAATAAAACAATTTTTATAAATTAAGAATTTTCAGAGTATTCATCATATCAAAAGAAGTTGAAAATATTTCATCACTGGTTCAGTTATATTATAAGGAAATTGTCTTATTCCTCCAACTTTTTCAACTTCAGGTTGAAGAAAAATATCAGTTGTAAAAATTACAAAGCTTAAATCTCTGTCATCTGAAGGTGCAGCATATATATTTCTATTATACCTGTGGTATGGGACTCTTAAACAGAAATAAAATAGCAAAGAGTCAAAAACCTCATAATCAGCTAGAACACCTGAGAAAATATACTGCAAAACTCTTCAACAAAGACTTTTCTAAGCTCTGGGCACATAAGCCTCCTTTAAAAATATAACCTATGCTGATAATAAGCTAAAAAAGAATTATAATCTATTGAAAGGGACAAGTCACGAAAATGGAAAGTCATCTGCCATAGCAAGCAAAGTAATCAGGAACACAGATAAGGAGTTCCATCTGAAAGACACTATAAAAAGTCCATTTAAAGTAAAAAAAAAAAGAGAGAAGGGGAATTGTACAGAAGATGGAAGGAGACCCTCATTGTTATACAAAATTACATATAAGAGGATGTGAAGGGAATGGGGAAAAAAAAGAGAGAAATGAGTTACAGTAGATGGAGTAGAGAGAGAAGATGGGAGGGGAGGGGGGATAGGAAGAGGATAGAAAAAGCAGCAGAATACAACAGACACTAGTATGGCAGTATGTATAAACGTGGATGTGTAACCAATGTGACCCTGCAATTTGTACAGGTGGTAAAAATAAGAATTCATACCCCATTTGAATCAAATGTATGATATATGATATGTCAAGATCATTGTAATGTTTTGAGCAAACAATAAAAAAATAAAAAAATATTTTAGTAAAATCATGAAATTCAGAAAAAAAAAGTAGGGGCTCTGCTGTGGCTCAGTGGTAGATCACTTGCCTAGTACGCATGAGGCACTGGGTCAATTCTTAGCACCGCATCCAAAAAAATAAACAAATTAAATGAAGGCATGTTGTCCATCTACAACTATTAAACAAAAAGTAAAAAATACACTGTGGAATCCAGTTTTCAAATTATTTCTGTGCTTTGAACTCGTTTAAACTAGAAAGAAAGGTTTAACATGATGAGATCCAATGTGATTCCAAGAAGTTTAGAATGGTATTTTTTTTTTAGAAATCATGGATATAAAGGACTAGATTAGTTAACATTTAGTTCTCCAAAAAGTTGCAAAGTGGATGGTGATATTTAAAGATCTATAAACTAATTTTTGCAAGTATGAAAACCTACTAGTGCAAATAAGTAAAATCTCCAATGTTCCGTTGTAAAACACTTTCATTGGGAGGATGTGTAATATGAAGTCATCACATTACATTGACAACAAAAATGTTAAGATGGTCTTGAAAAAAGTAGAGCTGTAAGGCAAAATGTGTTTTATATTATATATTCTGAAATTTTACATAACACTATCTGCATAAAAGAAGGGTGTCCTAAAGTCTGCAGGCATTAAGAGAAGTATCAATGGATTAGGAAACTGAAAAAATTAAAAATATTTTATTGTACCATAGGAAAGAAATAAGCTATTGATACTTTTATAATATAAATATTTGTTTATAAATACTTTACAAACAGTTTAAAAATAATTAGCAATTTTAAAAAGTTTAAATATTAAGAGAAAGATAATAGGTACAGTAAAATGGCAATTGGAATTTCTAGAAAATAAAGACATTAAAATGTATGTGCAGAACACTAAACATCATTTTAGATAAAATCTGTTATTTAAAATATCTAAAACAGAAATGAAATGAATACATTCAAGAAAGATTTAGAGATATAAAGGACACACGAGAAGGGCAAATGTATATCTGATTGGAAGAACTTTATCCAGGAATTTAAGAAAGGAGATATCTCTAACTATACATATAATAGAAATTAGATGATAGAACCAGAGATAAATAAAGTGAGAAAGGAGAGAGGAGCATACAAAGAAAGGGAAGGGATTTGAACAGCATTATGATTTAAATTAAAACAAAATGGATGAGGTAAATACTTTTCTATGAGGATTTACAAATTATCATAAAATGTCCAGAGGGAGAACAAGGGACTTTACAGATTTATAACAATGAAAGAAACCCAATCAAAATGTTAAGTAACCCCCCTCCCCAAATGCTTGAAGGTATGATTTACCAAAATTATCAGGGAATAAAAATGTCTCTCATATAGATATTCTCCTAGAGATTAGAAGGAAATGAAAACACAGTTGGTTGAGCTATCCAATTCAGGTTTAAGGGCAATTGTACTTCTATAGTGCCATATCTAAAATCTCTTGAGTTAAATATGTTTAGAAAATGTCATTGTCTTTATTTAGAGTGGCCATGTGTATTTATAGACTATGCAATATTCTCAATCAGGTGTAGCCTGTTTACAAAACTAAATATTAATATTTCCATGGCAGAATGTATGACTATTCAAACTAAATTTTATAGACTTTTACATGTGTTACTATTTATTCATATATTGTATTTTGATAAATTGGCAAATGAAATACTAGGATAAATATAAACTTTAAATACTAGAACTTATTTTTAAGGCCCATGTTCAGTAAAATTCCTAACATATGATGATCCAAACTACATTGTATCTGTATATAGATATATATGCTTATATGTAAGATTTTTTTTTTTTTTTGGTGCAGCTAGGGATTGAACCCAGGGCCTTGTGCATGCAAGGTAAGGACTCTACCAACTGAGTTATATCCCCAGCATATATAAGATTTTTTACAACTGTTTGAAGCTATTGGAGATGAAGTTCTATTATTGCCATTGTGTTCAATCTGGAGTTGGACATCCCTTTATGATTGTGGAATAGGATTCTTAGGGGCAGAATAGCACAACAATAGTTGTTTTAAAAGCCTTTAAAAAGGATATTCCATTGTTATCTGGCACATTAAGATGGTCTTCTAAGCTCTCTGTCTTTAATTGAGTAAATGGCCATGGGTCTCTTGCTCCCTGATAATTGTAGGCTGTTCAGGGGAAAAATTAAAAGAACACACATTTTCACTGTATCATCAACAGTGATTTTATCACCTGCGTTTACATTATGATTTTCATGAGTAACTTATGCCTATATTCATTTAACAGCAGTAGAATAATTTCCCCATCATACAGAGAAAACATAACTAATATCTCACTATTGATGTTTATCATTTTTCTTATCAGCTTCTGATTTACATTTTCATCTGATAAACTCTTAGAGTGACATGGTTTGATATTCACTTCTCATTAATGAAGTTCCATTTTCAGTTTCAATTTCAAATATCATTATGGGATAAATTTTGCACTAAGCATTTGTTGATGTTGGTTTACTAACATTAGCATTTATTTGCTATAAATTTATTATACATGAGTATTATTAAGGATGAATTATTTCAGGAAATAATGATTCTTCATCTTTATTCACTGCAGGAAGTGTATGAAGAGCAAAAATGAATATGATTTATAATACAATTTGATAGAGGTTACATTTTTTATGAAAAACATGTGTGATATCATTTAGGAGCTGAAAAATAAATGCTGAAATCTTAAATTTTCACCAAAGAATAAAAATTAGAAAAGGGGTGAGAGATAAATTCTTTTCCTTTACTGTTTTTCAGATTAAGTTATAATTTATATATGACAAAACTCTCCTTTTTAAGTGTGCAATTCTACAAGTTTTGACAAATGCTTGTAGCCATGTGACCACAACTAAAATCATCCCCCCACACCTCACAGTGCCCCTTCGTAGGCAGTCCTCTCCATGGACCACAGGAAACTTCTGTATGAACTTCAACAATAGTAATTTTACCTTTCATATCAGATCATATATATCCAATCATATAGTATATAATTTTAAAATGCTGGCTTCTTTTACTTGGCACAATACAGATTCATCTGTGTTTTCTGACAGTATATTAATTTTTTCTTAAGCTCACAGTTATCACTTTCCTTTTTTGCCTGATTAATAGGATCTTAGATAAAGAACAAAATATTAAGATTTCAAATTGATTTGAAACAAATATTCAGAATTGAACAACTATAGCAAGTCTGTTACATATGTGTACATATACAATGAAATACGCAATGTGAGAAAGTTTGTGAATTTACAGTACAAGTTGATCACTTTTAACATTGAAAATTGTCAGCCTTAGAGAATGTATATTAAAATTTTCCCATCGACCTCACTATAATCAAAATTATTCATCTTTGCTTTCCAATTATGTTGTTATTTCTTACCAGTATTACTGTAAGTCCATTTTTCAAGATGAACTAAAAATTCCAAAAGTGTTATTCAATTATTGCACGAGAAGTGGAATAATACAATTATTTCTTTTGTATCATGAATACTGTTTCAAATTTAACATGAGAGAGCAAGAAGGAAGGAGGATAGGAGAGAAGTCACTGAGTTTTGAGGTTTGCTCTTCATGTTATACTTAGGTTTAGATAATTTATATTTTATTTATCAAAATTTAGTATTGCTAAGACTAGAATTTTTATAGCATCAAATATATAAAATATTTAAGAGTTAATGTATAAAAAAATTGAGAGCCATTACAGAAGACCAAAATCGTAGATCAAACATGTTTACATACTGGAATTTCTAGTTAGCAAAAATTCTAATGCTCCATAATTTATTTGTATATTTACTAGAGTAGCATTAAAAACCTCAACAGATTTTTGTGGAACTGACATGCTGAATCATCTAAAAATTATAGGGAAATGCAAAAAATAAATAATGCCAGCTCAGTCATGAAAAAGAATATAATAATTACATTATCAGATGCAGATATCAAACCTAATAACAACAGTACTGAAGATGTTATAATGGTCAAAGACAGAAAAATAGACACAGAACTCAGAAATAGATCAACACATCTACAGAAAATTGATAAAGATAAGGTTGTACTTCAAAGCAGTGGGGATAGCATTTTACCAAAAAAAAAAAAAAAAGCTAATATAATAGGATATCCATGTGAGAAAAAAAGTGTACACTTAACTCACACATAAAGTATAAATTCTATTGGGATTGCAGATTTAAATCTTAAATTTAAAATGTTTCAAATTAGAATAATGTGATAATATAGAAAATTACCTGTAATACCTTATGACAAAGGAAAACTATTGAAAGAAGAGGTAAAAACCTCTAAACAAAAATAAATGTCATGACATGGACTATTAATATTAAAACATCAAGAGAGACCTTACATGAATGAGAGAATGAACTTGCACTTAGAAAATATACACAATATAAATTTCTGCCAACCAACTGCAAAAAAGAGAGATAAGTAGGACTAGAATAAGTACTTTATATGTGAAGAAATGCAAAAGGCCCATAAACACAGGAAAAATTATCAGTACTCTTGATAATCAGAACAATTTAAAATAAAAAGGCATGCTACTACTACTCACCTACCAGAATGGAAAACATTGAAACATGCAATGGTAAGTATGGACAAAGTTGTAGGCACTGAGTGCCTTCATATTCTGATCATCTGTAATTGCTTCAATCACCAGACCCCCCTTACAAAAAATAAAGTTTCATGTTATTTAACAAATATTAAGAAAGAAATTCTCTGATCTAGCAATTTTTCTCCTAAATGCATTTGCAAACTATTTGCCTATGTAAATGATTTATAACATATGGAAATCATATGAATAATTGTTTTGTTTGTATTTTTGTTCAAAATATTCAGATTTGGCAAAAATATGGATATATTCCATTAACAAAATGGGTAAATATAATGCTCTTGTCATGAATCACATGTTAAATGTCCCTGGAAATTTCATGTGCTTCAGGCTTGATCCAAAGCTGATAGTGCTGTTGGAAGGTGGTAAAATTCTCAGAAAGGGGTGCTAGGGAAGTTAGGTCATTGGGGGCATGCTCTTTAAAGGATATGGGGACCCTGGCCCCTTCCTCTCTCTCCTTTTTTGCTTTCTAGTTGCCATGAGGCAAGGAGATTTGTTTTACCAAGCACACCCTGCCATGATGTTCTACAGGCCCCTAACCAAAGGAATCAGCCAACAATGGATTGAAATCTCAGAACACATGAGCCAAAATAAACATTTCCTCCCTTTCAGTTATCTCAGATGTATTTTTACAGCTACCTTTAGTGTGTGTGTTTGTGTGTGTGTTTATGTGTTTCTAGGCTTAGAACCCAGGGCCTCACCTATCTATCCTGGGCAAGCTCTCTACCAATAAGCTAAAGCCTCATCCCCTAAATATTTTTAAATACCAGGAATCTTTACTTTCTTTGTGTGTGGTTCTAAGGATTGAACTCTGGGCAAGCAGTGAACAGTAAGCTATACCCTAACTATTCTTTTAAGAATTTAGTTATTTAAACTTTATTCACTTTTACCTATTTATTAATATACAAAAAAGACTGAAAGATTGTATCGTGTTGAGCAATTTTTATAAATTTGTATAAATTCAAAGTATATTATATTCTTTAATTATCCTAAAGCTAAAATTTTTTTTCCCTAATATGTGTTTTTCTTCATGTTATTAGGTAATGTCTTTCTTCTTGGATAGTATAAAGCCATTTATCTTATGGTTATGGAAACTTAGAATTGTTCCAGTTAACCTAAATATCAGTAGTAGTACATCACCAGATTTTTATAATTTGAAAAACTAATTATGAAAAGCATACTTAACATATCTATAATATTCACAATAGTCATTTGTAAATTCACCCCCTTCAATGTATGTATTCCTGTTTCTTTCTTTATGGTAATATATAAAAATATTACCCAATTTTGACGATGGATTGAAAAAATTATGATAAGCCTGTACCTTTCAGGAAATTATTCTTCCAAGTAATGATTAAATATGGGATAGAGTTTTCAAAGTTTGACTTTGTGCCTATATATTTAAGTTGCTTTTTTCTTTAGAACTTCATCTGTGTATGTTTTATTTCTATTTCTGTTCAATTTTTTTAGCCATTTTTAAAATTAAAAACATTTTACTTTTAAAAACAACTTGAGAATTTTTTTAAAGAGAGAGAGAATATTTTTTAATATTTATTTTTCAGTTTTCGGTGGACACAACATCTTTATTTTATGTGGTGCTGAGGATGAAACACAGTGCCCAGCGCATGCCAGGCAAGCGTGTTACCGCTTGAGCCACATCCCCAGCCCACAACTTAAGAATTTTAATGGTAGCTCTTCTAATCACCTTGGTGCTGTCATGTGAGCTTCTGTGTTTTTGTGTACCAGTATGCCAAGGAGTTCTCATACCTTTGGTCTTAAGCATTTCTTATGGTGGAATGGAACATTCCTAGATTGTATTCAAAAGTGAATTGACTGAGATAGGTAATAGAAGTTAAGAAGGTACTAAAATAGTTGCTGAAAACTAAAACAAATTCGTGCACGCACACACACACACACACACACATATATATATATAGTGTGTGTGTGTGTGTGTTTGAATTTGTGTATCATATGATCTCATTTCTTAATTTGGTTGATTTCTGTGGTAGGCTTAGCTAAATAAAATTGTATTCAAAGTCATCAAAGAAACAAGAGCATTTTGAGTAGAGAATGAGAAACTGTCTCAAATAAAGAGGAGCTGACTTTCCTGTTTCTATGCCTCAGGCTATTGGCAATTTTGAAATATCTACTCATTTACTGCATTAAAATTTCTCTGAAAAAGGAGACACAAGATACACATGTATTTCAAAGATTTTTCTGTTCATAAAATTTTCCAAAGTTCCAAAAAGAAAAAGTAGCATACAATGCCATGACAGCAATATTAAAAGAATCTAAACTAATTCCAGTACAATGGCCCAAATCCCAGATTGTAGTTTTTCTTAATGCCATTAGAGGTTTGATTATTAACGAGTTGAGTTCTCAGACTGAGGAACTGTACAATTCCATCTGCCCTGAGCTTGAAGAACTCTGAAATTCTCTGTTCCTGACAAAGATGACAAAAAGGTTGCTCTGAGCAGCTCATATGTCTATATTTAATGTGTGTGTAGCGGGGATATTTTTTAATGTTAGCCATCAAATGGCTGTTTTTCTACAAGGACTGTCAGTATAAGCTACTAGAAAGAATAGAATTGTCTCTAGTGCAATGTGATCATGGTGTTGTGTAAAATCTTTATGTTATGTACATGAAATGAATGCATAAGAACCAGAGGAAGCGCATTTGAAAATGTTATTTAAAAGGTCAGTAATACATAGATTAGAATGGGTGCAACACTGGTTCCCTTTTATAGGTTTTCTTTTCATAAATCGATGACTGCTATTTGTAGAATACCATGAGAGCTTTAGTTAGGCTACTCCTTTCCACACCTTGCCTAGGATCAGGTGTACATAAAGATGTGAAATAAAATCTGTTCTTACATGTCTTTTTTTTTGCTGTGCTGATAGCATTGTCTTTAATTTATTAAAAGGATAGCTTCTTGAGTAGCACTTGCAGTTAGCATTTTACATCTCCCATCACATTTTGGACGTTTCAATTTGCATAGATTGAGTGATTGTTTAATTTTGAGAAATTAAGCTATCGCTTTTAACTTTCATTTCACATGAATCACTTTTATAGCTAAATGGTGAAAAGGACAAATGTAATAAATGCTTGGAGAAAAGGCAGAAGGTTCTTATTTCTGTTCTTGTAAGTTGCTGTTTGACAAAATATCAGTAATGAAGGCAGGCATATTAAGCCAAAAATATCTATGTTTCAATTATTTCAAATATATATATGTGTGTGTGTGTGTGTGTGTGTGTGTGTGTGTGTGTGTGTGTGTGTATGTATATATACAAACAAAAAAGTTAAAGCTCATTTTTAAAATAACTGTCTATATTTCAGATATGTAGTTGAAATTAGCTGAATTAATATTTTAGAAGGATGGTTAAAATGAATAACAATAATGTTAGCCATAATTTATTAAACATTCTAGATGACAAGAGCTATTCTAGGTGCTTGATATGAATTATTCCTAATACTAACGGGAATCACACAAAGTGAATGGATTTAGCTTCATTTCACAATTATGGAAATGTAAACTTAGAAAATGTAAGTAATTTATCTAGGGGGTATAGCAAAGCTGATTGAAAACTCAAGTTAACTTTGCCAAAACTCCATGTTTTTACCATTGCATAATAACAGAAGATGACCCTATACTACATTAAACAAAATAACCACCCTGTGTCACTCAGGAAAATGAGTGCTAAGATTGAGATGAAGTAGATGTTTTTTAAGAAGAGTACTTTGGGGTTTAGTCAGCAGCCTGGGCAGTGTGCTCAAGGCAATATTTCAAAGTGCTGTATGCCCAAAGGGTACATAGAGCTTCTCAGGGTGTACTGGTTTGTGAATCCTGTTCTTATTGAGACCACTTCCTCAGGAGATTAGAGGTACCAATAATCGGAGTGAGGAAAAAAAAGGATATGGTGTTGATGAATTTCCCAGAAGGGTCTATTTGGATTTACATAATATGATGCTATATATCAGCCTAAGTATAAGTTACTCTTCTGATTCCAAAGGAGATGAGAAAAGCAGTGCCTATAACTTACTAACTTGTTTTTCTTAGTCTTAGCAAGCAAACCATTATTGCAAGGACTGTTAAATGCTAAGATAGATAGCAAAAGGAAGTTTTATGCCTGCTTCAATTGCTTTATAATTTTGCAGAATAATAGTCATTGGCTGCCTTTTCCCTAAATTTTGAGTGCAGTGCTATGTGCTATTTCAAAAAACAGGCATAATAAATGACTCCTTTAGCTTTATGATTCTTATTCTAAAAATTTCCAACCATATTTTTCCTTTTATCTATTAATTATTAAACATGATAAATATAATGTGAAATGGTGAATAAGATTGTGTGCACAGTGAAGGAAATTTGCAAAATCAGAAGTCCCTTCTTTAACTTCTTATTATTCTTATTTAGTGTCTGTTGAAATACAAGAGATGTAAAATGTGGTGAATATGTCTTTTATATATTGAGTTTAACACATTACAAAATATTCTGTCTGTACAATTATGGTCTCAGTTTTTAATCAGCAGAAGGATTATTAGAGGATAGGAATCAGAGTGAAAATGTTCACTAAAAAATTAGACACTCCCTTGCCAAACAAATCGTAAACAGAGGCCAAGCCATCAATAAAAATATCTTCTTTTTGTTCTATTGGCATATACATAAGATGTTAGAAAATCAGCCCAAGTTTATCCTTGTCACAAACATGACTCCCGTGTTCAAACGTGTCTATGTACTTTGTTTTCCTCTGACACTGTGACTGCCGACTGCCTCCTGTCATTTCTCCCTCACAACCCAGGCACCTGACAAGATGATTCCTGGATCCCTGAGAAGTCTCTGATTGTGTTTCTCAACAAAACTTTAATGCTAAAAGCTTGTAGATCCCCATGGGGGGAAATAGGGAGCTCAAAGCTGCAACAAGGCGCAAATGTAAAAAGAATCATTTCAAAAAAATAATCCTATGACTTGCATGAATTATCAGCTCCTTACTTCTCTAGGATGTGGGTTAGCTCCAGTCACCTGGTTGCTTTCATTATTTATTGAAAAGCACCGTAGGGAGCAATGTGTTGCTCCCCACAGTGTTATCCAATAGATAATGAATTAATGAATACAGGAACGAAGAGATTTGTGCATTAGTAAGGAAGAAAAAGATATTTCTGTGTAGCCAAGAGGCCAGGGGCAAAAAAATAGAAACAAAGCAAAACAAAACAAAAAACCATAAAACCAAAAAACTAGTGAATTAAGAAGGAGTGATTTTGTTCCTATACCTTGCTTTGTAATCTTACCTAACAAAAGAAGAGAAAATAACAATCCTACTATCAAAGAGGTCATACGGATAAGGCTAAATTGTCACCTTTTGTATCTTTATAGTGATCTAGTGAAGTTATATAATGAGAATAGCATTATACAAAATAGTTTTAGTTTAATAAAAGTGAAAATAAATAGCTCATGAATTTCAAGTCATTTATGTAAAAGCCAATGGAGTTAATTGCTGAAATGATGGCATTTGCAAGTAAATGGATGGAACTAGAGAACATCATGCTAAGTGAAATAAACCAATCCCCAATACCAAAGGCAGAAAGTTTTCTCTGATGCTGATGGTGATTCAAAGTGGGAGTGGAGGGCCATATGGAAGAATTAAGGAACTTTGGATTGTGCAGAGGGGAGTGAAGAGAGGGGTGGAGCTGTGGGGAGAGAATGATGGTAGAATGAGATGGACATTATTCCCTATATAGTGTGTGATTACACTATTGATGTTACTCTGCACCATGTGCAGCCAGAGGAATGAGAGATGGTGCTCCATTTGTGTAAAATGTGTCAAAACACATTCTATTGTCATGTATAACTAATTAGAACAAATTAAAAACAAAAAATAGAAGGGAGACCAGTAGAATAGAAGAAGGGGATCAGGGGGAGGGAAGAGAGGGAATGAAATTGATCAAATTATCTGTTTTATTGTGTGCATATAAGACTATTACAACAAATCCCACTGTTATATACAATTATAATGTGCCAAAAAAGGGGGGAAATATCATTTAAAATTTCTAATATATTGTCACTATTACACTTAATATACAAAGTACCTTTTTTGAAAATTGGCCATCAGGGAAAATTTAATAATGGTATTCCTTTACAAATAACTTCTTATGAGGCTGAACATAAGAATAGTACTTTCTGAGGCTACCTTTCCTTCCTCAGAACAGGGAGACTTGCTTCTCAATATTAAGAATTTTGAAATGATTTTAGTAATAAATGAGCAAATGGATACCATGTGTGGTATACACATTTACAAGACGGGTCAGTGTGCACTTACATAAACCTTAACACAATGCGTACACACACACTTGGGAAGGGCATATAAAACTTGTTTATGGAGTCAGTTAAGAGAGTAAAAGAAGCTAAAAATAATTTTCAGTGAAAATCCAGCAGCTTGGGAGGCCACAGCAGAAGAATCAAAAGTTCAAAACCAGCCTTAGCAACTAAGTGAGGTTCTACACAATTTAGGGAGACCCTATTTCAAAATAAAAAACAACCAAACTAAAAAGCCTGGGGATGTGACTCTGTGGTTCAGTGTCCCTGGGTTTAATGCCTGGTACTAAAAATGAAACAAAACAATAACAGGAATTAAAGCAAAATTATTAAAAATTTTGAAAGTCTGCCATTGCAGTGATGAGGTGTGCTAAGACAGGATGATGAATCCAAAAGGCAAATCAAGACTATCAGGAGGAGCATGTTGGGCACAACACAGTTCTTACAATGCAATTTGTTAAGTGCTACAAATTAAAGAAAGTTAATTTACATGAAAGTTTTAAAAATAAACTTAAGCACATATAAATAAAGAATCATCAATTCCACTGCAGTAAATATGTATATAGCTAATATTAACTGAAACATTTCCATTATAACCAAGCCCTCTTCACCCTGCCTTTAATTATGCTATAGTGAAAATAATCCACGTTACAGAGGAGGAGAGAACAGACTCACTTTGTGACCTTGGGTCACAGTCTCTGAGTCTAAATTTAAAATTTATCCACCAAAATTTCCAATATATTTAGGATCTTTTTATTTACTGCTACATAAATATGCAAAATGCTTTCAACCCCTGGTAAATATAAAAGTAATATTATTTATTTTATGATCCTTTAAAAATTCATCCTTTTCGCTCCGATTTTAATTATTTCTTGTGTTTCTACTGGTTTGGGTGTTGGTTTGTTCTTTTTATTCTAGGGATTTGAAATGTAATGCTAGATCATTTATTTAGCACCTTTCTATTTTTTTTAAATGTGTGAGCTTAATGCTATGAACTTTTCTCTTATAACTGCATTCATATTGTCCCAGAGAGTTTGATATGTTGTATCAATACTCTCATTTACTTCTAAGAAATTTTTATTTATCCCCTGATTTCTTTTGCTATCCATTCATCATTCAAAAGTATACTATTTGCTAGGAGCATTGCTGCACTCCTGTAATCCCAGCAGCTCAGGAAGCTGAGACAGGAGGAGCACCAGTTTGAAGCCAGCCTCAGCAACAGTCAGGAGCTAAGCAACTATGCGAGGCCCTGTCTCTAAATAAAATACAAAATAGGGCTGGGGATGTGACTCAATGGTTAAGTGAGTTCAATCCCTGGTACCAAAAAAAAAGTGTATTATTTAATTTCCAGGTGTTAGAATGGTTTCTGCTTCTTAGGTTATTGTTGATTTCTAATTTCATTCCATTATGATCTGATAGAATACAAAGTATTATCTCTCCTTTTTTTTTCCCTCTAAGATCTGCTTTGTGACCTAAAAATGGTCTATTTTAGAAAACATTCCATGTGTTACTGAGAAGAAAGTGATTTCAGTCATTGATGAATGAACTATTCTATATATGTCTGTTAAGTCCATATTATTAATTGTATCTTTTAGTTCTGCATAATTTTAGATCATGGTTAGATGATCCATCTACTGGTGAGGAAGCATGCTAAATTCACCCGGTATTATTATATTGTGGTCTATTTGATTCTTTTTTTAAAAAACAATATTTATTTTTTAGTTTTAGGTGGACACAATATCTTTATTTTTTATTTTTATGTGGTGCTAAGGATCGAACCCAGTGCCTCATGCATGCTAGGTGAGTGCTCTACCACTGAGCCACAACCTCAACCCCCTATTTGATTCTTAATATTGAGAAGTATTTGTTTGATGTACACAGATGCTCCATTGTTTGGGACATAAATATTTACTATCCTTATCGCTTGTTGACATATGATTCCCTTAAGCCCTGAGAAGTGACCTTCTTTGTCTCTTCTGATTAATTTTTGCTTAAAATCCACTTTATCTGATATGAGAATAGCTAACCCTACTTGTTTATGAGTCCCATATGAATGGCATGTGTTTTTCTCATCCTTTTACCTTCAGTCTGTGGATGTCTTTGCCTATGAAGGGAGTCTCTTGTAGACAGCATATTTTTGTGTCTTGTTTTTAAAAGCAACATGAGAACCTATGTCTTTTTTTAGTTTATAACATTTACATTCAAAATTATTATTATTTTTGTTTTGTTTTGTTTTGGTACTGGGGATCAGATCCAGGTGTGCTCAAAAACTGGTACACATTCCCCATACTTTTATTTATTTGTTATGTTTTGAGGCAGTGTCTCATTAAGTGGCTTTGGGAACTGTTAAATTGCTGAGGCTGGCTTTGAAATTGTGATCCTCCTGCTTCAGTATCCTCAGTTTCTGGGATTACAGGCATGCACCATTGTGCCCAGCTTAAATGTTATTTCTGGGAGATGATTTTTATTTCCTACTACTTTGATTTATTTTAATGTGTAAATTGGACTTGATCTCCTTTAGTATCCCACTCTTCTATTTTAGTCCCTCTCCATACTGGTTTTCATTTTTATTTTTCATATGTTCTTCATGAATTATTTCATTGAGTATGGTTTGTAGCGTGAGCTTTCTATCCATATATACATAAATATAAACCATATATAGATGGCTTATACTTAGCCTCTGTTCATCATGAAAACTCAAACTATTTTGATAAATATGAGATGAAAAAGAAATCTCACCACAGATACTACTGAAATCCAGAGGGCCATCATAAATTATTTTGAAAATTTATATTCAATAAATTTGAAAATCTTGGATATATGGATAAGTTCCTAGAGACATATGAAAACAATAGAACACTAAAGAAAGACATTAATGAAGACCTTAGAAGATGCAAAGACATCCCATGTTTTTGGATAGGCAGAATTAATATTGTCAAAATGGTCATACTACCAAACTCCCTATACAGATTCACCACAATTCCTATCAAAATTCTTTGTCCAGTTGTCTCTTAATGGACAAAGGTGCCATAAATATATTTTTTTAAAGAGAGAGAGAGAATTTTATTTTTAATATTTATTTTTTAGTTCTCGGCGGACACAACATCTTTGTTGGTATGTGGTGCTGAGGATCGAACCCGGGCCGCACGCACTCCAGGCGAGCGCGCTACCAGCCCCCATAAATATATTTTTAAATAGATAAATTTTTAAACAAATGGTGCTGGGAAAACTGGAAATCCATATGTACAAGAATGAAACTTGACTCCTATCTTTCAACCTGCACAAAACTCAAAGTGGATCAAAGTCCTAAGAATTAAAAAAAGAGACCCTGCAACTGCTAGAAGAAAGTGTAGGCCCAAACCTTCAGATTCAACATGTCTAGCAATTGAAGAAATACAAACTAAAACTACATTGGGATTTCATCTCACTCCAAGCAGAATGGCAATTACCAAGAATGCAAGTATCAATAAATGTTGGTGAGGATTTGAGGAAGAGGGTACACTCATAACTCATTTGTGGGACTGTAAATTAGTGCAACCACCCTGGGAAACAGTATGAGATTACTCAAAAAACTAGGAATGGAACCACCTTATAACCCAAATATTGTACTTCTTGGTATATATAAAAAGATTTAAAATCAGTGTACTATAGTTACGCAGCTACATCATTGTTTATAGCAGCACAATTCACAATAGCTACACTAAGGAGACAGCCTATGTGACCTTCAACAAATAAATGGATAATGAAAACATGGTGTCTATACACGATGAAGTCTTACTCAGCCCTAAAGAAGAAACAGTTTTTGGCATTTGCTGGTAAAGGGATAAATCTGAATACTGTCATGCTAAGTAAAGTAAGCCAGTCCTAAAAAGTCAAAGGTGGAATGTTTTCTCTGATATGTGGAAGTTAATCCAACATAAGGGACAGTGGATAAAAAAGAAGAAAGATCAGTGAAGTAGACACAGAAGGGAGGAGAGATGGGATAGGGAAAGATAGTGTAATGCATATGACCTAATTTTCCTATGTGCAAATATATTTATATACCACAGTGAATCTCACTATTATTTACATTCACAAAACACTAATTTAAAAAAGGAAACTATAAGTAAATCGCAGAAAAATAAGTATAGCGAGGGCGGGGGAGACAGGAGGATGATGGAGTAGGAGAAACAAGTACTGAGGACTGAATTAGAACTAATTATATTCTATGGTTTTATAATTATGTCAAAATGAATCCTGTTATTATATATAACTAAAAACATAAAAATATTCATTCTTTTCACTTTATAAGACCACAGGATTTTAGGTTTATCAATATTCTTTCCTCGCACTCATTGAGTAATATAAAGTGCTATATTTTCTTTTAGTTCTTTGTTCTTTTAAAATAGTTTTTAAATAGTGATTTTAAAAATTATATTTATTTAACTGATACATATGATAGTAAAAATTATACACATAAATGTGATGTTTTAATAAATATGTGTACTGTGTAAAGTTTAAATTGAGTTAAACATCTATTTCCTTAAATGTTTATCATATTTTATAGTGAAAACTTTCAAAATATTTTCTTTTAGATTTTTGGGATGTACATTTCATTTTCATTTTTATAATAGTCACCGTACTGTGCAAAACATACCAAATCTTTTTGCTGTTATGGAACTGTGTGTATTCAGTGACTAAACTTTTCCTTTTTCTACTCTCAGAGGCTGGTTACCACCATTCTACTTTCAACTTCTAAGGGGATCAATTTTTAAAATATTTTAACATTTTTTTAATTTTAATTTTTTATAATATATGTGTCCATTTTCTTTATTTTTTATTCCATTTTTCTATAACAATTGACATTTTATTTTTCCTATTTTTCATAAATCTTCATTAATATTTTCTTTAAAATTTGTCTTTTTAAGTACTGTTGCAATGTTTTCTTGTTCTTTACATTTAGTTTTTAATTCTTGTCCATTGATTTTTGTTTTTATATGCATTCCAACATTAATACTGAAGAATATATAAATAAAAACCTAATGTTAATATTAACATTTATATAAATACAAAGTGATTTAAGAGCGATATGTTTAGAGGTGGTTAACTTTCTCTATTTTTTATAAGACTGTACTAATCTGTGCAGAGTCTTATACAACCTTAGTTTTTTTTTGTTGTTTTTTTGTTTTTTTGTTTTGGAACATTGACTGGGGATTGAACTCAGGGCCTATGAATCCTTTTCAAGTGCTCAAACACCAAGCTACACCACCCTTAACCCTGGGCTGGTTAACTTTAAAGCCCTATTTTTCACATCTGACAGCAGTAAATCTATGTTCAGGACTAGCAAAAGCTCTTCTGTATAGGCAAAGTAATATTTCTCTGAGTTACATAGAAATCTCTCTAGTCATTTTGAGATCTTTTGAGAAAATGCATGGTACACTTCGCATAGTCAACCTGAATGGCCAGAGTGATGTGTCTTGTCACCACACAACATCCAAAATCTTTTTGGTAGCTCCATGCTTTGAAATTCATTATGTAAATGTCATGGCTTTTAAGCAAGTAATATTTATCTTTCTCCCTTATTACAGGGCATATTTAAAATCTAGATAAAAGTAAAACAGCTGTTTCCCCCCCCCCCAGATGATTCTTATAATCATCAGACTCATTAGAATCGCATAACAAATGGAAAGGGGTTTCTACTTTTCCATGCCGCCAAATCCAAAACTGTGAGAAAAACCTCAATGTCATGACTAATAGCAGAACCCAGGACACATATCTTGTACCTCAAGGAAATAGGGGGACACTATCCTATTATTTTATAACTATTCAGTGATATTTTCCTCCCAGCCTTTAACTGTGAACATTTTTCACAGCTCTGCTCTGACTGAGTCTGGCTTTTCACATATTTCCTATTCAATTCCTCTCACCACTTGTACTGTGATCTCTGGGAACCTGCAAGAGAGCAGTGATAGATTGTCTTACTTATACACGACTGTAGTTCAATTCCCTTTTATGCTAAATAAGAAATTCTGCCTTAGAATTTATGAGGTGTCTTTGGTCATATGACACAACTTTCAGTTTGTATAATTCATCCTACTTAAAATAAAATTTTTTCCCAAACTCTCTGATGGTTTGCTCCTTTTCTTTTGGTAAGTATTTGGAGTTTGGAAGCATCTGGCTTAAGTTCGTTCATATTTAAAATATAAACAATCAGAATGAAAATAGAAAAATAAGAAATTTAAGAATCTTTCCATAGAAAACAGCAAACACAGATAAGAAAAAAATTAAGATACATATACAAAATATTATATAGAGAGAGTTCATAAAAACCGATGTGTATAATTTAGAACATTTGATGTAAATAAAAGCATTAAATACATTGTTGAAGTATTTTAAAAACTTCACATGCAGTGTAAATCTTACCAATGTTGTTGTTTTAATATGAATTTTTATAAATACTTAAATTTAAATTACAAGGTATTTAAATTCTTTTAAGAAATGTTTGATATTTCTTATGATATGAAAAATGTACTCCAATGATTCTGCCATGCTGTTTTATTCAGGGTTTTGCTACTGTGACCAAAAGTCCTGACAAGAACATTTTTAGGAGAAAAAAGTTTATTTGGAGGATCAGGGTTTCAGAGACTTCAGTCCAGATAAAAAATATAATCCAAAGGCATACCTCCAGAGACCCACCTCCTCCATCCTCCATACCAACCTTCAGTAACCATTCAGTTAATACTAGCAGGGGTTAATTCACTGGTTGGGTTAAGGCTCTCATAACCCAACCAGTTCACTTCTAAATTTTCTTTTATTGTCTCACACATAAGCTTTTGGGAGACAAAATTCTAAATCATAATATATATATATATATATATATATAATATTTTAGTTTACAATCATGTTGCACAAATTCTTAAAATGAGAGAGATCAGAGGTCACTTCATGCCTTGTGATTTATTTCATACTTAAATATGATATAGAATTAACCTGGCTCATGCATCTATAAAAATTTGTGAATTTTTAGAAGGGAATCAGTCATTATATATATTTTTTTATATCAACTAGACTGTGCTCTGGTATAGAGGTTGTAGATGTCAGACTTGATCCCTGTTTGGTTTGTTTATTTAAAGAAACTGAATCTACTTATAACACTCACAATTCTGAAAATATAACATGAAAACCTTAATTTTAACGTTTTAATTCCTTTCACAATATTTTTGGTTCTCACAATACTTGCAACATTTGATCATGAACTGTAATTGCTATATTACATAGGGTATGAGACCTTTAGTAAACTACTACTCCCTATTGAAAACTCAAACTAATCTGCTTGTCTTTTATGCTAACAAGTTTGCCCCTACATGTAGTTAAGGTAATGATCTTTGCTTTATTGCTTTTGTTTATATTTCTTCAGCAATATCTGTTAATCTAGTTTCTATTACTATAACAAAATACCTGATGCTGGGTAACTTAGGGTAAAAAATGTGCTTAGCTCACAGTTTTGCAGGTTGAAGGACATGGTGCTGGAAAAGGATTGGTTCTGAAGAAGAACTCATGGCAGATGGCATCACAATGTGGGGAGCATGTGCAAGAGGAAAAGATCACATTGCAATACAGGAAGACAGAAAACCCACAGAGTGGACCTTAATGACCTCCCATGAGGCCAACTCAAAATTTTGAGTCTCACCATCTCTTAACATTGTCACACTGAGGACTGAGCTACCAACACATGAATCCTCTGAGATACACTCAAACCATATACAAACCACAGTCTCCTATCTCCAAGATTCATGCCCTTCTCACAGTACAACACACAAGCATCCCATCCCTGATGGTCTCAAAGTTCTCACCTGTTCCAGCATCACCATGTTCAAAGTCTCAGTGAGATGCAATGTAACTTCCTATTAGTTGTGAGCCTGAAAAACCAAAAACAAGATGCCTGCTCCCAAGATAAAATGTGGGACAGGAATGGGATAATTATTCTCATTTCAAAGGGGAGAAATAAGAAAGTAAAAATAAATATTAAATCAAAATAGGGACTGAAACTCTGCAGAGCTGAGAAACTCAGATACTATGTCTAAAAGCTAAAAGTCTTGCATCCTATGCATACTGATGGGGTGGGCCTCCAGCGCCTTGGATAACCCTGTCCCTATAGCTTCACCAGTCACAGGCCACATGGTTACTATCTAGGATGACACTGTGTGCTAAGTTCCCTGGTATCCCATATTGCTGGTTGCTCTTTCTGGGGTCTCTACTGCAGCTCCATTCCCATGGCTTTTTTACTCATTGCCTCATTAGGAGCTTCGTAAAGGCCTCTAATCTCATGGCAAATTTTTACTTGGCTTCCCAGATTTTCCTAAGAAGTCCCATTAGAAGCCACCATTACTCCCTAACTTTCTCATACTGCATATCTGCAGAACCAGGGCCACATGGATGCAGAGGTCTGCCCCCAGCACAAGTGGTACCTGAGACCACTTCAAACATGTCCATAGTGGCTATTATACATTTAGCTGCTGGAAAACAAGAATCTTGAGGTGGCCCTGAGCAGCAAGCCTACTTGGAGCACCTAGGGGCATTTCCCTGAAATAATTTTTCTTAGAAATTCTCTGAACCTATGATGGGTTAAAAAAAAAGAAGAAGGAGAAGAAAGAAAAAAAGAAAGAGGAATAGGAGAAGTGGAGGAAGGAAGGAAGGAAGGAAGGAAGGAAGGAAGGAAGGAAAGAAGAAAGAAAGAAAGAAAGAAAGAAAGAAAGAAAGAAAGAAAGAAAGAAAGAAAGAAAGAAAGAAAGAAAGAGGAAGGAAGGAAGGAGTGGGGGAGGAACGGGGGAGGGAAGGTGTGGTCCTTGCACATTTCTAAGATGCTCTCAAAGGCCCTTTCTCAATGTCCCAGTATAAAGCAAAGGCTCCCTTTAATCTACTCTATGGCCACACCCTAACATGTTACTCTTTTGCTTCTTCCCTGATCAGGTTATGGATTTTTCAAGTCTTGCTGGGCACATCTTTCAGCTCTGTTTCCCTTCACTCCCACTTTTCAGCCCAAGCAGTCACAAGCACTCATGGAGACCCATATTTTCTTTAGAGATTTCATCTGCCAGTTTCTCATCTTTATTAAATTTTACCTTCCATAAAGCTCTAGGTCATGGACACGTTTCGAAAAAAAGGTCTTGACAATGGTGTAACAATAATGTTATTCACTACAATTTCTAGTAGAGTCATCCACCTAGTATCCAGTTTCCCACTAGGCTTTATCCTCTGAAGCGTTACCAGAGTAACCCACAAGACTTCACTGACAGCATTCTAGGCTCTTTCTAACCAGGCTCCTACGAACTCTTTTTAACCCATTAACCATTTTTAAAAACTACTTCCACATTTTCATGTGCAGTTCAAATGAAAACTGTACTCCTGGGTGGCAAATTTCTGTATTAGTTTATTTTCAGTTATAACAAAAATATTGGAGGCTGGATAACTTACAAAGAACTTATATTCTGGAGGTTAAGTTCTGGAGGTTCCTGGGCACGGGGACAGCATTGGTTCATCTCTGGTGAAGACCCCATGTTGTCTGGAACACAATGTGGGGGTTCATGCTAGAGGAAGAGATTACATAGCAATAGAGAAAGCCCTCAAAGGGGCCGGTAAGGACCTCCTACTTCTTAAAGATCCCACCATTTCCTAAGGTTGCCACACTGAAGACCAAGCTCCTAACATGTGATTCCTTAGGTAATACACTTTAATTACATTCAAACCATAGCAGCATTCTTCCTGTAGGGCGATCATCTTGATTCCCTGAAGGTTACCATGTTTTGTTACAACTGGTAAAACAGGCTGCTGAGTTGTAACACACTGATTCGGTCAGAGTTGCAAATCCATTTAAAACAAATCTGCTTTCCTTTATAAAGATAAAGGAATGTCTTTTTTTTCCTAATTAGAAACAATTTAAAAAATATGGTTGTAATTATCATAGTATGTATTCCTGAAGCATAGTACTTCATTTTTTTTTATTAAATTAAGCTTCTCCTGCAATAATAAGTTAATAGTGAGTACCTAGCTTAGGTTCTTGCTCACAAATGTTCCATCAAATGCAAAAAGCAAGGGCAAACCTCAGGGATTGCTATGTACACTGCTTAACCTTGGAGATGCTTTTGTGATAACAAACAGCCGAGGCTAATGAGAAATGGCAGCTTTCCACTCCTATGAGGATCACCCTGGCCATCAGGCTCAACAACTGCTAAAATAGAGCCAGGCGGTGAAGAGAGTTGAACTCATTCCAGAAAAAGTCTGGGGAAATTAATAATTCAGTTAAGGTTGAATGAGAAAAATAATATGTAGGAAAGAGCAATTTATATAAAATATTGTAAGATGTAAAAGGCTAGGTAATGTTGAAGTGGCAGCAGTGGTGATTTGGGGTCAGGAAATGTGGGTTTAAATCCTTATGCTTTTCACATTTAGCTGATTAGTGAATTGTTATTAGTCTGAAAAAAGAAGTAACTTCTCTGATGTTCAGTTAACTCATCTCTGTAGTGGTGACTACATCTGCTTAGAGGAAAACCTCTGCAATACACATGCCTATATGTGTGTGTGTGTGTGTGTGTGTGTGTGTGTGTGTGTGTAGGTATTTAAATATCTATATGCACATATAGTAGGCTCAAAATTAATAATATTAGGTGCAGTTGCTGCTAAAGATGAAGCTACTTTTTGTATTATGTTTATTCTTATTACTCCTTTTAATCTATATTGTGCTCTTCTACCTATCAGTCTCCCTAACATTTAATAAAAGTTGTGAAAGAGGCTAGACTTTCCCATGTGTTACATGGAGACTACTTTCCACATTTCAAAATTTATAATACATAAGTTTTATTTAATTGCAATTTATATAAGTGTCTGCATTTTTAAAAGTTAAAAAAGTATTCTTCTAATGCTTGATGAATCTTTAGGAATTTGGTTCTAATAGTCTAATCTTATTTTTATTTTTGATTCTTTTTTATTGATATATGACAGCAGAATGGATTACAATTCTTATTACATATATAGAGCACAATTTTTCATATCTCTGGTTGTATAATAGTATATTCACACCAATTCATGTCTTCATACCTGTACTTTGGATAACAATGATCATTACATTCCACTATTATTAATTACCCCATGCCCCTCCTCTCTCCTCCCACCCCTCTGCCCTATCTAGAGTTCCTCTATTCCTCCCATGCTCCCTCTCCCTATCCCACTATGAATCAGCCTCCTTATATCAAAGAAAACATTTGGCATTTGGTTTTGTGGGATTGGCTAACATCACTTAGCATTTTCTTCTCTAACTCCATCCATTTACCTGAAAATGTCATGATTTTATTCTCTTTTATTGATGAGTAATATTTAATTGTGTATATATGTCAATTTTTTTTATCCACTCATTTATTGAAGGGCATTTGGGTTGGTTCCATAATTTAGCTATTGTGAATTGTGTTGCTATAAACATTGATGTGGCTGTGTCCCTGTAGTATGTTGTTTATTAAATACTTTGGGTATAGCTGGGTCAAATGGTGGTTCCATTCCCCATTTTCCAAGAAATCTTCATACTGCTTTCCATATTGGCTGCACCAATTTACAGTTCCACCAGCAGTGTAGGGGTGTACTTTTTTCCCCACATCCTCACCAACACTTATTGGTGTTTATATGCATAATATCCGCCATTATGACTGAAATAAGATTATCTTATATTAGACAAAGGTGCCAAGAACATGCATTGGAGAAAAGATAGCCTCTTCAACAAATGATGCTGGGAAAACTGGAAATCCATATGGAACAAAATGAAATTAAGCCCCTATCTCTCACCATGCACAAAACTCAACTCAAAATGGATCAAGGACTTATGAATAAAACCAGAGACCCTGCATCTAATAGAAGAAAAAAGTAGGCCTAATCTCCATCATGTGGGATTAGGCCCCAACTTCCTTAATAAGACTCCTGTGGCACAAGAATTAAAAACAAGAATCAATAAATGGGATGGACTCAAACTAAAAAGCTTCTTCTCAGAAAAACAAGCAAACAAACAAAAACAAAAAACAATCTGTGAGGTGAATAGAGAGCCTACATTTTGGGAGCAAAAAGCTAAATACCAAGCTAAATACTAAATACCAAATAAAATAAAATAAAATAACCCACTCAATAAATGGGCCAAGGACCTGAAGAGACACTTCTCAGAAGATGATGTAAAATCAATCAACAAATACATGAAAAAATGTTCATCATCACTAGCAATAAGAGAAATGCAAATCAAAACAACTCTAAGATTTCATCTAATCTTCTTTTTAAAGTTACTCCTCAGGGCTGAGTTGTGGCTCACAGTGGGAGAGTGCTCGCCTAACCCATGTGAGGCACTGGGTTTAATCCTCAGCACCACATTAAATAAATAAATAAATAAATAAATAAATAAATAAATAAATAAATAAAATAAAGTCACTCCTCCATCCACCACCTAACCATTTAAACTAACTTTTTTCAGTGTTGTGATATTAAGCAAAATAATTCCAATTATTTGTATCCCCAATAAGACATGCTGGAAAAAGAAAATGCATAACAAAAGCAAACAAAGTCTTCTATTGCTATGTACTTGAAAAGGTTTTCAGGCACTTCTCTCATAGCTTCCCTAAAATCAAAGATTATGCATCTTAAACCTTGATGATGCAAGGAAGGGGAATTTAGAAGCTGCCCTTCAGTTCATGAGTTGCAAATCTGTAGGGACTTATTTTTCCTTTCTTTTTGGATCAAACTTGGAGATATATCTTCCATTGCATGAGCAAGGCCCTGGGTTCAACTCCTAGTACTTCAAAGAAAAGTATCTTTAAGAATGGCCCTTGCAATGCATTTATTGATTATTTCAAGTTCATTTCAATCAGGAAAGGAAATAACATATTTACGGAACATAAGACTGCAGGGAAAAATATTAGAATTCCTCTCTTTCTACCACAGATGATGTCAAACAGGAATGAGAATTGAGTATAACTTGCATTAAATAAATATTTGGTTTTATAATCAGTCAATATTTTATTTACCTTTTAAAAATGATCACTGTAGTAATATAATTAAAGAACTTAAATCTCTCCTTTCTACTTAAAAAGACCAATTTAGAACAAAATGTAAGTGGACAGGTGGTTAAGAGAAATTATAATAAGTAAGTTGTATGTTTGTATAAATAAATTTATGGTAAACAACTAAATACTTTTGTGATTGATTATATGTCCTTTCATTCAAAATTAATATAATTTCTATTGAAAAATCACACACACACACACACACACACACACACACACACACAAGAATATATAATTTTTTCTTCCAGGAGTACCAGACAAGCTTTGCACAGTAAAACCTATAACAATGCCATTCTGAAAATCTTGATTTAAAAAAATAACATTTTTATGAGTGTTTCTAACATAATGAGAACTTATAAGACCATTATCCTTTAAAAAAAGAAAGTTAAATACTTCTCTTGAAAGATGAAAGCTAAATATTTAAAATTGCTTTCTCTTTGAGACATTAGTTAATTTGAAAATTGCTATTAAGAGGCTGAGTAGAATCAGAGGCTAAAAAGCAGAGCTGATTTGTGGGCAATTTTATAGGGTCAGAGAACAGTAATATGAAAGTTGGTATTCAATAAAAAGTATGATTTAGAATTAAAGCCCAAGGTTTTACTTTGTACCTCTGACAAAAGGCCTATATTCTAGAAATAAGATTAATAGGATTTAGGCAAGTCTAAGAAGAACTGAAATAGATTTATCTTTGGTTCTTTGAGTAAATTAAGGACTATCTTTTGGTTTTTTGTTATCTTTTATTTGTTTCTGTTTCATGGCTAAAAGTTGCAAATGTCTTCTGGAGAAATATATTAGAAAAATATTTATCACAAATTGTCTATATAATTATTTGTTCAACATATATAGTGTTTTAATCCATTTTGGCTGCTATAGTAAAATGCCATAGACTGGGTTTATAAACAACCAAAACTTGTTTCTCACATTTCCAGAAACTGGTAAATCTTAGGTCAAAGCATTAGCGGATCTGGTGTCTGATGAAGGCTTCCTTTCTGGTTCAGAGTTGGTTATAATATTTCTGTGTCTTCACATTCTAGAAGGTGCAAGTAAGTTTTCTGAGGTCTCTTTATAAGAGCACTGATCTCATAAATGAAGGCTTTTGTCCTCATGACCTAATTAACCTCTAAGGGCCTCACCAGCAAATGCAATGACATTAGGAATTTAGATGTTAGCACATGAGTTTTGGGGAGACACAAACATTTATTCTATGCTTATATATGAATATATCATATTGAATCTCACTATCATGTACATCCCTAAGAGACTAAAAAAAAAAGCTATAAGTAAATAGCAGAATGAAAGAACAGTAGAGTGAATGGAAGTGAACAGGGAAAGGGAGAAGGAAAGAATAGAACTGAATTAGAAACAATTATATTCCATGCTTTTGTCAAAATGAATCCTAGCATTATATATGACTAAAAGCACCAACAAAAAGAAAAAAAAAAAAGAAAGAAAAGAACAACAAAATTGACTTTGTCCTTCTCAATCAGCAATATAAGATAGAAAATGAAATGACATCTTCAAATTTCTGAAAGAAAATCACCCTTAATCTAGAATTATACCAAGTAAAATTGTGCCATAAAAATAAATGTGAAATGAGAAGATTTTAATATAAAAAATGAGGCAACTGATAGCAGAAAAAAATCATTATATCAAACAGTTCTGCAATGAGAAAAAAATACCAGGTTGAAGCAGGAATAAATTTAAAATGTGAAATGAAAAGGGTAAATGTGAGTAAAGAAAAATAATCTTTTATGCCATACCTCAGATCTAATAGTGTATTTTTGTGTATAAAATGGAGAGAAAATTACTATGTGGTAAAATTGAATAAAAAGCCAAAGGCATTAATTAAGAATTTAAAAGGTTCTGTATGCATTATGATTGATGAGAAAGAGTTTTCACTAGGTTTCAGTAAGTCAAAAATATGTTGTAATAGTTTTTTACAAAAATTCGGGTATTAACGTGTAAGCCAAAAGAATATGAAAACCTATTAGTAAAAATTTATTCCAAAATATAGCAAGAAAGATGAGAGAAGGTAGCATCAAACAAATGAGAAAATAGAGAATAAATAATATTGCAGGTAATGTACAGATATAAATTTAATTATGTTTGGAAGTTCTACTTTCAAATTTGTCAGAAATAATAGTATAGGACAATTAAACCCCTCAACTCTCAAAAATCATAAATTCATAAAATATGACAGTAACCAGTCTGAAACTTTGAACAACATGCATGAAATTTCAAGAGATATTACTGAAAATATTCAACAAATGGAAACTCATAAAATGAACACCCTAGACACTCTGGACTTTAACTGGGGACATATCCAAATGCAGCACAGGGCCTTGAGATCCATGCAGACACCATAGCCTGGCTGAGGGGAAGAGGCAGACAAGAAATAGCTGAAGTTCTGGGATCTGCAGAATGTGGCACTGGGGATGAAGGAATTGTGCAGAAGAGGTATGTGGAAGTCAACAAAGGATAACAGAATCCAGAAACTTTGCATGCAAATAAGAAATATGAGAAATGCTAAGTGACGATGTCAAGTATAAGATTAAAAAATTCAGAAAATACAATAAAAAAAAGCACTTAAGAACTTCTGACCTAAAATGGCCTAGATTTGGGGGTTACGATATCTATTAAAAGCTAAACACCAAAAAAAAACACCCCAAAACAAATAACTCAATCAATAAATGATCCAAGGACCTAAAAAGACACTTCTCAGAAGATGATGTACAATCAATCAAGAAACACATGAAAAAATATTCATCATAACTAGCTATTAGAGAAATGCAAATTAAAACCACTCTAAGATTTTATCTCAGTCAGATGGCAGCTATTATGCATACAAACAACAATAAATGTTGGCAAGGATGTAGGGGAAAAGGAACACTCATACACTGCTGGTGGGGCTGTAAATTGGTACAGCCAATATCAAAAGCAGTATGGAGATTTCTTAGAAAATTGGGAATGGAACCAACATTTGACCTAGCTGTCTCTCTCCTTGGTCAGTACTCAAAGGACTTAAAAATAGCATCCTACAGGGACACAGCCACATCAATGTTTATAGCAGCACAATTCCCAATAGCTAAACTGTGGAACCAACCTAGATGCCCTTCAATAGATGCATGGATAAAAAAAGTGTGGCATACATACTCAATGGAATATTACTCAGCAATAAAACAGAATAAAATCATGACATTTGCAGGTAAATGGATGGAGTTAGAGAGGAAAATGCTAAGTAAAGTTAGCAAATCCCAAAAAACAATATGCCGAATGTTTTCTTTGATATAAGGAGGCTGATTCATAGTGGTATAGGGAGAGGGAGCATGGGAGGAATAGAGGAACTCTATATAGGGCAGAGGGGTGGGAGGGGAAAGGAGGGGGCATGGAGTAATTAATGATAGTGGAATGTAATGATCATTGTTATCCAAAGTACAGGTATGAAGACATGAATTGGTGTGAATATAAAATGTATACAACCAGAGATATGAAAATTGTGCTTTGTATATGTAATAAGAATTGTAATGCATTCCACTGTCATATATAAGTAAAATATTACATAAAAAATTAAGAAATACATGTTCTTAATGAGGGAATAGAGAGAATCTCAGTAAAGAAATAGAAATTAATGAAGAAAAAAATGTGACAATTCTTGAACTTAAAATTCGAAGTATCAAAATGAATATTTTATTGTATAGATTTATGAGCAGATTATTGAAGAAAACCACAAGAATTCATACAACTGAAAACAGACCAATAGAAATAAGCCTATTCAAATAATAAAGAGAATACAGAGGTTGATCAATGTGTAAAAACTTAGAATAGTTTCTAGTGTGCTATACTCTGTAGATTGATAGTAGTTAGCATGTAGTACATTTCAAAATAATTAGAAGAAAGAGCATTCTGAATATCCTTGCAAAAAAGAAATGACAAACTTTCTTAAGTCATGGATATGCTAAATATCATGATTTGATCACTATACAATGTATACATATACAAAATTATTATACATCATTCCCCAAATGTAAATTTTATCCATAAAGCAAATAAATGAAAATAAAAAGAATACATCATAAGAGTAAAATTTATGAAGAGAAAAATGAATAATACATTGTCAATGACCTCTGGTAAAATATAAAATCAAGTAGTAAATGGAGACTCCGAAGATGATAAAAGGGAAACTAGTACAGAAAAAAAAATCAGAATTAGGACCGAGATTTTTCTAAATTTGAAGAAAAATGTCCGCATACAGGTTTAAGGAACTAAAAAAATTTCAAGTGGGAAATCTATATTGTCAATTTTTTCTAGATGCACCACACGAAGACTATTAAAACCAAGAATAAAAAGAAAAATCTTGAAAGCAACCAGAGGATAAATGATGCAGTACGTATGGGAACAGCACTGGCTTTTTTCATCAGAAGCAATCCTAGACCAGAATACAAGAGAATTATATCCTTAAATTCCCAAAGGAAATAGTCTCCCAACTTAGAATTCTATATCTTTAAAGATATTTCTCTAATAATAATAAGTGGGAACAAAGACATGTTCTAATAAATAATATCTGAGGGATTTTTTTCCTGTAATTCTTCACTTTAAAAAATTCCACAAGTTGTGTTGTTTTCATTTAGTATAAACTGAATAAAGTTCTGATGGATTCTCGAACGTTAAGGAAAAAGAATCCTTTAATAGCACAATGAACCCAATAGAATATGAACTATACAAAAAAAATAGAATTTGAGTATCAATTAAAACCAGTAAACATGGCTACCTGCAACAATGTGGATTACCTTCACCAACACAATACTGAGCATAAGGTCTTCGTGAAGAAAACATTTGTTACTATGCCACCAAATAAACTTTAAAAGCAGGTAAAATTAATTGATATTGTTACAAGTCAGCAGAGTGTTTCTTTTCTTTTTTGGGGTATGTTTGGGGAAAAGTAGGATTAATCATTGACCAATTATTGGAGTGAAAAATTATTGGAAAAGTTTTACTTATATTCTGGTATTTTTTAAATATTTGCCCTATTTAGCAATAACATTTGCTTTAGTGAAAATTTTAGCTGTGTGCTTTTAATTTTATGCTTTATACATGTGCGTAAGATTTGAATATGAGTTGAATTTTAAAAAGTATACCTACAGCTTTCCTGTAAAATGATAGTTAGTGCTTATTGTGTTAATAGTCTTTCAACTTATATGAAATATACCATAAGATACCTCTCAAGGCCTGAAGTTGTAGCTCAGTAGTTGAGCACTTGCCTCAAGTGTGTGAGGCACTGGGTTCAATCCTGAGTGCAACGTAAAAAAAAAAATAATAATAATAAAACAAAGAGTTTGTGTCTAACTAAAAAAGTGTTGTTTTTTTTTTAAAGATAACTCTCAATACACGTTTGTGACCTGGGTAATGTAAATAATAATTCCTATGTGCTCATTGGAAAGTCTTCTAAATTGAAAAGGTAGGGGTATGATTTATAATCTTGGCATTGTCATTAATTTACCTGGCATGCCATGGAGAAATGAATTAGCAAGTGGTACTAAGGTGTTGGTGGATTTGGGGAGAAAGAGTGGAAGGAACGGTAGGAATTTCTGAGAGCTGGGGCTAGACACCATACCATGGAACTCCATCAGGTGGTGCTCTCAGAGAAATGTTTAGAAATATGTAATTTATCAAAAATTCATGAATAACAATGAAAATATTTAAAATTTGATATTATAAAAGATAGACTCACCAGATACTAGAAGATACTTTAGACTATACCTGATGACAGAATACTCATCACACTATGCAGAAGACAAAATAAGCCATTAGTAGTGCAATATGAAGAATATGAAGAGATTTAAACTATTGGACTTGATGGCTACATACAGCAAGGCAAGACTTGGGAAAATGGATGATTTATAGACTTTTGCATTTTATGAACTAAATTGTTTTGTGCTTCACTGACATGGAGAAATACAAGAGGAGTAAGAGCAATGACTCAGAAATATATGACATTTTCCTTAATTAGTTAACTATAATTCTAGTTTGATGTTTTACTTTCCTGAAGTGATGCTCTGATATTTGTATACTGGTCTGATAAAGCAATCAATTTAGATCTGTAAAGGACTTCTGATGTTGTATTCATGCTTTGCAGGAATCTTCAGGAATGGAGAGAGCCTCTTAGGAGAACAGAGAAGTTTAAACTAAATGCACTAATTTCACAGCTGATGGCTTGAATAATCTAACCAGGCTTTGTATGACAACCACTTGTTCTACATTTCAAGGGGATCCTATAACCTAAAATAAATTTTCTTGAGGCAAGCTGTCAGTCTTTCAGTTTTGCTTGGCTCTAATCTGTGGAGGGAATCTGAAAACCAGAAACATAGGACTGAAAATGGTGCATGGCATAAAATGTTCAAAATATATTTAAAAGTGAAAGGGAAAGTAAGATTGGATGTATGTCCTCGTTACCAGTCTGTCTCCTTTCCTAAAGAACCAAGCTCTGACAGAGGTCTAATGCTTCCTCAGTACATTTGTCTGTCTCCATTAATCCATGCAGTCATCAGCATATCCAGGACAAAAGCAATTTTGGTTGTTCTGACTCTGTTGGTGGGGGAAAAAAAAAAGGTCCATTTTATCTAATTTCTCACTTTCTTACTTCATCCTCATCCACAGGTATCAGGCTCACCTGGAGATAACATAGTAAATAAATTTACTAAGAGAGGTTAGTAGATGGGGCCATGCATCAGGATGAAACACTTATCTAAAATTTAATGATATTCAAATGATAACCTAATCAGAACATTTACAAAACAATTGGTCTAATACAAATGCTCTTCAAGTCTATGTAAATGATATTTTTTGTAAACTTTATTGTTTAAAAATGCTAATATGATTATTTTTACTCAATTTACATTTTCATGTAAATATATATTTTAAAATTACTTACTTTGAACACAATATTCAGAATAATCTTAGAGTTAAAACTTAAAGGGAAATTTTAAAGGGAGTATTAGTAAGGATTATTGAGAAGAAAAATCACAGCAGGTGTAAGATATCAAATAATTAAAATTATTTTATCCTTTATTTTGAAAACAATTACCTAGGTTTAATATATAAATGGGCCTTGATGTCTACTTTGGTTAGAAAAATTGAATAAGAAATAAGAAATTACTTAAATTTGTAGAGTATTACATTAATTATATTCAAATTTCCACTGATTTCTGCAAAGAATCATACTAGCTACACTAAATACTTTCCATAGAAAACTGTCTCCATGGAAATGGTATCGGACAAATTAAAATCGTTATGCTGTGAGCATGTACAAATATGTGACAACAATGTCACCGCTATGAACAACTACAATGCACCAATAAAAATATGGAAAAATTTTTAAAAGAAATGAGTAAATAAAAGAGTTTTTTAAAAACACTACATTAAATCTGTGTTTTTATTGGTGCATTTGTTTATATCTGAAGAAATAACTCTTTTTTCACTGTAAATCATACACACATTTTCCACTTCTACTTGAAATTTTACAAAATTAGAAAACAACACTGATATGTCTTCAGTTTGAAGCGTATCTTGTGGCAAGGATAAATTATTTTGATACCATTGTGGTTTGTTTTTCAGTAGTGCTGCCTATAAATATATATTAGAGAAAACTATCAGGAATAAAGAAAGAGTTAAAAAATAAAATCCCAAGAAAATCTGGAAACTGGTTGTAAGCAAATCCTCAAGAGTTTAGAAAGAACTAGAGGGTGAAATTGTTAGCCAAAGTGTATTACTTTTTGGAGCACAAGCAGCAATATCAGGGCAAAAAGCCTTTCAAGGTAACAAACACCCAGAAGACACCTGCGAACACTTGTTAAGGATTTGATTCTTTGGTTGTCTAACTTGATGGAATATATCTTATTAAACCTTTTATTTATAAATTATCTAGAATTCCAGAGTTTTTGACAGGCTCTTCTTTCAAAGATTATGAAATGTTTCTCGATGGGAGGATTGTTTTCATCATTTGTACTCTTTTAGAGACAGGAATTAAAAAAAAAAAGTTCTATGTCTAACTGTCAGTGTCAATAATGATGCTTCATTATAAATCATCTTATGTTGAGCTTTATATATGTTTTTAAATATTAGAGTACAAAGAGTAAGGTACACGTTTTAAAATGAATGAAAAAGTATGGAGGGTTAGATGATATTCTTAAGGTCTTAGAAGTTGCTGCCAAATGGGATAAAACACACACACACACACACACACACACACACACATCATTCACCGTTCACAATGCAGAAGAGTATAATCAAAGGCTCACACAGAAGTAAGAAGCTTCTAGTGAAATAAAACTACAATAGTAACAAATTTAAATTCCATTATGGTACAAACAGTTGCTGGTGGCTACAAATTTTGTATACTCAAAGACATTGAAATTACTACATGAATTAGTTTTTAAGTGAAGTTGAGGATGCCTAAAAATTCTTAAGTTTGGTGAACTTCCTGGGCAAGATGGATTATTGATTAAAAACAGGATATCACTAACAGAGTTATTTATTTAGTCACATGGCTATATTGCCTCATAGCTAATTTGGTCACTTTGTCATAAATACGTGGAGAGGAAATCACACTTAAAGGTTTAGGGTAACATTGAGTGTATACATAATAGTGAATTTATATAATACTTATTTAGTATGTTAGTCACTGAAGATAGAAAACAGAGGAAAACAAGTTCGTATTCTCAAGGGTCACTCAGGCATGAAATAGAGCAAGAGTCAGCTATGAATCATCTCTGTTTTACTCAGGGCTTCAGCTGTGACACTAAATGTGAGATCCCCAAGGATACCGTTCACCTAGTGAAGTCAGGGAGGTGAAGAGTGTTATAGTCTAAACATGAAGTGTCCCCCAAGAGCTCATGTGTGAGAGAATGAAAGAAGGTTCAAAAGTGAAATGAACAGATTATGAGAGATTTACTCTGATGGGTGAATTAATCCACTGATATGGACCAACGGGGTGGTAACTGTAGTCAGATAGGGTGTGCAAATGGAGGAGATAGATTACCTGGGGTGTTTCTTTGGGGTTTATATTTTGTCCCTATGGAGTGAAGGAGTTCTCCGTTGTCATGTTGCCATGTCCTATGCTTTCCTCCTTCACACCCTTCTGCCAGGATGTTCTGCCACATCTTGGGCTTAGGGCTATGGAGCTGACCATCTAGGGAATGCAACCTCTGAAACCATGGGCACCAAATGAACTTTTTCTCCTCTAAAATTGTTCTTGCCAGGTCTTTTGGTCATAGCAGTGGAAAACTTGATTAAAACATATATGTGTTCACTCTTAAGAAAAGTTCTGGGCCTAATTCTGCCTATGGGTCATCCAATTCTCGATTCCATCCTTGGGTTTCTCTTTAAAGGAAAAGCACCAGTATGTCCAGAGGAAAACAATCACAATTTGTTGATACAAATGATAAGAAAATAGCATGTAAGAGCTGTCTTCTCCTATTAAGAAAAAAATTTTATAGTCTCAAGTAAGGAAAGATCTTTCAGGGAAAAGGGAATTCTCATTTCTCAAAAGGAAAGAAACAGAATCATTTTTTAATAAACTTGAAATAAGTACCAATAGTAAAATGTATGCAGAATGAATAAAATCACCTCATCAGAAGGTAATATGTAAAACCAGAGAGAAAGAAAATTGGTAAGCAGAGCCAGTTCATTTCTCTGAATTTTCTAGAGAAGCTAAATTTCAGCAAGTTGTTTTGTTTGCCAAACATCTGCTTGAGTTTGTTCTCCTATGATTCTTACAATTGTGTTGATAGTTAGCACTGCTTCTGGGTTTGCATGTGTGGGACTGATTATTTTTCACAGTGGGAGTAGATACATTTAAATTTATGCCTGGCTGTGGACAGAGAAATGAGTAGCTTAATAGCAGCACAAAGAAGGGTCAAAGAGATCCAGATATTAGAATCATTTCCAAACACATAGTGTTTGCTATTTCTTAACTAGCAGGGTGACATTTATTTTAATGCCATTTAAATGCATTTAGATTCTACCACACTGCTCTGCAGGTACATATTCATGGAAAGTCTACATTTTGTGCACAATGCATGGAATTTTGAACTAATCATGTCCTATTCTTACATAGTTATTAAATAGCAAAAATATGTTTTCATTAATCAAGTAGCATTTAATTAATGTAAAGTCCCTGTCTGATTAAATCTCAATTAGATGCCTATTTGAAACAGTGACATTTCATGTGTTATTGGACAACCTTACTGCCCACACAGATGGCATGCAATAAAAACATTAGCCAAATATTATATCATGACTGGTTGAACAAACTAAGGCACATCCATCTTAATAAAATATATTATAGATCAGGCCTCTGCAATACATCCAACAATGAAATTACTATCATAACAGATTGTGTGCACTCTAACATATGCTGCCAATTGAACATATTTTGTGTTTGTATGTGTAACAAGCAGATGCAGATGTGTAATATTCTGTCTTTGATCTTGAGTACATTTTACTCAGTATTAAATAACAAACAACAAAGCAGACGGATTGTGGAGTTATGAATTTGAGCACATCTGATAATTGCTTGAAATACTCATCAGAAATACATTGTCAAAATTATTAAATATGATTATTAATGAGCAAATGAATACTTGTTAATATTCTATAAATATTAACTCACTTCTTCATTATGAATTACATATTTAAACAAAATATTCTTAAAAGAGAAAAAATTATTAATAATACTCATAACATATTATTAGTAAGCATTAGATGTTACTCTAAATTTTACCTAGGTTATAAAATTAAATACAGCAAACTGAAAAAGATAATGTTACCATCTGTAATTTTTCTAGTGGAAAAACATAAGTATAAAAAGGTGAATTAACCCCCACCCTGCCAAGCGATGTCAAAATCAGTTGGTAATGTTGATGAGATTCAGATCCAGGTGGACTAAATAAAAAATCCATCATTTAAGGTATCTCGAATGCTTTTTCTTTGAATATATTTACTCAAAGACAGAACATCAGTGTTGCTCACTGAATGTTAGCACCAATTTCCTGATAACTGCTTTATAGAAAAGACTGTAATCTTATTAATTTCTGTAAACCAGATACTAAGCATAGTGCATAAAATAATAGTAGTGGTTCAATATACTCACGTGTTTCAATCATTAGGCAAATTAGCTACTGATGGGTGAGTGATTTGCTGAGGAACACTTTCTAAGACATACTTCTTTGTCATATCTTCATACAAATGTGTTAATTAGCTAGGTTGAGATATAATGAGTCCTCAGAATCTCACATATAAATAGATGCATGTATAGATATATTCTTGCAGTTAAGTAATATGTGTATATATAATATATATATATATCTGTATCTTCCATATTATAATAATGAAGAATACTAATGAAGAATATTAAATTAGATTGTCTATTTTTTGAAATTACCTTCTTTTACTTCTGTCTCTGGTGAGAGGACAAACTTTATAATTTTGGAATCTGAGAGCACTCCGGTAAACGAGTAAAGGCAATAGTTGGTGGCTTATCATCTTCTCTGTCACAGGAATCTCTCTCAGCCATTAACTGGTGCAACAGTCTTTTATTGATCAGTTTTTCTCTATGATGTACCTCTATTTACTAATATTTTTCCTTCTAGATACCAAGGGTGAGGTGTTTAACATTCATATAACCCGTGCCTTGACAAGGAAAATTTACATATTTCAGTGGGAGATCATATATTAAATAACACTCTATGCATTATTCTTAAATATGCAAACAAAACTATCACAAACCTTAAGACTGATTACCATCTATTTTTCATTAGTGGAGGTATCAGACATAATGTGTCTGGACTTTTCTAAGTAATGATTTTTGTATTCCATATATTTTGTATTCCATATACATTATACACTGTGTGAGATCTCTAAATATGGTTTGCAGACATTAACAATTTTCCTTAATTCTTTGTTCATTATTCATTGCATTGTTAAGTCTAATACTTTTTTCTTAAGCAAATGCATTTCTTTAGTATTAGCCTCTCTTACTCCATTTTCTTCCAACTCTCTTCTAATGCATTTTTTATAATACTTTTAGACTGATTTGGCTCATAATATGTCTCATTACATAACTACTCATTTTCCCAGACCCCCGTTTTTCTCATTTCTAGCAGAGATAAACTCAACGGTACTACTCACAACCAAAAATGGACGTAAAAGATAAGTCCTCTTTCCCACAACTCTTCTTTTTTCACTATTACCCTGGTGCATTCTAGCTGCAATGCTGTCCCTTCTCAGGATTTGTCTCTGAGACACAAAGATTTGTTGAATGTGTTTCAAGGTTGCTTCTGATTTGTAGGGTCACAGATGATAAAGTCAGATTTGGATCAGTGATACAAAATGAAAGCAATAGTGCATTTCTGAACCAAAGACACAGGCTTATAATCAAGGGGAAAGCGGCATTCAAATCAGAAGAGGTTTGGTATGGAAGGCAAATGGCAGAATAAACAGTGAAGTCAAGGACTTGATTCCAGTCCCTCTCAGCTGTGTCCACAGGCCAAGAACTCATCTAGTATGTCCTTCTGCTAGTCCGAACAGAAGCTCTCCTAGGGATTAGGGATAAATTGCTCTGTCACTGCACCTGGCAATAGGCTTGCTATCTGTGGAACTTGAAGTAGACACACATCCTCATGACAACTTACTGATTCATAGTCAGAGAATGTGAACTCAGAGACCAGGAAGGATCCATGCCCACTTGAGCCTCTGGCAACAAACCCACCAATCATGGACTCCACCTGTAAAGCCAGCAATAGCCACATGGCTCAGCCACAATCCCACTCAACCGAGATCTTGGAGGCAACTATTGCCTACTTACTGCAATAACTTTGCAAAGAATGGAAGAGATGTTTGTCCTTCCAAATGCACAGACACCTGTGCAAAGATACAAAGATAATGAAAGCAAACCTTGGATTTTATTAAGAGTTCAAACTAGTACAAATAACTAAAATGCTTCTTAGAAAATATTGACTTTTAGATATCAAATTTAACAGATTGTTGTTAATATTTCAATCTAAGTAAATTTGAGATTCATTGAAAACATCCTAATGTGGATATTAGTAATATTTATTTCATATCCTTAACTTCAAACCATTTAATTTTTCTAAGAACAAAGATTAAGCGACTTGTTAAAATTTGAATTATAGTCCAGTGCTTACTGTACATTTAATCTTGGTACAATAGTTTTATCTTCATGATATTACTAAGTAATTTTATTACTTTTGATATTTCCTACCCCTTGGGGTACTCATTATTTCTGAATACCCAAGTTAAATGAAGTCCATTGACACAAACCCCATAATATTTCATTAAAGCACCTCTATCTTGTTAGTCTTTGAGAAGAATTATGGCTATCGTAACTCTCTCTCTCTTTAACTATGACTATCTGACTTCCCTTTTCTGAGACCAAAGGTGTGATAGTAGGAGCAAATGTGACTCCATTTTGTTTTATGACTTCATTCTGTAAAACAACCATGCCAAGTAGAAGAGTCATGACTGGAGCAAGATGTTCTTTTCCTTTTGCTATAGAAACCTTTAAGAACACGGAACTACCTAATGGGGTATTGTTTCTGTAACTAGGGTAACGGAGCTCTGTTTCTGTAACTGGAGTGACTGGGCTAACTGTGATTGGTTAGGCTTCCCTCCACTTGACTGCACTCTCCTGCTTCTGTAACCTGGCTTGCTTGCATTGGCTAACCCCCCTGAATATCCCTTTTGCGGTTTTCAGGCTTATAAGGAGTGCCCTTGCAATTGTTCTGGGCTGATCAGGGGAACAGCTTTATGTTCTGGTCAGCCGCCACCGGTGTGCTTCGATAAAGACTTGATTCAATTATACTTGAGTGGTCTGGAAGTCAGTTTATGAAACCCTGGGACAAAGCTTTAACTATAACAAAGGCATATCTCTATCATTGTTATCTCTGGAGTTTAGTTGAAGCATGAACAACATGCTCTTCCGTGTTACAACTTAGAAAATATCAGAATCATGCTTACCTCTATTTAAAATATTTTTAATTTTCAAAAATGAGAAAGGAGACCAGGGGCTAGAGAGAGTAGGATAAGGAAAGAAGACACTTTCTTTAAAAGGTACAAGGTCTCTGTAAAACAAGAGAAATATGTTCTCAAGATCTGTGATGCAGTCTGCTGACTATAGATAAAAATAGCAAACAGGTTAAAATTTCTGAGAGAGTAGATATTACATGTTCTCTGCAACACACACACACACACACACACAGATTGTGTGATGGATACACTAATTAACTTGATTTAGTCATTTCACAAAATACACATACATCAAAACATCATGCTGTGTGTCATAAATTTATATAATTTTATTTATCCACCAAACCTTAATGAAACTGAAAATAGATAAATAAAATAAGAAAAAAACAATATGGGGAATTATGCTCTTGTTTTCAGTTAAATGGAAAAAAATGTAGCATTTTTGTATGCATCACTAAGCAGGTTTCTGAAAGTTCATTTTTATTGCATCTAATATCATAAGACATATAGATAATTGTCCAAAGAGAAGTTAGCACATGATCATTGACTATTTTTAAATAATTGTTTTGAAATGTGATAGTAGAAAAAAGGTTGAAGAGGAAAGTTTCTTATTTACCAATGTTGGCACTGTTAAAGAAGCCAGAGAGAGTGAACTAGACTTTCAAAGAAACCAGAATATACTACCCACATTCAGAGGCATAGATGTGGTAATAAAATGAATCTTTATGATCTCTGACTACTTTCAGGCTTGTATCTTTATAGCTAGTTTGTCCTTGCAGTATTTTCTTCTAAATACTTACATGAGAGTTACTGATGGAAGATTTTCTTTTCTGGAATTAAAACCCACAATATATCTTGAAAAGATGTTAGATATTATTTTGTGTATTCAATTTAGATATTATATGTGTATTAATTAATGTCATGAATACCTATTGAGTTCTTACTTATTATAATCATATGATTTGATTAATATTTTTAGTAAATTTTTGCTTTACTGATGTTTTCTTTAGAAATTAAAAATCACAAATGTACTGAAATATTTCATTTATAATTCTATTTTTATAATTTATTTTATAATTGATATATAAAATTTCAATTTAAAATATTTTAATTATATCATGTAGAAATATGATCACACTGCCATTAGGTAATTTTGTAGAAACAATCTTTTACCTTTTTTTACTCTCTCCTATTTTCCCCTTTTCCCCATTTTCCTCATTAATGTTAAGTTTTTCACATTTTTAACTTAGTATGTACATATATATATATATGTATATATACTTTTTTTTAACTTAACCATATAATCTTAAAAGGATCCTTTTTTTACCAATAGATTTGGGAGTCAGTGATTGACCAAAATGTGTTTCAAGTATGAGTTGTTCTGTCTTTCATTTATTACTCAAAAGATGTCATGGAAATCCATGCACAAAACTTGTAAAACTAAATTATTAATTACAGGATCTCCTATAATATTCCAAAGATTATTTTATTAATTTTAAAGCTCTTTTCATAATCATATGAGAAATGGACCCAATGTTTTTCCTCAGGTAAGTAGTCAATTATAACAACAGTATTAAGTCATCTATCATATATGAAATACTCTTAAACACTGAGAATTATTTAGAAATTCTATTCTTAACTATTCAAAACTGTTTGGAACATGGCAGTTTTACGGTATGTCACTCTAACTGTTATTTATTTATATACCTTTAAGATAGTCACAGAATTTATTCTTTCATATAAAATATAAAATTTCTGAATCTAAATTAAAGTAAAAAATACTAGTGGACTTCAAATTATAATTGCATTCATGGACATATTAATATTCTGTAAACTGAAAATGTTATCGTCATTTTATTCCATATATTGATAGTCTTTCCTCCTTTTAATTATTTTGTATTTAATATTTCTCTACTATAATATTTTTTGTTTTGTATTTATGGGTAGTTATTGCTAATCTAGAGGAAAAGCAATTCTTTATTGCATTTATCTTATATCAAAGTATATTGCTTGTTTATTTTCTTAATTATAGTAAATTTTTACAGAGCTTTTATGATTTTTTAGGTAAATAACAACATCAATAACAGCAAAAGTACAGTTTAATTTCTTTTCTAAATTTTTGTGTAATTTTCCTGCTAATGTTTTATCAAATAAAAAATGTTAAGTCAATGATAAGTAATGATTGTAATAATAGGCATTGTTATTCACTTAATATTAGTTCAAGTTTCTTTAATTGCTCATCAGGTCTGGTATGTTATTTCTAGAATTTGGAGTAGTCTTTTATTTCCTTTATGCAATTTCTTTAGACTCCTGATTATTGCAGCATCCTTACTTTAAAATGCATGTTAAATGTTATCCAGTGCATATAAAGTGCAAAGTGATATTGTTTTGTTCTAATTGTCTATTATCATCATATAGTAGATTATTAAGTTACTGATATTGAAGTAGTCTACATTTCTTAAATAAACTCCACCTGGAACTCATGTATTATATTTGATAAAATACAATATTTTGTTATGATTTTTATAATTTTGCATTTATATTTTAAGTGATGTTGCTCTATAGCTTTATTTGTACTGATTTATTTGCCTTTAATCTTGAGTTTCTGATGACTCTACATTTTACAAAGTTTTACATAGTTTTCTGCAAATACTATAACATAGAAGTAATGGTATTATTTAGTTTTAATATTTAAAATTCTTCTATTTATTACTTGATTTATTATTTACTGTGTATAAATATATATGTGTGTATATGTATACACATTACCTCTTTACCTTTGACATATATGCATATGTACATATATACAACCTTTATCCCTTTACTTTTCTTTTTAATATTTATTTTTTAGTTGTAGTTGGATGCAATATCTTTATTTTACTTATTTATTTTTATATGTTGGGCCTTGCATGTGCTAGGCGTGCGCTCTACTACTGAGCCACGATCCCAGAACCTTTCCCTTTACTTTTAATACATTTATTAATAACAGTATAGTTTTTGTTTTTAAATGCATTTCCTTATATTTACAGTGAAATATACTTGTTTTATTTCTTTTCTTTTAGTTAGTATAGGTTGTTTTACTTTTCTCTTTTATTTTACTTTGTTCACCTGCTGTTAACTATTCTTTTTCTCTTGTACATCTGGAAATGCTTTTAAAATTTTCTCCATTCTTTATTCAATTTTTGTTTTAATTGCCAGTAATCTTTAAAAATATTATCTACTCTTATGTGTAAAATATATACCAATTATTTCCTCCTGACCTTATCTTCAGGTCACTCCTCTGATTTAATTCTTAATTATCTCATTACACTTCTTCCTTGAGAATGTTCTTACAAGTAGTTCTCCACCATCTTCTAATTTCCAGCACAGAAGCTGTGATATCATATACCATCATGACTTCTTTTTCCTCTGTAGGTTAATTTTCCTTTTTATCTGAAGTCTTATAGAAGATTTGTTTTATTTAAATACTTAAGAATGTTATTAGAGGAATGTTATTAGATTAAGCCTCCATGTCTATTTTCAAATAAAAACTTTCCAGAGCTTTATTTACCCTTTAAATCTTTAAACCACATATTTCTTGGAACCAGGAGTATATGTTTTCAAATTAAACTAAATTGAATTGGTATTACTTCATCTATTTTTTAATATTTTAAAATCTATACTGATTATATGTTAGTTTTACTTCATTATCTCTCTAATAGATGAACTTCCTTCTCTCTCTCTCTCTCTCTCTCTCTCTCTCTCTCTCTCTCTCTCTCTCTCTCTCCCTCTCTCTCTCTCTCTTTTACCATAAGGGATTGAACCCAGGGCCTCACACATGCTAATATGCATTCTACTATTGAGCTATAGTCCCAGCTACATCTCTTTATTTCTTTGTTCTATAATGAGGGGGAAAAAACTGTTTCCCTTCATTTTCCTGGCCTTAAATGTCAATAGTGACAATAAATTCACTAGAATGATTTACCATTTAAGTATTATGCATTTTGTGATTTATTTATATTTTTTATAAATCTTTACTTTTTTATTTGAGATGATGTTTGCCACTCTGTCTTCTCTACTTTATGGAGATTAATTTTTTCCCCCCTCTTCTTGGTGGTTTGACTTCCCAAACTCTGTTGATATTTTTCTCTGTTGCCTTACTGGGATTCAAGTCCCAGTTGATGACTCCAGATGAAGGGCATCCATGAGCAGCCTGTCTGTCATTCTTCCATGAAGGCAGAGGGAGAAAGTTGTACTGCCCATCAGTCTTGGAAGATTTTCCCATCAGAGTCTTGCCTTGGTTCTTGGTAGTCTCTGAGACCAGACCTGGTTCACATTGGACAGTGCCAACTTTACTTACAGGTTACAGAGGTCAAAATCCTTCTAAAGCTACCAGAATTCTGACCTTTATCTCAGATTTCATTACTAACAAAATAAACTCTAGAAAATTTTCTGCTGGCCCAGAAAGAAGAATGTGCTACTGCAGCTTTTCCACTGGGATTCCCAGAGTGTCACAGGCTTTTCTCTCAATCAGTAGTGACCAGGCTCGGTAGTTTCTTGCGCTAGAAAGAATACAGACAAGGGAGGGTAGGGAGAGAGAAGATTCAAATTCCCCATTGTTTCAAAAATTCTCACCCATTATTCCACTCGTTAAGTAGAAAAACAAAAGATAAGAAAAACCACTTGTATGATCAAACAATATTTCAAAATTCATAGGATTTTACCCAAGTTCTGGCATGTTCCTATTTCCTTCTCAGAAATTATATTCAGAAGGTGTTGTTATTTCAAAGCATGTACACAGGTATATGTATACCCAGACATAATTCATATTTATGATCATATATATGTGTTCCACATCATATTTTGGTTGTAGTGGTTACCAAGCCTCTTGCAGACACCAACCCCAGTGCACTGATGGAAGTAATGAAAAACTGTGCTTGTGTTAGAAATCATTGCTCTATAAACACAGTTGTATGTTCTGTAGACATAAACCTTTCTTTATTGATTCTTTAGGTTGTTTTCTACTGCAAGTTATCAGAAATGGTTTTTACTGGGCATCTGCATCAAAATTCATGTGCAACTAGCCTGCCTATTCAAGCATTATATTCTTTACTTTATATTCAAGGCAGTTGAATGATTCTACTTAGTTTGAGTGGCACTCTGCCACACACGTATTACAGTACGAGGAGAACTCGGAAGAATCACTGAAGCTAACCATACATTACATGCATGCTGCACTCACCAGATGGCTCTTCTCACATTGTTATGGTTTCATAAGCTACACTGACATTGTCATTAAGTTTAGAAATTTGATTCTGTTCACTTTGCCATCCTTAAAATAGATGCCTCTGAAGGTTGTCTCTTTAACGAATAGAATTTTCACACAAAGAGTGTTCTATCACCTGTACTTGTAAATAATTATGTTATTCCACTCTTTCATAATAAGTAATGAAAGAGCCAATTCAGAAGTAAGAAACCATACTAAGCAAGAGAGTACAGAAATCGTAAGAATTCTACTACTGAGTTTTCTCTCCTAGAATGTTCAGCAGAAAGCAGCCTCCCCCCTACCTCTCTTTGACTCACTTTTGGAGGCATTGTTTTTATGATGTATATTAACATATACGACTGAGACTGTAAAATGCCGCAAATTGGATAAGCCCGAAGCATTCTCTACATTAAAGTTTATGTTGCTTAGTTATAAGGCTGCATTTGGCTCTGTGGTATCAAGCTAGAAATGCTGATCTCAATTTTGCTGTTGATAGCTTTCTGTCCTGTGGATATAACTTCTATGGCCACCCATGTGACACTGTGACTGCAAAAAGGGGATATTCTTCTCAGCTCACTTTGTCCATCAGGCCATAAGTACTATGGCTATTTTAAACTACTGACATTTTAGAATAATTAAAATTCACTTAAATCTTCAGTGTTTTTATATGTGGCCATTATACAGAAGGATTGAATGTTAGGATAATTAAAAGATTTAACGTGTTTTTCATTTGTTGACATATTTCTGGATAAAGTGACTATGAGCTAAATTGTTTAATAATTTCTATATTTATTCTTGACACTAGATAACTTTCCATCAATTAAAATGCATATTGAAACATCGTATCACTTAAATTTACTTCATGATAATTGAGTTTACTACTAATATCTCACTTTTTAAATTTTGATCTCCTGTTCACATTTTTAAAAGTGAAGGGTCCCAGAGAATTGGCCTGTATTTCTTGTCACCACCAGTTCTCATCTTATCTTCCTTTGAAAATATTTATTTGACACTGTGAAGGTATTTGGATAATGATTTATGTTTAGTGAGCAGATTTCTTCCCACAGAGAGTAATTTTTTCCTATTAAATATGCCATGGTAAATAGCTAATCCTAAATTTTATAGAAGATAATTTTCTATGGTATGATGCTGTCATCAACCACTTCTATTTGTTTTCTGCATTATCTTCCTATAGTTTACTTTTCTTGCTCCTTCTTTCAAGTCACAAGTCTTCAATCAAACTTGTTGAATTCAAGTATAATAATGTACTTACCACTTATTATTCTTTGATTTTGAGTATCTCTTAAGAATAATGAAATAAAAAAAAACCTCTTTATCTCTATCTCTATTTGTCATTGTATTTCTACTTACTGGTTTAAAATAATAGTATTATATTAAAATGTTTTTAAAAATCAAAAAAATCATAAGAATTTCAAATATTCTCTAGATGATGAAATTGGTATTATATTCATGTGATATATTATTTATTTTTTAATACTCTCCAATACTTAAAGTGCTTCATTTCTCTTCTATATTAGTAATAAAGTTATAATGATGTATATTAAATAAACTGATAGATGAAATTCTGAAAGTAAATTTATTTTGGACATCTCTTTCCTTTTAAATTCATTTTGGGTTATTAAGTTTTTTTCTTTTCTCAAATCTATGATTTAATCATCACTGTTCAGTCATTAAAAAAAATGTTGCACTTACATTTAAAATCAGAAAACATACTGAGTTTAATACTAATGTTAAATATGAAGTGCTCCCCCAAAGCTCAGGTGTGAAATAATGCCAGAAAGTTTAGAGTTGAAATGATTGGTTATGAGAATCTTAACCTAAAGTTAAGATTATTAATTCACTAATAGGGATTAACTGAGTGCTAACTCTAGGCAGGTAGAGTGTGACCTGAGGAGGTGAGTCACTGGGGTGCATGCCTTTTGGTTTAAATTTTGTGTCTGGTGAGTTGAGTTCTCTCCACTTCCTGGTGGCCATGTTCTGAGCTGCTCCACTCTGATGTTCTGCATCATCTCAGGCACAGAGCAATGGAGTTGGCCCTCTGTAGGCTGAGGGATCTGAAACTGGGAGCTCCAAATAAACTTTTCTTCTTCTGTGTTGCTCTCGGCAGGTAGGTTTGTTTGTTTGTTTTGTTACAAGGGAATGAACATGGGTGCTCATACTCAACCACTAAGCCACATCTCCAGCCCTTTTAATCATTTTTCTTTTGAGACAGAGTCTCACTAAGTTGCTTAGGTCCTCACTAAGTGGCTGAGGCTGGCTTTGAACTCACAATCCTCCTGCCATAGCCTCCTGAGCCACTGGGATTACAGGTGTGCACCACCATGCCTGGCTTCTTATGAGGTCTTTAGCGGCCTAAAATATGTATTAATCAAAGTTTCTTCTCGGATTAAATTGGAGGCATTTTTCATCTCTAGCATGAAACTGTTATAGTTCCAAGAGTAGTGGAAGGAGAAACTACAATCAGCACTAGAAAGCCTTGTACTGTTACCATGTAGGGTCCAGACCTGGATTCTAACAGTGAATTTGAGATTACTAATAATTCCTTTCATTAATCAGAACTCAGAATTAAATCAAAGTCTATTACTGCTATAAAGAAGTGACCAACACAGGGGGTATTTGAATGGTGCATTGCTATGTGCTTCCATAAAATACAATACTCCTTGCTATCTTATATTACAAGTGTCTTTCCATTTTTCTTATGTTCTCATCTGTCAGAACTGAAGCTCTTTAATTGTAGGAACAATTTCTTATCCAGGGCTTAGCAATGTTTTATAAAAAGCTACTTTCATGGATGTTCGTTAACTGAAGCAAATAGCTTTCCACATTTTATTTAAACTATTATTTTTTAAAAATTGGGAAATTGTTAAAATCCCCCTATGTTTTGAAACGATCATATTTTCATTAGTTTTGTTTTGAAATCTGCTTATTCATAGGCTATGTATGTCTATGATTTTCTTATGTATGATTTAATAGGTAAACATGCTACTTATATTCATTTCTATGGTAGAGAAGGAATATACTATGTGTCATACTATAAAAACTTGTGTCAATGTACTGTGTGACTTTCAAATATCTTACTATCACAGGAAATAAAATGTTTATATTTTTTAACTATGGGTTTTATGAGGTAGCAGAAGAGACTCTATATTATTTACACTAAAGCCATGTGACAGGATTTTAATTTTCTTTGGGATTAGAAACATTGTCTCAGATCCAAAATATGCTTTTAGATGGTTGTGTTATGTTAAATTATTTGTAACAATACGTGTCCTCTATTTAAATTTTATTTGTGAAGCAACATCTGTTTAGTTTTCATATCTACTGGAGGAAGTGATGGTCTATCCACTTATTTAAGACTAAGATGTACAGGCTTCAGTTAGGACTGGTTTATAACTACCGCGAGTTGGAACATGTACAGCCTGTGAGAGCATGGCAGAGTTAACGAGGAACACATGTTGTGGAATTTATAAATCATTTGACAAATTTTATAGTTAAATATTACCTCATAGGTTTGTTTCAGTTTAATTTCTAATATTAATATAATTTTTAAAATAAGTACACAGAAAATTTTAAAGAGGTCTATTTAAAATTTTTGAATACACATAAGAATTTGTAGACATCCCAATGTACAAAATAACAGGTTAAACACTGGAAATGAGAAGATGAATACAATAGTCTTCATTGAAGGAGTTCAAAGTCTACTAATAAAAATGAAAATAGTGAGATAGTCTAGTTCATTAGAGTACTTATAAAAATCTAATTATGCAGAAAACATTGCTGAATCATAGAGAAGAGTGAACAAATTCTGAGGGAGTTAAGAAAATATTTATGATGGTGATAAAACCTTAGTTGAAACTTATATATGTCTATTTTTCTTCATGTTAATTAACCAGTTCTTAAATAAAAATAATACGCATGGCATTTCTGTACAAAACGCTATGCAAAATATTCTGGTGAAATCTTGTTCGGTTAGGTTAAAGAGCAAGAATTAAATTAACAGATTTTCATATTGTTCAAATGCTCTGGAACAAAATGATTTCTTCATACTCAAGTTTTACTAAGATATTTAGATGAACAGTCAGATAAATTAATAAATGTGTGAAGTGTTGGAAATGGCCAGACATAGAATATGAAAGGGCATGAGAGCTAGCAAATAGGTGAAGAAAACAAACAAATGTAAAAGAAAACTGTTAGAATTGTTGAACATTTATTTTAAAGGGAAAGAGTTTTTAAATTCATGTTGGGCTGGAGCAAGTTGAGGCTAATAAATGCAAAGTAAATAATTATTTTAAATTGCTTTGGTTCAGGAAACCAAAATTCTAAATTGATGCGAAAATGGTCCATATATTAGGGTCATACCAAATTTCTGAACAGTCTGTTTTTTATTTCTATCCTTTGAGATTAATTCAGTACTAAAATAGTGTTTATCTGCATGTTATTTTGTATTCAGTTTCCTCAAAATCTGATAAACTTTATTTTAAAGGAATTTGATTTATTGTTATCTAAAATGTTTCATGGAGTGAAATCACAGCTTTCATATGTAGTTCTGTTTTAGTGCCAACTTTTGACTGCTATTACCTTAATATATATTGTCTTTAGAATTTGAAAAATATTTTGATGGAAGTTTTCAAATTTTACTTCTAAAACCTGTAATTTGCCCAAATGTGGGAAACTTGACTGCACAATTTGTGGTAGTAGGGGACTGTGTGCTCTCCCCTGTTTAAAAAAAAAAAAAAAGAAAGAAAGAAAGAAAAGAAAAGGAAAAAAATTTCAGATAAATAATAGCGATTCATTCACTGCCATATACTATCCTTGTATGGATTATATAAGCAGATTTTGACCTCAGGAAACTTAATTATGTGACTGATTATTTACAGTCATGCTATCGACTAACTACTTTTATCACAAGGCTACCATATTTTTGTTAACTTTCTTTAGTGATTCTCTTTTATGTAGTTCATATAACTCCAAAATGTAACCTCTTTAGAGATGGGGCTGGAAGGACATATGAAAATAAAATGGAAAGAGAAAAGTTAGATGAAAAACTAGTAACAAGAAAGGAGAATATGAAAAAGACAATGGAAAGTTTTTTTCTGGCTGTAAAGTATAAGCTTAGTTTTGTTTTTTCTTATTATATAGCTATAGTAATAATTTCCATAGAACTTTTCTCATTTGTTTTTCTCAGCAATATTGTTTGAACAAGATTTTCACTTTTCTGAGTAATTGTTTTAAGTACAGTTCTGAAGGGGATGGACACTTTTGTATTTCATTTAGCTTTATATTATTATAAAACCTAAAACCGCATTTCAATAGTTAAAATTCTTTCATATTACCAATAGTGTCATTAAAAAAGACTGATTTATTTTGCCAAAAATATTAACATATGGATGTTCTTGTATTTTAAATGTACTTCTGATTGAGATTGAAAGATCTCATTCAGTTGATTTTGGAGACAAAATAGAATTTTCTATTTTTAAATAATTTATATAGCATTAGAGACAAATATGAAATATTTTAACAATAAAATAATTTTATATAGGATGAGATGAACAGCCTTAAGGGAAATAAACAGCTGGTGGGCTCTCATTCTCTATTCATTTTAGATGGAATCTCAAGAAGAATAAAACTATTCTGTGCAAGCTAATCCCTGCTGCTAAACTCTGTTGGCTATGCAGACATAAGGGTGAGTCACAAGAGGCAAACACAAAAAGCCATGAGACTATTTCTAATGTAATCATTGATTTACCTGACTTATTTTTTCAAGCCCCCTTCAAGACAACAGTGAGACACTGCCCCCCAAAAAAGACTTCAATAGTTCTGACAAGGGGTTTCTTCACTGTCCAGTAGTTGTAAAAATAATACAGGAATTATATAAATGATAACTTTGTCTAAAAAAGTATTGATATAGTAATGTATTAAATCAAATTTTAGACAATTGATTCTTATTAATTATTATGTGTGTATTTATAGAATGATTTTATTTTTTCATACAGGCAAATCATATCAATTATTGGTTTTGTCAATGCTATTATCAGTTTTATAAGGCACAATAATATTAAAAACCTCATAGATAGAAAAATTAAATTTGATTTAGAAGCTCAACACCAAACAACTGTTAGAGACTCAAATCCTATTTAAATATGATAATTATATACTGTTTGAGATCTCTTATTTGTCATGATTTTTGTAAAGTTAAAGGACCTTTCTCTTAATGTAGGGAGGTAATCTGGAGATCACCTTTATAGGCATTTTAAAAACAATATGTTGAGAGTGGCATGAATATCTTTTAAAATGATGAAATTATAAACATATGAACTCAATAAGAGACACTTGTGAGGTAGATTTTGCTCCAGATTATTCAATTTTGAAATAGCATAATAAGTGTGCAAAGACCCTGAGGAGGGAGCATGTCTTGATAATTTCAGGAACTGACTCTGGAGCAGGGTTAGGAAATGAGGATATGGAATAAGAGAGAAAAAAGGAACAAGGTAAATTCACACAAGTAATTAATTAGATAGGGACAGGGAACACAGATAACAAATCGTTCCTGTTTTGTAAAATGAAAATAAGTGCCTATGGCACAGAATTTTTAAAAAAGTAAATGAGATAATCCTATTTATCTCAAAGACCTTAATACTATTCCTGGAAAATATATAGGCTTTAGCCTTATTTAAACTCGTAATTGCACTAAATACTTATGTGTGTGTGTGTGTATGTGTGTGTTTATGTGTGATACATGTAAAATATATGCCATTGTATTAACATGTTTATTTGTATACATACTATTATTATGATATGAATATTTCCAGACAAATTTAAATGGAAAATAATTAAATTTTGTGTGCATATCACTAGGTAAAAAACACAAGCTGAATTAAATCAAGAATCACTTAGTGACTTTAGGGCATATTTAGAGAATCATTGGCTAAGAATTTGGAAATACCAGGCATGTTTACAAAGAGAATCAGGGTCATAGTATATAGCAGATGTTGATCAATGAACAATAATAAGGTAATTTTTATTTTTTAATGAAAAGGAGTTATCTTTAACAGTAGTTTTACAACTGGATGATAGTGATCTCAAAATAATTAGATTTGACATCAAAAGTTGGAGATGAAAATGTTATTAGTAAGATAAAAATGCAAATGGTAGAAAGTGCAATGTTTTATATATTAAAGCAATGACAAAGGTTAATTGGGAGCAAGAACTGAAGAAAACTATTAATGAGAATTTGGAAATATTCAGAATATTGCTGAGAAACTAGATTGAATTTGAGTCAACTGCCTACATTTCCTAAAATTCACATGTAGATCTTTCCCTAAAAAAGAAGTTGGGGGAATATTTAATAAGAATTTAACAAGAATATATAATATTTACCAACATTGAGCTTTGGTTGTCTTCAGCAACAATGAGTTCATGAGGAGTTATAAAGCATTGGCAGGCCTGAGCCAACCTTCTCTGAGTATTGGCCCTAATGTTAGCTCTCCAGCTCTCCAGAAAACCCATCTTCTGAAAAGACACAGTACAACAAAGGTAAGGACTAAAATGCTTTTACATGCAAGAGCAAGTGACATTGTTTCCTAGGTCAGAATCCACAGTAATTTATTTCATGGTTTTACATTAAAATGCATTGCTTTGAAATTCTTAAATTTAATCTACTTGAATAACCAAAAATCATATCACTAAAATGATGTACTCTGATAAAAATAAATCTATATTTTATTGATTCACTTACCTAAAATGTGGCCTAATTTCTCTGCGGTATTCTATTATTTAACAATTCAGCCACAAATAGAATATCCATATTTTCCCCTGTGATTTTATAAGCTTTGTGGCTCAAATAGAAATTGTCAAAAGTGAACCAGATTTTTTAGTCCAATATTTTTTAGTCTGTTATTTTTTATTCAGTGGGAAATAATTAATGGGAAATGCTTTCTGAAATATACATAACCACTGTTTTATGATTCTTAAATATGCTATCAACCTAAGAAATATGATTATGAAAATAAGGTAACTACCATTTCAGTTTTGAAATTTTGAAAGTTTTTAAATTTATTTGTAAACATTATTGTGACATTTGTATAAATTTTAAAAATATAAATACCAATTTAAAGATTCTGTTCTTTGGTAATATTATATATTAGGATACAAATACAAGTGTTTTGCTATCAACAATGGAATAAATAAAGGTATTGGTGCACAATTCAGTAGAATTGTTTATAAAAAACAATAAAAGTAATTAGTGATGTATCTAATAACATTTGTAAATCTCTCTTTTTTTTTTTTTTTTTTGGTACTAGGGATTCAACCCAGGGCCATTCAGCCATTGAGCCACATCCTCAGCCCTATTTTTTATTTTATTTAGATACAGGATCTCCCTGAGTTGCTTAGCTCCTCGCCATTGCTGAGGCTGGCTTTGAACTTGTGATCCTCCTGTCTCAGCTTCCTGAGCTGCTGGGATTATGACATATACCACAGTGCCTGGCTTGTAAATCTCTATTTTAATGACACTTTTTCATAACATTAATAGTAATATTTCTCAAATATAAAATTCATAAAACTTTATAAAAAACATAAAACACTTAATTGGATAAATGTGCCCAGTTAAATTCATATGCACTGATGTAGATTCTATAGGCTTAACGTAATAGTCTATGTTGAAGTTTCTTCATTGAATCATGTCATAATTCTGGAAGTACAATAATAATTCTATCAAGACATTGAATTTGAATTTTCTACTAGCATCAAACTATTGGATAGAAGAGAATTCTTAAAATAGAAAATGCATAATGTTCAAATTTTTAATCATGTAAAGGACAGAATAAAATTTCTGATTTTACTTTTTTTTTTTAATTTCTAAATGAGTATAAATATGACTCTTCAAAGAAGAGTGCCAATTGGCACAGGGAATGAAAATGTCCACAAGATGGTTTCTTTGCCCTATAACACAACATGGGTGAGTGCACAGTTGTCCTCTGGAAGTTACAAGTCTCCTGAGATTTAGCTATTAGAATTTTTTCCTATGTGAAATGATAATTGGGCTGTGGTTTCTCAAACAAAGGCTGAGTTAAGTGATTTCGTGAGACCAACATGTCATTGGCAGTCTAGATCTTAAATCTCTGACTAGGTTCAAACCATATAAATGTTAATATCATTAGCCTTTTCATTTTAGAGACTGGATCCACATACGCAGAGGACTTTAAAATATTAGGTGGCAGCTCACGTTCTTGCCTATTAATCTTGTCAATTCCCTGGCCATTAGCAAGCTTTGCTTCTATGTGCATGATAGAACCATTTTAGAATAATCCTAAACTGGGTTCCTGTTTATTCTAGTTTTTTCTTCAGAATCTTCACCTCTTTCTTTTAATCCCATTCCTCCACAGTAGGGCTAGAAAAATTACCAAGAACTTTAGAAAAGCATAACTTATCTAGGTGATGAAAAGAACAGTCATTACAGATTCAGAGACAGGTCATTCCTCCTGGAAATAAGTGAAACTAATTATGTAATTTCCCTCTGACTCAATTCTCCAGCCTCTACCTAATACAGCCCACTTCCCACACACCTCTTTTCCAGATTGGTTGTCAGCAGCATCATTAAAAGTACATTAATATTCTCAGAACTCATGCTGCTAAAAAGTTTTGGCAGGTGATCAACTATCTGGTATATTGTGAAAAGCTCTGCATGTTATTAAGAGATTAGTTGCAATCTCTTTTAAAGGCCATTTACCTTTGTACAACTTCCTAATATTTAAAATACATGCCTATTCTTACACATAAAAGTTGATTCATATTTGTTTTTCAAGAATTTGAAAATGGTTAGCTATAAGACAGTTTGCTTTTTACTATAATTATGCCTTGGAAATTTTAAATATCAGCTATGAGAAAATATGTCCCTCTTAACACAGTCATAGTCTATTCAAATGACACTGACTTAGATAGATATTTCTCAAAAGAAGACATAAAATGGCAAAAAAAGAAAAAAATGCTCAATGTCTCTAATTATCAAGGAAATGCACCACAAAATCACAAAGAGGTATTACCTTACTCTAGTAAGAATGGCTATTATCAAAAGACTAAAGATAATAAGTTTTGGTAAGGATGTGGAGAAAAGTGAACACTTGCACACTATAAGTAGGAAAGTAAATTAGCACAATACGGTGGAAAATAGTATGGAGTTTCCTCAAAACTTAAAAATAGAATTACCATATGGTCTAGCAATCACTGGATAGATAACAAAAGGAAGTAAAATCAGTATCTGCATTCTCAAGTTTGTTGCAGCAATATTCACAATGGCCAAGGCATGGAAGCAATTTAAGTGTTCATAATGGATGAAGAAAACTTGATTAACAATATTTAATAACAAAGAATGAAATCCTGTCATTTGTAATAACACAAATGGAACTGGAGATCATTATATCAAGTGAAATAGGCCACATACAGAAAGACAAGTCCACAGGATCTCACTCAATTCTCCAGCCTCTACCTTATACAGCCCACTTCCCACACACCTCTTTTCCAGATTGGTTGTCAGCAGCATCATTAAAAGTACATTAATATTCTCAGAACTCATGCTGCTAAAAAGTTTTGGAGTCATGAAAGTTGAGAGTAGGATGGTGGTTATCAGAGACTGGAGAGAAAAAGGTGTAAAGAAATGGGGAAAGGCTGATCAATGTGTCCTAAGATACAGTCGGAGAGGAGCAAGAAGTTCTGGTGTGCTACTGCATAGTAGGATGACTATTGATGATAGTAATTTACTCTCCATATCAGAAAGTTATATGAAACAATTATGAACAGTTAAATTTTTCAGGAAAAATAAGCAACTTACTTCAATTCTGCCATTCAATAATGCACTCAGAGACTGTATTTGTATTTAATTTTTAATAGAGCAAAAATACAAATGGAAGACTTTATAGTTTTTGTTGGATATGCACACTTTTCAGCTGATATGGAAACACTGTATTAGAATATAATTTTCAAAAGTGGAAGTTCTCTTTAGGTTGTTTACTTTGAAAGTAAGTAATTAATAGAGAAAATAATCATCGCCAATTATCCATGGTTATTGTAAGACAGTTTTGATCCATTCAAATGCAAAATATGCTAGGAATAAAAAGACAAACTATTTTCCTGCATGGAGGCTTTGTTGTTGTTGTTGTTGTTGTGGTTGTTTTAAGGAAGAAATAAAGTTTGACAAGAAGATTTTAATACAGATAATTTTTGAATCAGATATTGATGATTTTATCTCTCTACCTGAAAGCTATTTATGTAAGTACTTCTTTTTAAAGTGTAACATAGAAGATCCACAATTTTTTTTTTGTCTAAACTGTGGTTGGTAAATCCAGACAGAAGTCCAGCAGGCCTGTCAGCCTGATAGGCTTGGTTTATGCGGTTCTCTGTGTTTGAGGAAATCTGTGACCTTCTGGGAAAGAACTGATTAAAAGGAAAGAATTAAGGTGTGTAAGTTGGGATCAGGGTGGATTGGCAATGAAGAGTAATTGGATACAGCATTATTAGTGCTTTATTTTAGATTATTTGCTCACTTAATTCAATAAACCCACAACTGTGTGCTGTTACAAGGGGATCAGAGTAATGATGTGTAGACTAATTAAAGCACTTATAGGATGAACTAAAGTACTTATCTATAATTTCATAGGCTGTTAAAAACAGAACAATTAGCATCTATCTGCTTGGTAGAGTTGTCTGTCCCATCACAACAGCATTGAAAAGCAAGATAGCAGGCCAGTGACAGTGACATCACCGCTGTTTCTTCAAGACTCTGGCACAAAAATCAAAGCACTCTTGCCGGTGTCTTCTTTCTCTAGGAAGAAAATCCTCAACCTGCATGCCTACAGAAACTGCATCAGACACATGATTGCCTTAAGATTCCTGGAGACTACAGATTTCTTCTCAATGAGCCAGGGTGGGCAAAGAGAAAGTGAAAGCCACATGTTGTGGTCTAGACTACTACTTCCCTGAACTCAGGTAAGATTCATTTGAAACTAGGAATTGTGAAAACACCCAGATGAATATGGGATGAAGAAGATTAAATAATATTTGAGTCTTTGTTTTCTTTGTAGTCTACTTCTAGTTACAGGAAACATAGACTCAAACAGTTTTGTTTCTTTTGATTGTTTTAATCCTAGGGTAATTTCCCCTCCTCTAATAACTCCTGCATTACATGTAGTAAAAGTAATCATTCTTAGCTACTGTTAATCAAAGTGAACTCCCTAAAATATCCAGCATTCAAATCATTTCTTTCTCAAAGAGAAATAAAATCTGACAAGGTTAGTATTCTATGATACTGCAATTTAAATAAAAATAGGGCTTCATTCCTGAGTTTCTAAGACAGCAGGTTTGGAAGCATTACAGGTCTTTTTGCAAGAAGACAATGTAAATAAATTGTGCAAAAGGTTAACTTAAGTGAGTTCCAGCAGAATCAATACTTAATCTTCTTAATTTTAAGGTATCAGATTAAACTTTCAGAAAAACAAAGCATGTTTACTCTAAAAGTCATAATAAAAAATATATATTTTTTCTTACCACATGTTTGAAAATATGTTGTCATTATTAATATATTATTAGACATTAATTTAATATTATTCATAACCAGCTTTTGTTGATTGCTAACTTTATATAATATTCCCATCCTCAGTTTAGGTTCCTTGAGCCTCATTTTAATATATTTATGAAAATTATATAGAGTGTAAACATGAAGCATGACCTAAACTTATATCCAAGTTTTGTAAAATTAAGTTTAATCTTCATCTTATTCACAAGTTTTGTTAACTTTATCCTTGTTTTATTTCCAATGCACATTGCTTCCTTGTGCTCTTTTTTGTACCTTGTATCTCTTTAGGTTTGGGGCTGGTATTTATCAGAATGGGCTGATCTATTCTGTGGCAAGGAAGATATCCAAAATATCAGGGATTCAACAAGTTTGTTCTTCCACATACCATACTTCTTCCTCATACGCATGAGTCCTGTGAGATCTTGGGTCCTTAGATTCACTCAGATTTCTATGAAATCAGAGCATCCCACATTATAAAATAAGTGAATTCCTCTGTCTTTAAGGATAAAAAGACCAAACTGAAAAATTACCCTTAGTTTTTTCAATGCCTTAACCAGAAAGTATCAAATCCTACCTACTAGTGTTTCAATGTCCAGAATTAGTCACCTGGCCTCAATTCAATTGCCAGGGAGAATAGGAAAGGAAAGGGAGGAAAGGAGAAATTTGATAAGCACCAATCTCTTTGTCCCTGTTCTTTTTTACTCTTGTAGCAACTGAACTTCTATCTCTAAGAAAACCAGCACAGTGTTTTGGATACTGATCTCTCATTCCCCTCTGTCCCTGCTCAGATTACAAACATTGTCTGCTTCTGTATTCTTTCTTGAACTTTTGAAACGCTCTCTTGATAATCATGTATAGATGTGAAATTTTCTTATTGCCTGCTATAAAGAATGACTATTCTCACTGAATGTCTCTAAGCTATTTGAAATATGGAAAAATCTCAGAGCAGACACTAAAATAAATTTTTTAAATGTGACCCTATTCTAAAATTTAGAAAAATTTTTATTACCATCTACTCCCTCTTGTCTTATGCCTCAGAAACTTTTGGGAAATTTCGAAATCCTGTAGCAATAGAAACTGGAGGAGCCATAGAATAAGTGATATTCTAATTCAAATATTTTTTTTCTATCCTTTTATGTAATTCGGTTGTTCACAATCCTTCCTGTCAAGAATGTTGTTACCCTATTAATATGAGCTTTTAATGTGTTGAGGAGAAATACAATGAAATAGAGCAACAAACAAAGAATTAAGACAGAGATGTGAGAGGTGTGCTTGGTAATTTCCTTTACTTTTCAGGAGATTTGCTCCTGGGATTTTCTTAAAGACTCAGAACCAGAGAGACTCTCTAAAAACTGCATCATGAAGAGTGGAAGAGTATGGTCATGCTCTGAAGATTAAAATAAAAGAGTAGGAGAAATGAGGCTTGATTTCCTGCACCTAAATTTACAAATGAAATAAAGACCCCTTCTGCCTTGAGGAAGTGATAAAACAGGGCAGAACAGCTCGAAGTGTCCTCTGCATGAAAAAACAGAGGAAGGCAGAAATAACAAACTCCTGTTTTTCCATTCTTAATCATTTAAGACTTGGCCATTGAAGTTATGACTAATCTGTGAAGTAGCTAATACCCCCTAAAAACTACTGTTCTTTCTTAATGAGGCCAACCTCCTGGAATGAACATGGCTTCCTCTATGTTTTATGCGAAAAACAGTAGACCATAGCTTGCAATTACCTCCTAGGAGACTCTGAATGACGGAGGGTACGTATTAGCTTAGAGTATTCTGCTGTTGGTCAAAAATAGATTCCTTCTTTTGTTTTCCTCTGAAAATAAGACCAAAAAGTTCCTCCTTTGATCAAAATGAAGTACAGAGACTGAACATACCCAGCATAAAACATGCTTTCTTAATTTATATTTATTTTATTAACATACGTTAAGTACATATTAATTGTATATATAAATGAGAATTACTCTGATATTTCCTTACGTTCATACAGCTTGTATTGATCATTTCTTGTTCCCTATCTCCCTCCCTTTGGCACCCTTCTTGATCCCTAGAAACCTGCTTTCAGGTTTAATGTAATTTAATTTAATTTGTTTAGATTCCACATATCGAGGGAACAGATGATACTCATTGTTACAGATGATACTCTGGCTTCTTTCGCTTAGCATGATGCCCTCCAGTTCCATCCATTTTGCTGCAAATAACACGATTTCATTCTTCTTTATTCAAAACATTGGACCTTGATTAAGGAAGGTGAGGGAGATGAGTATTCATGTGAACACTGTATACCTATTCCTTGAAAAACTTCCCAAACTACAGTGCAGAGTGAAATCTGAGGTGAAGTCTAGCACATTCTCCAAATGGTGGTGTCAGAGCAGAGAGTCTGGAGAGACTAAGACATCTAAAGTTCAAAGGATGGAGAGGATATCAGACTGTGATTTTGATTTGTATTTCTCTTATTGTTAATGATGTTGAGCACCATTTTAATTCATCTATTGAACATTTATTGTTTGTCTTCTTTGGAAAAATTCTTTCAGGCCCTTTGACCACTTTTTAATCAGGTTATTTATTTTCATGGGTTTTGTCATTGAATTATGACTTTCTTGCATATTTTGTACACTAACCCTTTATCAGATAAAAGACTTACAATATTTTCTCTCATTTGATAGGTTGCCATTTCACTCTGATGATTGTCTCCTTTGCAAGATGAAGATTTTTGGACTGGGTGCCATGGCTCATGCCTGTAATCCCAGTGACTCCTGAGGCTGAGGAAGGAGGATTTTGAGTTCAACCAGCCTCAGCAAAAAGCAAGGTGCTAAGCAACTGAGTGAGACCCTGTCTCTAAATAAAATACAAAGTAGGGCTGGGGATGTGGCTCAGTAGTGGAGTGCTCCTGAGTTCTATCTCAAGTAACACCCCCTTCAAAAAAAAAAAAAAAGATTTTGTTTTGGTGTAATACAACTTGTCCTATTTTTGCTTTTGCTTCTTATTCTTTGGGTGTCATATTTAACATGGCTAGTAGATATAAGAGAGATCATTTGTCAAAGGGTGTGGGAAAATTCAAACTCTTGGTGAATGCAACTGTTATAGAAAACAGCTTGTAAATACCTCCAAAATTAAAAATAAAACCAATATATGATCCAGCAATCCAGCAATCCCATTTCTAGGTATATATTCAAAGGAAATAAAATCTGAATCTCTGGTTGTATACATAGTATATTCACACCAATTCGTGTCTTCATACATGTACTTTGGATAATAATGATCATCACATTCAACCATCATTAATTACCCCATATCCCCTCCCTACTCCTCTTACACCTCTCCCTTATCTAGAGTTCATCTATTCCTCCCATGCTCCCTCTTCCTATCACACTATGAATCAGCCTCCTTATATCAAAGAAAACATTCAGCATTTGTTTGTTGGGGATTGGCTATCTTCACTTAGCATTATCTTCTCTAATTCCATCCATTTACCTGCAAATGCCATGATTTTATTCTCTTTTATTGCTGAGTAATATTCCATTGTGTATATATGCCACATTTCTTTTATCCATTCATCACCTGAAGGACATTTTGCTAAGTGAAACAAGCCAGTCACAGAAAGTCAAATACTGTATAATCCTATTTATATATGAAATTGAATATAGTCAACTTGACAAAAGTGAAAGTATATACCAGTTGCTGTATACAAGAATAGGGAAGTGGAAGTTGGAAAACATCAATTAAGGCTGTAAAATTATAGTTATGAAAGAATAAGTTCTGAAAGTCTAATATACAGCATAGTGACTAAAGTTAATAGTACTCTATTATACACTTGCAATTTGCCAAGATGTAAGATCCTCGATGTTATTACCCTAGAAGAATGAAAGAAGAAAGGAAGGAAGGAAGGAAAGAGATAAATATGTCAGGTGACGGACATTATTAGTTTGACTGTGGTGATTATTTCACAATTGATACATATACCAAATGATCAAATTTGTACATCACAAATATAAACTATTTGTCAATATTTGTCATTAAGTGCAGGGAAAATAAAATATTTCAAATAGGGTTATACTGAAAAAAGAAACCTGGGAGTAAATAAAACCTGCCAAAGAACTATATAGAATAGATAGCTGAGTTTACCCAAATTGTCTTTGTTCACATAGAAAACAATATTATATTATCAATAATGTAAAAGTTTAGTTGCTTAGAGATAATTATATCACTTTGAATAGGCCTTCCATTGTCAGTATTAAATAATTAAGAAAAAAAAATTCTTATGGAGAATGTCTTAGCAAAGCTAAATATTCAAATTCTGTTGATTAAAAAAAAGAACAGAAATCATATTTCTTTCAATAATGTAAAATCTGGCTCCAAGGAGCACATTTAACTTTGCTAGAAGTGGGACTTACCTGAACAGATGCTCTGGTACTTTTATTTGAAGTAGCAAATGAGGCCACATGTATTTGTAGAATTAGCACATGCAACAGATGAAAATTAGATGTTGTGCCCATTTTCACTGTCGTGGGGTTATGCTAAGAGACACCCCAGATGTTACTCTTTGGCAGACAGTTGTTATTTTTTGTTGGGAGCTCAGAAGATTATTGTATGAATCTGGATATGTACCAAACTTACTCTCCCAGCGTCTGGCCTAATTTAGTGAAGCAGATAATGTAAATGGACTTCCTTACTAACAAGGTTATGTGTAAGATGACAGTTCACATGGTTTGGGAATCCTTCATGAATAATGCTGCCTTCTCCAAGCAGGGTGATGTTCTTCACTATTTAATGAATGACAGCTGTTTGTTGAACAGAAGTTTCCACATTCGACCTAGAAACAATTTTTTCGTTCTCTCTCTCTCTTTTTTTTTTTTTTTTGGTACTGAGGGTTGAACCCAGAGGAGCTTAACCATTGAGCCACATCCTCAGTCCCTTTTGCTTTAAGGCATGGTCTCACTAAATTGCTCAGGGCCTTGCTAAATTGCTGGCGCTGGCTTTGAACTTGTGATCCTCCTGACTCAAGTCACTGGAATTACAGTCAGGGGCCACCATGCCAAGCTACAAGTTTCTTAATCTACACTGTATGTTTTGCCTTCCTGTTTGCTCTGGTTGCTTTCATTTTGTATAAGATTATAGTAGATGTTGAAAAGTGGGTTGATTTTTACCCAAAGATATTACTTGATTAATTTTGCTTCTATTTAAGTGTTTATGATACCACATTTCTTTTAGTAAATTCAATGTGTTTTGAGGTATTATAAATTTTTTTCATTTATCCACCTAAGATTAAACTGTTCTTTTAAATCTTAGAGGTATATTAGACTCCATAAATACATTAGTGTTCCATTATTATTCCGTTTTTGTAATATGTACAAAGTTGGTTTTATCTAGCCAAAATATGTCAAATACAGGTACTTTCTTTCCTGTCATCACTAATATCCTAAGAGATGGGATTCTAGTCTTCATATTTCCGTGGCTACTGGATGGATTATTTTTTCACATGGATTGAGGGTGGAGGAGATTTCTTCAATTATAGTAAAATAAAAGAACAAGAAGTTGTGGTTATCTGTTTCAGTAAAGAAACACAACTAGCATGACATTTACTATTGGAACCACCACTTAATTAAAATTATACGGGTTAATATTAATCTATCATAATCAATCTGTCTTTTTGCAGAGGTCATAAAGGCAAAAATAATATGTTGGGAAGGACTATTTTAAATTCAAGGTTTTAAATATGACTGTAATCATTGTAATGCCACCCTATCTGTGGTATAACTTCTGTTACCTGGGAAGAAAGAGCAGTTTCCTGATGCTTCTTTTTCTACCATTCAAGGAACCAAAATGAAAGTTCTATTAACTTCAAAATGTATTCATATCAATTCTATATTCAAAATATAGGTACACAACCACAGGTTGGAGCTACAGATTCATTGGACTCCCTGTATGACAGATTTAGGCAACAGAACATTTATCAATGTGTTTCATGGTTTGCCAGTCTAATTTGGGGTCACGTTAGTTTCACTTTCAAATCTGAGTACGTTTTTCCCCAGTGTATACAGTGATTTTTGATAAATGCAATTGGGTACATTTGAAGATGGGTTGGGAGAGCATTTATTTGTGGAAGTATTACAGGGATCTTTTTTAAGATAATCAATCTCCATTTCAGTTGATGACCACTGCTCAGAAGTGGCCCAGATTTGAAAACTAGATGGAACTGTCATTCACTAGTTCTTGTTTTTTCCTGTTTCTATAAAGCTATCCATTATTGGCTATGCTACCATTTTGTATCATGTTCATTAATAGATTCCTACTTTCCATTCCAACCTCACTAGTTATAATGGTAATTATATACACCTTGCTATATAATTATACCTCTGATATGTAAACAATGTAAGTGCCTTCATTTTTCTAGTACAAAATTCTGTAAGTCACATTGAGCTACTAAGATCAGTTCCAAGGTTACATTTCATTCTATCAGCCCTGGATAATAGGGCCCACCCACCACAGAACTCAAATATACTGCCACTTTAGTTCATTTCTTGTTGATTTTATAAAGCTAGAATACTCTGAGAACACCTGCTGAATACAGTTAATTGGTAGATCCTTTCATCTCAAATAAAAAACAACAATAATAACAACACCAACAGCAATTTTAACATTCATATCACATGAGCCTATTGATGCCTTTATAATAAATTAAGAATTAAAACTGCCACTCACAAGGTGGTAGCCGTGTACCATGCATCGCCAGCTGATGAGCCATACATTTCTATAACTCCAATGGTATCTGTTTTATAAAACAACTTTAAATTACTCACTTATTGTAATTTTTTTCTGAAAGTGAAACCTGGATAAACTTGCATATGCAGTTTAAAGTATTTGTGGGTGACTCCAGTAAAATGGAAGGACAGAGAAGGGAGAAAAACTGAAGTTAAAGCCTAATGTGCATTATTGAGGTACTGTCAGGAGCAATGGGGTCCTAATTCACCACATCTCTGAAGGATGTTGAAAATGCCTCCCAGAAGTGTCTGCCTACAGGTGGGAGAGCTGAAATATTTATCCACTGCTCCCATTGCTTTTTGGTTGAGTTTTGCCTGGAGGAGGTGTTATTCTTCTGCCTTCTGATCTGTACTTTCATGTTGATTGAAGCATTGGGGAAAGTCTTGGGGAGAAAAGGGAAATATGTTCTTGGTCTGGATTTGGGGACCAAATTCTTAGTGCAAAGTGAGTTGAGCTTCAAAGAAATTATTTATTTTACATGAGGCTAAAATAAAAAGTGAGTTAATTCAAGTGAAGATGGGCTTTTGTTCAAGATTAAAGAAAGTAAGTTATATTTAATGTAAGGACTCAGAGAATACTGTACTCTTAAGCCATTCCTGAAGAATATTTTATAAGATAAAGAATTTCACCCAACCAAAATATACCTGGAGAAACTTCAGGAAAAAGACTGCTACTAAGAATTAAATATATTCAATTAGAGACATAAGTTTAACACAATGAGGTCAAGGTGGAAAATATATAAGTGCTGTATATCCTAAAAAAGTAAAATAACTCAATAGTAAATGGGAGCCAAAGAAAGTTATTTAAGTATGGGTAGCCAAATTGTAGCAGCCAAAGTAAGGAAAAGGAAAACTGGGAACATTATTAAAGGCATAAATATAAAGGTTAACAACTAGGAAAAAAAACTAGGAACCCTTGCAAAACAGAATTTAAAAATGAATCACATAGAAAAAGAATAAGAGTAAATATTAAATAATATGATAGACTTTCCAGCAAACATTCAGCCCTCTCTATTAATCTAAGTGTTTACTCACATATTAAAGAGATTCAGACCAATTTCATTCTGTGTTCAACAGACACATAAGAAAAGTTGTTCTGAAAGACTAAGAAGGGATATATTAATTCTCTTGTTTATTTTATAATCGATATGAAAAAATACATATTTTAGCCTGTTTTACTGAAGGAACCTCAAAGTCTAAAAGTAAAAATGTTGTAATATAGTAACAATCATAACAGACAGGGTCTTCTTCCTAAATAAAATTCTAAACATAATCCTCCACTGAAAGGCATCAGGGATCCTTGGAGAGGTGGCTGATTCCAGGCCAGAGACAGGGAAAGAATGTCCCAATATCATGAGAGAGAAACCAAGCTCATGCCCAAAAACTGATGAGGGCATGTCCAAAGCAACTACCGTAAAGGCTTTGACTTGCCAAATTTGTACAATGATAGCCTCAAAAGAAATAAGTAGTGAAAATGAACTTTTAGCACTTAAGAAAATAATTCATGAGTCCATAGAAATGCTCAAGGTAAGAAAAATACCAGCAGTGAAGGTATAGGAAGGAAGCAAGGAAGAAATTAATTAAAAAATAACCAACAAAAAAATCTACCAAACCAATGTAATAATGTATATTGGTAAGAATAATCGATTGGTTTTTAAATCATTAGATAAAGTACTTTTGAAGCCAATTACATTGATATAGCCTCAAATATAATTCATTAGCTACTTATTATTGATAAAACAAAAAACGTACCTTACTTTTTGGTGCCTACTACCTAAACTGACATTGAGTATATCTGGGTAGAATGTAATGTGACGTACACATCATAATGTGAAGTACGCACCCATGTGACATTTTTGAAAAAAAAAAAATTAACCTGAAGCTGATTAGAACTTGATCAACTCAGAGTGAAAAGCAACTGGACTAGATTCTTTAGAAATGTCAATGTCATCAGTGTCCCATAGGTCATGAAAAATAGTGGTGGAAACCCTACAAATCAAAATTTAAAAATGAAACATGAAAACCAAATGTCATGAGCAATGCTAATTGGATACAAAAAGGAAAAAAAGAGGATAAAAAGAAAGAATTAATTTAAAGAAAGAAAATTTTGATATACATTTCCTATTAGGTAATGTCATATTAATTTTAAATATTTTCTTTATGATTTAGAATATATATTATGTATTATTATCAATTACACTCATCTTCATGTTCTTAAGAAGCATATGTTGAGGCATCAAGGGATGGAGTACCATGGTTTTTATGACTTAAGTTAATTGAATCAACAAAAAGGTACATCCATGCATATGATGCTTATATATGTGTGTGTTGTGTGTGTGCATGAAAGACTGAGAAAAGAGAGAGTTTTTACATTATTCTATCAAAGTTATCGTAGGTTTGAAAATTACAACAGTAGGAAAATATTCCATGTTAGGAAATGTATCAATGATTAATTTGATTAACCTACCTTGAAAAAACAACACATATAGCATTATTGTTGCCCTAAGAACTCTTAGCATAGTCATCTTAATGTGCTGGAGTCCACTTTTTTTTTTTTTAAGTTAAAGGAATTGTAAACAATCAATCATAAGACTTTAACCATGTATTAACTGTGGTTATTATTTAAAGGACTATGAACTACATTTGAAATCAATATCAGTAAGGTAAAATAAATGGTATCTTTAATTATTTTGTATTATTCCTCAAACATTTTATGATATCATTCATATATTCAATGATTAAAATAGGATTATCTTATTGCTTCATAGAATATTTTGAGGTTTTAACATTTTCTTATTTTTTAATGATTTTATTAAATATAATCTGAGCCTATTAATTCATTCATAAAATCACTATAAGTATGAAACTGATATTATACATACATCCTCTGAAATCAGTCTTTGCTATTTATATCCTTTCTGATTTCCTTCTTAAGGCCTAATTACTTCATTTGTAAAATGAAGAAAATAATACAACCCATCTTGCATTGGTGATGGACTTATTGTTGGCAGAGTCCTGAGGAGGTGCAGGTCATCAAATGGTATGAGGTAGAGAGCATATGTGTGGTGTCTTTTCTGGTTTCTTCCTATGAAGCCACTGGTATTCAATCATGTGGCTCTATCCTGATAACTTTATCTAATCCTAATCATCTCTCAAAGGCCTCACATTTCAAAATTGCTCAGATAAATATTATTTTAATATTTAACCATGGGAACTAAACTCTGATATGAGGTTTAAGTAGGTAAACCATATTCAAATCATAGCATCCTTAAATCTTGGTTCCTTCAAATTTTCAGTGTATTTGTTAACTCTTACCTATTATAACATATGTCTGTTTCTAAACCAATACCTGATGTCTCATGTGAAAAACAACTTAATTTGAAGGTTATTTGCAAGTCATCCATCCATCCATCATCCATCCTTTGTAGTTATTGATCACTCAAGTCAAATATTATACCAAAATCTCTAAAGAAATCTTGGGTTTTAGAGAGAAGGTTATTGAAATTTTTGAAATATAGTTAATTAAGGCAAAATGTACCCACAAAATTTAAAATGTGCCTGTTACTTGGCCAAAGGCAGAGTAGTTCACATATAAGAGTGTTCTTCCTTAACCTTCCTTGACTTTACCTGACAAGTGGGTCCAACCACCACATGTTGAGAACAATTATAATACTAGCTAACTGAGCTTAAGTGCTGCTCCTTATGAGTTACTTTCTCCTGGTATGAGCCCTGAATCTATTAAATAGCTGGATGCAAATTTCTTATTTTTTATCTTCTATCACTCCAGTCTTTTATTCTGAATAGTTGATTCATGCCTATTGTCTCAATCTAAAATCTTCTTGTCTACTTTCCAAACAATAAAAGCTTGAATTTACATAGGTTAATCTAGAATTAAAACATATATTAAAACATATATTTTGTGTATGTGTGTCTGTATTTGTGTGTGTGTCTGTGTCTGTGTGTGAAAATATACTTCCCAATACTGAAAAGAACTTGTCTAAATTCATAGAATTATTAGTGGAGAGGAAATGAAATATCTAAGGGTAGGACCTAGATCTATATCTCTGTAGTTTAAGATTATATCATTTCACTGTGTAATACATCATGATGCATAGATTACACATACAACTTTTGGCATGGGATTGACAGATTTTTTTTTTTTTTTGAGAAAAAGAAAAAAAAGTTTTATTGCTTTGCAAGCAAAGGAGAAACATAGGGGACTCCTGTACCAAAGGCTGTGACTTTGCAGATCTGGAGGGCGCAGGGGTGAGGGGTGTGTAAAGGAACCCTTCAAAGGTTACATTCTGAGTGTGCTCTGGTAGGGGGTCCCAGGGTGCCCTGAGGGCTGCTGGATTCACTTGTTAATTTGGGAGATATTCACTTCCCAGATCCTTAATAGGCATCTCCTTCCTGTATTGGGTGTGTTTAAGGGCATTTAACTAGGGGAAGAAAAGATAACACTATCTCCCTAATCTTGTTAAGGAGGGAGAGAGGAGAGAAGAAAGAAAAAGAAAAACAAAAACAAAAACATTTAAAAAAAATAAGCCTTAGAGCAATGAGGATTAAATTCAGAAGGTGAAGGGACCACTGTCATATTTCCCCACTATCAATTTCTATCTTCTATTTCCATGGAAAAATGGACCATGACATCTCCAAGCTATTTCATGCTGGAGAGGGCAAAGTTGGGGGGGAAGTGATCTCTGAGGAATCTCAACTGACTCTTAAGAATAGATAGGAACAAGATCAGTTTTGACCAACTTGGTCTTAAACACCAGGCAGGAGAGGATAGCCTGAACATAGTTCTATATGAACATTTAAAAAGAAAAAAACAGTTTCTTTTTAAATTTAACCTAAGATGTACACTTGTGTCAGCCCTACCAAAAAGTAAGTAAAGCTGGAGACTATAAAGAAGGGTACTTATCAGAATGCCTAATATTTAACTATCACAAAGGACTCTAGATACACAAGCTTGTCCTACATTCCAGAGACTGACTGAAATACTGTTTCAGATTGTTTACCAAAAAAAAGGAATGCTTTGTTGACTTGTTGATTGTTGTCCTAGCATAAACTTTGCCCTATGTATGTTTTATCCCATCACTTGCCCCCTGCCCCTATGAACCCTTGGACTGCTGACAGATTTTTGAAAGAACTATAATTTGAGTAGAAATTATAAGCATAGACTTTGATAGGGGTTGGATTTAGGGATTATTTGGCCCAAGTTTCCATCAAGGCAAGAACTCTGTCTACCATAGAACTGACAGGAGATAATTTAAACTTTTATTAAAAATATCCAAGAAAAAGACCCATCATGAAAGTCACAAATGAGCACCCACATTTGGGCCAACTTCTTCATTAGAGAAAAGTACTATCTTAGTTTGAATTGCTCTTATTTCTCACAATCTGCTGAGTCTACCTTTTATTTTCATATGACTAATTTACTAAAGTATATGAGAGTAAAATTATCTCAAATTCTCTATAGTCAGGGTTTTCTAGAGGAACAAAACCAATAGCATGTATACATAACTATAAAGGGGCATTCATTAGATTATCTTCCCTGACCAGAGGCTGCCTAGTCCCACAATACCCATCTGCCCACTGGAGAACTGAGGAAACCAGCAGCTATTCAGCCCAAGAAGATGGAAGACTCAGAATAAGAGGGAGCAGTGAAACAGACCACTCCAAAGCTGAAGGCCTGGAAGCTCCCTGTAGAGTCGCTGGTGTGATTCTATATTCAAAGACTGAAGAAACTGGAGTTTGATGTCTGTGGGTAATGGCAGCAGCCCAAACCACATCCACTAAAAAAATCAGTCTTGCATGCACAGGCAAACTTCTTGTTTGCTTTTTGCTTCATCAGGATCCCCAGTCTATTGAATGGTGCTGTTCACATTCAGGGCAGGTCTACTGCCCCTTAGTTTGCTGACCCACATGCCAATCATATCTGGAAACACCATCACAAACACATCCAAAAGTGTGCTTTAACAATTTCCCAGGTATCTCAATGTAGTTAAGTTGTCAGCTAAGATTAATAGTCATGCAATCTATTTTCTCTATCACCTATATCTCTATCTAATCTATCATTTACTTTCCATTTATATATTCAAATTACGTAAGAAAGACAGAAAGACAAAAGCAATTCCAAATATATAGACTTCCTAAGTATACAAAACTCTAAGAACACTAGAAAAAAGTTTTGTATACTTCCTAAGTATACAAAACTCTAAGAACACTAAAAAAAAATCACATTTCAAGGAGAAAGTGTGATAATCTAGTTTTCCCTCACAGCTGAAGTCTGACATATGTAAATAGCTATATCCCACCTGTAAATGTGACTACCAACTGAGCAACTGTATTTGGGTAAAAATGGGAAGTTCATAACTCACTTGAAACTAATGTTTGAAATATGATATGTCAAGAGCCTTGTAATGTTTTGAACAACCAGTAAAAAAAAAAAAAAAGAAAAAAGAAAAAAAAATTCCTAACATAGGCTTCCAAGTAATCTAAGCCAGGGATGGGAGCTGTAGTTCAGCATCAAACTGCTAGCCTAGCACATGCCAGACCTGGGTTCAACACCTAGTACTGCTAAAAAGAAAAAAGTACTAAGACCTGTAAAAAAAAAAAAATAGAAAAAGAAAGAAAGAAAGAAAGAAAGAAAGAAAGAAAGAAAGAAAGAAAGAAAGAAAGAAAGAAATTTTGGTGTCTGTCTTGAAAAATCTGGAAAAAGGTTTTCTCTAAATATTAAGCTATTTCCTGTATTTTCTGGGGAAAAAAAAATGCTACAATTGTATATGTATATTCTCCCAAGATTTCAAAGACATATGCTTGTCTCTATTCCCAAACACAATCTGTTATAGTACTTATGTTTACCATTGTTATGGCTGTCAATACTTTTTGTTTAGATGAGATATTAACTAAAAATTTTTGAACATCATAGACACAACCTTCCTAATGGGCAAGTATCATATTAAAATATGACATTAGTAGAATAAAATAAAGGATATTTGTTTTGGTATGATTTTATATTAAACAGAATCTTATATAGTCTGTTATTATGAAAGGTTAAAAATTTCAACTATTTCTTATAAAACATGTTTACTTTTTGCCTTGGGGATTATGAGACTATAGAAATCATCAAATCAGTTCCATAGAGATGATGAAAACTACATCAAATGGGCACACCCATTTTCCTGTAAGGGTGTAATAAGCAGAATCCACCCTTTCTTCAACATATATAAGATGTTATACTTCAAACAGCTTCAAAATGAGGTGAGAAAGAAAGGCATTAAGGAGGAAATTACATTTTGCCCATATCATACTAGAAAAGGCAAATAAGAATACAATGAACTTCCACATTACATGTCTTCTCCAATGAATGGAACAGGGGATCTGACATATTTTAGTTATATATACTTTGTTTATTTCTTTATTCAAAAATGTCAACATGGACACATTTTTCCAGAGTAAAATACCTCCCATCAATACCTAAAATACTGAATAATGTGAAGATTTAATATAATACAATAAGTAATGAAAAAAATTTCCCATGTAACTCTTGCTTCCTACAAACTATCTTGGTTCTTTTCCAATTGTGTCATTTGATGAACATATTTCATATGAATAAATAGATGCTTTTGGCATCACTTGCCCCAAGAAGGCTCATCCACTACTCAATAAAATTTTTATTCTATTTATTCCATTTATTCTTTACTATTTACAATTTGTTTTTATGATATGAACAAATGCTAAGAGCCACAGCCAAGTAATATGCATGGCATTTTTGGTTGAAAGGTGACGCCAGCTAGCCATTGAGATGATATGATTATGTTAAGATTTACATTCATATAGATATTGGACTCCTGCGTACACCTCGGCCTGCTACAGGACTCCTGGAGAGTTCCCATTGGTTGGGGAAGTGCGGTAGGAGGGATTTCCGGAGGAGGAACTTCCTCTCTGAGGATTGGGAGAATGCCGCATGCATCCATCGGCATTCTTCCCGGGGGCATACGGGGCATTGGCGGCAGTTTCAAAAAATAAAGTTTGTTCCTGCTTGAGTGGCTGGTGATTTTGTGCCTAGCCAGACTGCGGCAAACAAACATATTAGATCAAACAAGACCTAATCCTTTATAAATGTTTTTGCTATTGAAACTTGATTTGCAAAATAGCCAAGCAGTATTAATTTTTAGAAACAATCAATTCATTTAATTTATGTGGTTCAACAAATCAGAGATGGAATTAAATTCTATTATTCTCAATTCTTCTGACACTGATCATATTTTTCTCATTGTTTATATCTTAAGATGTAATGCCCTACACTGATTTTCAAAATCTGCTTTAAAAATATCTTATTATAAACTTTTAAAGTTTGCATATTATATACTATGAGTTTATATCAACTAGGAATTTAACTTTGGATAGAATGTACCCAAAGCATCTAACTTTAATTTTGGAAAAACAACACATATCTCAGGAAAAAAAAAAATATATATATATATATATATTTGCAAATCTTGCTTTTTACTCAGTTTTTTAAATGCCACCTGCCTTCCAGGTTTCCATATGTATATTAATATGTTTATGACATTTAGTTTCTGTTATAATTCTGTAATTCAATTATAAATTCCACATTATTTTATTTAGTTATATTCTTCACTCCTTCCCCTCCCCAGTTTGTTCTTTCAATGTGCTTATATTTTCTTTTCATTACCTTTACTTAGCCCATAACTAATTTATTAAATTGCTAAAAATTAATTTGTTTTATGTAAAATCATTTTAGACTTTTCTGAGTTGCCATAAGTTGCCATATGGTATAAAAATCTGCTTTTTGGGTATAAATATCTATTTATTCAGATATTATATCATTGGAGAATGTTTTGATATTCTTGCCAAAAAAACTTGCACATCATTTTTAAAATAGCGAGTTTAGTGGGATACAAATTGAATCCAGTAAAGTTCTCTTTTTTAAATGTTTATGAATGTATTAGTCAGGGTTCTCCAGAGAAAGAGAATGGTATATATGTGTGTGTGTGTGTGTGTGTGTGTGTGTATGAGAGATTGCCTCACCTTAGTATGGAGACTGAGAAGTCTCAGGATCTGCTTTCTGCAAGCTGGTGACTCCCAGAAAGCCAGTGTGGCAGTTCCGGTTCAAAATCAAAGGCTTTAAAACCAAGGAATATGATGTTTCAGTCATCATTGGAAGTCTGGAGGCCCAGAAACCAATAGCTCTGATGTTTGGGGTAGGAGAAGATGGATGTCCTAACTCACATTTCCCTTCCTCTATTTTGGTTCTGTTTAAGCCCTCAACAGATTATATGATGCCCACAATAAAGCATCTTCATATGAGGATCATCCTGTATGTGCCAACTACCAATTTAAATGGAAATCTTCCAGAAAGTCTCTTAGAGACACCTTAAGAAATCATGTTTTACCTGAGGTCTGTGCATCCCTTAGCCCAATTGGGCTGACACATAAAATTGACCATCACAAGGTGTATACCTTCTGAAAATAAGGCACAGTCATGTAACCTCAACCACAGTTAAAATGAAGAACATGCCCATCACCCCAGGGAGTTTCTTTAAGGTCCTTTGCAGTCAATCTCTCCCCACACATCTAGGCCCTAAAATCCACAGTTATTACTGGTACAATAAATTTGCCTTTTACATATATTATATAATAGATTCATACAACAGGAATGATTTTAATTTAACTGCTTTAACCTAGCATAAGACATTAGTCATTTGTCATATTAGCAAATATTCTAGTAATTTGTTCTTTTATATTACTGAATAGTATGACACACTATAAATGTATTAATGCTTTGCTTAGCCATCTACCAATTGTTGTCTTATTTCCAATTGCCTTTGGTGATAATGAATAAGCCTGCTGTGAGGTTGATTTTCAGGTGGTTTGTGGATATGCATATTCTTTCTTTTTACTTATTTAATTTTTAATGAGTGTATTTTGTCATACATACATGGGGTATAAATTATTCTAATTAAGATCCCATTCTTGTGGTTGTACATATGAAGATTCACTTGTGCTGTATTCATATATGAATATAAGAAAGTTATGTTGAATTCATTCTCCCATCTTTTCTATTCCTATCTCCTTCCCTTACTTTCATTCCCTTTTGTCTAATCCAATGAACTTCTCTTCCCCACCCCATTCCTTGTTATGTGTTAGCATCCACATATCAGAGAGAACATTTGACCTTTGGTTTTTTGGAATTGGCTTATTTCATGTAGCACAATAGCCTACGGATCCATGCATTTATAGGAAAATGCCATAATTTTATTCTTCTTTATGGTTGAATAATATTCCTTTGTATACATATACCACATTTTCTTTATTCATTCATCAGTTGAAGAGCACCTAGGTTGGTTCCATAGCTTAGCTACAGTGAATTGAGCCACTATATGTTGGGGGTTTTAGCCCCCAGTTCCCTCCTGACCTGCGGGAGAGATTGGGGGAGCACGCCCCAAACAGGAAGAACCAAGAAAGGTAAAGTTTGACTGGCTGCCTGCACCCAGCCCTCCTTTGCAGGAAGACAATCAGACGCCCAAGGGGGAACAGTCAAAGCAGGAGCTCCTTTATTGAGAAAACACACACCGCTAATATAATGTACAGAGCCAATCAGGGTAAAGGTCAGCAGGGTGGGGAGTGTTCACATGTACACCCATCCTACAGGCAGTAATGGGTGACACAGGAGCTGTCCGTGAGGGCAGAAGGGTTCTGAGCCTATCCTTGAGGTGGTCTGATTCTTCATCACAACCCACGGCAATGCCTTCTGGCTAATCCCTAGGTGCTATTTTAGCCATATATGGCCCCAGGACTGGGAAGCGGGTAGCAGCCAGCAAGTTAGGTTTCCTCTTTTCTGATGCAACATGCCCCACTTTACATCATGCCCTACATCTATAAACACAGATGTGGCTGCAGCACTGTAGTATACTTATTTAAGTCCTTGGGGGTATAGACTGGGGAGTGGGATAGTTGGGTCAAATGGTGGTTTCATTCCAAGTTTTTTGAAGAATCTCCATGCTGATATGAAGAATGATTACACCAATTTGCAATCCTATAAGCAATGTATGATTGTACATTTTTCCTACTTCCCACCAACATATATTGTTAATTGTATTCATGATAATTGCCATTCTGACTGGAGTAAGATAGGATCTCTAATTGCTAGAGATTTTGAACACTTTTCATATATTTGTTGACCATTTATATTTGTTTTTCTATGAAGTGCCTATTCAGTTCCTTTGTCCATTTATTGTTTGGATTGTGTGTGTGTGTGTGTGTGTGTGTGTGTGTGTGTGTGTGTGTGTAAAGTTTCTTGAGTTTTTAATATAACCTCAAGATTAATACTCTATCTGAGGTGCAGGTGGTAAAGACTTTTCCCATCTCTCTCTCTTCATGCCCTTGATTGTTTCCTTTTTGATTTGTCTCTGTTCTGTTTATTGATTCTTGATTTTACTTCCTGAGCTTTAGGAATCTTGTTGAGGAAGTCAGTTCCTAAGCTAACATAATGCAGTGTTGTACCTACATTTTCTTCTAGTGGTGACAGTCATGTTCATTTTTACCACTTCTATTCAATATAGTCCTTGTAACTCTAGTCAGAGCAATTAGGCAAAAGAAAGAAATTAAAGGGATATTAAAGAGGTTAAATTATCCCTATTTGCCTGATGACATCATCCTATATTTAGAAGATTCAAAAATCTCCACCAGAAAACTTCTAGAAGTCACAAATGAATTCAGCAAAGTAACAGGATGTAAGATTAACATCAATATATTCATTGTATTTCTATACACCAATGATGAATCATCTGAAAGAAAAATTAGGAAACCTATCTCATTTAAAATAGCCTACAAATATTTGGGACTGAATCTAACAAAAGTGGTAAAATATTTCTATAATGATAACTACATAACACTAAAGAAATTAATTGAAGAAGGCTTTATATGGAAAGATCTCCCATGTTTTTGGATAAACAGAATTAACTTTGTCAAAAGGGTCATACTGCCAAAAACACTATACAAATTTAATGCAATTCTTATGAAAATTCCATTGATGTTCTTCATAGAGATATAAAAAGCAATTTTGAAATTCATTTGGAAAACTAAGAGGCCTAGAATAGACAAAGCAATCCTTAGCAAGAAAAGTTAAGCAGAAAACATCATAATACCAGGACTTAAATTATACTACAGAGGGTATATTAATCAAAACAGTATGCTATTGGTTTAAAAAGAGACATATAAATGAGTGCAACAGAATAAAAATTCCAGATATATATCCACACATCTACAGCCAACAAATTCTTAACAAAGTTAGCAAACATGCATTAAAGAAAGGACACTCTCTTTAATGCATGGTACTGGGAACAGTGAATATCTACATGCACAAAACTAAAATTGAGCCTTTGTCTAACCCTGTACATGATCAACTGAAAATGGGCCAAGAACTTAAATGTAAGACTTGAACTTCTGACACTACTAGAAGAAAACATAGGAGGAACATTTCATGATACCTATTTAAGGGGTGACATTTCTGTGGGGACCCTGAAAGAACCAGAATCAAAATGTAGAAAATAATAAATTACATCAAACTAAAAAGCTTTTGCACAGCAAAGCAATAATGAGAAATAGGTGAAGAAACAACCTACAGTTTGAGAAAAAAATAATTGCCAACTATACATCTGAGACATGTTTAATATCCAGAATATAAGGAATATATCTTTATATAAGGAACTCAAAAAAGTTAACAACAACAAAAAAATTAAACAATTAAAAAATGGGTAAATGACCTGAATATTTGCTTCTTAAAAGAAAAATACAAATGACCAACAAATACATAAAAAAATGCTAAATATCACTAGCCATCATGGAAATGCAAATATAAACCACAAGGTGAAATCATACCAAAGTTAGAATAGTTATTATAATACAAACAAAAATGAAATGTCAAATACTGATGAGGATGAGAAAAATAGGAATTTATTTTTTTTTACTAAATTACTTATTTATTCTAAATTGTTTTACATGATGGCAGAATGCAATTCATTTCATATTACACATATAAAGCACAATTTTTAAAGACACCAATTGTTCACAACATATTTTCACACCATTCGTGTCTTATACATGTACTTAGGGTAATGATGTCTAATTTATTCCACCATCATTTCTACCCTCTTCCCTTCTACCTTCTCCTCATTCCCTTTGCTCTATCTAAAGTTCCTCTATTTCACCCATGCTCCCCCTCATATCATATAAAATCAGTATCCTCATATAAAAGAAAACATGTGGCCTTTGTTTTTTGAGGATTGGCTTACTTCATTTAGCATTATATTCTCCAACTCCTTCCATTTACCTGAAAATGTCATGATTTTTATTTATTTATTTTTTTTATGCCAGGGTAGAACCCAGGGCTGGTTGACCACTAAACCATATCCTCTCCCCTTTTTTAACTTTTTATTTAGAGACAGGGTCTTGCTGAATTGCGTAGGGCCTGGCTAAGTTGCTAGAGGCTGGCTTTGAACTTGCTATCCTCTTGCCTCAGCCTCCAGAGCTGCTAGGATTACAGATGGGTACAATAGCACTCAGCTCTGTGTTGTTGGCAGGAAAGTAAATTTGTGGCAGACAATGTAAACAACATAGGAGTGTCTCAAAAAACTAAAAATAGATTTACCATATGATTCAGCCATCCAAACTATGGGTATATACACAAATGAAATAAACTAAGCATACCAAAGAGATACTTCCATGGCTATGTTTATTGCAGCACTATTCCTATTTGCTGAGATAAGGTATCAGACCAGGTGCTCACCAACAGAAAAGTATATAAAGAAAATGTGAAGCTGGGCATGGTGGCACACGCCTATAATCCCAGTGACTCAGGAGGCTGAGACAGGAGGTTTCAGAGTCCAAAGTCAGCCTCAGCAATAGGGACTGAGTAAGACCCTGTCTCTAATAAAATACAAAAAAGGGTTGGAGATGTGGCTCAGTGGTTGAGTGCCCCTGAGTTCAATTCCTGGTGTCCCCCAAAAGAAAATCTGATATGTACGTGTGTGTGTGTGTGTGTGTGTGTGTGTGTGTGTTTGTGTGTGAGTGTATGTGTATAATATTCAATAACCTTTACAAATTCTCTGGTGGTTATTATGTTTTATATCTCTTGATTTCAATTGACTGGTAGTGTTCCTGTAATCTCACCATTACTCAAGCTAGTATCTATATTAGTATGCTATTCAGCCACAACAAAGAATGAAATCCTATCATTTTCAACAAAATAGATGGAACTCAAGGACATCATTTTAAGTGAAATAAGCCAAACTCAGAAAGACAAGCACCCATGTTCTCTCCCATAGTATCTTAAAGTATAATGGTGGATACTAGAGATATGGAAGGGTGTGGGAGGGTTGGGAAAAGGTGACTGGAATTGATCAATGCATTTGATGTGCATGTATGAAAATACAACAATGAACCACACCGTATGTACTATTAATATGTGATAATAAAAATATTTTAAATTTGTAAACATAACAGTTAATCATATATGGATCAAATTATCTGGGTTCTCCATTCCATTTTGTTGATACATGTATCTATCCTTTCACTATTATCATTGTGTCTTGATTACAGAATCCCTATAGAAACTTCAAATTCTTTATACTTTAATGTTTATTCTTTGGCAACATTCATTTACCTATTGCTTTATGAATAAAATAATTAGCACACTTTCTACGGTGTGTTGACTCTTATTTTTTGTAAGGGTTTTGTTGATTTTTTTTTGCATTGAAATCATATTCAACAACTTTTACAAACTCTCTGATGATTATTATGCTTTATATCTCTTTATTTCAATTCACTGGTAGTGTTCCTGTAATCTCACCATTACTCAAGATATTTGTAGTAGGTCTTGCACAGACACAATTTATCAGATTAAGAAAGTTTCTATTACTTTTTAGTTTATTAAGAGCTTTATTTTTTATATATACACAGAATTTTATTGAATTTTTTTCTGAACTGATTAAAAAAGATAGTTTTTTTTATCCATACACATAATTATGTATATAAATAAGTTTCCCCAGTGGTGATGTAAGATTTTGTATAATATATTTCTTGGTTATATTTACATTTTATCAGCTTATTGTAAATTATTTTGAAAAAGAATAGATTTTTTTTTCTAAAATATTGTACCTTATCTTTTTTAGAAGACTGCTTATATAATATACTATAAAGACCTCTATAACATCATTTTATTTTTTTCATCAGTGATGTATGTGTAATATCTTAACTTTATATTTTTTATTTTGATCATTCATCCCACTTTTCCTCTAAGTTAGAAAATCTTGCTTATTTCTGCCTTCTGTTAATATCTTTATTTCCATTCTTGTATTTCTAATAATATACATGTATATATATATGTATGTATACATATATATGTATATATATATATATATATTTGTGTGTGTGTATTTTTTTTCTATTATGAGGAAAATAGGGCTAGGGCCTCAATATCTCCTTTAAGACATGAGCCCAATGACCTAGCTTCTTTCTTTTTTATTTGTTCTTTTTAGATATACATGACATGCCGCAGTCCAGCTGAAGCAAAATAACCGGGCGGTGACGAACAACTTGTGTACATTGATACAGCAGGAGTAGGAGCCGTTTATTGTAGGACAACAGAGGTATTTATACATTCCACACAGCTTATCTTAATTAACATAAACTCGATACAGCAGTCAACCAATAAGAAATCTCCACACTTAATGGCTCGCTGGTGTTACTTCATAAACCACTCCCTCTGGCAAAATGCCAGGTGCCATCCAGACTTGTTTACAGACTCTACCAATGACAGTAGAGTGTATTTTGACACACTATACATACATGGAATATGACTTATTTTAATTAGGATCACATTCTTGTGATTGAACATGATGTGAAGTTACACTGGTCATCAGAAACTTAGGTCTGATTCATTCTACTGTAGAGTGACCTGGCTTCTTTATATTAGGCCCCAACTCCTCAATGTTCTACCACCTCCCAAGATTTCCACAGGCTCTAAATCAAGTCTTCAGCATATGACCTTGGGGGAACATTTAAGACTATCATCAATTCTAATTCATATGGACTTACTTTCATTATATTGTTTATTCTTTGAGCATTAGAGAGGTTCTATTGGTTGTGTTTTTCTTTTCTGTTCATTAGTCACCAAAAGGAGGGATGCTTTATCTGTAAGTGTCCCTGAGAGTGTGAAGAAACAGTGGTTTCTATCTCTCTAGAAGAGACATATGGAGGATAGGTTTTCCCACAGTAAGAGAAAGCATCCCTGTTCCCCCAGTTTCCACTGGAGTATGAAGTAGTTTTAGCCATCCTATCTGGCTTTTCTTCCGTGACTTACCTGGTAAATATACTACACTCACAACTGATCAACTTACCATTTGAACCCAGGTGACTAGAAAAACATCTAATACAAAGTATGTAAACATTCAAATATTTGTGAAATATTGAAGATATATAGAACTGTAAAATTTTTTGTTCTAATACTATATTAATATGATAACAAGACATCAGAAAGCATATACTCTATTGATAAAGTGTCACTAAGATAATAATTCATTTCCTAAATGTTATTGTCTTTTTCATATTTAATTTATAATAAACAAAAGTTAGAAAAATATCAGTATTATGAGCCAAAGTTTTCTCATTACAATTGCACAAATATGTTACAATACAAGAAGGCTGAGTCTCTTTCTCTTGATGTCATCAGAAGCTCCACAGAGAGAAACTCAATAAGACTATGCCACACACACACACATACACACACACACACATTACCTGCTCATAGTAAACACAAGGAGCATTCATGCATGGCCAAGGAGGACACCTACATCATCAACCACCTGCAGAGGTGCCTTGCTTCTTGTAAACAAGGGGAATGAGTGACTGTTACAGAGAATGTTCCAGATTTTAAAACACGGAAAACATGGTGCCCTGTCCAAATGACTGTCAATGTCAGGGATTTGAAGAGGAGTAAGCAGTGGCTAGGCAGAGGTACTTTTCTGCAAATGCCAATCTATTATTTAGAGAACTGCTATAATTTTCAAAAGCTTAAATGCTTAATATGAAATAATCTATTTGGATTCAAACTCTATGCTATCTAACATTTAATTAATTTTTATAATCAAAAAATAAGAAAAAGCAAATGCTTTAAATATAACTTTTTTCTGTATATTATTTTTGAAGAATGGAAAATTTTAGTTTATTAGTTTTATCATTTATGCTGGGGACTGAATGTTTGCTGTATTTATTGACATCTCAATCCATAGTGAGGTAATGTTTGGGAGGGAGACTTTCAGAGATGACTGGATCATAAAATGCCCATTTCATAATGGACTTAGTGCCCCTGTGAGAAGGGAAAAAAAGGCATCTTCCAAAAGTTTTTACATATTTTACAAAAAATGCCAATGTTTCCAGGAAAAGTCTGAGAAGATGTTTGGAAGGAAAGCTCTGAAATAAAAGAGGAAACAGAGCAGAAAAACCTCCATCTTCTTAAGGAACACATAGATAATTAGGAACAGAATGTCAATAGAAGAATGGACAGTAAAAGACATTTCAGTGAGGTCTCAGATGGAAATAAGAAACATGCTATTGAACAATTGAGAAAAAGAATCAACCCTTGTTACACAGTGGAAAGAACGTTGTTGAGTTGTGTCCATATTGTAGTGTTTTATAGAAGACAGAATTTGTGGTTGGTGAAACTGAATATTTAGTTGTTTTTGTTTTTGTTTTGTTTTGTTTTCCTTAAGTCAATGTGAAAGAGCAGCTTGTTTCTTCCAACTGCTTATAAAAAATAAAAGAGGAGGAAAATGAATTTTTAAATGGAATTGTTAATTAACCATTCCACAAATTACACTGACCATTTAGACTAAAGAAATAGAAACTGGGCTGGGGATGTGGCTCAAGTGGTAGTGTGCTCGCCTGGCATGCGCGGGGCGCTGGGTTTGATCTTCAGCACCACATAAAAATAAAATAAAGATGCTGTGTCCACCGAAAACTGAAAAATAAATATTAAAAAATTCTCTCTCTCTTTTAAAAAAAAAGAAAAGAAATAGAAACCAGAAGAAATAAAATGAAAGCAAATTTGGGGAAGCCAGAGTAAAATGTTATGGAATGAATGTTTCTATTTCCAAAACTCATATGTTGAAACTTTGATCCTCAACGTGATCCTCCCTTTCTTTCCAAGGTGTGAGGTTTGCAGCAAGGAGGCAACCATCTGTGAACCAGAAGGAGAGTCCTCATCAAGAACTCAATGTGGATTGGAGGAAATTCCCCCTAAAAAAATACAGTATGGGAAGGCAAAGTGGCATATTTATTCTGCAGAAGATTGCTGGACTTTATTTTCATCAAGTGATGAAGATCAACACCACTTGTAATAAAACATATTGATGTCTTGCAAGCAAAGATAAGATGCCACCACAGACCATATAAGTTCTCTTGTACTTTTGCTCCAAATACTTAACTTCAGTGTATACTGATGGAAACTTAAAAAAAAAAAATACTGATAAGTGCTCAAAAGCATCCTTGTTATGGAATATAAGGGAAGTTTAACTCTCACAGATTGAAGAAAACTACGGAGACATGATGACTAAAGGAAGTGCAGGATCCTGGATTGGATCTAGAAGAAGGAAAGTTTATTACTGGAAAACTGGGGAAATCAGATAAAAATCTATAGTTTAGTTTAAAGTGGAATATCAACGTATTTCAGTTTGCTTATTGCAGCAATATTATGTAATATTTTAATAGTAAGAGAAATTTGGTGAAAGAATTTGTGACTCTGTTGCCATTCCTAGTCTTCTGTACATTTAACATTGTTTCAAAATAAATAATTTTTTTAAAAAGTAAAAACCATGCAGGTACTCTGATCTCAGATTTCCAGCTACCCAGTCTGTGGATATTTGTTCTTGAAGTCTGAACTGATTAGCATAATCTACTTTTGCAGAGTTTCTTGAATACAGTTAACAATAAGTACCTGAAGACACAACCACTTAAAAATCTGGTTTGGCATTGAGTGGTTTGGCATTGAGTATTGCTATTTCAAAAATAAAAGCAGATATAAAGTTTTCACATTTATATTTATGTCATATGTTCATTTCCATTAATGTTTTGTATTTTGTTTTCTTAAAATTATTCAATATATAGACACAAAGTGAATTATTTTATTGCCAAACCACATATAGACAGTTCAATTCAGTGATAAGTAATTTTAGAAATTTTACCTATTTTCGACAATGAATAAGGTTTGGAAAGCATTGAAGTAGGGAATCTAAAAATTCCATTTGCAATATAAAAGATAATTTAAATTTGTATAGAATTAATTTTAGGTACATAATTATAATTTAAGAAATCCTTATAAAGAGTACTTTAATGATTGTTTACTAGATAAAATTTAGTAGTGACTCATGCTCAAAATTATGTATATGCTTGTGTGTAAAATTTTGAGTTATTAATTTTTAATAATAGGGTACCTAAGATACTTTACAGGGAAACAAAAATATTGCCAAGATTTTATTTTATAATAACTTTAAAAGAGCAAGCCAGAAGCATAGCTTAAGGGCAATAACACTCATCTTACAGACAAATTGAAAATGAATTCTTAACTATTGCTAATAAAAGGGAATGAAAAATTCATTGATTAATGCTTCATAGTACATAGCTTGAAGACAAGCAATTCAGAATAATTCTGGGAAAATATTAAACTACTTCACCTTAATTGTTGATGAAAGATTTGGGCTAGCATGAGGCATGCCTCAGGACTTGCTTAATATGCAAGCTATAAAAGTAAGCTGTTCTTATGTCTGGTAAATACAACAATAAGTGTTGTATTGTCTCCCAAGTTTTACAACTTACTTTGGTACTTATTATTTTTATAATATCTAAAAGTGATAATTAAAATAGTTATACACAAATGATTACGAAAAGACACATGTACCTACTGTGGGTTTTGTTTTGTTTTAATGAACATTCATATATCCTGAGTAAACAATCTGGGACTTGTCTAATATTGCTTCCTTATTTTACTTACATATAAATATTGCTTATGAATATTAGAATTTTAGAACTGGAAGAAATCATCAAATGAGCCCAATTTTCTAAATATCTAAACCTCTCTAATTTGTATGGTCTCCCTCCATGTCACTGAAAATAACAAGGGTGGGATATCAATCTTTACCAGTACTCAAGGAGTATTATTCTTGAAGCAGAGACACATGCAGAGTATAGTATATATACTATATTGTATATAGTATATACAGAGTATAGTATACAGTATATAATTCACATATTTTCTCTTATTTGGATCTAGCAACAAAACAAACAGGTTGTCAATACATTCAATATTTTACAAAATATGAAAGAATCAGCCAGTGGAAGTCTATGTATAGTTAATTTTTTTTGTAGCAGAGCAGAGTAACAGAGGTTGGATTTGAACCCAGGCAGTCTGTTTCTCTAAATCCAATAAGTTTTCTCACCATAGCTAACCCCTTTTCCATGAGCAAAAGAGGGTATTAGTGAGTGACAATAAATCTTTCTAGTCTACCTGCGGAAGTAAGTGCGACTGTATATTAGTAACAGCAAAGCTGCAAGTGTAATGAACGTATGCGGTAAAAGGTATATGGGGTATATGAGAGAAAGTTCTATGATTGTAAATACTTTACTAGGGTTTGTTAATCAAAATCACATGAGGCACAGTTTAATAGTGAGGATGTGTTTGATTAGAACTCATTGGTCAAGCTTGAGCATTAGAAGAACAGAATTTCAAGAACAGTAAAAAAAAAATTAAAGAAGTGGTCTGGAAACTGAAGCACTTACACATGCTGCAACCTTCTTTTATGTTTGGTGATTAACAGCTTTTACCTTAAAGATTTGAAAGACTGGTTCTTGGCACTTATGCTCATTTTTTGTTTTATGACCGCAATCCCAGATCATTCATTATCATAGAAGACACTTATCAGAATGATGTTTTATATATATCTAATTCGGTCCTATTAAACTTCACTTTCTGTTAGTCCAAGTCTTTCCACTCTGACCTCTGAAATGCAATGAATTCTTACAATTTTCTCTTCTGTTATGGTGACATCTCACATGATAACATTGTAATGTCAGTACAGTAACAATCACATAGAGTATAACATTATTCAATTCAGATACACAAACTCATTTTCTTTGTGCATTCTAGAGAAGTCTGTTTAAGAAAGGGTTCTGCCACAAAAATAAGGTTTTTCAACTGTAAATCCCAGGAAAACAACAATCCATTCTTCCTTTTTAATGATAAAAGGAATTTCAAGAGCTTTTCTTTTTACATACAATTATCATATCAATAGTTGTTGAAGCAAATGTTGTTTAAATAGTCCCAGATACTCAAATTGGTCCATTCTCAATACTCTCTTAAGGAATGGACATTTAAAACATCTTTTTAGTGCATTTAAAATTGTGTTCACATGGACACTTGTAACATTTTAAATTTTGCAAAAACAAACATACACACACAAAATAGTCTTTTGCCAATTTATTCAGTTTTCCTCTAGCCTATACATCTATGATAGCATATAGATTCTCTTTTCATACTGAATTATTCTATACCTAAAATCCACCTCTAAAAGTTTCCTTACCTCTGGTCATTTCACAGTGTCTATTGGTTTCACCTTTATTCCAATAAAACCTGTTATTACGACCCCATAGCTGGACATCTTCCCTTCCTTAGCTATACACAGTCTTGTGTACAATCAATCCAAGGATGTATTCTTAGTTCTCTGGTTTTTACTACTTCACCAAGAAAAACATCATCCTTGATTGATTTGAGTTTCATCATTTCTACTTTTATACATGAATGATAAATGCATCAGGGGAAGATTACATGATATCTTTATTTGATGTTATAAAATGTACAATTTCCAACCCCAAAGAGAAAAATAATGCATGTATAAAAGCAAACAATTTTGCTGCTGGAAGTGTTAAATGACTTTTCTCAGTTTCCCATTTATTTTTATGTGAAATAGGAGTCAAATTATAATATGCTAGAAAAGTATAAAGAGTACAAGAAGTATGGAAAACAGAAAATGGACACGGGAGTAATGATAGCACTCTTATTCCTATACAAAACAGAAGTTATCTTTAACTATTTGCACCTCTCTTTTCAACAAGAAGTTGAGTGTGTCTGATATGTACTTTCACTATGTGCCACACACTGCTAAATGCAACCTGTTGTTGGTAGAAGTGTGTGTTTTAATGTGGACTTTCACTTGGCGCCATGTACTGCTATTTTCTAAGAACACAGCAAAACAAGATATTCAGATAGCATTTATCCTCCAGAAACTTAGACTCTGTGGAGAAAGAGCTATCTTTAATGGATAAGGATTATAATAATAATTATTATTATTATACAGAATATACATAGTAAACATAAAGTATAAGTTATTGATCTATCCTAATACAAATCTAGGTCATTTCCTAAAATTGCTGAGAAAAAGTTGTCAAAAGTTACCAAAGATGAGACAGAGAAGCAATATTTTAGCAATAAATTTATCTTGTAAGAAGCTAGTGAAATACAAAGAAGTTTGTAACTAAGTAAATAAGCAAAAAATCTGGTGAGAATGGTCAGCAAGGAGGGTGTCTTGATGACCTGGTGTGGTTGACAGAAGGCATTTTGTACAGTATTTTTACATCTTTTAAGAATTTAGAATATGGGTTGGTAAGTCTTTAAAGACTATAGCCATTTGAGTGAAAGGAAAATATCTAGCAGTTAGCAGTTATTATTATAGTTAGCAGTTTTATTCTAATTGTTCTATGGACAATTATTGATGAACAGGACAATATTACACAGGTAGAAAATTGCTAGTAGATGTTTCAGTCTGTTTTCTTTTGCTAATAATGCAATTCTGCAGACTTGGTAAGTTATGAAGAAAAGAGGTTTACTTTGGCTCACAATTCTGGTGCAAGGTCAAGGGTGCGAATCTGGTGACAGCCATCTTTCTGGCAGATTCCTAAGGCAGTGCAGGGCCTCACATCGCAAGAAATTTTGGGAGTGCCAGAAACCCAGTCACACTTCCTTTACAGAAGAACTAATCTCCATGTAACCTATTCACTTATTTATCCATTATTTATATAAATTAATACCTTCTTGAGGCCATAGCCCAAATTACCTCTGGAAGGTCCCACCTGTTCCTACTTCTTTAATACCTCATAATGGAGATAAAATTTCAACCTGAGTTCTAAAAGGAATGAACCACAGCAGAAGGTATTGAAATATCCACATAAAAAAGTGTTGGTGAATTATTTCTTAGATAAAGTGCAGCTAAAGATAATTTTTCTCTTCCCCTTTTGTATCTAAATATAGCACCTCACACTGCAGCCATCTTGTAAATGGCCTGAGGGTGAAGGCACACCAAGAATAGCAGAGCAAAGAGATGAGCAGAGAGTAGGTTCTTGATAATAGCACTAAAGCTCTGAATCAACTCAGGGTGGGCTGACAAAGAGTTCCAATTATAAGAATTGAAACCGGAGACCTAATGGAAAAACTTCATGGTACCTATAGTGAGCACTGACCAACAGTAATTTCTCTGAACACTGGATTTCTAGAGGAATAGATTTTTTTTTTAGTGTGAGAAAAGTCTTTAGAGGTTTATCATTGATGCCTTGAAAGTTTGTGATTTAGAACTCACCTTGTTTAAGTGTCTAGAGTATTAGAGTTGCAGTACTGGTTTATAAATGAAAATCATGTAGGTAATTATAAATAACACAGTTTTGTATTTTGAAAAGTAATAAAACCAATTCTGTCTGAGGCTACTTTGTAATGATGTTCTTAAAAAAACATGGGACGTGACAAAATTCATAAGTACTTGATTATGATACCGACATAGTTTATTTTAAATTTTCTCCTGGCAAGTCTAGAATTAATATCAGATAAATACCTTCACTTAGATTAATCATAATACCAAGATATTCTACAAGTTGAGTAGCTCCTGCAGATGATCAGAGTACCATAGAAGAATTGTCCTAAACTTATTAGAGAAGAATTACCACAACTAAAAACTCAGAGGTTGAATGAATCAGAAGGAAATGATGGATCATGAGTATTTGATGATGAACAAGATTTGCAGAGGGCTGTGACATTGAATCACCAAGAAACTGACTTGGAAGATGAAGAAACAGATCTCCACAGGGCTATTTATCTCAATATGCAAGGTAGTTCCAGAAATAAATTTCAAAATATTCCACAGACATCGGGTGGATACAAATCTTATTTCAGAGAAGTTAGAGAAGGGAAGGGAAAAGAAACCTGCTTTGAAAAGTAAAATATGTAATATAAAGTTAAAATTGCACATCACATATGTAATGTATATTAATATATGCATATTTTGTATTATATAGTATATATACTTACATATTATATATGAATGTTACATACTATATGTTTGTATGTAAATACAATATTTACATGATGGTGATCTGGTATATAAAGGCAGTATTTGGTAACTGGTCAGGAGAAATTAATTGGATAGGAACATGAGGAAACTTATTGGGATGATAAAATATTTGCTGGATCAAATGGTAGTTATTATGTTAAGAGTATATATTTTTCAAATTTATCAAACTGTAATTAAATTTTACACTATTTAGTATATAAACTTGCTGCAGTAAAGACATTTTAAAAAATTTATTGTATGTCCTATATAAAATTGACAATTGTTTGAAAAAAGTGAGAAAAATATATTAGATACAACTCAATAATTTTTGCCTGAATAATTGTTTTGATCAGCATTTTCAATAAATACCTTTGATGTGTGGTAAATTGGAGAACAGAATATATAATTACTTCAATATTTTACTCTTGAGTTTATTTCTGAGGTTATATATAGAGAGAATAGAGAGATGAGGAATTAGATATCAGATAAATCTAAGGTTGAGTTGTAAACCTGAACAGTCTGAGACATATAATGCAATTGAGAACATGGTGGGAAATGGAGTGTGGCTAGAGATGGAACATAACAATGAAAAGAGAAGAAAATCTAGACTGAAATCTGGAAGGATTTCAACATTTTAAAGTTTTATTAGAAAGAGAGATTAATAAAGCAGAAGCCATAATGACAAAAGAAAGCAATTTAAACCTCAGCTTTCATTTAAAGGAAAATAATCATCACATCTATTAAAGTCTAATAAAAACTCAGAATTAAAGCAGACTGACAGGTATCCATTAAAGTCAGGAAGATGGATGATTTCAAGGACAGATATCACAGGGATATCTACAATTTTCAATTTGGGATGTATGGGAGGATGTTTCAGTGGTGATGGCAACAGCAGGCAAGGAGTGAGATGAGAAACCTCACAGGAGAGAAAGTGAAGTTGAGGGATTCCCATTACCATGAGAGAAAAAGGGGCTAAGGTTCAGAAGATAATTAGAGATGAGTCTGGAGATGGCAATTTTTCATTGCTTTTGGAGGAAATAATAATGTTGAATAAAGAATAAGTATGTGGATTTAAGCCAAACTCGAGGGTGTTTTAACTTGATCACTGTTTTCTACAAGGTCATCCTCAGAATCTGTGATTAGAGTTGAGCACAGTACAGATGGTCTCGAAGCTCAGAGAGGTAGGGGAGTGGACTGGGTAGAATGTCTTGTAGAATTAAAGACCTGTTTGCTTTTTCCAAAGAACCTCTTTACGTTTTTACAACACATATGCACGCAAAATTAAATGCAACTATAATTCAAGCATGATTTTTCTTAGCACAATGTGATATTTTAATTACCTATAATTTCTAGGTGGAAGTAGAATGATCTGCTTGTCACACTAAAAATATTTTGCAGATATTGCTGTGTTAAAAATACACCTATAGGATTATAACTTATGGAGGTGACAGTACTGACTGGGAGAGGTCAATGTCATTGAAAGAAAATTTTATTACAATACTTATACATCTCAAGAGATGAGTACATGGGAAAACATCAGATTAGAATGCCTAGTTACAGGACCAATGGGAAAGGCTAGGCAAACATTTCATGAGGCTTATTCAGAAAAGATAAATCAGGGCTGAATAAACAGTTTAGATTTGACCAATCTGAGTAACTTTCCAAGTTTGCAGGGCTATAAAGGTGATGTCTAGTTGCGTGGAAACTGGTCATAGGATGAGTTAGGGAGGAGCCAATATTGGTTTGGTGTGTGCCAAGCAGATGAGGAGGTGGTTGGGACCATAGACATAGAATTGATAGTTTGCATATAAAAGGCAAGTTCCCACTTAACCAGCCCCTTTGCTCTCTGTAATAATTGGCTATCCCTGGGAAGCAAAGTCTGTTCTGGTACTAAGCATTTTAAGATGTCAAAAACATTATAAAATTAGAAAAATTTAGAAAACCATATATGATGTCCACTTACATTTTTGCATGAGCTTCCTTTGAAAAATTACTACTGGTTGTCTTAATCAAGGAGATTATTGGTAATTGGTTGGTCCAGTGTTTGAATTTTCAGGTTTCTCTTAACATAATGAATGAGGGGGGCAAAGATCAAGGAGTTTGGAATAATTTGCATAGACTTGCTTACATCATCAAAAAAGTAAAATTTAAGGTGGATAGTAAGAGACTTGCAGGAAGCAATAGAGAAAATAAGTGTGTGTCTGCTTATGTTTGAAGAATTATTAAAAATAATAAATAAATAAATAAATTACTATCTTTATGCTATTGACTTTGTGCCCTTATAAGTACATTCCTTCACATCTTATATACATCCAGGTCATAATCATCTGGGGTTCAGAGATGAAAATAAGATTCAAAGGTGGAGAATAAATAAACTTTAAAGCTTATTTATTTATTTTTTTTATTTTTGCAATTTGAATATTCAAAGGCATAAGGAAATATTTAGCCAGACTGGGGAAGAGATAGGAATATACTGTGTAGGAAGAAAGATTAACTCATGCTAAGCATTGTAGTAGACTCAAATATAATAAGAAGGAACATTACTACTTTGGTCATTGACTTGAAAGAGAGATATCAGAGTAGTGGTAGATTTCTTCTTGATGTTTTGGTAGGTTTGTGTTTATTGTTGAGTAGTCTGTCTACAAAGAAGGAAGTCCTGGTATTTATTATGGAGCGAATCATATATTTTCTAAAACATGTGTTTGAATGGTATTATTAGTAACACTATTCATTAGAAAAAGTCTATCAACAGCAGACTAGAAAAATTCATTATTGTATCTTAAGATAACAGAATACAACTATGCAGATTTTTTTTTTTTTAGAAAACTGTTAAGCTCAACAACACAGATGAATCTTACAAACATAATATTGGTCACAAGAAGCCAGATAAAAATGAGCATTTGTTGTATCAATCTATTTGCATAAAGTTCAAACACAGTCAGGACTGAACCATAGCATGTAAAAACTGCTAAGAAAGAAGCAGAGGAATGACTTCTAGGATATCAGTCATCTTCTAATTCTTGATATGGACAATGATACCTGGTTAGGCTCACTTTATAAAAACAAAATCTACTATACTCTAAATATGAATGTGAATACTTTATGCATGTACGTTAAACCTATTTCTATTTATATTAAAATAATAACTGCAAAAGTTCCAGAGTTATGTTTACAGTAAGAAAAATGTATGAGATTCTAATAGAATTATTATCCTTTACTGGTCAGAATGGTTTTTAAAAACATTACTCCCCTTATCAAGGGATGGGATTCACCAAGATTAGCTTGAACTAATAAAAATTCATCCTTTGGGAATATGGCTAGATCATATGTAAAGGATATTAAGGTTTGTTAACAAGGAAAAATCGCTGCATAGTTTTCAAAGCTCTGAATTAATAAATAATTAAACAAAATCCTTAATACTTTCATGTATAATTTTATGTTAAAGCAGATCATGTGTATACATGTGCAGAAGATGATCTGATTTATGATTACTCATTCTTTTACCATTAAAACAAACAAACAGACAAATAAAATCTTCTACATAGCAAAGGGAAAAAAACCCAACAGGGTTATAGGGCGATTTAATAGCCACAACAACAGTTTCTGTTTATAAAACAGATACAGGACTGGAAAAGACTCCCCCCCCCCCCAAGGTAGACATACACATAGCCAACAGTATGCAAAAATGTCCAAAATTGCTGATAATCAAAGAAATGTTAATCAAAACCACAATGAACTATAACCACCTCACTCCTATCAGGATGTCTGTTACTAATACTCAAAAGATAAGTTGATGAATATGTGAGGATGTGAAGAACTGAAAACCCTGAATATCATGCTAGATGCAACTCCTATGGAAAACAGTATAGGGAATCCTCAAAAACGAAACAGAATTATCACATGATCCAGCAATTCCATTTCTGGATCTATATCTGAAAGAATTAAAATTAGGATCCTGAGGAGATATTTGACCTCCCATGTTTGCTGCCACAGCACTCACAATACTCAAGATGCAGAAACAACATGAATACCCTTAAATGGACAAAGAGATAAAGAAAATATGGTTTATACATTCAATAGTATATCATCCACAGAACCAGTTTTCACTCAGTTTAGTGGTTACCAAGTGACCCTTTCAGGTCAGTAATAATTACTAACTCAAAATATTTATATGACCATGCATTAACAAAACACAATTTTAAAACTTTTATATTTTTATCTGTAATATGATCCAGTGCCAGTGATATTAGTTTTCAACTTTTTATGTTCTACTCATTCAGTAGGTACTTAAACACTTTACAGTCCAGTGGAAGGAAATAGACGTTAAAAAATAATAATGCAAAATAAGAATTATTAGGTAAATAAATTATATAAATAAATGCTACAGAAAAAATGAAAGAGTAGAGTTGGCAGTGTTGGGGAGGGAGCAATTGATGGTTTTCCACAGGTTGTTCAGAATAGGCCTCCATAGAAGCATAGCACTTGAAATCAAAATTAAATAAATTTTAGTGAGAGAGATATTAGGTAACTGAGTGAAGAATGCAGTTGAAGGAAACAATCAAGGTAGATCCCCCCTAACGTGGGAGTAATTGTGGTATAGCAAAGGGAGGTTCAATAACCATGTAATTTTTTTTATGAAGCAAAATAATTAGAGAAAGTGTGGTAAATGAAGTCAGAAGTAAATGGGGCAAGGCAGAGGGATTTCAGACCACTGTTACAAATTGACTTATATTCTCAGTGAAGCTATTGCCGTATTTTGAGCAAAAGATGAGATAAATTGACCTCCATTTTTAAAAAAAAGTATTTCTCTAGGTGCTGTGTTTCATAGAAAATATGAAAAGAAGGACAGAAACAGAAGAACGTGTTAGAAGGCTGTCTCAGTAATCCAGGCCAGGAAGGATAATGGCTCAGTGGAGGGTAGGTAGCAAGAGAGGTGGTGAGTAATTGTTACACTGTGCACAAGGCATTTTTGAAACAGGGAAAGCAGAATGATGAACTCGTTATAACGTGTGAGAGTAAGGGAGGCATCAAAGAGGATTGTGGTTTTTTACCCACAAAGTGGAAGGATGAAGTTATTGTCAAATGAGATAATGAACATCACTTGAGGAGCAGGTTTGGGTAGGAAGACAAAGAATTTGGCTCAGTAAATGAGGAGATTGGATTAGTAAAATATCCAGAAGAAGATGTTAAAGCTTCCAAACTTGTTTAACATCCAAAGATGTTAAAGTTATTTCCAAACGGACTGATATGGTCAGAGTTTGGACATAAAATATAAGTTGGAAACTAATAGGTACAATAATCACCCTTATAGATAACATTTCATAAAATGGAAATTAATTAGTTCATTAAGAGGATGAAGAGACCTTAAGAATAGATAGGCACTCATGACTAAACCCCAGAGTCCCCTGTTTTTTTAAGAGGTTGGGAATCAAAGAAGTAGGCCACAAACATACTGAAACAAAACTGGGTAGAAAGAGAACTAGCAGAGCATGGTGTCACTGATGTTCACCACTGGGTGTGTGTGGTGTACTGAGCATAGGTCTTAAGTACTATTAATCCCGAACTCTGTTATTAAAAGACTCACCATTATAGTTTATATTACCCTATTAACATACAACTTTCAAGGATTAGCAAAGTATAAAGAGTATTATTTTATCTTCAAAAAACTTCACTAAGTTTTCCAAAATGATCTTTAGAAGATGCATGTGTGAAATCTGGCATAGAAGTGAAATGATACCTACAGTATGATTCACTGAATCATGCATTGGAATATTTTTCTTGAAAACCTGTAATTTCACAAATAAATTTCATATAAGAATGTCATAAAAACTGAAGTAAACATAGTTCCATTATTAATATATCATATATCCTCATAAAAGAATATTTGTATTTACTTTTTCGTGCAAAAAGGATTTTTGAAAAAAATGTCTATAAAAAGAAATCTTGGCAGTTACAAATAAGATAGGCATAGAATATAATTCTTTAGAAAAAAATGTAACTGCCATAGAAAATATTTGAAAAAGTTATATCTGATAAAGAACTGTCATCCAAAATACACAAACAACTCTTAGAACTTAGGATTCAGAAACTAACTCAATAACCTTAAAAGATATCTCACCAAGAAGATATACAAATGTCAAACAAAAATATAAAAAGATATTCCCCATAATATATTGTTATAAAAACACAAATTGAAACAACAATGAGTTGTCATTTTTAAACTATTAGAATGATCAAAATCCGGGACACAAACAATACAAAGCACAGGCAAGGATTTAGAGCAATGGACACTCTCGTCCATTGCTAGTAGGAATGTAAAATGATAAATTGCTTTGAAAGAAAGTTTGTCAATTTATTATAAAACAAAATTTTAGACAAAAGAGAAGAAGTAAATGATTTTGAAAAGCAAAACAATAGGGGATTTAAATAAAATGCTGATTTTTTTAGAATTTCTTTAAAATTAATATAATTCTAATGAGAATGAATAGGACAAAAGACAGAAATTGCCAATGAGAGGAATGAACAAGGAGATAGCTCTACTGATGTTCTAGGCATTGATATCATGGGAGAGGGGAAATTATTAACAGCATCATACCCATGTGTTTCAAAACTCAAATTTACAAGGATTATCAAGAATCAGTAAACATATGTGTAGTTCTCTGTTTTAATGAAATTAAACTTGTAGTTAAAAACCTTTCAGAAAAAGAAATTACTAGTGTACATAACTTTATTGGTAAAATTACAGAACATTAAAGGAGGAAATTTTAAATTATATAAAAGTGCTTTGGAAAATAGTAGTCTAATACAAAAGTCAGACAAAAAAATAATGCATATGGAAACTACATATTAGTATTTTTTTCACTGATTTAGATGCAAAAATTCTCAACAAAATATTAGCAAATCACAATTAACAAATGTTAAAAGCATAATTTTTCATGAGCAATTAATCCTGAATTACTCAGGCTATGTTCAATCAGATAAAAGCTGTCTACTGGGAAGAGGAAGAGAAGGAAGAAAGATGAAAAGAAGGTCAAGAAGCAGAAAAGAAATGAAGAAAGCTATGCTTACAGTATATTTAATGGTGAAAGATAAAGTGCCTTCCATAAAATCAGAAACAAGGCAAGACCATTCATTCTCACAAACATCATGCTAAAAGGCATGTCCAATCAAGATAAACAGGGAAAAAATAGAGTTATATCATATTTATAGGCTGGAAAAATCCCTGCTGAGAGATCAGTTATCCACAAATTTATCTATAGTTTTAATGCAATTACAACTCTATAATCAAAATCCTAATAAGATTTTTTAATATATAAATTGGCAGGTTCTTGATAAAATTTGTATGGAAAAGTGAAAAAACAAAAAGAAAAGAATATTTTTGGAGGTTGGAGGTCCCCCAGCCAACAACATTCAATAGCAGAGACCCTAAGAGAACACAGCAGTTGGAGAATCGAGGTTTCCTGTTAACAGTAGAATAAATAATAAGGTATGGAGGAAAAAGCCTCCATCTGTCTGGGTGATATTAAAACTTTTACTCCACCCTAGATTGAACTTCTTAGCTGTAAAGATTTATGAATAATCAATCTATGTTTCAATTTATTTCAATCTATTTCTAATCTTTGGCTTTTTTATCCCCCGAATCTTAAATCTTATCACTGCTAAAAATAAGAGTTGCTCAGTTTCAAAAGTGGCCTATATCTTTGCTTTTTCCAATCTCTCCACGACTCTCTTCTTTCTCTCTAATTTTAATTCATCACTTTTATACAAGTCCTCAGATTACCTTTTTCATTCATTCAGTCTGTCCTTTTGGGTTAGGCCTTCATATTCATTAAAACCAAACATATCTCTAACCTGCTCCCAGTCTTACTTCCTCTCAGCTAGGCTCAGTTCAAGACTGAAGACCTTGAAACTAAGAAACTCTCAGCTTGATAGTTGAAACCTGCAGTCTCTGGAGGCACTGGTGCAAGTCCTGGAGTAGTCCAAAGGCAGGAGAAACTGGAACTCTGATTTCCACAGGAAGAAGAATAGCATTCTGGCACTGAAAGAGAAAGTGAGAATCCACCCTCCCCACATCTTTTTGTTACATCTAGGGCCCCAGGTCATGAAATGATGCCAGACATTAAGGGTGGATTCACTGTCTCACACACCTGTGTTCCTTGTAAGCACCCCACAGACACACCAGGGGTAGTTCAATCATCTGGATGAAAAACAAAACCACCTAGGTTTCCCTTTTAGTAGACGGGTGTGTAGGTTAAGTATCTACTGAATCATTTCCAACTAGATGAGTATCCCTTAATCAAGTCAAGTTGATATTCAAAATCAGGCATCACAATAGTCATGTAAATCCACCTTCCATTTAGAGAATTGGATACAATTCCTGGAGAACATTTCCATGGTTTATTCTCTGTGTATTTGTTCATGTTCTGTCAACCAAACACACCATAAACTAGGTTTTGTGCCTGTACATTAAATGAATCCTCTTATTTCATTGGGTAATCTTAGTTTATACTTTAAGCTACTGATCAGTTTGTATTATTTGGAAGGATCCTTTGATTCTTCAATGTACATTTTGATTTATATTGTCCATAACATTTGTAGGTTATCTTCTAAGTATTGATTAAAGACCTTGAACTTAAATTTCTGCGACTATAAATGAAAAATACTTCTATAGACAGGCTGCAATGAAGAACTAAAAGAATATTGACTGAAATTTTTTATAGTTTCCTATGTGCCATATGATGGTATACCCAATGATAAGGATAAAAGTTGAAAATAAACTTTTAATATTAATTCATGTTACTATTTACACTTTGAAAAATCATTTTATGTAGGAGTTGAAATTGTGCCTGTTCTTGAAGGGAGATTAAATTTTTTTGGTTAAAATGTTATGAGGTTGAGTATCGTATCGATTAATTAGCTAGAAAAATAAATGCAGTTTGTTATAGGGGCGTATTTGAGATAAATTTGCCAAAGTTCATGTTTAAGGAGAAACTTAGCCTAAAGAAATGACAGAAGTGGATAAAACTGCTGAAAGAGAATGTTTACCTGGAAAAAAAAAACGATAATTAAATATAGGACCTAGAAAGAGCAAGTCAGGAGGTGAATAGGAACATAAGTTATAATAATTCTGAAACAAAATGGCCAAAAGGATGGGAATCATTGTAGACCACCTATCTCTAGGAAAATAGCACAGGATGAAATTTAAAAAAAAAGGAAAAAAAATAGAATCAATAGTATCAAAGAATGAAGAATTGTCAAAGAGGATAAAAAAGCAAAAAAAAAAAAAGACATAAGTTTTAGCAAATAGGGTCCAATTGACTTTGGACATACATCATTACATAAGTATGACTAATACGGCAATGGGACTTCTTAAGAAATTATGACTGTAAGGGTTGAGGACAGGCATGTAACATTTTGACCATAAAGGAGACAATGAAAATATCATGTTCACCAGAGAGGCAGCAAAGTCAAGGCAGGATATTTTGTTTTTTAAGTAAGAAAGATCTCTTTAATTTCATAGACTATAAAGAGAGTGTATTGCACAGTGATCAAATTAAATGAATTCACTGGCATTAATGACTTGTTTCTTCAAATCCTGGGGCTTTTTCAGTGACCTTTTCAAATTTTCATTGCTTAGGATTCACTGGGTTTTCCTCTTCTTTTTGTGGTTGGTTTTTGATGAATCTCTTGTATTATTCTGGAATATGCCACAATTATTTATAGAGTTTGTTGAGGTTTTCATACTTGGAAATTGACTTCAAATTTTTAAATTTGAAATGTCAAATAAGACTAATCAGAGAAGGCATATATGGTTTATATGAACACCCTATGGTTAATGTTTATAAATAAAGGAAAGATTGATAATATCTTAGAATAAAGCTAGAACATCTATTATCACATGGATTTTATTCTCAAATAGAAGTCCAAAGTCCAGGAGAGCAAATAAAACATATTTTAACCACATTTGATCAATGTTCACTTTATGATTTAATGAATTTTGGACTTTCTACATGAATATTTGAACTTAAATTCTGAGTGCCAAGTAAGAGGAAAAGCAATACATACTCAGCAATGGAAATAATAGGTTTGAGCCACTGAGGCAAGGTAACATAAAGTTGAATTTAAGGAATTATATTACAATAATATCACTAGAAGAATACAGATTTGTATAAAAGTGGTACCAATAAATTAACCATAGAGTTATGATCTTAACATGTTTCCATGCTAAGAAATATAAATTTTGTGATTATACCTGAAAGAAGCTGTTGAGAAATTTGGTGAAATAATTTTGAAAAGACTTTTACTTCAGAAAGATTTTTTTTCCTGAAGACAGATCAGCTGTCATTGATCAAATAAAAAGCAAAAAGAAGATGAACAGAACCTTGAAGATGGAATCATTGACTGTGAGTTCATACAATTTCTTTTTTTATTTGTTTTAATTAGTTACACATGACAGTACAATGACCTTGACATATCATACATTTGAATCAAATGGGATATCTCATTTTTCTGAGTATACAGGTTGAAGAATCACATTGGTCATGCATTCACGTATATACACACAGTAATAATAATGTCTGTTTCATTCTACTATCCTTCCTATCTCCCCAACCCCACCCCTCCCCTCCCATCACTTCTCTCTACCTAATCTAGGATAACACTATTTTTTTTTCTCTCTCTCACATCTTCATACATATATTTTGTATAACAATGAGGGTCTCCTTCCATCATCCCTGCAATTTCTTTAATGAGGAGAAATTGAAAGTTAATAAATCAAAATGGCCTTTTATTCTTAAATTTTTACCAAAAATCCCTCCAAGTATCATTACAAGTTTTACATACTTGAGAAGGATAGATATTAACTGAATATCACATTAATGGTTTTATTTATGAGAAAGGATGAAGGATGGTAAAAATCACATATTACAGAAATAAACTTCAATAAGCACTACTTTTGTGCATAGGTATGTTGCTTTACATTATCATCTATGGTCTTTAGGATTCAGACCCTAGTTATAATGTGCACTCTTCTGAATTATAATATATTTTTTAATTGAACCACATGTATCTCTAATATTTGTGTAAAGGGCTAAAGCAGTCGTTAAATATTAAGGAATGTGAGCCAACAATTCCTGAGGACCCTAACACAGAGCATTGTTGATGAACTGAGAATAGTTTCTCCTCCCTCCCATATTTTCCCCTAATTCTGCTCATGGAGCATCCTACACAGTACGTTAGGATTCTGTATGACTGGTAGGGACTGAATGTTTGTTTCATACCAAAATTCATATATTTGAAGGCCCACCTCCCATTGTGTTTGTAATTGGGTGCTGGATTTTTGGAAAATAATCTCAAATTAAGTCATGAGGTTGGGGCCTCATGATGGGATAGGCATCAATATAAGAAGAGGAAGAGAGAGAGTATGAGGAGTAAGCTCTTCCTCCTCATGAGCACATACTGAGGAGAAAATCATGAGAGCACACAGTGAGAAGGGGGCTGTCTACATGTCAGGAATGAGACTCTACCAGCACCTTGAGCTTGAACTCCTTAGGTTCTAGAACTGTGAGAGAAACACTTTTTTTCTGCATAAGCTTTCCAGTCTAAGGAATTTTCTTATAGCAGACTGAACAGACTAAGATAATGACATTCTCTGAATCTCTTTTTTTTATTTTCATAGTCCTACATAAATGAATAATTTTCTTTTATTGCATTTTACAAGTAGATGTGTATCAGGTGTCAAGTGTATATATCAAATTATTGATTACAATCATATACAGAGATTTTCTCACAAAAAGCAAAACAAAATATCATCAAACATTATGATACTAGTCAATATCAACAAATTAAGTTCATATTAGAGTCTTGAAGTTATACAGAACATATTTCTATGCCCAGAAAAAAAAATGACCTAATTTTCAGTCTAAAATTATACTGGATTGTACATAAATAACTATTCTTTCTTATGCATCATTTTATCATTAGAAGGGTACCTGGTAAATCTTAGGTGCACAATAATATTTTGATGAAATAAAAGGAAAAGGGATGCTTGTATTCCTATTCTTAAGAAACCCTTCGGTGATATTATAGCACAAGTCTCACTCTCCATGGGAAGCCAATTACCGAGCTGAACATGGCTGTCCAAAACTGTCCCTCAGTCTGCCCAGAGTATAGGTAAAGGCATGCTTCTCTCCTATTGGTCTTTGGCATGGCCAATTAGTTGATATGACAATAAATGATTGGCCATTTTTAATTACTTTCAAAATATATAAATTATGAAAATTGGTTGATATAGGGAAACTACTAACCTCACCTGCTATAGAATTCTATATGTCATCACCAAATACATTGGGCTCTAGATCATGTTATTGTCCAGGCCTTGATACTTCTGCAGAAGTGAGAACAGAGTATTCATAGTGAGAAACAAACTTACCCCAAACTTAGGACCAAAACTTACCCAAAACTTAGGACCTTTATATTTGTTTGACAGTTCATACCTCTGTTGCAGCAAGTACTATCTAAATTCAAAATATTAAATATAATTATATGTCCTAAGGAGACCAAAGTAGTCATTTTTTGCTTTAGCTGAGAATGTAGAGTAAAAAGAGCTAAAAATTCTGTAGTACAAATTTTGCCAATTTTTAATATGATTCGAAATCATCTAGAGAATCTTTAAAAATAGTTTTCTGTTTAGCAGGTGTGTAAAAGGGCCTGATTATTAGATAGCTCTTTCTCATAATCTATCAGGTGATGGCAATGATGTTGGTCTGTGTGCTGTACTTTGTAAAGCAACAGGCTAATACATCTTGATTATCTAAGTGCCAGCAATCTTAGAGGTTCAATAGAACACATTTGAAGAGGAACAAAGCGTAAGGAGCAATGTGGTTAATTTCTTTCTACTCTTTGCAGATCCCCAGCCCTAAACAGATCACTTCTGTAATATGCTTTGAGACCGAGCAGGGCTGTCTGTGAATTTTAGAAGGCTATATAGCAAGAAAAAGAAATTATGGATTTGTTTTAGCTCAATCTAGTTAATTTCATACAGTTTAAGTCCTATAACACATTCAATATCTTGTTTGCATGACATTTTTGCCTTTTATTTTTCATATTCCATAAACAGCTACCAATGTAGGCTGTAAATTCTTGACATAAAAATCCCTGAAATATCAAAGTTATAGTTGCCTTATGATGCTTTTAATCCCTTTAATCTTAATGTATTTTCTAAAAAAAGCATGTAAAATGTGTAAAACTATGACTAGCATATATTAAATAGTCAATAAGTGGGTGCTTTAAGATGATAGCCAGTATTATCAACTAAGGTAAAAATATTTCAAATCATATGTGTTGTATAAAACACATGAGATTATGGTTTTTTTTTTTCTTTTTTTGTACTGAGGATTAGACTCAGGGACTCAATGACTGAGCCACATCCACAGACCCCTTTTTATTTTTTATTTCAAAACAGGGTCTCACTATATTGCTTAGGACCTCACTGAGTTGCTGAGGTTGGGTTTGAACTTGCAATCCTCCTGCCTCAACTTCTGGAGAAGCTGGGAGATAGGCATATGCCACTGTGCCCCGCCTTTCTTTGGTTTTGACCCGAAGAAAAATGCAATATGCTTCCAAATGTTTCCTTAACAAATAGAAGAGTTCATCATGACTAGATCTTCTTTATCATAAAATGTTTTAACCAGGATGAAAAGATAGAAGATGAATATTCATAAGCACCTTGCCATTTAATAAGAGAACCTAGAATAAAGCACTACTTAATTAATGATCTTAAATAACAATATTTATGTTGTGCCTACTTAGAAGTGTCAAGTTAGCCATCTACATGGAGAGTAAGAGTCACCTGGGAAAGACTTTGAGGAAGTTGAGGTAGGTCCTTATAGGTAAATGATTTCCTATGTGTAGTTTAACATCTGACTCAACCTCATAGATTGAGAATCATGACTTGATATCAGACTGAGAATGGACCCATTTCTTAAATCTTCAACCAAGTTTTCAGAGAGCCAGGTACAAAACTTTCAAGAAGTAGTTATATTCATCATCTAATGTACAAACTGTTATCTCCCTTTAGGAAAATATTTGAAGAAAAAATCTGAAGGTTTTGGAAAACATGAAAGAAATTCTGTCAAGAAAAGTTAGACATCAGATTCAGATGCTTAATGATATTTATCTTTCTCCTTGGCATATTTCTGTCCTTGAGAACAAGTGAATCAGCTTCTTTTTCTGAATCATATTCTATGTTGGGCATCATTTAGTATGCTACACAAATGTTTCCCCCTAAAATAGTTGCTATGAATCAAATGTTTTTATACCCCCAATGTTCAAATGCTGAAATCCTAGCCTGCTATGTGACGTTATAATAATGTGGGGACTTCGGGAGGTAATTTGAGAGGTAATTTGGGAAGTAATTTGGTCATCAGGTGGAGCACTCATGAATGAAATTATTCCTTTATAATGGGAATTTAGAGAGCTATCAGGTCTTCTCTCTTGTTAGCAGAGAAGAAGATGGCAGTCTGGTAGCCCAGAATCTGACCAAACTGGCACCTTCGTCTCAGACTTGCAACTTTCAGAGCTGTTAAAAAAATAAATTTCTTTTGCTTATATGGTGCTGCTTTAAAAACTTGGGCTAAGGTAATGTCTCCTCTCTCTTCCATTCTTCTTCTCTCATCTTTTTATTCTTTTTTCTTTATCTTTCTTATTTTTTGCTTCCATTTATGATCAAAGCCACTTCTTATTAAAGGTATAGTAATAATTCCATTCATTTTCTGTAAGTTTACTAGATTAAAAGTCATTTCTTAATTTAAAAGTGACATGATCTTTTTATGTTCTCATTCATTATATGTTTCAAGTAAATTTCAACTTATCTACAATTTCTTGAACTAACCTCATTGCAATTCCATTAATGACAACACCTGTGTAACAGATTCCACACTGCTGTAGTTTGGATGTGAGGTGCCCCTCCAAAGCTCACGTGTGAGACAATGCAAGAAGGTTCAGGGGAAATGATCAGGTTATAGATTTAAATGAATCAGTAAATTAATCCCTGATGGATCAACTAAGTGGTAACAGGAGGCAGGTGGGGTATGGCTGGAGGAAGTGGTTCATTGGGAGCCTGGCTATGGGCATATATTTTGTATCTGGAGAGTAGAGTATCTCTGTTTCCTGATCATCATGTACGCTGCTTCCCTCTGCCACACTCTTCAGCCATGATGTTCAGCCTCACGTGGAGCCCTGGGAAATGGATCTGACTGTATATGGATTGAGAACTCAGAAACTATGAGCCCTCAAATAAAATTTCTCTCTCTAAAATTATTCTGGTCAGATCCTTTAGATACAGAAGCAAAAAAGTTGACTAAAACACATACTTAAAAATTCAAGAATAATACCATGAAGAAGGAAATGTTGTTATTGTTACTTACAGATGAGCAAATTGGGAAATGGAGATGGTCAGTAGCTTACATCCGATAAATTTTCAATCCAATTTAAAATTTAAAATAAATTAAATTTTATATTCAATACATAACTTTGATCTAGAGGTTCAGTATGTTGTGGGTAATGGAGCTGAACTTCATCCTGTAGGGTGTGGGAAATGAAAGATGAATTTCGTTTCAGAAAGATCATTTCAGGAGCTGTTTGGAGAATGATATAAAACAGAAAATAAAGAGGCAGGAAAGCCAAACAGGCAGTTATTGAAGTAGTGCAAATAGGAAACAATAAGGCTGGAACAAATATCTCAATGGTGGATTGGGGAGAAGCACTCAAATTTTGGTGGGGATGATGAGGAGTTAGTTTAGATAATAGGAGACAACTAGTCGGACTCCAGGTGTCAAGGATGCCTGAAGTGTCTGGTGTGGGCAACTGATTAGATGTTGGCACAGTGCATTCTGTTGATTATTCCACTTAGGAAGGAGTATTGATCAGTAAAGCTTTAGACATATTGAAATTAAATTCCCCTGAGGTTTCTAAATAGAAATATACAGTGAATAGTTTAATAGACATGTCTGAACTCAGAACAAAGGGTTCAGTTAACTCACTTCCCAATAGGAAAGTATTAAGGACAAGATTTTCCTAAAATTAAATATTATATTTTTGCTTTTCATCAGAAGAGGGAATATACACTAAATTAGGAAAAAAAAGCAATGGCCATTAAAAATATTCTGAGAAAGTCTTTGACTTCTGCTTAAACCTTCCTCCACCTACTCTCACAGTTACCATCATTCTACAGATCAGCATGGACCAGTAAAGCCTGAAACAAACTGTACCTGAAACTTTGAGTGAAAAATACAAGAACAAGCTTCAGTCAATTTAAGAACTGATGCTGCTTCTCCAATTTCCTCATTCTTGTCCTTTAAAAATATAAGAGGACCAGTTCAGATTAGCATTTTGGTTCTGTCCCTAAATGAAATGTAACTTTCTGTAATTACCCACATTCTTCTTACTGTAATTTCTTTATCTGTAAGATTGGGTCTTGGCCAGACTGCCCTCCATAGATGCTTTCTTATCTGAACCATTGTGGTTTTTGATATCTCCATATCTCCATATTAGTGGTGACCTGTGATACAATGAAAGCTTTAATCTGCCTTACTAAATATAGCACTTTTATGTAGGAAGACCACAAAAACTGTAATGCAATAAATTATAAGTAGGTCAAAAATCTTTCCAGCCTTCTGTCAACAGTATCTCAATTAACAATCTCCAAGAATTATTTTTCTTCCTTTATTTTTAGGCTTCTTTATCATTGAATAAAATTTCAAGTTGATCTGCTTCAACCTATGCCACTTAAAGATTTTAATTTTCATAAAATGTAGAAAACTAAATTTTCCCATGCAATTTTTTGAACAGCAGATGAATATAAAATACCTAATAAAATTGTATACAAAGTCAACATAAATAAAAGATAAATGTCTTTGATTTGATATCAAGCTCCTTGATCCATTTTGAGTTAACTTTTGTGCATCACGAGAGAAAGGGATTCAGTTTCATTTTGATGCAAATGGATTTCCAGTTTTCTCAGCACCATTTGTTGAAGATGCTATCCTTCCTCCATTACATGCTTTTAGCCCCTTTATCAAATATAAGATAGTTGTAATATTGTGGATTGGTTTCTGTGTCCTCTGTTCTGTACCATTGGTCCACCTGCCTGTTTTGGTACCAGTACCATGCTGTTTTTGTTACTATTGCTCTGTAGTATAGTTTGAAGTCTGGTATCGCTATCCCACCTGATTCACACTTCCTGCTTAGCATTGTTTTTGCTATTCTGGGTCTTTTATTATTCCATATGAATTTCATGATTCTTTTATCTATTTCCAAAAGAAATGCTGTTGGGATTTTGATTGGTATTGCATTGAACCTATAGAGAACTTTTGGTAATATCGCCATTTTGATGATGTTAGTTCGGCCTATCCATGAACAGGGTATATTTTTCCATCTTCTAAGGTCTTATTCTATCTCTTTCTTTAGGGTTCTGTAGTTTTCATTGTATAAGTCCTTCACCTCTTTTGTTAGGTTGACTCCCAAGTATTTTATTTTTTGGGGGGATATTGTGAATGGAGTAGTTGTCCTCATTTCCATTTCAGAGGATTTGTCACTGAAATACAGGAATGCATTTGATTTATGCGTGTTGATCTTATATCCTGCCACTTTGCTGAATTCATGGCGTCTGATAGAAGAAAAAGTTGGCTATGATCTACATACCGTGGGGTCGGGCTCCAAATTCCTCAATAGGACACCCATAGCACAAGAGTTAATAACTAGAATTAACAAATGGGACTTACTCAAACTAAAAAGTTTTTTCTCAGCAAAAGAAACAATAAGAGAGGTAAATAGGGAGCCTACATCCTGGGAACAAATCTTTACTCCTCACACTTCAGATAGAGCCCTAATATCCAGAATATACAAAGAACTCAAAAAATTAGACAGAAAGACAAAAAATAACCCAATCAACAAATGGGCCAAGGACCTGAACAGACACTTCTCAGAGGAGGACATACAATCAATCAATAAGTACATGAAAAAATGCTCAACATTGCTAGCAGTCAGAGAAATGCAAATCAAAACCACCCTAAGATACCATCTCACTCCAGTAAGATTGGCAGCCATTAGGAAGTCAAATAACAACAAGTGCTGGGGAGGATGTGGGGAAAAGGGTACACTGGTTCATTGTTGGTGGGACTGCAAATTGGTGCAGCCAATTTGGAAAGCAGTATGGAGATTTCTTGGAAAGCTGGGAATGGATCCACCATTTGACCCAGCTATTCCCCTTCTCGGTCTATTCCCCAAAGACCTAATAAGAGCATGCTACAGGGACACTGCTACATCGATGTTCATAGCAGCACAATTCACGATAGCAAGATTGTGGAACCAACCTAGATGCCCTTCAATAGATGAATGGATAAAAAATGTGGCATTTATACACAATGGAGTATTACTCTGCATTAAGAAATGACAAAATCATAGAATTTGGAGGGAAATGGATGGCATTAGAGCAGATTATGCTAAGTGAAGCTAGCTAATCCCTAAAAAACAAATGCCAAATGACTTCTTTGATGTAAAGGGAGTAACTAAGGACAGAGTAGGGACGAAGAGCAGGAGAAGAAGATTAACATTAATAGGGATGAGAGGGGGGAGGGAAAGGGAGAGAGAAGGGAAATTGCATGGAAAGGGAAGGTGATCCTCAGGGTTATACAAAATTACATACAAGAGGAAGTGAGGGGTAAGGGAAGAATAATACAAGTGGAAGAAATGTTTTACAGTAGAGGGGGTTGAGAGAGAAGAGGGGAGGGGATGACAATATGTAAATGACAATATGTAAATCAATGGAAATGTAATTGATGTAACTGATGTGATTCAACAATCTGTATACGGGGTAAAATGGGAGTTCATAACCCTTTTGAATCAAACTGTGAAATATATCAAGTTAGATGTAATGTTTTGAACGACCAACAATAAAAAAAAATAAAGTGAAGTTAAAAGCTTAAAAAAAAAGATAAATGTCTTAATGCTGGTATCAGTTTAACATGAAATCTAAACATTTGATACTTGGGCTAACAGCAACAACAAAAAATTCCTCACCTAAACAAAACAAAACTGAAATTCTTAAGAATTAACATAAATCCCAAGTATGGTTTGAAAGTCTTTGTATACTGACTCACAAGGTGAATAATTAAAACCAGATGAAAAAATAACGCTAAGAAAATTTCTTCAGAAAAATTATTTTCCTTTAAGAGTAAAACAGATAAATTTCGATATGTTGGATACTGTTATAGTTTGGATATGAGGTGTTCCTCCCAAAATTCCTGTGCAAAGGAAGGCAAAATGATTATATTTTAAAAATTGTAACCAATCAGTCCATTCTGTTTGAATGTGCTACTGTGTGGTAACTATAGGCAGGTGGGATGTGTTTGCAGGAGATGGGTCACTTCAGAGTGCCCTGGAAAGGCTCATCTTCCCTGCAGGGTCACTACCCACCAACCTCTGCTTCCTGACCCCACCATGAGTTGAGCAGCTTTCCTCCACCATGCCCTTTGGCTATGGTACTGTGTCTCATATCAAAGCCAAAGTGATAGAGTTGGCAGACCATGGATTAAAACTCTGAAACATTAAGCCCAACGTAAACTTTTCCTCCTCTAAGTTTTATCAGCTATTTTGGTCACATGAATAAAAGACTGACTCAACACAGACAACATTCCACAGTGAATATTTATTTCCAGTGGGGAAAGCCAATATATTTCTGTTGTGCACAAGAAGTGTAAGGGATATGACAGCATGACAGTTAAGCTTCAGAGATAGGCTCATGAAGACCATCATGTCTAATGAGCATATAGTTGGAATGCTTAAAATATATGGCATCTCTGCCTTCAGAGTTCAGGGAAAGTAAACAATTCAATGGAATTGTTTAAGAAGCTGTTCCTTCTCAATTTTACTCAGAAACATTGCATAAACTTTCATCCTTGTAAAATTTTATAGGAGACTAATATATCTGTAGAACTTTTTATAGGGAATCCTTCTTTAGAAAGTTTTAATAAAGATGAAGAAACATACCACTAAAGCACAACAAAACAAAACAACAACAACAAAGCAAACAAACAAAAATAACCACAGATTATTTTAGGTGTTATTTGTATTGCATAAATTTTTCCATCTCTTTGTATTTATAGCATAGTCATTTATTATGGACTTGCTACTCGATTTTTCTTAGTTTATTTTTTGGTAAGAAATTTAATGACCTTTCAGTGTGGTCAAGCTTTGTTTGTGAACTTTTATTAACATAACCACCTATTGATTATCCTGCACTGTCTTAAAATATATTCTCAAATAATGTGTTAAAATGATTGATAAAATCAAGAAATAATGTTTCTTTTCACTGTTTCTTATTATGGTACTTTCAAAAGATAAAGTTTTATGAATACTCCTGGCATTTTCCCAGGGGCTGGGATATTCTAGGAACTAGTGGTGAATGCCTTATTCTATTTGTCCTAGTATTCAGTTTCCTCTTTTAAGAACTATTCTACAGGAATCAAACAAAACTTTCTTAAATATTTGAAATGCTCATTTTTCTGAAATAGATTATGTAACCTGCTGCCTGCTTTATATACAGCATGAAAGATGCAACTTGCTATCTTTGAGGTGACCCTCAGTGACCAGTGCTACAGTTCAGTAACACATCACCCAGCCAAGGAGGACTTTCACACATGTTCCAAAGTTCTGGGTTTATACCATTCTAACATTTGTGCTTGCTTTCTTTACTTCTGCACAGGATTCTTTCAGTGGCATGCTATGGTCTCTCTAAGGCTATCACTTTCCTTTTCTCTCAGAATTTTTTAAATCTGAAGCCCATTAATAATGTGTCTACCTCGTGAACAACTAGTAAAGATGTAAAGGTCTCTCCTACAAGGAAGATCCTTGAATGTTTATACATTTCATTAGGTGCACAAATGGAAGTTTAAATATACTTATGCCATTTCTTTTCTTATTGTTATTTCAATTTGAAATTCTATGTTTACAGCATTCTGAGACTACTGAGATGGCAGTGGAGAATGCTCTCATAGATTGCTAAAGGACATAACTTGGTTATTATTTTAAGAGTTTTATATTGTCACTAAATAAATACCCTTTTGAGCTCCAGCTTCAGTGTTTTTTCTGACATGCAATGGATGCTTTAGATATTTATTTTCCAAAATGCATTTATAAAGAAGGTATCAACCCTAACTATGAAAGTTTTTTGGAATCTTTAAAAAGATACTGGCGAGGGGCTGTGGTTGTGGCTCAGCAGTATAACATTGACCTAGCACTTGTGAGGTGCTGGATTCTATCCTCAGCACCACGTAAAAATAAATAAATAAAATAAAGGTATTCTGTCCAACTACAACTGAAAAAAATATATATTAAAAAAAGACACTAGAGAATTTTTTTCTTTTCTGCAAGCATCTTTTATTTTAATATTTATAAAATATACCTGTAATTTCAAGGAAAAAAATGAGTCAAAGAGTTGAATTCAAGGTGTCTTTTACCTATTAAGTTTGGGAGCACATAATCTTTGAGCAGAAAATAAAAGGTGATGTCTTGGATTTATTTTTTTTTCTCTTCTTTAAGAAATATTTTCAGGTCCATTTTGGAAGAGAAAATTTTATACCAGATGAATTTTATCTAGTACAAATTTGTACTCTCAAACACCATTTTCTTATCTTTAAACCTACCACGGGGACTTTTAAAAATATCACCAAAGGGATGTTCAAAGCCAGCATTTTGGAAACGGTTCTGCCACACTGCAAGTGCAGATCCTGGAAATGCAGCTCTTCATGACAGAAAATTAATAGACCATCTTAATGACCCCTGAATTTTCCTGTTGCTCAAACAGCTGACTCAATCCCCAACAGCTCTAATTAAACAGAGCAATCTGTCAAGAAAGATGGTTGTTCTTGTTAATTTGGTAAGCTACCATATTGGCTTTTCCTATATTCTCTGTGGCTAACACACAATCTTGAAGCCTTTTTGCCAAAGCAAACTGCCAGGGAGTAAAATCCTAAACAAGCAGCTTGTGGAATGAAGCTGAAGATGCTGGAGGACTGTAGCATCACGTTGATATTTTTAGTTTTGAAACTAGCTTTCATGGGGAAAATAAAATAGCAAAAAAAAATACTATTGCATTTGTTAAAAACAACAACAAAAAAGTCCAAGGATTCTAGCATTATGTTTGTCTTCTATGACTGAATCTTACAGTGGATCAGGGGGAAGCTATCCTTTTATAATAATAGAGATAGATTCTTCAAGTGGTTTGTTTCCTAGAAAACTGTTATCACGTAAGTAAAATTCTTTCAGGATCACACTCAGCTTCCCTCCATAATAGATTGTCACTGTTACTTGTGATCCCATTTGGTCAGGCAGGTCTTCCATGTTTGAGAACCAATTTATATGAAATATTGAGTGAATCTAAGATATAGGATCAATTTTATATGCATAATTGTTACATGGAACAAAACACCATACAGCATAGTTGCTGTGCAATGTTTGTGTTTTGTTTTGATACATAGATATTACTGGAAATAAAAGGAAGCTAAAGCTCTCTAAGATGATATCTACAAATTCACAACTTATATATAAATGAATTGCTGAGTTGACTTTGCAACTACAGATTCAGTGACATCTCTCTTTCTGAGATCTTCACAATAAAATAAGGATCATAAAAATCCCCCTTTTTGACTACATATGGTCTTAAATATATAAAATCATTATTGCAATTAAATTAATGTGTATGGGTTAATTGTCATTGTGCTTATTTAAGTTCTTAAGTGATGAAAACTATAGTATCATTTATTCTCTTTTCTTCTACTATAATAGTCTGCCATCCAGCTACCAATTTTTAAATTTATTTTAAAAAAGAAAAATGAGACAATTATTTGATATAGGAATATATTCCACATCTCATGAAAGATAAGAACTCATAACCTGAAACACCACATTTAACTCTTCCTCTGTGCAAAAGGTTTTAGTCTGAGTTTCTGTGAAAAATCAGAACTCTCGCTTTTTTTTACCCCATTTTATAGACATCTTCTTATTAAAAGCACAATATTAAGAGGATTCCATTATGGGAAAAGAAAACTAGCTCTCTAAATGAAATATATGTATTCCATACATTTTCAGTATCAGTGAAACTAGACTGAAAAATCAATTTTAATGAACATTTCTCAGCATTTCTGGGTCATCTCAACTGCATTTTGGATCTAAGAGCTGGAAAAAAATGTTTGCAGTCAAAATGTGACACATAAATTCATATCTTAATAAATAATTTTAGAAATGCAGCATAAACTTTCATCTTCAGTAAGATGAATTCCCCCATAATGTGACTTTATTCATTCTGATATCCTGACTGTCCAAGCAATAGATTTGTATGAGTAACAAGTGGCTTATTAGTTATACTACAGTGAACTTTAATGTTTCTTAAGTGTTGTGGGATGAAATAAAATTTTTAGATAAATTTCTCCAGAGGAAAAATTGTCTTGAAAACTGTGTGTATACCTCATCCATTGAAATCTAAACTTGAACACTTAAATTGCTTTCTGCGACCTTGTAACCCAAAACAGCAAAAGAAGTAAAGTCACTGGAATTCAACACCAATTATCATACAAAAATGTTTAGCTACTTTCCTATCAACCAGTTTCAATCACTTATAGACAATCTGTATGTTATCCTCCCAATTTATTGCCATTGCTATTACTCACATAAAAATACATTTTGAATTTAGTTACTGCATGCAGTGAGATATCAGAAAACTGACAAGATGCCTGTGGGATTAATTGGGAAAGATTTGATACTCAGGAACTCAGTGTCAGGTTTGAGTATTTTAAGCAGCTAATAACTTTCCAGTTGATATTTCTAATTCTTGCATTACTTGGATGAATAAGAAGAATTTCAAGAGGGTTTCTTTTTTTTCAAGTTTATGTCATGTGCCCGTCCCTGGACTTTGGATGTGTAAGGCACCTTCAGTGTGGAGCTACCATACTTCCATACAATAAAAAGGAAGGATAAAAGAGACATGATATTAAGAAGTGGAAATCCATGTGCAATAAAATGAAACTGAATCCCTTTCTCTCGCCATGCACAAAAGTTAACTCAAAATGGATCAAGGAGCTTGATATCAAATCAGAGACTCTGTATCTGATAGAAGAAAAAATGGGCTCCAATCTACATATTGTGGGGCCGGGCTCCAAATTCCTTAATAGGACACCTATAGCACAAGAGTTAAAAACAAGAATCAACAAATGAGACTTACTCAAACTAAAAAGTTTTTTTTTTTTTCTCAGCAATAGAAACAATAAGAGAGGTAAATAGGGAGCCTATATCCTGGGAACAAATTTTTACTCCTCACACTTCAGATAGAGCCCTAATATCCAGAGTATACAAAGAACTCAAAAAATTAAACAATAACAAAATGAATAACCCAATCAACAAATGGGCCAAGGACCTGAACAGACACTTCTCAGAGGAGGACATACAATCAATCAGTAAGTACATGAAAAAATGCTCACCATCTCTAGCAGTCAGAGAAATGCAAATCAAAACCACCCTAAGATACCATCTCACTCCAGAAAGATTGGCAGCCACTATGAAGTCAAACAACAACAAGTGCTGGCGAGGATGCGGAGAAAAGGGTACACTTGTGCATTGCTGGTGGGACTGCAAATTGGTGCAGCCAATTTGGAAAGCAGTATGGAGATTCCTGGGAAAGCTGGGAATGGAACCACCATTTGACCCAGCTATTCCCCTTCTTGGACTATTCCCTGAAGACTGTAAAAGAGCGTACTACAGGGATACTGCTACATCGATGTTCATAGCAGCACAATTCACAATAGCTAGACTGTGGAACCAACCTAGATGCCCTTCAATAGATGAATGGATAAAAAAATGTGGCATTTATACACAATGGAGTATTACTCAACACTAAAAAATGACAAAATCATGGAATTTGCAGGGAAATGGATGGCATTAGAGCAGAGTATGCTAAGTGAAGCCAGCCAATCCCTAAAAAACAAATGCCAAATGTCTTCTTTGATATAAGGAGAGCAACTAAGAACAGAGCAGGGAGGAAGAGCATGAGAAGAAGATTAACATTAAACAGGGATGAGAGGTGGGAGGGAAATTGCATGGAAATGGAAGGAGACCCTCATTGTTATACAAAATTACATATAAGAGGATGTGAGGGGAAAGGGAAAAAAAGGGAGAGAAATGAATTACAGTAGATGGTGTAGAGAGAGAAGATGGGAGAGGAGGGGAGGAGGGATCGTAGAGGATAGGAAAGGTAGCAGAACACAACAGTCACTAGTGTGGCAATATGTAAAAATAGGATGTGTAACCAATGTGATTCTGCAATCTGTATATTAGGTAAAAATGGGAGTTCATAATCCACTTGAATCAAATGTATGAAATATTCTATGTCAAGAGCTTTGTAATGTTTTGAATAACCAATAGAAAGAAAGAAAAGAAGTGGGAATGAGTGCTGTATCGATCAAATTAACAACAGTGGCATTCATCAACAAATAATCCCTATGCTCAATAGCATACTTAAAATAAGAACTTAGCTTCTTTTTTTTTTTTGGCATGTGTAACAGCCAAATTTTCCATTCATTTCTTCATTGACAGAGAAAAATCAGAAGAAAATGTCCTTTGGTAGCACTTTGAGCAAGAATCAATAAATACCACCCACTCTCATGGTTTGCTTATAATTAGACTGTTTTACTGTTCATAAAATATTTTCACCTCTAATACCTTATTTAATTCTCAATGTAAGTGTTAAGTATAGTCAAAAAACAATGCTTTTTCTTATTTTATAAAGATGATTTGATAATTAAACTAAAATAGGTCTAAGTATGGACAGGGCAATTCAACAAGTTGTAACCATACTGTCTTCTTTTCATAGCACTAGGGGGGAAAAGTGATTGATGGAGTCACTGAAGCCTCTATGAGTATCTAACCTAATATGCATGTTTGTATCTACTAAAATGTTCATACAGATAGAAATAACAACTCAGCAGGAAATTCTAGGGTAAATTAGTAAGATAAACCAGAACTTTCAGTGAACAAAGTATTGTAATTCACCACTTAAGTCATCTGAAAGCATGAAACTGTGGTTATCTCCTGTTTAGTCTACAAGGGCTTTTTTGACCAGTACTGACTTAATCCTCTCCCTTCTTATTCATCCTTTCTTCTTTTTGCACTCACTTGTTAGCATAAAAGGGAACCCTGTGAACATCTGTATAGATAACTCTGGTGCAATGGTGACCTTCACAATCCCCAAAGACATGATCCTTAACATCAAATCCTAGATATTGAGTTCCTGAAAGATCAAAAACCTAAAATCAAAAAATCTAGAAAATAGCAATCCCCAAAGATTAAAATATCAAATGCTGAAATACTGAAAACTGAAATCCTGAAAATGACAATTCCTGATGAGTTAAAAAAAAAAAATAAAAAAAACAGTTTTCAAGGGTAGAAAGTAAAATTTGGAGGACTGGTGTCCTCGAGTTGTAGGCAGGATAGTGGCATCACCTCAGGCAGAAGGAATCCCCATAAATCTCATGAAGCATTACTTTAGCTCTACCTGTGAGGGTTTTTCCAGAGGAGAATACTATGTAAGTCTAAGTGGACTCCGTGGGGAAGACCTGCCCTGAATGTGGATGGACACCATCCAATTAACTGAAGGGCAGGAGGGAACAAGTCCAGAAGCTTCTTTAGAGTACTGTTTGTTGCCTTGGATATGGCAACTGTGCTCACTGGCCATCCCTGGACTTGGACTGAGTCATGCCATCAGCATCACTTAGACCATTCAGGTCTAAAAACGATTCTGTCATGGTTTATAGGTTTCTTTAAGGAATCCGCTTTAAAAATGCAAATAAATATCTTTAAATTTTTTTTTTCCAGAATTATATTTTCAGAATTTTTGTCTTTTGGGACATTAGACGTCAGGGGTTTTAATATTAGGATTTCAGTGTTTGAGAATGTGTCTTTTGGTATTATGTTTCAAACCTCTGGTACAATTTAAATACGCAAACTTAAAAGGTAAATAAATTCAAGGAAGTTACCACATACGTAACTGGTACATTATTCTATGGAAAAATTGTCAATCATCAGTGGAGAGTGTGGCTGGCCCTCAGAAATATCCAGCCTTAATTAGGAGGGAGCTGCATCACCTATCCAGAATTCCCCAGTTCATGGCTAAAGGATGCTCACAGAACCGTTATTTCACTAACTTTGCTCACCTCTCCTGTAAGGATGTTTCACATGCCTGGTGTTATGGTTTAGATGGTAGGTGTCCCCCAAAATCTCATGTGTACGACAATTCAAGAAAGTTTAGAGAAGAAATGATCAGGTTATAAAAGGTTTAATGTCACCATTGTATTAATCCTGTCACAGGAATTCGTTTGGTGGTAACTGGAGGCCGGCAGGGTGTGGTAGGAGGAGGTGGGTCTTTGGGGGTGTGCTTTTGTCCCTGGTGAGGGAAGTCACTCAGTCTTTCTCTCTCTGCTTCTTGGTGTGATGTCCTGAGCAGTTTTCCTCCACCATACCTTTGTACCATGATGTTCTGCTTTACCTTGAGCCCCAAGGAATGGAGCTGGCCTTCTATGGACTGAGACCTCTGAAACTATGAGCATATTTTCTACAGTATGAAATAGGCTCTGATAAACCTATTTTTCTTGTTAAGTCTTGTGATTGCAGTAACTGAAAAGCTGACTAAAACACCTTGAGTGAGTATATTACAAAAAATATGTAGACATTGGAAGCTTGAAGCAAGTTTATTTCCACTATAATGTTACCAGAGAGGATATCACAATAGCATCTGCTAAATGTTAATTTTCTCCTCCACCAAAACATTTATAGTAACTTACATGTTAAAAATGTTTGGGTTATACTATGTCATCACCAACACTTGACATTAACAAGATTTTAATTTTCAATCTAATCCCTTGATTTTTATCATCACCTAAAGTTCCACTGGGTAGCTCTGGGATAGACATTTTCATTGAAATTTTCTGTGAAGAATAAGGAAAGCAATGGGACCCAACAAAGATACAAAGAATATCCTAAGGAAGGCTAACTTTATAAAGAAAGGTGGATGATGTACTTTACAGTCTTGGAGGTTTGAGGGCATGTTGATGGCATTGTCTCAGCTCTGTATCATGATAGAAAATGATAGAAGATATCACATTGAAACAGGAAGACTTGGGTGTCAGCCATAGGCTTTCATAACAATTCACTCTCTCAAGAACTTATTGCAGGTTACCAGAATTCCTTTCCAAGGGCAGGATCTCCAGTTACCTAAGGTCCCCTGACTCGGCTCTGCCTGTAAAAGGTTCCATCAGCTCCCATACCACTACATTGGGGACCAAGCTTCCAACACTTGAATGTTTGGGGGACAAACAGCATCCAAACCATAGCAATCTTGATAAATACTCTATGTGTACTTGAGAGGAATATGTAATCTACTCTTTAGGGGATTGTTTACAAAGGCTGTGTAGCTCAATTTCATTTAAAATGTTCATTTTTATTTCTATACTGATTTTCTCTTTATTTTTTTCTGTTACTGAGTGAAAGTTGAAGACTCTGACTCTACTAGCAGTTTCACTCATTAATTTATCCCTGCAGTTTTATCAGTTTTGCTTCATGCATTTGAAAAATCTTTCATTAAACACATAAATTAGGAAAGCTAACACAAGGTATGTAATGTATGGAAGGTTCTGTTAATATAAATCTCTAAAATTAGCAGAACCTGATTTTAGATGATCTGTTCTTATTCAGGTTGAAACTCCCTGATCAGTCATTTCAAATCATCAATATGATTGAATATGAGACCAAAAGTTGTTTTAGCTGGCAAGAATTAAGAAGTCAGTTTTTCTGAAAACTCTTCTTCCTTAATGAGCAAATGGAATTTTTCAACACCATGAGATATTCATGTCCAAATAAAACAAAGCATGTCTTTGCATTATGTCTGAAAATTTTAGAACAGTTTTAACTTTTTTCGGATATTGAAAAATTATATTTTAAAAGGAAAGCAAACTTTGACATTAAACAGAACTATGGTATTGCTTATATTGTCTTATAATATATGAAATGTAATCTTTTTAACAATGGCCTAACTATGATAATGTACAACTGATCCCTCTACCACAATATATTTCATATTATCTTTGTAGAAAAGAGTGGAATAATAGTAAATATACTAAGGTGATATGTCCTTTTTAAAAGGATAGACAGTAGAATGAATGAAACATAACTTTCTTACGTTCATATGTGACAATATGAGTGTAACTCCATATCATGTACAGCCAGAAGAAAAGGAAGTTATACTCCATGTATGTATTATTTATCAAAATACAGTCTACGTCATGTTTATATAATAAGAATGAATAAAAAATTTTAAAAGACAGTATAAATTAAACACATTCTGGAGTTTTAAAGTAGAGAATGAGTAACAACTAATTTGAATATATTTCCTGCACAGATCAGGAAAAAGATTCTTCTTAATGAATAATCAAATGGCACAATGTAAGATTATTTTATATGGTGATTTATCATAAGAAAATTATTGATTTACAATGTATATTTTAAAAAACTCTTGAGTAAACTTATTAAATGTGAATAAACCCAAATATGTTTCTCTAAGGAACTTTCTTCAATGAATATAAAATACCCAATTTTGTTTTTAACCCTATACTTTCAGATAGAATATCATGCAATTTAACAATTTATATTAAGCTCATATGTAGGAAACAAAATCAAATAAGCAATTAGTCCCTAAATTTTAAATTAGAGAAATCCATTTTATTTGAATGTTAACCAAAGATAACTGAGCCTTAGGCTATGTGTGATTTTAATACCTTGGAAAAATATTTATGCAGCCTTAAGTGACTTAGTTATAAATATCCAGGACAAACAGTCTGATAGAACAGTTTAATAAATTAATGTGAAGAATATTCTAGCTGGTAAATAAATTTACATGTCATGCATTGATATTATGTATATTAAAAAGGAAATATTAAGTCCAAATATCAAGGAACACACTCCTTGAAATAAAAAATCAAAAAAAATGACATAAGAACCATATCCCCAGGAATCACTGCATATCCCAGAGTGCACGTTTTTCTTATCTCTAGGAACACAGAGCAATGGATTTGAGAGCAATGGATTTGTCATTCTCGGGAGGCAAATATATTTGATGAATGCTTCTATTAATTGATTTCACAAATTAACTACTAATCCAGAGCTTTTGATTATGAGTACTGCTAATCAATTTATTTGATAGCAAGCTTTCAGCAGTTTGTAAATTAAAAATTGCCGACATTTTTCTGGGTTGGCATAATTAACAGATTTATCCTAGTTGTGAAAAAGCAAGATCTTCACTTTTAATTTCCTCTTGACCTGCTTTCTCTCTCCACAGGGTCTCCTTTAGAGATTCTTCAGAAGGAGAAAATTAAAATGCTGTCAACAGATTAAAACACTATTTAGCCCTGAGGAATTTTTTTTCAGGGTTTGCACATTGTGTAGAGCCATTTTAAGACGACTTTCATGGGGAAAATCTTCCTCCAGATAGCCAGCTTGCACTTCACACTAATGCATGTGGATGAAAATTGTCTCCTGTGAAGGATCGAATTGCTGACATCATTATTCTTGACTGCATTATCTACTGGTGAACCAAAGTGTCTGAGAAGCAAGCTGACTCCCTGGTTGTTTTGTCTTATGGCTAAAAATTTTTATCTGCATGGAGAGCAGATCAAGAACAAAATGTTACCAGCCTAAATTTGTATTAAGTTGTTCAGAGCCACTTGACTTCAGGAGGCATGAGATTTTAGAGACCCAAAATTATGGATCTATATCTTTCGTATCCATCACAGAGTTATTTTTGCCAGGTTCTTCTGTTATTTGAATCAGTACAGCACGAGTTATTTCTTATTAGTTAAGTGTAAGAGACATTTGAAATTCACAACTTGTTAACATAGATTCATAATTTTTTGTGCAATATATAGAATGTGTATTTAATTTTATTATATATATTAAATCTTCACATAATTTTAGATGGATGGTATTTGGGACCTTTGGATCAAACATTGAAAAATTTTGCCATAAGCTTATCCATAAATCTAAAACATGAAGTAAAAAGAAGTAGGAACTCAGAAAAATTTTTTAAATATATCTTTCTAGAGTTTCATAGCATACATGCATAATTAAAAGATGATCCCAAGATTCCTGCTCCCTAGTACATATAACTCTCTTCACATTCTACAACAGAACACTACTGTAGGTATTACAGTGACAGATTTTACAGATGTAATTCATTTTCCAATTTACTTTTGTTTCAATAAGGGATATTTTTCAATTGGGTCTAAACTTATCAGGTGAGACCTCAGAAAGTACTGGGGTGTTGTTGGTGGTAGAAATTAAGTGAGGTAAAGATACTCAATATAAAGTAATCTCCATTACTAAATTTGAAGAAGGAGGGAGCCATGTGGCAAAGACTATAGAGAAGTAAAAGAGAGGTAAACTCATGGCTACTATTCACAAAAAGCTGTCTTTGCACCACATATGTAGAGAACTAGATTCTGCCAAGAACAGGAATAATCTTGGAATTAGATTCTCCTTTAGTCAATTTCCAAAAGCTAACACAGCCAACATCTTGATTTCAATCTTAACTAATCCTGAAAGAGTTCCTAGCCACATATTTCCCCAAATCCTCTCTTACACATATGAGACCTAATAAGTAGCTATTGCTTTAAATCAGCATTTGTTGTAATCTATTATACAGTAATAAATATCAACACAATATCAAATATCTGTCATCTGGGAACACCATGAAGCACCTTAACATCATCCTTCTAAAATAAATAATATAACAATAAATTTAAAATTATTATAAAATATAAATTATAAATATAAATTATTATGAAAAGAAATGAAATTTTGAACTATATAGTATTGGAAATGTCAACTCTTGTCACGGTAGTAGTTTCCTATTGTTACTGTAAAAAAACTGCCAGAAAATTAATGCCTTAAACTAACAAAAATTGAAAGTTCACACTTCTAATACTGGTCTCACCAGGCTAAAACCCAGATGCCAACAGATTGCGACTTTTTACGAGAGGCTGAGAGGGAATCCTGTTTCCTTGTTCAATCAAGTGGTTGGAAGAATTCGAATTCTGGCAACTACAGAACTGAATCTTAAAATTTGTGTAGGTGGTCTGACAGAGGAGTCGCGAGGCGAAATTCAAGGTGTTGGAAGGGATGTATTCTTTCTGCAGGTCCTTGGGGAGAGTCAGCAACCTCAACTCTCCCAGTGTCTGGAGGTCCCTGCTTTTCTTGACCTATGGCCCTTACCGCATTGTAAGTGTGCATTGAATACAATTCATGGTGCAATCATCTCCACTCTGATTGGTTGTTAGGTCAGGACACAAATAAGATTTGAGGGAAGGAAGTGAAGTCACAGGAAAGTTCAGGCAGAGGCAAGTATGCTGACATTTCATGGCAGCATTCTATAGGACGCAGGGACTGATTTAACACAGTGTGAAGGAGACGAATGAGACTGCAATTTAGGAAATTTATGTTGCCATTAACAATAAACAAGATCATAAAAGATAACAGATTTGGAATGAGATAAGTGCATTTTTTCATTTTGAGGTGACAGCAAACCACACAGCAGGCATTTGAATATATAGTACATTTTGACATTTGAGAGGGATAGACCACAAAATGAGAATCCCCACACTGTGAATATCCAGATGACACAAAAGTCATCTATTTGACTACATTAACTCCCACTAGAATGTTAGGAATGCTTTTGAATTGTAAACTGCATGGCTGCTTTGTAGGAGCAAGTCATACTTCTTCAGAATAGATTAGAAAATACATGTTAAATCTTGAAATGCCAAAGGATTACTGTATTGGATGAAAGTATCAGTAGCTCACAGAAAAAAACTGCTTGAAATTAAAAATAAGCACATTTAAATGTCATGCTTAAATTAAATTAAATATGATTAATATGAATCCAGGAAAATATTTTTAAATAGGTCTCAACAAATCTATACCTTATGTAAGGTGTTGAAAATTTAGTAATTTAAAACCATAAAAACTGATTTTTTTTCTAAATGTTTATGTAAATACATATAAAAACAAGACAACTCTATTACTTTAATTTTACCCAAATACTAATACTAAAATATGCCTGTATGAATAAATGTACATTTCCCCCAAATCTAGATACATTGTATGGCAGAGAAAAAGTTACATTCCAATTATATAAAATCATGATATAGTACGTTGCTTAAAACACAGAAGGCCTATTACCATTATACTATATCAAATTATCTCCTCTTCTCTTTCATAAAATTGTAAGGGGTAGGACAAGTACTATGGATACATTTGTTTATATATGAATTCCCTATAAGGAATCCTCAGAAATACTACAAGCAAAACAAAAATTGAAATTAAAAAAAGAATCTTCAGCATATTCATTAAGAACAGGTGCATTTTTCAATGCCTTTTTAAATTTCTTTTGTCTTTCCTCATCAAATTCATAGTGCACAATTTTCCATTTAATCAGGAATCATAATCTCAGACCATCGAATCATAATCTCAGACCATCAGGAGACAGAGTATAGAAAACATTTAAACCAATCTTTTCATTGTGAGTGTAGGGCAAAGAATGAGGGATATGCAAGGGAAATACTGAATCAAACAGAATAATTTGTTCTAAATTACAATTTGGTAGGCCACTTCATTTCGGCCCTTTTTTTCAAATCATTTTTTATGTGTGACAGTATAATTATATTTTCTACTTAAAAACATTTCTTTCTGAAATTCATTACCTCCAAAGGGTTTGGATATCATTTTGGAATTAATATTGAATTATGCTTTTTTTAAAAAGCATCTTTTTAACATGGTAACACTCAGTTTTGAGCAGAAAATAATTTTATAGAAGGAGTCTTCACATTTGTCCTTATTTTGTAGTAGTATGGGATCCTATTTACAAGAATTATTTGTTAAAAATATTGACCAGCTACTGCTAATAATTTTATATACTTTTTAGTTATACATGAACACAATATTTTTATTTTGTTTATTTATTTTTATGTGGTGCTGAGGATGGAACTTAGGATGGGAGGTGTGTGCTCTGCCACTAAGAAATAAAAAGGAATTGATAGAATATGTCTTTTTTATGTAATGATCACTGACAAATCAAGAACAGGAGAGCCTAGTGTACTTCTATTGAGTGATGCTATATTGCATGGTGAATGGTTTACAGCATAGCCCCACCTGCATGTGTAATTAGTAGAGCAAAGATGGTGATTTGTGGATGCCTCTTGTTGGAAAGGGAACAACTTGTGAATGAGAGCAGTAACTCAGAATGGACATGAAGGGAAAACATTTTGCTTAGGAGAATGACAAAAGGGTGTGTATTAAAACTTTGTAATGGGTGGTGTTAAAACTTTTCCCTGAGAGATGGTAGTCTAGACTCAGAAATCCAGAAATTGTAAAAGTCAAAGTACAAAGGAAACGCACTAGGTAGATAAGAGTCTGAAGTCAGATAAAATTGTGTGAAATTGAGATTTATTAAGTCAAAGACCTGGTCAAAGGAGTAAGTGGATGAGAGAGACTGAAGTTTAAAATCATTGGGAGACATCTTATAGATAGCATTGACCAGAGATATCATGAAATGTATAGAAATGTGACTTGCTCCTGTATAGTCACCCTGAAGTTTACAATTTGAAACTTCCTCAGTCTTTTCTCTTGTTAATTTCTACTTATCTTTCAGCAAATGACTTTTTAGGTCCCCCTCATTTATTGTCAGAATTAAGCAATAATGTCTAACTTTCTTTTTCCTACTTCAGCTAAACCCCTTATACAGCATTCTTACTGCTTCTATAGAGAATTTAAAAAAAAAAATGTTCCATTTCATCTAAGTGTTCAAATTTGTGTCGATAGAGTTGTTCACAATATCCTTTTATATTCTTTAACTTTTTTATCGCCTATGGAATTCTGATTTTTCACATTGGCAACTCTGGGCCAGGGGAAGCATTCCACAATCTGATTAATCTTATAGGGGGTATATGTTGCAAGCTGTGATTTTTAGGATGTTTTAAAAGTTCCTCATCCCTGTATATGAGAGAGGAAGGCAAAGTGATGATGCTGATTGGGAATTTCCCTCTGCAGGAAAGATATAGCTGTGTAAAATTCTTTTCTCCTGGAGAACAGGACTATCATCAAGAAAGTTCTGTCCTATTTAAATGTTATGTTTTGTTTGTTTCTCCTTCCTTTTCTCAGACACATAAGATAATTTTTCTTGTCTCATTTCCATAAAATCCATGTGAAATTTCTAGAGATAATATTCATGTAAGCTTTTTGTGTAGCCTGAGATTGTGGCAATGGAGCGTTTCTCCCTCTCTCTAGTAAAAATTCAGCCTCTAGAAATTCTCAAAATTATCACGTTCAGAAGTTTGTGTACCAGTGGCTTCTTCTCCAGGTGAACATATTTCAATTGCACTTCTTGTATTCTCCTGTTGCTCCAGTTGTCAAGGTATGGATTTGCCCTGCAACCTCAATGAACCAATACGTACAAGAAAGTCACTGACAGGCAGTTTTTTCAGCTACCTGTCGGATGTAATAAGGAAGAAGGTGGCAACTTCCATGATTTTTTACACATTGGAGTGGAAACCAGAATCTGTTTTGAGAAATATATTTGATAAACACAAATTTTTCAATTTTAATACATCCATTTTAAATCCTTCATTGACTCCCAATTACACATAGCATGCAGATGAAACTCCCTAATGGCAGTATATTATCCTCTTTAAGATATTAGCCTTAACATTTCTGCCTGTCTGCTTCTACGCATCTTTCAACTCCAACATTACAGTTACTATTTTCTAAATTTCAAGTTTTGTCTGTTATTTATTTGCTTAAATAGCAGTTTATAAATTTTTTTTTGTTAGAGAATTTATTGCTACTGTAATTGATTAGGTAATCTTTCTGTTCTGCATGTCAGAGATTAAGAATCCTGAGAAGAGATAGTCTTACCTTCTAATCTCTATAGTACAGCAGTGACTAAATTACAGTAAAGATAGCATATGTATATTTCAAATGAACTGAAGAAGTAAGAGCTGCATTTAATTTGTTTATGAAGTTGGAGGAGAAGGGTAAGTAGGGCACAACAATTTTGACTTTTATTCCAATGTCTGTAACAGTGTAAGGTTTATGGTTAGTAATTTATTCAAAATATGTAGTGGCATATATAATTACGTACTTGGTAGATTGTGTTTGAGAAAGCTAGTTTTAATCTGAAAAAGGAGTAAAAATTGGAGATTTCAGTCCTCACACATGAAATACGTATTTTTTTAAATATCATGTTTCAGCTGACTTATAAAGAAGTTCAAAAAGTAAAAAGAAATTATAGTTTTCTTGGTATTTAGCCTAATTATTCTAGCATTGACAGTAGCTTCCCACTGATATACATTGGTTATTAAAGTGGTTTCAGAAAAAAAAATAATTTGCAGAGTACACATTTGTATTATTTATCATGGTAAGATTGTCCATATTTTACCACTCACAGTTGAACAAATGACTGCATACAGATTCCTGTAACCCATATTATTATTCACTGATCTTTAGACGCAAAATCCTCAGTGATGTAGTAAAAGCCCAAGCCTTTCCTGAAGTGGAAACTTTGATTTTGATTTTCTGAGTCAGCTTGAAGATGTGTTGAATCAAATTGAACATTTTCACTTTGCATTGACTCTATTTCAAAATATTTTCTGAAAGGCCAATTATTCAAACAAGGACTGAAATAAAGTTTTTAAAGTAGTTCCTTGTACACTTGTTTGAAATGTTTGGATACTAGTGATGGGATTGCTTAGCTGTTGTGTTGGAAAGTTGCTGGCAATGTAGACATGACCTCACTGTTTTTGCTGTAAGGCATGCCCCATTTGAAGATGCTATGTATTCTTTTGATGGACGGTTTAAATTTATTTGTAAGTCAGGAATAATTTCATAAAGCATGTCCATATAAAGAACATATTAGTAGATTTAATTTTAAATCATACGTATTATTCCTTTAATATTCTTCTCATCCAATGGCCACCAATGAGGAAGTGTATTTCTCCAGGATTGTGTGCCCAACATTGCATCTATGCTTACCTCAAACCCTATTGTGCTACCACTACAGTGTCTATCTCCTGTTTGCATGTTGGCTCTGTGGCTATGCTACATTTCATCACCTTTCCTTCTTTTACTCCTCTCTCTCATACAGGCCCAGAAAAGGACTACTATAGTATCATGTTCCCCTCTTGCTCCCTCAATCTTCAGGCATGTTGATAGAGTACTTGCCAAATGAGGAACAGCACAACATGACTTGTTTGGTTTTAGTCAAATGCATCATTTACACTTGTATGAACTTTTCCTTCTTCCCTCACCTATCTCAACAGTTATTTTGTGAATTTACTAAACTCAGTCATATGTGTAATCTGTAAGAATATTTCTCAACAATAGGTAAGTACTAAAATTATGAAGAATTTAAAAAATGGACTCTTTTATGGTCCTACCCCATGAATAGATTTTAAAAAGTATATGGTGCTATTTGGTAACCATTTTAAAACAATATGATTCTAATGTGAAGCCAAAGTTAAGAATCACTTATTTAATATTTTAGATGAAGTTATTTAAGCTGGAATTTTTAATTAATATTACTTTTTAAGATATGCATTATAAAATGTAAGAGAGTTCATGATGCATTCATAAGTGAATCAATATTTTCAAAACATTTTCTTTGCAATAATTCAAAGTTCTGGCCATAACTATTGCTGATGTTACACTTCAGTTTACTGCATTAAATAATGAGAATATCTGCACAAAATTCATAAAATAACTATTTTCAGATATGAACTCTCTTATCCTGAGTTCCTTGCTATCCCAAGCTGAGGATAGCAATTTTGCTTGGCTGTGGAAGCCAGGATTAGAGTTCAAGACTACAAAAGAACTGGAATTTGAAGGATAGATTACTAGAGAGAAGTATTGCATCAAAATATCCCTTGACTCCTTCAAACATTCTGAAGCTGTGTCCATGCAAGGTTAAGAACAACAATCAGCTGATAGAGAGAACCAGAATTTGTCAAGGTCATGTAGGTTAAGGAAGTGTTAGAGTTCCTACCTATTCTAAATTCTGGTGGATATTCCAGAATAGTCAAACTCTTCAAGAAAGGATCACATGGAACTTATAACTAAATTGGATATACCCTAGTTAGGCCTCAGAGTATGTCTTGATATGATCCAAGAGGAAATTAAGTACTTGTTAGAACAACATAGGGTATAAGAATACATGGTCTAGAGATTCAAAGTGATGTTTTGCAGAAGTCCAACAATAAATTTAAAAAATACCAATGTAAAGAAGCAGGACACTGTGATGCATTTAAAAGCGGATAGTAACAGATACAAAGATAATCTGTGTGTTCAGAAGGTAAAACAGAAATCAAAATTAAATTTAGTATAAAAGTGAGAAAAATGGTCTAAAGGAAAGAAAATGTTAATTTCAAGAATTAGAAGCCATTAAATGTAGATTTCCTATTCTTGAACTTGAAAATATTTACGCTACTGAAAAATTGTATGGGTTTAACAGCAGACTAGAACCAAGATTAGTAAATCCAGATAGGTCAATAAAAATATCCAAGCTACAGCAAAAGAACAACAACAACAACAAAAGAGTAGTACAGAAGTTGGTGATACAATTAAAGGGGTTCTAACCTATGAGAAACTGGAATCTAAGAGGAAAGGAGAAAGAGGGTAGAAACAGTAGTTGAGGAAAACATAATGGCTAGAATTTTTCCCTGCTTGATGAAGGCTATTTTCCCTCAAATTCAATCCTCTATAAACTAAAGACAAAGGGGAATTTTTAAAAATAAATTTAGAGGATAGCAGTAGGAAAAAAATGACTAAACAAGAATGAGAATATAAATAAGAATAGCTTTAGTTTCTGTGGTTCTTGTTAAGTAAGAAAGTTTCCTGTATATTATATTTTAATGTGAAATATTTAAACATAAATATGAATATGTATGCATATAGATATGATAGGATGAAAATACATGTTTAAATGGAAAATTATCTTTTGGTATTAAAGTATCCCTTTGATGGTTTTTCAGTTTTGAGATTTGTGTGTGTGTGTGTGCATACTTCTTTGTGCTTTTTTGTATTTTTTACATTTTGTGATCTTTGAGAAATTGACATGTATTTTTTTAATCAGAATTGATAGTATTATATATTTCATGACTAACTGTAGTCATTTTCCCACTCTGTGACATTTAAGTTGAGAGCAATAGATCAAGCAGAAACACATTCTTGTTAAGGTGAAGCAGAAACATTTTCGGTCAGGAAGTATTTAGCTGTTCATGAATATCAAGTCACCCACATTAATGGGAGTTTGCCATATCGTATTAATTCTAATCTGTCTACATTCACCTCAGTTTTCCTTACATGTGGGCGTACAATTAGTATAAGTGTCTCTCAAGTTCTTTCATTGGATTCTACCTAACTCACCTGGAGAGTTGCATAGAAATTATGAGAAGTTGGATTCCTTAAATAGTACATTGACATAATTAATCACATCTTAAAATTCTGCACTCTATAATGAAGAAAAATGTAAATATTTAAATATGAGGCAGGTTGTAAATGTTCTAAACATTTTAACTGTTATGGTGATTCCTAGGAGACAAAGACTTGATGGTGTGTTTTGATGAACCCTTTCTTTACATTTTCCTTGATGATATTTTCTAGGAGATGCTGCCACTACCTTTCTCTCCAAGTCATAAAGCTCACTTCCCCATCTGTACTGTCATTAGGGTCATTTCTGAATGTACTACAACAATTCCTAATCATAGTCCAGATATTTTAAAATAATGGCATGCATGATATCATGTAAAGGATAAATAAAATTACATTGATAATGCACATTTAGAAAAACAGAAATGATGATTAGCTTCAATTCTGTACTTGAGGCTCCATTTTTTAATACGAATGAAATAGTTCCTTTCCCATCTGTGTCTAAATCCAGCAGATTTTCAGAGTTTTACGTTGTTTATGCTATATTCTCAAACTCTTGTATAGTGCATACCATTGGGTAGAGCATTCAATAAATATTTTAATGGAAAAATAAGAGTTAAATATTTGACTTCAGCACATTTGGTTTTCATCTACATTTGCAGAGAATAAAGAACTACTTGAAAACAAAATTGCAAAGATGCAGGTATACGTTCTCTGCAGAACTGTGGTATAGAAATGAAGCACATACACACATACATGCACACACAGAATATGTCAATCTGCTGGAGGATGTTTGAAAAAATTGGAAAAAACACATTTGCTACTGCTTCTGGACACTTGAGCTCAATCTGAGAAATACTTTGTTGCCTGATTAAAGTTAAGTTACAAATAAAGATCATAAATTGGGACATTAGTTACAACCACAATGAACACATTTGTACCTGAGTGGCATTAAAAATAGTAAGTTTAAAAATAGTGCCATTAGAAAGGTAGCAATATTCCTTACATAGTTTATGTATTGACTTCTAAGTAGATAGTAGTGAGTTTGGTTATATGAAAAATAAATAAGAGATATTTTCTACAAAATTACATGTATGCATCAAGTTTGTTATGTGTGGTATAATTTTTATTTGGAAAATTTCTCATTCTTCATTTTTATTTCTTCTCCTAATTCATAGATTGATATAGGAAGATATTATGTTTCCATTCAAAATACATCTATTAAAAAGTGTATTTATAAACCATTTTTTTTCACATTCTGAAAATTCAATGAGATTGTGCTTGATTTTGAAACTTTAAAAATTAAATGCAGCTCATTTTCAGGTATTTCTATTTCAAATATTAATATAAGAGAGAAGCCTAATTTTAAACATGTTGCTGTTTTCATTTAGGAACAGTTGATAGTTCTGAAAACTTTTCAATATAAACTCCTAAATAATTCTGTTTGGTAAAAGTTTGGGGGTTAGATAATTAAGCTAATTACATATAATTTCAAATATATTTTTAAATCATGTATAAGGTCTCAAATACTGTCTCATTCTTAACTTCGATAAACCTAAAATACAAAAATGAAACTATGCAGAGGCAGCTTTCCATTATTTTTAATGCAATTATTCTTAGTAAAATAGAGTCACAGAAGTTATTTTCAGGAAGTGTTTATTCTGGAAAAAATGAAATATCTTCTTTCATAGTTTTCATCACAAAATATAATTTAAATCTATAAGTCTGTCAACATTAGTTTTATCAGAGAGATTTGTATCATCATTTGAAGCTGATGAAAAACTCATTATTGAAATAGAAATTATATATGTGTCCATGTATATATATATATATATATATATATATATATATATACACATATATTCAACATGCAATATGTGCACAAACATGCACACATATGTAGGTAATCTTGTATCCTAAGATAAATTATGTAATTTGCCTTCTGAAATTATTTTTAGCTACTTTATCTCTAAAATGTGGATGGAACATATGTGAATTCACAACTTATCTATCAAAGTTTCAGTAAGACGACAAATTCCTACTACAGTTGTTGGCACATAAGTCCCTCAATGAATGGAAACGATGTCTAAAAACATCTTACATGTACAATTGAACTGTTGCAATGATCAAGGATTAAAATAGGTTTTAATATAAACTATAATACATGCTCTACCTAAAATCTGTCTTACCTAAATATTTATATATTTGAAATTACTTATTAAGCTGATATTCTTATGGGTTATAGATCTAATTATGATGAACTTCTCCTTTTTAATTTTGTGGTTTAAATTTTACAAACAAAAATAATTTGGAGGATATATCTAGGCCAAATATTTGGCTATTATTTTAATTTCCTATGAAATTTTTAAATACCATTGTTCTTCAATATCCTCTTCTTTAGTTTTAGTTATACATATCAACATATTTTAACACCCAAGAAGTTTAGCTATATTTCATAGTATAATTTTAAATTTTCTATTTTATTTTTCACAAGCTAATTGACTTTGGGCAGGCAAATACGAAAATGTAGTGCTTTGGTGAGAATGTTTTCTGTCAAATACTGGGACTGATAAGAGTTGAAAGTTCATTCAGTTGTAGAATTCAATACTTTTATTTCTGTCTTCTGACTTTGGGCTAGGCCATGCTCTTGTTTTTTTTTTAACCTTTCTTCTTGAATACATACCTGTCTCTTTAATCATTCAAATTGGTGTTCTCTGGAATTGCTTCAATATCTCTGCATCATTTTACCTACTGAGCCTTCCAAGGTTGGCTGCAGGATTGTACATATGCTTGTTGATTTCTAGGACATCGAACTCATAAGTCAAGTCAGGGGCAACACAAAAATAAATCTTTTGATGGAAATTGTCACTATAAACTTGATATTTGTGCTCTCTTGTTCTTCAACCATGACTTACTTTAGCATTTTCTCTTTCTTATGTTTTCTTCTATCATTTAGATATATGATCCATGAAACCTAAAGATAGCATCTTCCCATCATTTCTAATCACATGACATGAATTTGGTTTCTATTCATGAAACTGAATCAATTTTTAAAATCCACCGCAATTGGTAAAAATTTATTTACAACATGAACAAATTTTCCCTCCAGTAGTTTTTATTATTCATGATGTTTGTGTTTTTAATGTCTGGAAAAGAGATTATATTCTACTTTAATTAAATTAATTTAAATTTACATGTAGCTTATTAATTATAGACCATTGACATGTTCAGAACACTTTCCAAGTTATTGTTTGGTTTTCTTCAGTATATTTAAATTAAATCTATGAGAACCTAAAGATAATTTCAGGAGACCAAGTACTTATTTAAAGATGGTAGTTGATATTAATATAAGATGTTAGATTTCAAGATTAAAGTAGGGCCCAAAGAATGGTTATTAAATAAAGTGGTTTAAATCTGGACGATAGCCTAAGAGTTAGTGAAGTTCACATGTTTTCCAGGTAACCTCATCAGAACTCTCCATTGGACTTTATAGTCAAAGTTATTGCTGATACTCTAAAGGAATTTTGTCTTAGGTTTTTCTTTGTCCACATCTATTTGAGAAATCATGAAAGACAGTAGAAGCTTGACCAAGATTCTGAGATAATGTAGCATGGTGAGTTCTAATTATCTTTTGCACAGAGATACAAATAATAATTGATTTTTATTATTCAGTTGTTGATCATTTAATTTGGTATTGTACAATAACATCTCAGAAGATAAGTTCATTTGATAATATTTGTCTCTTTTCTTCTGTAAGGATGTGTCATTAATCAGAGCTAGTTGTAGGAAATGAAACCAGTCTCTTATTTGTGATGCACAATTCAAAGTTCTGCAGATAGATATAAGTAGTGAGAATATAATATTAGGAATGGGAAAAAGGAGTCCAAATCTATCTTTCCTCATTCAATTTGGAATGTTTGTGAATTAAGTGTATTTAAATCAACTAAACCTTGATAAATGGGTATTCAAAAAATTGACAAAATGTTATTATAAAGTCATCAAATATAATTTTGAGAATTATAGAAGGCAGTTGAAGTACATTGAAGCTTGTTAAAGGGAAAATGGAAAAGAATGAAAATTACAACTAATTTTTCATAAAAAATGTGGCATCAACTTATAAAGAACTAGAAGTACATGAATTTAGCAAAAAAAGGAAAAAAAACCAGCTACATTAAGATTGAGTAATGTTGCACAATGTTTCCCACTGTGACTGAACACCAAGAATATAGTCAAAAAAGGAGGAAAAAATATCAATCATCCTAGACTTGATTGAAATTTTGGATTTGATCCCCTGCATAATTTTCCTTAGAATTCCACTCTGAAATGCACATATAAATATAAAAATATCAATTTTTTGAATATTTCTGGTTCTGGAAGTGTTTCTGTAGTGCCAAGTAACTAAATGTTTGGCCAAAGTGTATCTCAAAAATACTAAACTCCTGATATTTAAACTCAAAATTCCCATTCTCTCCCACTCTCACTACCCTCCTATGCCATCACAAACTTATTCAGATAAATTAAAATTCAATTATCTAAACTCTTAGGCCAAAAAAATTATTCTCAGCCTATTCTTATGTTCTTATCATACCTCCATATCTGATTTTTCAAAAAATATCCTTACTTCCATCTTCCATATGTATCATATGTTAAACTATTTTCTTGTCATACTAATCATTAATATTTTCACATAAAATCAACATATATCTAGTCAAGATTGTAATAATCTACTCTATTCTGGCTACATATAATGTTCATCCCCTCCCTTCACAGAAGATATCCATCATCTATTATCTATTTATCCATCTATATAATTTCATTCTCATAACTGTATCAACTTTATGTGGTAGATATTATTAGTTTCATGCCCAGTATACATGTGATAAATAGAATCAAGGAGTCTAGATAGGTTTCCTGTAGTCATACAGCTAGGAAATGGTCCAACCAAGTAGTTCACCTGCTGAGTATGAAATTTTAACCATCACTCTGAATAGTTCTACAGAAAGATAAATCAATTCATTTCCGTCAACTCAATAAACCCTAACAGAGCAGTTGCTTTCTATAATTTTTGCAAGTGTGATTAGATACTTAAAACTGTGTGGGGCAGGTGGGAAGAATAAGAAACCTAATTTTAGACCAGATTGAATCGAAAAACATAAAATATAAGAATATTAAATGAAGTATGATAATAAATGAACATTAGATGATCTCTAATATAAATATCTAAATATCATTGATATTCATTAAGTTGACCAATTGTGTTAATCAAGGCCACTACTATGTGAACTCTTATGAAAAAATATAATTGAATGAAAATTCTATTCATAATTAGATATTGTTGAACTATTCAAAACATTAAAGGAACTGGAACAATTCATTAAAAAGTGGACTAATATCTGAGGTGGTAACTTGTCAAATATTTTGGAAACTGAAGAATCATGTTGCAATTACTTGGCACAAGTAGAAGGTTTGGAGTTGTAGGAAGGAGCTATGTCAAGTCAATAGCCAATATGGAGGTTAATCAAAGGCAAGCCAGAGAGAAATCACACAGATGGCTGGTTTAGGAGTTCCTCCAGGTAATGCTGAAGTGAGGAGGGTGGTTCATATCAGACCAAAAAAAAAAAAAAAAAAAACATAGGTCAGATTTCAAGGTAGCCAAGGCAATATTCATGTCTGGAAACAAATTTTAGAGCTCACTATATAAGATGAAAATAGGTAATCTTTCATTCAATCAGTCATATTTATGCTTTGGGAAGTAGCTTTTTTTTCCTCAGGAAATATACTCCCAGAGTGTTTAGTCAGTGGTCATGTGATTTTATATCACTAAAATGTATGCAAGAAAAATAAAATTAATGCAACCTAGCCTTTGTATTAAAGATGTCAGCATATTTTGAGATGGTAGAATAGAGGAGGTTTCTTTCCTGGCTGCTCCATTGCATGAAAGCAAGAAAGCACATAAGCAGCTTCTCAGCAAAGTGGGCAAAAAATCAAAACGAGGGATTTTTATTGGAAATTAATACTGAATATTCAAAGCAGATTGGAGGCTTAAGAGGTTGGATATAATAAAATAAGGGAGAAATTCCCAGCACTACAACCACCAGGACTGTCAGTGCTGCGAACTGGAGTCTTTCCCCCACAAGCAAAGTGACGGGATAAAAGGATTAAAGGAAGCTACATTTTTTAGGAGGACTGAGGTGTGTCTGGATAGAGAGAGTTTAGACTTCAATGATGCTGCCGGAATAACCTGAAAGGAAAGATGCACAATATCCTTGTGTGGGAAAGAAACATCTCTCTTGGATGCCTGCTGAGGACAGAGGAGGCATTTTGCTAAAATCAATAAACATAATTGATCACCTCAATAGACTTAAAGACAAGAATCACATGATTATCTCAAATGCAGAAAAGCATTTGAAAAAATTTAGCATCCATTCATGTTCAAAGCACTAGAAAAACTAGGGATTGAAGAAAATAATTCAATTTTATAAAAGCCATATGTGTGTGTGTGTTTGTGTGTGTGTGTGTGTGTGTGTGTGTGAGAGAGAGAGAGAGAGAGAGAGAGAGAGAGAGAGAAAGACAGAGAGAGAGAGAGAGAGAGAGAGAGAGAGAGAGAGAGAGAGAGAGAGAGACCCTAAGATCAACATCATTCTAAATAGAGAAAAACTGAAAGCATTTCCTCTAAAAACTCAAACAAGACAAAAATGCCCTCTTTCATCACTTCTATTCAACATAGTCCTTGAAACTCTACCCAGACCAATTAGGCAAAATTAAGAAATTAAAGGGATACAAATAGGAAAAGAAGATTTTAACTTGTGACTTTTTGCAGATGACATGATTCTATATTTAGAAGACCCAAAAACCACCATGAGAAAACCTTCAGAACTCTTAAATGAATTTAGAAAAATGGCAGCATATAAAATTAACACCCATAAATCAATTGCTTCCTTGTACACCAATGATGAATCTGGTAAAAGAAAAATTAGTCAAACTACCCCATTCAAAATAGCCTCAAAAGCAAAGAAACAAACAAAAAACTTGGGAACCAATCTAATGAAAGAGATGAAAAACCTCTATAGTATAGTGAATACTACAGAACACTAAAAAAAAAAAATTGAAGACTTTAGAAGATAGAAAGATCTCCCATGTTTTTGGATAGGCATAGGCAGAATTAATATTGTCAAAATGGTCATACCACCAATAGTTCTATAGAGATTCAATGCAATTCCTATCAAAATTACAATGATATTCTTCATAGAAATAGAAAAAGCAGTAATGAAATTCATTTGAAATAATAAAAGGCCCCAAATAGTGAAAGCAATCCTTAGCAAGCAAAGTGAAGCAGAAGGCAACACAATATCTGACCTTAAATTATACTACAGAGCTATAATCATATAGCATGTTACAGGCACTAAAACATGTAGACCAATGGTACAAAATAGAAGAACAGAGAAAAACCCACATAAATATAGTTATATCCTACTAGACAAAGACACCAGAAAAGATAGTTTATTCAACAAATGGTGCTAGGAAAATTGGAACTCTAACAAAATGAAATTAAACCCTATCTCTCATCATGCAAAAAACTCAATTCAAACTGGATCAAAGACTTAGGCACTAGAACAGAGACCCTGGGCCTAAAAGGAGAAAATATAGGTTCAAATCTTCACCATGTTGGCTTAGGAATTGACTTTCTTAACAAGACTACTGAAGCACTACTGAATTGACTTTCTTAACAAGACTGCTTCAGTAGTCTTGTTAAGAATTAATGGGATGTATTCAACCTAAAAAGATTTTTCTCAGAAAAGGAAACAACCAGTAACAGGAAGAGAGAGCCTATAGAGCTGGAGAAAATCTTTGCCACCTGCACCTTAGATAAAACATTAATCTCCAGGATATATTAAGAAGTCAAAAAAACTTAACACCGAAACAAAACACAACAAAGAAACAAACCCAAATAACTAAATAAATATAATGGGCAAAGGAACTGAACAGGAACTTCACAAAAGAAAAACAAATGGTCAACAAATATATGAAAAAAAAAATGTTCAACATCTCTAGCAATTAGAGAAATATAAATTAAACTTACACCGTGCGTGAGTTCTCTATCATCCAGTGAGGAGGTTAACAGAACAGGGTAGAGGAGAATGTGACTGCAGAGTCAATAATCAATACTTCCGGAGATGGAGCAGGAAGCAGGACTCATTTTATTGCGCAGTTACCATGTATATATATTAAGGTAGTAGCTAAGCAGATTACAGGCAGTCACCTAGGCAATTCTGCTAACTGTCCTTGCAGAGACCAATCAAGGAGTGGGCCATGGAGCAAGCACAGGGCCTGCAACACAAGGCCTCATGCGTGGGTCTGCTTTGGGGTAAGCAGCCTGCCTGCCACTCACATGCCTAGCACGAGAAGAGTGACTTGCCACTCAGGTGCCCTTAACATATGCCATATATGCAGTACTCTGTGCACTTTTCCCCACAACACTGAGATTCCATCTCACTCCAGTCAGATGGCAAATATCAAGAATAAAAGCAACAATAAACATTGGTGAGGATATGGGGGAAAGGTACACTTGCATAGTGCTAGTGGGAATGAAATTAATGCAACCACTCTGGAAAGCAGTATGGAGATATTTCAGAAAACTTGCAATGAAATCACCATTTGACCCAGTTATCCTACTCCTTGCTCTAAATCCAAAGGTCTTAAAAACAGCAGACTACAGTGAGGCAACCACATTAATGGTTATAGCAGCTCAATTTACTATAGCTAAGCTATGGAAACAACCTAGGTGCTCTTCAGTAGATGTATGGATAAAGAAAATGTGTACTGAAAACCACACAGTTTCACAAAGATAGCCACTTAGGATTATCAATGGGTGACATTTTGAATTGAGCCAATTTAAAAAGAAATGAAATACTGAATTTTTGAAAACCCCCAAACCTCAGGAAGAATGACTTCCTCTTTTCAAGTGCTCATTCTTATTCATGCTTGAGCATGAGTCTAAAATATTGGTAATTTGAATAACTGTAAAAAAAAAGCACTTATTTAGTATCTGTTATGTGATAGGCAGTTTATTAACTAATAAATTTGAATGTTTACTCATATCATTTGAAATTTTTTCTAAATGTAAATTTTTATTATTCAGGAAATTTCTGGAAGATTTCCTAAATCTCATTGCACTATTTTTCTCAGAAAAAAATAAAAATGAAGTTTTGTTGTTATCTCCCCTACAGAGATTAATTTTGAGCTTATAAAAATGAATAATAGTACCTCTTAGATATATGAATTACATTTCTCTTCCTGCAGTCATCATCTTACTGTGAAAATGAATAATTGATATTGTTTCAAAACAAAATTAATAGGAATTAAGGAATAATTATAAATATTAATTCCCATGTTAATAACACATTTTTCTCTTTCAGTTGAGGGTTTTTTTTCTTGGAAGATTAAAAATTGACTTATAAATATGTTTCATTGTTTTATTAATTGTAGGCCTTTGCACATTTATGCAGATGCTCCTCAATTTCTGATGGAGTTATCTCTATAACCTGTTGTAAGTTGGAAATATCTTAAGCATAACCCACCAACCTACCCAACATTGCAGCTTGGAAATATAGAACCCTGGACAGCAATGGAAGTTCTCCCTTTTGACTGTGGCTGCCCCTGCCCAATTTTAAGAGAAAATATGCAAATATGGCTAACTTTGGTAAAAGATCAAAAGTCAATGTTTGAAGTATGGTTTCTACTGAGTGCATACCACTTTTACATCATGTAATGTCAAAAACTTGTTTGTCAACCCATCATTAAATTGAGGACAATCTGTATGTCATATTTTGAAGTGTTTACTTCCTGTACTTTTAGAATCTCATCTTACTCTTATGGCTCTTGTTTATTTTAATGCTTCTGTCTAGCAGCCATCTCCAACAATGCTGAGTCAATTTGTAATGCAGTTCCTAGATTTTAACTCAAACTTTTGAATCTTCGTTATCAATTACAGAACTCATTTTTTCAATGCTTTCACTTTTTTTAAGATAAGTGAACAGAAGCTGTTTTAATCCAGAGTTTTCTGCTGTTCTTTGCATTGTTGGCAGTTTTTTCTCTACATGACGTTCTCTACTGAAATGTATGGTACATGAAGTGTATCATTTACAGTCAGTATAAAAATTACCTTTGTTTTCTTCTCTCCTCCAATCCTTCCTTACAATGCAACTTATTTTTAAATTTTTGAAACACATTTTGCTAAACAATGGTAGGGAAGTGCCCATGTCTTATATTTTCTCCATGTCTCACATAATTTTACAAAAAGTTACAAGCTAGTATTTCCAAGAGAAAAGACCACTCAAGCAACATAAGAAAACCATCTCTGTCATTAAATATATGGCAACATTCTGATGGTTATAAATTATATGGAATTTTATTGGAAAAACTTCCTCTGTTCTTATATGTTTAAACATGAATTTTGTGGTATATGATTTCCCAGAGAAATATGCATTTCTACTCACATTCTATAGAAGTTGGCTTATTTGCTTGAGGAGATGGCCTAATGTTAAGACCTATAGAAGTAACCAGCTTCATGTGAACAACATAGAACTTCTAAGTAGAATCATACACATTTTAAAAACACAAAATAGGGAAATGTTTCAGGTCAATAAAAAGAATCTGTTAGAACCTGGGGGAAAATAAGTACCCTATATTTTAATAAAAATAGCATTTAAAAAAATTTACAACTTTATTTTAACTTTTAAGTAAACAGGATAAAGAATAGGAATGAATCACACTTATCTTAAATATAAAAATAAAACATAAGCCGATCTCAATTGTTTTAATTATAATAGTAAATGTTTGTTTCTTTTGAAATTTTAAGAACAATAAAGACATAAAATATTAGAAAGACATTTTTCAAATTTATTGTGATTCTCATTTCCTGCAGTAACCATGGTAATCTTGATTATGCTGTAGTAATAAAGTCTCATAGAATCTCAGTAGTCTTCAAAACCCAAAACATTTCCTTTTCCCATACCATTTGCTATTGTCCAGAATTATCGAGTAGTCTGTGGATGGAAAAGATGTACTTCTCTAAGTATAGGAAAAGAGAATTATGGTAAACCACATTTTGGTTCTTAAGACTTCTGTTGAGATGTAATGCATCACTTCTGCTCGTATTTCATTGGTTACAACATAATATTTTCCCACACCTGAGTTAAACAGAGTGGGGATGAATAATGGCTCTCTAGGGTGGAGCACTGAAGATATGAATGCTGAATTGGTCATTTTCAATCCTCTACTGCTTTACCCTTTCAAATGAAATTGCCACTTCTTGAAGGCAGAAAGCATGTATTATATACAGTTCAGTCTGTACCACTTTAATACTTGGTTTCTTTCTTTTTCTTTTCTTTTTCATTAATATTTTATTTGACAATGCATCTTATGGGCAGATTTATTCATTTGAGTCATCAAAGGAAATCACAGAAAATGTAATTGACCAAGAAGCTACACAAAGATTGTGTAACTTTATGATCTTAACATCCATCTCTCATATTATTCTAGTAAATAAAAGTACGACCCAGTGAATGTGAACTTCTTCAGGGGTAAAACCATGAATTATTCACCTTTAGAAGTCTTCCAACTCCTGGTATAATGTACTGCACAAAGGAAACGCCCATAAACAAATAAAAGTGAAATAAAGTACAATTCCATTTGTATGTGAAAAGCATTTGAGTTTTTAGTAGCTTGTTTACTCTCCTTGTTATTCAGTCTGGAAGCCATAAACTAACATAACTATTATTCTTGAATCTAATATATTACAAAAGAGCATAAATCTGCAAACTCATATGCTACAAGTTACAAAATAACATACCACCACAAACATAGCTATAGTTTTTGAATTTAATATGGTAACAAAATGACATAATCTGACACTTTACAAAACAGAAAGTAGTTCTGGGCCAAAAAGCATTATTAAAAAAAATTGTTATTTATGCCTTACTAACCATTTCCTTTTGTATACTGAGTTTGTATGTAAAGAGGGTTTAAAGCCGGGCTAGATATCCAACATGGCAGCGGGTGCAGAGAGATCAAGTCTCTGACCTCTTCAGCTGCACGGGCATAGGGAGTCGTAAACTGTCTAAATGGTGTTTTCTCAGGATCACTAGGCAATGCTGAGCTGATGTGGATCTGGGGTGAACAGTCTGGGCCTCTCAGAACATACACTGAGCCTGGATTGGCTGAATTCAAGCTCCTGTTCACCTGCTTCTAGCAGCCAAACTGCTGTGACTCAGCACTAACGAACCCACTGAAACAACTGGTCGGCCTTTCTGAGCTTACTGAGGTAAATGCCAACCGAGCCTTCATAGGCAGTGGCCACAGGATTGAAACGTGGCTTGGGAGAGACAGTCAGGACCCACCCATTGCATTGGTCACCTGGCAAAGGGAACGAACTATCACCATTTGCATGAGATACCACCATGGCAGAGAACTGATGTCACTAGAATGCAGCGGAGGAGGAGGAGATAACTTCATTGAAACCAGCGGCGACAGGTGTGTAATACCCTAGCCATCCCTCTCCACACAGCCATCCCTTCCCTCCCAGCTCTCCTGTGAGCGCAATAGCCAGACAGAGGGAATCAACAGTGGTGCGGGACTCCCAGCGTGGAACTCCCAGCAAATTCGCTGGGGGGTTCTCAGCCCCAAGCTCTACAAACTTACGGTCTGAGGGAATGGCAAACAGGGAGAATGTGCCAAGGCATTCATGAAAACAGGGCTCCCAGGAGCAGCAAACCTGGTGTGTAGCCAGTATTGTGGTGAGCATCACCGGTGAGCGGGGCCTTGCTTGAGGAAAAGTGGGGAAGTGACTAGACACAAGAGAAGGCCCTAGACACTCAGGATTGGAGACCTGCTCAGTCTGGGAGGAAGAGCTGCTACACAGTGATTGGTTCTCACCTATTGAGAGTAGAAGCATGGCCCACTGGGCACAGCTCCACCTGCTGGAAGAGAAGTTAATCAAACTCTAAGACTGCATTTATTAATTATTTTAAAAATTTGGGTTTCTTTTTCATTTTCATTTTTTGTTGTTTTTTTAAAAAATTTTTTAATTTTTAAATTTTTAAAATAATTTTATTTATTTATTTTTTTAATTTTAATTTTCAATTTTATTATTATTATTATTATTTAATTTTTTTCTTTTTTATTTTATATTTTTTTCTTTTGTATATTTATTTCTTTTCAATTTTCTTATTCCCCCTTCCTTGAATTCTACCTGCTTACTCTCATTCTCTTTATTGACTTCTTCCCTTCCCTTCTAATACCTTTCCTCCCAAGCATCAAATAAATTTATAGGAGTAAACAGTAACTCAGCAGTCAAACAGAACAAGAAGTAACATGAGCAGCATGAAAAAGCAAGGAAGAAAAGGAGTACAAACAATGCAGGATAGCCTAAATATTCAGGAGGACCTAGAGTCATCAGAAAAATGGTCATATAAAGAACTCAAGGAATACCTTAGACAGATGGATGGAACCTTAAAGAGGATACGAAACAGCAAATTCAAACAGTGAAAGAATACATTGAAAATGAATTACATAAATGGATAAAAGAAGAAGTTAAGCATCTTTATCAGGAGATAGAGATTATAAAAAAACAAACAATAATTACAGAAATGAAGGATACTATAAACCAAATTAAAAACTCAAATGAGAGTATCACTAACAGAGTGGAGCAAGTAGAAGACAGAACGTCAGAGAATGAAGACAAAATATATCATCTTGAGAAAAGTCTAGCCAACTCAGAAAGGCTGGTAAAAAAATCATGAGACAAACATCCAAGAGATATGGGATAACATAAAAAATAAAAAACAAATTTCAGAGTCATCAGGATAGAGGAAGGCACAGAGATTCAAACCAAGGGAATGAGTAACCTGCTGAAAAAATAATTACAGAAAACTTTCCAGAAATAAAAAAGGAAATGGATATACAAATTGTAGATGCATACAGGACACCGAGCACACAAAATCACAGTAGACCAACACCAAGAAACATTGTTATGAAGATGTCAAATATACAGAACAAAGAGAAAATATTAAAAGCTACAAGAGAAAGGAGGCAGATTACATTCAGGGGTAAACCAATAAGGTTAACAACAGATTTTTCATCGCAGACACTGAAAGTCAGAAGATCCTGGAACAACATATTTCAAACACTGAAAGACAATGGATGCCAACCAAGAATTCTGTATCCAGCAAAATTAAGCTTCAGGTACGACAACAAAATAAAAATCTTTCATGATAAACAAAATCTAAAAGAATTTGCAGCCAGAAAACCAGCATTGCAAAGCGTCTTGAGCAAAACACTACACGAGGAAGAAATGAAAAACAATAACCAAAACCATTAGTGGGAAGTGCCTCTGTAAAGACAGAGGGTGGGGGGAAAGCTAATCATGGAGAAACAAACTAAATTAAAAAAAAGATAAATAATCAAACATGGCTGGAAGTATAAACCATATATCAATAGTAACTCTAAACGTTAATGAATTAAACTCTCCAATAAAACGACATAGGCAGGTAACATGGATTAAAAAAACAAATCCAACAATAAGGTGCCTACAGGAGACATATCTGATTGGAAAAGACATACACAGGCTGAAGGTGAAAGGTTGGGAAAAAATATACCACACACACTGTCCTCGTAAGCAAGCAGGGGTGGCCATCCTCATATCTAATAAAATCGACTTCAAGACTAAATTAATCAGAAGGGATAAGGAAGGACATTATATACTGTTAAAAGGAACCATTCACCAACAAGACATAACAATTATCAATATTTATGCACCAAATAATGGTGCTGTTACTTTCATAAAACAAATTCTCCTCAAGTTCAAGAATCAAATAGACCACAACACAATAATTATGAGTGACTTCAACACACCTCTCTCACCATTGGACAGATCCTCCAAACAAAAGCTGAATAAAGAAACTATAAAACTCAATATCACAATCAATAACCTAGACTTAACTGACATATATAGAATATATCAACCATCATCAAGTGGATATACTTTTTTCTCAGCAGCACATGGATCCTTCTCAAAAATAGACCATATATTATGCCATAGGGCAACCCTCAGTAAATATAAAGGGGTGGAGATAATACCATGCATTTTATCTGATCATAATGGAATGAAACTGGACATCAATGATAAAAGAAGGAAGGAAAAATCCTACATCACATGGAAAATGAACAATATGTTACTGAATGATTAATGGGTTACAGAAGACATAAAGGAGGAAATCAAAAAATTCTTAGAGATAAATTTAAATACAGACAACATATTGGAATCTATGGGACACAATGAAAGCAGTTTCAAGAGGGAAATTCATCGCCTGGAGGTCATTCCTCTAAAAAAGGAAAAACCAACAAATAAATGAGTTCACACTTCATCTCAAAGCCCTAGAAAAAGAAGAGCAAAACAACAGCAAATGTAGCAGAAGGCAAGAAATAATTAAAATCAGAGTGGAAATCAACAAAATTGAAACAAAAGAAACTATTGAAAAAATTAACAAAACTAAAAGTTGGTTCTTCAAAAAAAATAAATAAGATCGACAGACCCTTATCCATGCTAACAAAGAGAAGAAGAGAGAGAACTCAAATTACTAACATACAGGATGAAAAAGGCAATATCACAACAGATGCTACAGAAATACAGAAGACAATTAGAAATTATTTTGAAAACCTATATTCCAATAAAATAGAAGATAGTGAAGACATCAATAAATTTCTTAAGTCATATGATTTGCCCAGACTGAGTTAGGGGGATACACACAATTTGAACAGACCAATATCAATGGATGAAATAGAAGAAGCCATCAAAAGACTACCAACCAAGAAAAGCCAAGGACCAGATGGGTATACAGCGAAGTTTTACAAAACTTTTAAAGAAAAATTAATACCAATACTTTTCAAGTTATTTCAGGAAATAGAAAAAGAGGGAGCTCTTTGAAATTCATTCTATGAGGCCAACATCACCCTGATTCCGAAACCAGACAAAGACACCTCAAAGAAAGAAAACTACAGACCAATATTTCTGATGAACCTAGCTGCAAAAATCCTCAATAAAATTCTGGCAAATCAGATACAAAGGCACATCCAAAAAAATGTAAACCATGATCAAGTAGGATTCATCCCTGGGATGCAAGGATGGTTCAATATACAGAAATCAATAAATGTTATTCACCACATCAATAGACTTAAAGATAAGAACCATATGATCATTTTGATAGATGCAGAAAAAGCATTTGACAAAGTACAACATCCCTTTATGTTCAAAACATTAGAAAAACTAGGGATAACAGGAACTTACCTCGACATTGTAAAAGCTATCTATGCTAAGCCTCAGGCTAGCATCATTCTGAATGGAGAAAAATTGAAGGCATTCCCTCTAAAATCTGGAACAAGACAGGGATGCCCTCTATCACCACTTCTATTCAATATAGTCCTCGAAACACTGGCCAGAGCAATTAGACAGATGAAAGAAATTAAAGGCATAAAAATTGAAAAAGAAGAACTTAAATTATCACTATTTGTGGATGACATGATTCTATACCTAGAAGACCCAAAAGGGTCTACAAAAAAACTACTAGAACTAATAAATGAATTCAGCAAAGTGGCAGAATATAAAATCAACATGAATAAATCAAAGGCATTTCTGTATATCAGTGACAAAACTTCTGAAACAAAAATGAGGAAAAATACCCCATTCACAATATCCTCAAAAAAAAAAAAATACTTGGGAACCAACCTAACAAAAGAGGTGAAAGATTTATACAATGAAAACTACAGAACCCTAAAGAGAGAAGTAGAAGAAGATCTTAGAAGATGGAAAAATATACCCTGTTCATGGATAGGCAGAACTAACTTCATCAAAATGGTGATATTACCAGAAGTTCTCTACAGGTTTAATGCAATGCCAATCAAAATCCCAATGGCATTTCTTGTAGAAATAGATAAAGCAATCATGAAATTCATATGGAAAAATAAAAGACCCAGAATAGCAAAAGCAATTCTAAGCAGGAAGTGTGAATCAGGTGGTATAGCGATATCAGATTTCAAACTATATTACAGAGCAATAGTAACAAAGACAGCATGGTACTGGTACCAAAACAGGCGGGTGGACCAATGGCACAAATAGAGGACACAGAGAATAATCCACAAAGTTACAACTATTTTATATTTGATAAAGGAGCTAAAAGCATGCAATAGAGGAAGGATAGCATCTTCAACAAATGGTGCTGGGAAAACTGGAAATCCATATGCAACAAAATGAAACTGAATCCCTTTCTCTCGTGATGCACAAAAGATAACTCAAAATAGATCAAGGAGCTTGATATCAAATCAGAGACTCTGTGTCTGATAGAAGAAAAAGTTGGCTCCGATCTACATATTGTGGGGTTGGGCTCCAAATTCATTAATAGGACACCCATAGCACAAGAGTTAATAACTAGAATCCACAAATGGGACTTACTCAAACTAAAAAGTTTTTTCTCAGCAAAAGAAACAATAAGAGAGGTAAACAGGGAGCCTACATCATGGGAACAAATTTTTACTCCTCACACTTCAGATAGAGCCCTAATATCCAGAGTATACAAAGAACTCAAAAAATTAGACAATAAGATAACAAATAACCCAATCAACAAATGGGCCAAGGACCTAAACAGACACTTCTCAGAGGAGGACATACAATCAGTCAACAAGTACATGGAAAAATGCTCACCATCTCTAGCAGTCAGAGAAATGCAAATCAAAACCACCCTAAGATACCATCTCACTCCAGTAAGATTGGCAGCCATCATGAAGTCAAACAACAAGTGCTGGCAAGGATGTGGGGGAAAAGGTACTCTTGTACATTGCTGGTGGGACTGCAAATTGGTGCAGCCAATTTGGAAAGCAGTATGGAGATTCCTGGGAAAGCTGGGAATGGAACCACCATTTGACCCAGCTATTGGCCTTCTCGGACTATTCCCTGAAGACCTTAAAAGAGTATACCACAGGGATACTGCCACATCAATGTTCATAGCAGCACAATTTACAATAGCTAGACTATGGAACCAACCCAGATGCCCTTCAATAGATGAATGGATAAAAAAAAAATGTGGCATTTATACACCATGGAGTATTACACAGCACTAAAAAATGACAAAATCATAGAATTTGCAGGGAAATGGATGGCACTAGAGCAGATTATGCTTAGTGAAGCTAGCCAATCCCTAAAAAACAAATACCAAGTGTCTTCTTTGATATAATGAGAGCAACTAAGAACCGAGCAGGGAGGAAGAGCAGTAAGAAAAGATTAACATTAAACAGAGACATGAGGTGGGAGGAAAAGGGACAGAAAAGGGAAATTGCATGGAAATGGAGGGAGACCCTCATTGTTATACAAAATTACATATAAGAGGTGTGAGGGGAATGGGAAAATAAACAAGGAGAGAAAGGAATTACAGTAGATGGGGTAGAGAGAGAAGATGGGAGGGGAGGGGAGGGGGGATAGTAGAGGATAGGAAAGGTAGCAGAATACAACAGGTACTAATAGGGCATTATGTAAAAATGTGGATGTGTAACCAATGTGATTCTGCAATCTGTATTTGGGGTAAAAATGGGTGTTCATAACCCACTTGAATCTAATGTATGAAATATGATATGTCAAGAGCTTTGTAATGTTTTGAACAACCAATAAAAAAATAAAACCGGGCTAATTAAATGTTTTAATTTATTTATATGGTTAAGAAAATTATCTTAATATAATGAAACAAGTTATGCATATTTTGTTATATTGTCAATAAAAAAGAACTGCCAATCTCTTGTAATGTGCAAATATGCAAATCATTGATAGAAATACAATACTATTTCAATATTTGGTCTCTAATAAGCAAAAAAGAAAAAAAAAGCCTCAGATACAGATTTATTATGGAGTTTACAGTTTAGACTTAATGGGTATATGGATATATCTATATTCACTGTATTTGCCTATTGGATGTTTACAAGAAATACATAGAAACTTTTCCTTTGACTAACAGTTCATTTAGCCATTTAACAAAAGTGTTTGCTTTAACTTTATTGATATTTGGGAACTAATTAAAAGGTGTTTATTCAGTCTGCAATTATGACCATTGCTATGCAACCAAAGGCTTCCTGTAGCTGAGTCAGATGCCTGGGGGCACATCTGTCATTGTTAAGGTTGTCTTTGAAATTGTGCAATGTGGACAAGGACAAGAGATATATGCTTATCCTAAGTAAAGCCTAACAAATTTAGAATAAGTAATATTGTCCTGTAATTTGACATTGCCCCTACGTTGGTGACATTATTCCTCTCAATATATAACTCAAAGTTGTAAGTTTTGAAATGTAAGTTTCCAAATTTTCAAAAGGTCATTTTATAAACTATATTCATACTTATCAAACACTGATACATGAAAAAAAATCTGAATAATTCTGAAGCTGCTGCAGTATTGAAGAGCAGTGTAGGCACAATGCAGTCACAAAGAAACAAAAATCTAACTCTGTGTAGGCTAGAAACACTTACATGCTATTACTAAATTCAGTTTGTGCATATGGAAAGGTCAATTTATTAAAGTTTAATTGATTTTTTTTAAAAAATTGAGCACATGAAAAGCTTTTATTGAATTTAAGTTTAGAATGACTGATATCTTATATTTTATCCTACAAAACTTATTGACATAGACAAGAAAATTGTTAAACACCTTGGAGTATACAAATGTGCAGGGAGAGAGACCTTAGAACTCTCAACACGATACGAGGACATATGATGTAATGTAAAACAGGAAAAATTGTACTAAGAATGTATCCATAGAAAAATACACCAAGCACGTTATTAGAAGGCAAAATTAAACAGTTTACCAGTACTTCTCCAGAAGGAGATAATCAGAAAACGTATATTGACATGAGAAAATAGATCCTGTCCAACTGTAAGCACTGGTGGTCCTACAGCTGAGTTTATCTTTCACTGTATAAAATTATGCACTTATCTGAGCAAAGAACAGGAATTACAGGGTAAGATAACTCTAATATGGAGGTGATAGTAACAGAGGAATGAGATGTTTAAATAAAATAATTGTTTTCATTTCTGTTCAATTGCTACATAGTCAACATCTAACATGTCTGTGACCAAGGTATTGGGAATACAATGACCAAAATAAACTAGTATCCTGTCCTCATGGAATGTATATTCGGATGAGTTAATACTTAGATGGAACAATTAGAGCTCTTTAAAAATAGTGTTTCAAGTGAAATGTATAAAGCCTCTTACTTTCCAAGTTTAGCATCAAAATGTAGAGGAAATTTTATTTTTGTACTTAAAAGGACTGAAGACATTCAGAATAATGTTCATGAAAAGGGCAAAGCAAATCGTGGCAAATTGTATTGCAATATTTATTACATTGGTAATATAAAAGGTAAAATGGCACAGATACTTTGGAAAAATTGGTGGCTTCTTATAAGTTAAATGTCAGTTTAACATGATAGAGCAATTTAATTCTTGGGAATACAGGAAAAAATCCTGAAATCTTATATTGAAACAGACTTGAAACATTCAAAACAGCACTATTCATGCTATCCACACAATGCAAACAACTCAAGTGCCCATCAACTGATGAATGAAAACCAATATATAATATTCAGATGATGATATACTATTTAGAAATGAAAAGGAAAATAAAAACCACTGATACTAGATGGATAGCCTCATAAATTCCATATTAATTGAAATACTTACTTAAAATATTTAGAAAAGATAAATTTAAGCTGAGTGTCATGGTACACACCTGTAAAGGTCAATGACAAACAGTCTTACAATTGATTATATCCTGGATATAAAATAGAACTAATACACTAAATAACAAGTAAAAAATTCTGGCAGTCAAGCCATTTGGTGATAATCACTTAAACACCTGGTGATTATGTGCTGCATTATTACATTTAATTTATAACATCAATATTATTTTTAAAACATGGATGACTAAACACAGATTTTTATAACACAATTTTCTTTCCTTCTAATGCAGACGTATACTTTAAAGGATTTATATTAATTATACTAAAAAAGAAAGGATATGTGAAGATTCATCAAACTTCAAGTTCATAATGATAATACTCTGATTTCAAAAATAGTTTAGGGTATGTTGCTACATTTTGCAAAGAACATAAAATGGTGTATTCCTTTCTGTTACATATTGCACTCTTGAAAAAAAATCAGGAACTGTGAGTCTTTGTAATCCAACTGAATTTACTTTTCTTTTTTGTACTCCTTATATACAATTTCAATTTAGTAAACATTCAGAGTAATAAGTCTGACAGTTCTGATGATACTGAAAATATACAATGTTTATTTATGTGCTAAACACTGTCCTCAATCCTTTTTGTTAAATTACAATTTAAGCCCACAACACTGCGGGGAGGTATTTTAAATCAGATAAATGAAGATTAGGTAACCTAGATGATTTGCTTTAGTTCTTAATTAGGAAGTTCAAATTTAGTATTGAAACAAGTGTGCTTAAGCTCATAACGTGAACTTCTACTTAATACATTTAATACTAGGGAACTCTTTACTTACTTCCTGTTACAATCTGCATTTCACTGAATCAATGTCCAAAATTTTGAACATCTCTACTTTACAAATAGGGAAACGAGGCAGATGATTGTTGGACTGTACACATATGTGTTGTATCTGATTCATGCAAAAGAATAAGTGTATTACAAACTGACTACCAATGATACAACTCAGGAAAAAATAGAAAACAATTTAAACTATGTGTCTACCTACCCTGACTCTATCCTGGCATTTTTCTCTTGATTTTAAAAATAATATCACTTATGTATATCTATGATACTAGCTATTGTGATTGAACTTTATTACCATGTAACGATATTGCATGTATTCCACTGCAAATTTCCACTGCGAATTCCTTATTTAAACTGAACTGTTTCCGAGTTTCATCCAAGTTGTTGTATCTACCTCATATACTTTTATTACTGTACTTGAATATTTCATATCATTTTCCACATATTGAATATTAAAGCTTCTTTCAGTTTTTTACTATTATGAAAATCTGCTTAAAATAATCTTTTTATATGTATATGTAGACTGTTTCTGTATTTCTGTAAGTGAACTACAGGCTGAAAGCTTTAAGTACAATTCCACAGATAATACAAATTATTTTCCACAGCAGTTACATCCACTGGTATTCACACTATCAGTGTCTAAGAATTCTATTTGCTTAAACCTTATCATTGAAGTAGTCTTTAGACTGCCTTTTTCATTCATGAATTTAGTGCATAGAACGTGTTTTTATATATTTCTGGTCTGTTTTAGTCAGTTTTTTTTTTTTTTTGCTGTTGTAATTAAAAGACCTGACAAGAAAAATTTTAAGAAAGAAAAAACAATTCATTTGGTTTGTATAGTTTCAGAGGTTGTTAGGGTCTATAAACAAGTTAGGATGGTGCCTGGCATTTTGCCAGAGGGAGTGGTTTGTCAGCGAGCCATTAAGTGTGGAGATTCCTTATTGGTTGACTGCTGTATCTAGTTTATGTTAATTAAGATAAGCTGGGTGGAATGTATATATACCCCTCCTGTCCTACAATAAACGGCTCCCACTCCTGCTGTATCAATGTACACAAGTTGCTTGTCACCCCCCCCCCCGCCCCGTTATTTTGCTGCAGCCGGACTGCGGCAAGAGGTCTCAGTCCACAGACAGCTAGCTCTATTCCACAGGGCTTGAGGTGAGGCAGAACATCAGGAAGAGTGTGGTTGAGGAAAGAAGATGGGAATATGGCACCAGGAAGCAGAGTGAGGGAGCTCCACTCAACAAGTACAAACTATATAACCCCAAAGCCCCACCTCCTCCAACCACACCCCACCTGCCTACCTTAGCATCCAGTTAATCCCTATCAAGGAGATTAGTGCACTTATTAGGTTAAAACACTCATAATCCAGTTATTTCACCTCTAAACTTTCTTGCATTGCCTCACAGAGCTTTTGGGGTACACCTCAAGTCTAAAGCATAATATGGCTTAACATGTATTAAAATGGCATTGAAGATATTTTTATACATTTATTCTCTGTATTCTTTTGCTCTTCTATGGAATAATCACATTTTTATTTGACTTTTGGGATATTCCTTTATATTGATATTTGATGCATCATATAATTTGAATATTAATTTTTTAGTTGAAATATTTAATGTTTGTGGTTTGACTCTACTGTTTTATCAACAGTTTTTGAGAAGAGAAGTTTTTACTGTAATATAATTTATTTAATAAAATTTATCATTTTTTTCTTCAATGATTACAACTTTTATATATTGCTTAGGAAATCTCATTATAACAGAAGATATGGCTTAATTTTTACTGAATTTCAAAATATAATCATAACCTTTATTTCATTATAAACATGACAGTCATGTCATTTATAACAGAATCCAGGTTATATTTTTGCAATGTTTTATTATGAAAATTTATAACATGAAAAATCCAAAAAACTGTAAGTAGTATCTAGATTTTAAATATATTCACCACCTAAATGCTATAATAATTATCTTTTGTCCTGAATTCATCATTTACTTATTATTTTAAATGTATTTTAAAGATGTTATAAGCATTAGTATATAATTTCCTGAATAATTTTAAATTATAAAATCTGAGCTGTCCCCCCAAATAGCTCATGAGTTTAAAGTATGGTCCCCTTTGTAGGGAAGTTCAGAGGTGGGCCTTTTAAGCAATGGTTGGATCATAAAGACTCTGACCTACCTCATCAATGAATTAATAATTTAAATGAACTGAGGGAAAGATGGCAAAACTATAGGTGGGTGGGCATGAAAGAAGGAGGTGGCCACTGGTGATGTGATTTGGGAGATACCATCCTTGGCCCCTTTGTCTCTCTCCCAGCTGCCAGAAGGTGAGCACCTTCCCTCGGCTGTGCCTTTCTGTCATGCCCTTCCACCATGATGCTTCTTCCTTGGAACCAGCTAATTATGAACTGAATCTTCTGAAACTATGAGCCAAAATGAGTCTTCATTTCTTGTGTTAGTTTTAGCTAACTTAACGAGAACAACTTAGAGGAGGAAAAGTTTAGTCTGGGATCATGGTTTTAGAAGTCTATTCCATGGTCAACTCACTCCATTTCTCTGGTCCTGCAGTGAAGCACAACACCCTGATGGAAGGGCCTGGCAGCAGAAAGCTGCTCCACTCAAGGCCAGGAAGCAGAGAGACTTCCAGGGAGAGAGCACACAAGTGCACTCAGCTGACCAAAGACAAATTCCTAAAGGCATGCCTCCAGCGCTCTACTTCTTCAACCGCACCCTATTGGTCTACAGTTAACACCCAGTATAGCAGTCTTTCAAATTATTAATCTATTAAATGGACTCACACATGAATTAGCTCACAGCTCTCATGATCTAAGCATTTCACTTCTGAACATTTCTGCATGATTTGTCATATGAGCTTATTGGGGGACATCTTAAATCCAAGCCATAACACTCCTCTAAGTTCTTATTGAGTATTTTAGTCACAGGAATGAAAAGCTGCCTGACACAATCACTGATTAATATTTGTTCACATATTTTCCTTTGAGTAAAATTGACAATCAGCAAAACTAGTGTATTTGGGAGTGTCATTTGGTGAGTTGTGATTTATGCATATGGTCATATATCAAAATAATTTCACAATATACTATTACATTAGGAAATTTAGACTCAGTTCCACACTCTATTCTTGACTTCCTAATATTTTTATTACAAAATTTTACATTTTTATTGCTTATTAGCTCATAGTATTTATTCTAAGAAAGCTGGAAAAAATTTAAGACAACCCCTTCAGTTAATAATACTTTAAAATGCATGTTTATTGTTGTTTAAGTTGAAATCCCAGCAGAGACTTAGGTATGCCTACTATTGGCTACAGGTGTCACAGGCCACTTCCCTTAAACTGATTTCTTAGCCATCTGTATTCTGTTCTGCTTTCCTGATAGAGTATAAAAACTGGATAATTGTCAAGCATAAGAAATAGCAATTTAATGCAGTTGATCTACTGATATTTTTAAAATGCTGATATGCCTTAAAAATGTGTACATTGTAGAAACTGTGGATAACAAAAAGTAATAATGAAAACAAATATCATCACTTGGGTATCAGTTTAACACCTTGCAGGGAGATAAGTGAGCCACAAAACAAACCCCAGGATCAAGAGGATTAACATATCTGTCCTCTGCAGGTAGAGTTTAGCAATTGCCTTTCATATTATACTTCCTGAGGATGTTCAGAGGCTACTACAGACACTCAGGAGTTACCATAGAGTGTGTGTCTCTCAAGAGGAACTCAAGGTAGTTTCAGATGGATGATCTTTCCAAGACTTGGGTTGCAATGTGAATGACTGGGTGGCTTCCTAGCATTTATTCCCTAGAGAATCATGGGCCCTGAAATGAATGGGGTCTGAGAGTAGGTGCTACTGTTCCTCTGTATCTTTTTGTTGTTGTGATTAAATAAATTCAATGTAAATGTAAATTTCTACTCTTTTAGTGTTGTTCAACATTCCTAAGCGGAATAAGGAATATTAAAAGGCAGCAAACAAACCCATACCAAAACACAATGCTTGTCAGTCAAGATTCCTTCTGGTATTTGAACATTACTATGAGTCAGTCAGACGTTTTAGTTAACTGAGAACCACACAGCCTTTACCAGGATAAACTGAAGTGGTACAGAAATTAATACCTCAAAAGGAAGAAATGTCTGTGATATTTGTCTTTAAAAATAATAATACTCAGAGGTAATGAAATAATCATTTTTTAAGTTAGGGAATGAGTGTTGAGCAATCCCTGCAATTAATATTAGTTTGACAAACATTCATCAAGTGTCCATTATTTTCTAATCTCTATAATGAGTGACATGAAGGAGGTACTTTAACACTAATACATAATAACTATATCAGGGGTTTCAAGTGTAAACTGGAAGATGTGAAAAGAGTACTGAAGAGAGATATTTAAGTTGAGAATTAACGGTTGAGTTAGTTGAAACTTGGGAACCCAATGGAATAAATGGAAACAATTTTTTTTAGGAGTGACTTTGATTGATACTTTAAGAAGCTGTATAGATATAATTTTTAATGCCTGGCTCTATACAAATTTAACTCAGGATCATTTTCAAATTTTTAAAGAATTCTTTAGTAAACTAATTTTAATGACAACTGACATGTCTTTTAAAGGCAGGATAGGGAGATATGCCAGAAACTATTTGAGGATAACAGTAGAAAAATAGTGCTATTTCATGATTGCTCTACCCCCAATTTTATCTCATTTAATAAACTCCTTTCAGCTATGTTGTAAGAACAGCATACACTGAAATATCTTAAATTCATTCTAATCTTCAGAAAAGCACTAAAAATACTGATTCTTTGTTCTGACCACAGAGGTTCTTTTATAATTGGTTGAGGGTTAACCCTGGGAATCTATATTTTCAACTCTCCTCAGTGCACCGAAGATTGAAAATCACTATTCTGAGTCTAAAAGGTTTGCTAAATATTTAGTGAAATAAACTAATTCAGACATATAGGGTATATTATTTTCATAACTGCAGAAGAAAAATGAAATAAAATAAATACACATATAAGAAGAATAAAGCCGGTACACACAGTTGACATAAATGAACTCTATCAGACACAAAATTTAAAAACTCCAGGACTGTATCATAACTTGCTTCTAAACAGGCCCTTTACTTTTAAGGTCAGAATCCCATGGATAGATACAATTTCACAGGTGTAAGTGACCTTTTCCAAGGGGCAAAATTAAAAACAAGTTTTTCAAAATGAAAAAAAAAATTAAAGTTTAAACTTTAACGTGTGTTTGCAGAATGCCTTTTCAAAACACAACATCACAAAAATGGAGTCATTAAAATTCCTTTGTCTAGGCTCATTTGTTTTCTGTCCTTAATTATTGCCTAAGCATTGTGGACATCATTATTTATGGAGAGTTTCATGCTAAAGTGACACAAAGTAAATTCTGACTCTTGCTTTGGGAGGAGTAGCTCAGGAATGAGCACAGGGGGCTTTTCACTTAAATCCCAGTAAAGCAGGAAAAAAGCAATAAAGGACCTATCAGGACTTAGGAGGAGTCAAGGGAAGAAGAAGAGACCTGGAAGGTAAGTAAATAAGTCCTGGAAAACACCAACTACCATCTGGAAATAGATACCCATAAGATGAGTAGCTGTAGCTCTCAAAAGGGAGAAAATAATGTGTTCAGAGAGAAGGAAGCTGGCTCTGAAAGGAAATCAACTCCTGAGAGAGATAGAGAAGGCGAAGCTCCAAGAAAAGACACAAGTAAGGGACATGGCAGGAATTTGCCACTGGCCTCAGGTTATCTGCTTTCCTTCAGCTTCCAGCCGCCACCACCCATGAGCATGTGATGGGTGAGCTTACCAAACTCAGATCTGTATGAAAACTTCCCAGGTTAAAAGTTTGAAAATATGATCTCTTTAATCTAACTTGCTTCTATAATACCACAAACAGCTCAAAAGAAAAGAATACAGTTATAGAGAAAAAGCTCTACCTAACGCCTACTTTATTTTCCATTAGAGCTTTATTAATCAAACAGTGTAAGATATTCTATGTTTCCATATTAAAATATAATCTTACCACTAGATAACTTTTCTTGGAAAAAAAACTGTACCCCAGCCATTAGCTTACCATTCACCTCAACAAAACACAAACAGTTTTAAAATGTATCTGAAATTATCTAGAGAAAAATGAAACACAGCTGCCCCTTGCTATCCACAGGGGATGGATTGCAGGACCCCTGGAACTAAAATCTGCAAATGCTCGTCTTTGTTAACCGTCATAGTGTCTGTGCATAAACTAAAAACATCCTCCTGTATACTTTATATCATCTCCAGATCACTTGTAATACTAAATGTAAATGTGGTATAAATTGTTGCAATACTATATTGTTCTGTTTGCAGTCAAAGCTCATCCAAAAGCGGGAGAATTATGTATGCAGAGTTAAAGGACAATAACATCAAACTTACCCAGTATTTTCACCTTGCATCCAAATAGAGAAATATTTTAATATGTGTTATTACTAGGTCATATGCTTAGTTGTTAGGATTTTATTATTAATTAAGTAACTCATCCTCTATTCTTGTCTACTGCTTCATAATAAATAAATGTTAATATTTTTCACATGCTATAACCAGATAAATAATTATGTTTTCATTTATTCTGTTTAACTGTTGAATTACTTTAATTAATTTTCTAATAGAAAAATTGAATTTCTAGGGAAAAGTCTTGGATATATCATTATTTTTATGTATCACTGACTATAGCTGGCTGGCTAATAATTTATGAATTTTATGTTTGCTCATTGTGTCTTGGAGATTGAGACTTGCCTGCTTTTGCTTTCTCCCAATGTCCTTGTTTGGTTTTGATATTGATTTTATAATTATATGAGTTTTTACCATTTTTTAGAAAATTCTTGGAAAATTTTCAGCCAAAATATAATTATTTATTATTTGAACATTCTTTTAAACTTGCCACTAAAATCTAACTTGCTCTAGAGAAGAATTTTCTATTGGAGAAAATTTTGTCTATTCAATTTCTTTAGCAGCTATAAGGTTTTGTTTAATCTTTTCTATATTCTAAGTCATTTTGTAAATAATACTTTATTTGAATTTAAAATTCTAGCATATGTAATTTTAAATATAAAGGAATATTAAAATAGTTCAAGAATAAAAAGATACATTGACATTCAATTTAATAGTACAGATTAATAATGTAGTATTATGATTTAGAAATTTAAATTAACTATATAAGAAACTGCTAACCCCATTATATAAGGCATACTATAAGTCATTATTATTCTGATATAAACCAAATCAATTGTGGATTTTAAAAAATTTTAGTACAATCTTCTGTTTAATGTGGATTTTACTAAATTAGGCTCCTCCATGAGCCTCATGAAACTGATATTGATTTAATCATTTGTAGCCTTCCTCTTAACATCATTAGTGAACTGACAGTAATTCCATTGAATAACAAGAGATAAGGTAAAGATATCCAACATCTCTGTAAATGACTATGTTGCCTTATTCCTATCTTGGGGCTGCCTTTAAAAAACACCAAAATGGATTGGCATAAAACTACATTTATTTATTGTCTCATCTTTCTCAAGACTTGAATTCCAAAATTGAGGAGTCAGCAGGGCATGCTTCCTCTGACACCAGTTGAGGAGTTTATTCCTGTCTTTTCCTAGTTTCTGATAATTTGCTAACAATTTTTAGTGTTTCTTGGTGAGTAGCTATGTAATTCCAGTTACTGTCTTTGCCATCACATCCCATTGTGTGTCTACACCTTCAAGAGGCTGTCATATTTTAAGGACAATGGGCAGGTGGGTAACTACCCAAGAAAGATCTCAACTCCACTCCATTGATTATGTCTGTGACCTCTCACTTAGAATGCTAATATGTTTTTTTGCGGAGAACAAAGTTCAACCCATCACAGTTACCAAACTAGCTTTTTCTGAATGCATCATAATTTTTTTCTTTAAATGTGATCATTCAGCTAGTTGAGACATACCCTCCTACAATTTAATTATGTTTCTGCTGACTTCTGGCTTCTATCTCCCATTTTCACATTGTGACAGTCAAACTGTTTCTCACTTGAGGGTAATTTTGTCTTTTTACCCTTCTTAGGCATGTAGAGAGATTTTTGCTACATATTTTAAATTTTTAGTTTTACTATCTGCTTCTAGGGATAGAATTCCTTTTCTTGCCTGAGATTCACTGTGTTTCATGAATATGTGATTAGGTGTCTTTTCACCAGTTCTATTCTATTCATTCTACTGTTCTGGAATTCCTATTAGGCATATGCCAGATCTTCTCTTTCTTCTACATCCCTTACTTCTCAAAAAAAGTCCCCCTACTTTTTTTTTTCATATGTGCTGCATTCAGGATAACCTATTTTGTCCAATCCTATAGTTCCTTAACTTTCAAATTCTTAAATCAGCACTTTCTGTTCTTTATATTATTAAATAGGTGTTTTTATACATTCAATATTTTATTACTAGCTTTATTTGTTTCTCTTTAAAATCTGATGGTTTTTAGTGTTTCTAATTTATTATAAATATTTGAAAATATGCATTTTATTTCTTTATATTTAATATATTTATTTGATAATTATCAGATGATATATGCTTAAAATATTTACAAATATTTCTGGTCTTTTTGTCATATCTTTTGTTTGGCAGGATCTTACCCATAATATTTTGTTAAGAATATTTTTATTTTAAACTTTTTGTTTCCCTATTAATAATATAGATGGAAGTTAATTTAAGTGTAAATAAAAGTGTATTTCTTTCATTCAGAACAATAAGTTTACCTGTATAGGAAACTTTAGACTAAATTTGTGGCTGAGATTTGGGAATGCCTAAGCAATTTTGCTTTGTGTGACTAAGCCTCATGAGGGGTGACCAGGTGTTGTTTTCCCCTATGATCTTAGCAGTAAGGCAATGCTACTTCCAATGGACTGAGGAGTGATGTGCAATGTCTGCTTCCAGATCACCACCAACCTGAGCTGTGGCCTCTTGTACTCCCTGTGCTAGTACCTTCCTTTGGTTTGTGGCTTTCTATCTGGACACCTAAGCTAGTAATCTCTAGGTTCTCAAAGTGTGCCAGACTAAATGACTTCAATCCTGTCCTTAGTTTTGTAGATTCTTGGTTTTCTTTAGAAATTGACACATTATTTCCACGTTGTCTATATTTTGGTGCTTTATAAGCTTATAGATGGTAGATTCATCATTTTTAGTTGTTTTCAAAAGAAGGTTTAATTTAAATGCTTGATATTATTTTTATTATTTTTCAATACTAGGCACATAATTCATGCTTATTTGATTTTTGTTTTTATTATACTACTTGCCATCTGAAACAAAGAAGTAAATGTTTGTGTGTGTGTGTGTGTGTGTGTGTGCTTTCATACAAAGTCATCTAAATATATGTGAGTCATATTGGATTATTTAGCTTTAAATAGTCATTCCAAATCACAAACATTATTAGTGGTAGTAGTTAGGCCATCCGTTTTGCTTATTTCTTTGTTTAAAAAATAATTTACTTTAAACATAACAAAAATAAATTTTAAAAAAGACTGATATAATTGAAATCATCCATTGGTAGCAAAACTAAAATTTGAAAATATCCTGACCTTTTATTGAGATATATTTTCTATGTTTTAAGAATACACTAGCTACTTCTCTCATACATTATATAAAAATGATTAGTATGTCCAGAGAATGACAGGTGCTTAAATGGGAAATAACTGTATTGTAGAAGAAAGAAACAATGAAATTATTCCTCTGAAAAATATTATTGGTATCATAGACATTAAAGACTCACTATCAAGATAGACCTGTAAAATAGTTTCTGTAAATGCCTTCAGTAAATCACTCATGTATCCACTGTCCTCCACCCCCACCCCAAAGGCATTAAGCATGTTCTGCATTGTCTTAGTGCTTTAGTCTGCATTTTCATCACTCTGACCAAAAGACCTGACAATTTTAGAGGTATCTTTTATGTGTTGCTCATGTTTCAGGGGTCTCAACCCTTCAACAGTTAGCTCTTTGCTCTGGGCCAAGGTGTGGCAGAATATTATGGTAGAAGAATGTAGTAGAGGAAAATGGTACAGGACTGGGCCACCAGGAATCAGAGAGAGAGAGTGCCTCTCAAAGGGGCCAAAATATAAATCCCAAAGCACACACCTAATGATCTACCTCCTCCAAGCACATCCTACCTGCCTACAGTTACCACTCAGTTAATCCATTCAAGTGGCTCTCATAACTGAATCATTTCACCTTTCAACTATCTTGCACTGTCTCACACATGAGCTTTTGTGGAACACCTAATACCTAAACAACAACATTCCAACCCTGGTCCAATAAAACCTTGCCTCACATGTTTTGACAATGGAATTCTAAACCTCCTTGGGTCCCTCATTCATAAATTGCTTCTTACTCAATGAAACTTTTAAAAGTCAAATAAATAAATAAAACTCACAGGTGTTTGTAGAATTAATCCCCTCCTGAATCCATATTAAAGTGAGAAAAAATGAGTTAAATAATAAACCCAAGGTCACACACTTAACTTGAGATCCTAGCTAAATTTTGTTTTCCCCATATATTCAAAAAGATCTGTTTTGTACATCTGTCATCTAAATGAAGCTATGAACCAGTGATCAGTGATGCAGTTTTAAAGTCACACAAACCTTTAAAGAACCATAGTTCAAGATTCAAAAGGGTAATTTAAAAGAAAATTCAATCTTTGCTCACATCTTCTAAAGACATCATTGGGAGTCTAAGTCTTAATAATAAACACCATGTACACCCTCCTTTCTCTTGTTTCCATTGCCGCTCAAACAACAGTTTCCAGAGCTTCTCTCCATTCCTGCCCTTCATTGTGTACATTGCATAACGACACTTGACACATCCTGTGAACTGACTTCTAACTCTGTGATCTTTACTTTCTCTGTTCATTTTCAAATACAGAATTGAAATACTTCTGCATAGGTTGTTAGTGATAGATTCTCCTTGAGGAGATGAGAGAGACTAGAAATATTTTCACATTTGTATGTATTTACATAACACATATGAAGTAAAATTAGGGTGTTGCAATTAGTAAAATATACTTAAAAACCTACAGTGTAAATAATAGTCGTGAAGAGAATGCGGCTGTTTTGTTTCTTTTACAACAATGCTAGATGTGTTAATACAGAAACTTGTTCATAATGCAATCATTTGATTTTTTTTTAAGTGACCACAGCACTGAGAGTTATGCTTTTTAGATATTTATGTTGAAAACTAAAGGTATTCTTCTGCCAATAATTTAACCACACAAACACCTTCATAATATATGCGTTTAATTCATAGAGATACAAAATGAATACAGCCATGTGTCACCTAACCACAGAATGAGTTCTGAGAAAGGTCTCTAGGCAATTACATCATAGCATGTGAACATCATGGAGTGTATTGAAACAAACCAAAATGGCTACAGCATTACTAGACAATAAAATCTTATGAAACTACCATTGTGTATGCAGTCCTTGATGAATGAAGCACATGTGACTGTATTTTAATTTTTAATAACTATGTGCATATGTATGCACATGTATGTATTCGTATTACGGTATATTTTAGACTGTTTTAACATACTTTTGAAAATTTTTTCTAGATATATTTTACAAATAATAAATTACTAAAATATATCTAGGGAAATTCCTAAGATATAATTAAATTATAAATAGTAAATTTCCTAAAATAGAATCCCTAGTTGTGAGAGATGAACTATCAGAAACTCGCACGTCTTCCAAATTCTAATATTTCCTGGGATTAATGATCAGTTTTGGAAGCTACATTAGCTTCCTGGCCTCTTGGGTTTCATTTAATATATTATTGCCTCAATGAAGCTCTCTCTTTCCTTGAATTTTCACAATAGTAAGTCCCAATCCAATGGAATGGTGCCTTTAAGAAAGAGGTTTCTCCAATATTGGGGCTGCATGGAGCTTTACCTCTACAAGGTAAAGCCCTAGAAGAGAAGCTGAAGTGAGAGTTTCTGGCTCCTGGATCTCATGTCCCAGAGTAGAGCATCTGGGAGAGGAATTTCAGTAACAAGGAGCTGGGATATATGAGTGGGGATGGGGTGAGTGTGGGAAGGGAGTCTGAGAGAGACAATGTCACATTTGGTTCAGATGTCACAGGTTTACTGTCTATATCCGGATGTAGTATATTTTCTTGAATAAATATTTCTCCAATCATATGCACATAAAATAATTTGCAGAGACTTTAAATCAAGGTAGAGGTTATCATTTCCCACAGGTAAATGATAGGATTGCTGGGGAGAGGTTCCTCAAGTTCCTTATACTATCATTCTTAAAACTTAGGCATTTGTTTTATTGATTCCTTATGATTTCTGAGTTCTTTAATTAATCATGTTCATATAATATGAGAGAATATGTGCAGAGATGATTCTAAGTACTTTTCTCAGTGTAAGCAAGCTCAGTGTTTGCCAATCCTTGTGGCACATAATTCTCATGGTGTGTGTGGGGCGGTGGGTGGGGGGCTTTTTAAAATGTAGTCCCGAATAGGCCAAACCTTAAAACATTTTCATTTTGTAGCTTTGGCTAAGAACTAAGCATCAGTGTTTTTTTTTTTTTTTTTTTTTTTTTTTTTTTTTTTTTATCATTGGCATGATTCTTGAAGCCAGAATGAGAACCATAGAATTAGTCATTTTACTGTGAATGCATCTATCAGATTAGTAGTTGCAATTATATAATATTTATATTTTTCTCCAACACTTAAAGCTCAGAAAACAAACTTTCTGGGAACATTTTGTGGTGGTATTTACCCCTCTTTTGCACAGCTATAAATAAATAACAAAAAAGCAAAGCATAAAATTTAGTAGCTTTTATTTCATTAAGATGGCTTGCACAAAGCATACATTTTCTTCCTTCCTTTTACTTTTCTTTGTGTGGATAGAAATATTAGATAGTTACTGATAGAGACAAACTATTATTTATAAACCTACTAATAGATCACATTGATTACAGCAAGTAAAATACATTGGTAGAACTTGGTAAATTCCAAGTCTGCACAACGTGGCCACCACATATCTTTTGGATGCATTATGGCCAGTGTTACCAAAGAGAAATATGCAAAAAGTATATGAAAAGTTCAATGGAGAAGCCTTGCAATAACCCAGGTAGCACTGTGCTAATTTTTGCAGGTTTTATGCAGAAACCCAGCTGTTAACAAGGTGGATAGTGGCAGAGTGCATTTGATGAAAAAGCCTCCAAATATTGTAGCTTTTAATATATTCAAAAGAAAAAGAAAATTAAAAACAGTATTTTTAGAACTGTTACTCCAATCATTTGGCCATCTCTCCCAAGAGGACAGACATTTCATTTTCCAATTTCTGCAATTGTTATTTTCTCCTTTGTGGTTTTACTTAATTATATAAGTGGACTATATTTTTGTACAAGATTATTATAATTAGCATGACAAATTTCTTCCCATGTTTCAGTTTGTGAAGAACTTGTTATTAAAATCTATTGTCATTTTTATTCTTCAATCCTTTTAAAAGTGCTAATCAACACAGTGACAATACTTTATACAAAACCTATCAATTTTTTCTTTTATGTTGGAAAATTTCCAGAAAGAATTTAGATGGAGTTTAACAAGAAACCAACATTTTGTGATCTACATCTCAATAAATTATTGAATGTAATATCAAAGGCAAAAAATTATCATTATTCTTGTCATTGTCATTTAAAAAAGTAGGTTATGGTCTTTAATATGCAGGTAACTTGAGGATACATTTCAGTAGGTCTTTTTTTGTCTCCTAAAAATACTGAGATATTAAATGTTAGTAGGATAAATAATTTACAGTAATTAAAATTATCTAAGGCTTAAAATAAAATTTAAATTTAAAATATGCAATAATTTAGGATCCAGGAAGCACCTTATTATAATCTCAGATTTCTAGGAAGCTGAGACAGGAGGATCACAAGCTGGAGGCCAACATGGGAAACTTAATGAGACCCTGCCAAAAAATTGGTAAAACAAACTTAAAAGGACTGAGGATGTAGCTCAGTGGTGGAATACTCACTAGCATGAGCAAGACCCTGGGTTCAAGCTCCAGTACCACAGGGAAGGATGATATATTGCTTATATATACATACACAATCACATATTCTATAATATATAGAATATGTGTGTGCACATACATTCATTTTAAATGAAAATATAAAGAGACAGAAATAAACAAGATCCCAGATTTTAACAATTCACAGTAACATTAAATGTATAGAACTTCAAGTTAAATACGACTGTGTTTATACATAGTATTCAGACTGCTAAAGCATTATTATATCTTGATTTTATACTTTTCATTCACTCTCAAACCCTAAAATATTAGCAATTCCTTTTGAATTATCTCCAGATATTGTCTAACTATCTCTTTCTTCTCTCCCCACCCCTGTGACAATACACTGTATATAGCAGGGTAATGTTTCAAAAACAGGAATGTGTGTAGTCAATTGTCCCCTCTCATTGTTTTAATGTTTCCAATATTCAACTGATTTTTCAGAAAGCAAACCAAAGGTAATTCAATAGAGAAAGGATGCTCCTTCTCTAAAAATGGTTCTGTAGCTATTCAACATCTTCCCACAAAATCAAAACCAAATCTTGTCACATATGTTTATAAGTTTCACAAAAATTAACTTGTATTTATGTCTACTTATATTTAGGTCTATTTTTGATGATCTAGGTTTTGGTGATCATTGTTTAGGTATAAAGACAAAATACATGGTTTATTAAGTAAAATATCTGGGTGTTGGATTCCATTAAAATTAATAACTTTTTTCTGCAAAAGACACAGTAAAAGAATAAAAAAGAGAAAGCACTGGCTCAGAGAATACCTTTGCATAGAAGATATTTGAATAAGGATTCTATATTTAAAAATATACAAAAACTCTTAGCACGTATGATAAATCAAAGAACAGAATTATAAAATTGACAAAATATCTGAATAGGACATATCACCAAAAAAGAAATGCAGATGGCCTATAACCATATGAAAAAAGATCAACATTATGCCAGTAAAGGATTTCTAATTGAAGCAATGAGCTACTACTAGATATTTAGTAGTGGAACTAAAATACAAACACTGATAACTTCAAATAGGAAAGAGGATCTGGACCTATAGAAACTCTCCTTTTGTGGAAATGCAAAATAGCACAGTTGCCTTGGAATACAGTCAGGCAGCATCTGATGACTCTAATACTCTTAACCAAAAAATTCAACAATCTCACTTCTTGCTCTTTAAACAAAAAAGTTCAGAATTTATAGCTACACACAAACCTGCACACTAATTATAACAACTTCAATTAAAATTGCCAAAACTTGGGGGACAATCAGTATGTCTTGGAATAAATAAATGAATAAAGAAACTGATTTTTCCAGAAAATTGAACATTATTCAATGATGAAAACACTTTAGCTACCATGCCATGAAATATAGAAAGAAACTTTAAATGTATATTGCTAATTTAAATGGATAGTATGAAAAGAGTACATGGATGAATGATTAATTAATGTTAATAAGGTCTGAATGGGTGGATCACAGAGGATAAATATTTGCATCGTCCTATAATAGTGGATATGTGTTATTACATAAATGTCAAAATTAACAAAATGTGTAATATAAAGAGTGAACCCTAATTTGAAATCTAAAGTTCAGTTAATAATGTAACAATATTGAATCATCAATTGTAGAAAGTACACCACAGACGTTAATAGGTGAAACTGGGATTCCAGTGATGGGGAATAAGGTTAATATGGGAACTCTGTAATTTCTGCTCAGTTTTTATGTAAATAGAAAATTGCTCCAAAGTCTTAATTTAAAAAAAAAAACTTCCTATTTTTCTTACATAAAATAAAATGTGAATTTTGTTCACTTTTCTTCAATACCCTGAAGAATTTATTTCCTCTATGCCTTTCTTACCCCTTCTACCACCTTGCACTTTCAAATGTCCTTTGTATTAGTCAAATAAAAAATTGATTTCCAATTTAGGAGTTGAACAACTACTTTCCCTTTGGTACTATTCTTACCATAAATTACCACACCTTCTCTTCTTTCAAGATGCCTTTGATTCCCTGATTAGGCCTTTAAAAATCACTGCATCCAAAATTATTTTCTTCACATGACTTTCCAATAGCAGGTAAATTTTTATGCAGTTTTGTTATCTTTTGCTCACCACAAGTATGAACATTTCTGTGAACATGTAACTCATCTGTTGTTCTTGCAACTTCATTTTACATCTGTTGGCATCTAGAATAGTTGCTGGAATGTGGAAGTCATGAAATTAAAATTTGTTGAATAGATTAATTACCACCATTTTACAAGTGAGAAGAAGAAGTGGTTAAAAGGCTGGTGTTTTGTTAGTGTCTTTTCAGCCTGGAGTATCTTCGGAGGGTAATCTTATTTCCTACCATTTCTTTGAGCAGTGGAGGCCATAATAAACTATGGGGCAATGTAGCAAAAGATAATTACATCATTCTTTCCCTGACTTTAGGGAAACAGAAGTGATTCTTTTGAAGACTATCATTAAATTTATGTCAATTAGGATGTAATAACAACTTAAATAATAATTCAACAACCAAGATGATGTTCAATAAAATATTTTAGGTTAAAATATGTGCATTTTAAAAATAACTTTAAATGATACATCATATATTGATTTTCATTTATCATCATTTACATAATGATTTTTCCATTATTATTGACAAGAATTACATACCCAGATCTACTACTGTTTGCAAAGACAGCCCTTTTCAGATAGGTCTTAGGTCACTTCTAGTCCCTGATGTTCTTCAGTTAATATGTGTTTGAACAGGAGAAATCAATTGAAATGCTGAGAAATTTTGACCTAAAGATTGAATAATATACAGCTATGCATCAATCAAGAAATCTTTGAAACATCCTGTGGATAAGGATTTTACACCATGGGCTGTAAATTTGAATGAACCATTGATTTCTGGTATATATACCTTATGGTTATTTATTTAATGTTAGAATGAGATCACAAAAGGGGAAACCATAACATATAAAATGAAATATTGTGTTCACCTTTATCTGAATGAAATTTAGAACTTTTTGTGTTTTTCCTTTCCTTTAGAGTAAATGCTCAGCAATGCCCATTTTAATAGGTTTGAAGTTAATGAAAACTCAGGAGGATATTTAATTAATCTTAAATGTTTTCAACAAAGTTGAAATATACATAAGTATCAAATATTAATTTAATTGATCTAACCAGTTATAGCAAGATAATATATAGTGGTTAAATTATCATCTGTTAACCTATATTATGATACAGTTTCTGCAGTTCTATTCCCCCAAATAATGTAAGTTGATTTTATTGAGATAATAAACATTTACTGATGAAATGAGTGGCCTATCATATATACTAACATAAAATTTAGATTCTTGAAAACTTGTTATTGCCTTAAATCTTCACAATGACTTTGAGTCATTGTCACTTCATTAGCATTGCACATCATGCTATACTTCAATTAGGTAACTGCAGATCTTAATGAGATTTTAGTAGTGACAATATGTACTATAATAAAATTTGTGAGCTCTCACGGTGAAATTAAGCTCTGATGCTGATATTGAGTTGTAAATTTTCTACGACAACTCAAGTACATTGGGGCTAGTGCCCATGGATGACTAAAGAAAATTTTTGTGATGTAGTTTTTATATTCTTTTTCTAGATTTTCTCCCCTTTTTGCACAACCAAATCTCACATCAGTACTTTGAGTTACAAGGAACTCCTAGTTCAGGGATCACTTTTCTGGCTTAGGTGTAGTGGTTGGATTTTCAAGGTTTAATTCATTCTTCTTACTTTTGTAAAAAGACACTAAAACTCAGAGAACTCCTGATCAATGTTACATAGCTCAATTATTTCAAATAGAAAAAATTGTGGTCACATTCTGGAAATTCACAGACCATAACTCAGATGTGAAACTTTAAGATGATAAGTGCAATGACATTTGACTGTGGAGGGAAAAAGTGTTTATGAATCTAGGGTCAGTGGTGAATGCTTTACAAAAAGAGAAATGGAAGGTGTGAGAGGAGGGTACTGGTGGTGAGGGTGGGGGTAACATGCTTTCTCAAGCCCACAAAAACCTCCATATTGCTCTATTAATATTAAATATTTGTTAAATACAAATAACTTGACCTATTATTAATAGCTTTAGTAAAACCTTTAGTTTCTGGGAATTTGAACAATAATGGTTTTAACCAAAAAACTAAGTAAGGTTTCCAATGAAAAGAATATCAATAGGGTAGTTCCTCATTAAGAAGTTAGTTTTGGTTGTCTCCACTGTATTTTCTTGAAGTCATCAATTTTCACTTTTATAAATGCATGACTTTTCCTGCATTTCTGAAGGATACCCTTTATCTAGTGAGTAGAACTGTCAATGCAATCTGAGAAAGTAACTTATTAGAGGAACTGGTTTTCAGAACACACACAAAAAAGGTTTCATTTCAAACTCCTATAAAGGAACTGGCAACAAAGCAGGTTTGAAATATCTCCTTTGGTGTGAGCCATTTCATAAGAAGATGGAGTGGCTAACAGCTATGGGCTAGATAGAAAAAACCTTTGTAAAAAATGATTTCTATGATAGTCATAAATTTGGTTAAAGTTCTTGTTCCTTGAAATATCTAAAAATAAATACACAAACAATGAAATTATTAGACTCCTCACTAGTTGAAGATTAGTTAGATGGGTAAATATGGGTTTTCAGAAGAGGATTTTAATGTCATTAAACTATACCAGAATTCTAGCCAAAACTTTTATGAAAATTGATAGACATTTGACAAAAGTGGCTTTAATTATGAGCATAAAATAATCTCCTAGGTCTCCTTTTGTCAGTTTCTGCAACACATTTTGTTTCCTCTCAAATCCTAGAATTCTGTGGAAGTTTAAAGCCTCATTGGAATACCAGACTTTCAGGGAAACTGAATTTTTGAGCACTCTGGAGTTCTTTCTGTTGGAGGCCTGATCTGCCACTCTGGCTTCCACAGGTGGAGGACTTTGAGGTTGTGAGGGGATGAAGCTAAGGCAAGGCCAGTGATCCATTCTATCCATATAGAATCCAGTTTTTCCATTATCTTTAATATTCTTTCTTCTCTTGTATTGTCCTATCATCTCTGTATAAGGCTTTATTGAAAACATCCCAGAAGTGACATGTAGGTTGTACCCTGTAGAATAAAAATAAATTGTTAGGTGTCTTCTTTGTGGAGGGCAAAGATCTATCAGTAGTCAAGGATCATTTCTGCAGATGTGTCTGTAACACAAATTTTTCAGAAAACTCTTTTAACTTTCTTCCAAAGAAGAGTTAATGGCTGCAAAATGGAGGGAATGTAAATAGCTCTAGCCCCCCGCCCCCCGCAAATGTCTTCTAGTATCCCACCCATCTCAGTTGCAATACCCAATACTTAATGTGCAATTATAGTTATTCTGGAGATTATGTACCTTGTTTGGAAAATTCTACATAAAGAAGTCTAGAGAGCAGAGAAGGAAGAGTCATAAGTGTGATATGTCTGTGTGGTTAAGTGAGAGTCTGAACAGAGAAGAGGTTACAATCACAATAAGGTATTTAGTATGATTTCTCAAGAACAAAGGCTGTGATTATGAGGGATTGCACAGGGGAATGGCAATGATTATGTTTGTGTCTTAAAAAATAATCAGAATGTATTAAATCCATCAAGTAATTGTGGCAGTGAGAGATGATGGTAAATAATTTGAGTCACGCAAAAGAACAAAGGATGATTTCAAAATTTTAAATCAGAGGAAAACATTTGAAATAGGGGAAAACATACATAGGATTGAAAATGTCCAGACAGTTCAATAAAGGTTGTACAAGTAAAGTAATTTAGCCACCAAGTACATAGTGATAATCTGTTTATGGGAGAATAAATACTAATATTATATATATATATATATATATATATATATATATATATATATATATATATATATATATATATATAATAAATTATCTGGAATAACAAAGATGTCAAAAATAATTAAGTCAATAAAATATCCCTTTCAAGAATTTTAAATTACTTTGTATTTTATGCAAATCTGATATTTACCCTAATACTTTATATACTCTTAAATCTATTGTAGGTTTTAGAAATTTGTGATTTTTATTCTTTCTTAAGAAATTACCACAAAAACCAATAAACCATGAAAATGCAGTCTTTTCATTTCTGAAAGACTACACTAAATTCTAATCAACTAGCCTAGAAAGTAAAATTGAGTACCAATATGGTATTTTAAATGATACCCATAAATACCATCTTTATAAGCAATGAATACAGTTGCCAGATTCTGTAATCTAAGAACATAAAGACAAAAAAAAGTGATGAATGCTGGTGAGGATGCAGAGAAGGGGAAACTCTCACACACTGTGAGTGGAAATATAAACTAGTGTAGTACTTCTGAAAAACAGTATGGCATGTTCTCAAAAATAAAAAAAAATGAAGCATCCTCAAAGGAATTGAAATTAGTATATCAATTAGACACTGAACTCCTATTTTTACTGTAGTACTCTTCATAAAATTAAGATATGGAATACACCTAGGTAACCATCAGTGAATGAATGCATAAAAATGTGATATATAGACAACACTGAATGCTTTTCACTCATTTAAGAATCAAATTCTGTCATATGTGGTAACATGTATGAATTTGTAGGACAATATATTAAGTAGAATATGCCAAGCACAGGAAGAGAATTACCACATTTTCACATTTAAATATGGAAGCCAAAAGGTTGATCTCAAAGTAGAGAATAAATTAGTGATGATTCCCAGGACCATCCCCTCCAACCAGCAGATCTATAACAGAATTCAGGCCCTGGCTCAGGACTGCCCAATGACCTGAGCAGAAGCCCATAGGAGCCCAGCCCTAACCCTCCTCCATCTTGGAACACTGCAGCCTTTCCCATGCAGTAGCCTCTACCTTGAGACAACAGACAGGGTCTAGAAGCAGGTGCATCTCAGAAAAGGCAGCCCTGGAGCCATTGTAAGTCCCACCCCTTCGGCCCCATCTCTGAAAGAGGTTCCATCCATTTTAGGACACTGCTCACTGCTATCTACAGTTACCTCTGCTATTGCCGCTATCACCTATACTTCCAGTAGCATTTATCTTGGATCACCTGCAGGGTCTGGAAGCCCAACACCAATGTGAGGTACAGATAATCTGCATGGATACTATACAATTATAGGGTAGAAACTGTAATACCTCAGCTCCACACTGCAAGAAAGTATGACACATAGACAACATGAAAAAAAAAAACAGGAAGAAAGTGCTCAAAACAAACCAGGATACTACAATAACAGAACTCATAAACAGCACAGTTGATGAAATGTCAGAGAAGGAATTCAGAATGTACATAATTAAAATGATCTGTGAAATAAAGAATGACCTAAATGAGCAAATACAGGCAAAATTTGATAATTCCAACAAAGAGATAACGGAGCAAATACAGGTAGCAAAAGATTAATTCAAGAAAGAGAGATTCTGAAAATAAAACCAATCAGAAATCCTTGAAATGAAGGAAACAATAAACCAAGTAAAAAACTCAGTAGAAAGTATCACTTGTAAAACAGAACATCAGATAATGAAGATAAAGTATACAATCTGGAAAATAAAGTTGACCACATAGTGAAGTTGGTAAGAAACCATGAACAGAACATCCAAGAATTATGGGATAGCATCAAAAGACCAAATCTAAGAGTCATTTGGATAGAGGAAAGCACAGAGTTTCAAACTAAAGGAGTGCACAATCTCTTCAATGAGATCATATCAGAAAATTTCCCAAGCATGAAAATGAATTGGAAACCAAATACAAGAGGCTTACAGGACACCAAATGTACAAAATTACAACACATCTACACCAAGGCACATTATAACAAAAATGCCTAGCATACAGAATAAGGATAGAATCTTAAATGCTGCAAGAGACAGGAATTAGATTACATATAGGGGGACACCAATTTGTATCTTAGCAGACTTTTCAACCCAGACCCCCAAAGCCAGGAGATACTGAACAACATATACCAAGCTCTGAAAGAAAATGTATGCCAACCAAGAATCTTATATCCAGCAAAATTAAGCTTTAGATTTGATGACAAAATAAAAACCTTTCATGATGAACAAAACTTAAAAGAATTTATAGTGAGAAAGCCCACACTACAGAGCATCCTCAGAAAAATATTCCAGTAGAAAGAAATGAAAAACAACGATGAAAATTAACAAAGAGAGGAACTACAAGAAAGCAAAGTCCAGTCAAAGGAGAAAACAAGTTAAGTTAAAAACCAAAAATAAATCAAAATGCCCAGGAATACAAATCATATTTCAGTAGTACACCTGAATGCGAATGGCCTAAACTCATCAATTAAAAGACACACCACACACTGACATATTGGATATAAAAACAAAATCTAACTACATGTTGCCTTCAAGAGACTCATGTCACGGGGAAAGACATCAATTGACTGAAGATGAAAGGGTGGGAAAAATGTACCACTCACATGGATCATGTAAACAAGTAGGGGTTTCCATCCTCATATCATAAAAAGTGGACTTCAAACCAAAGTCAGTGAAAAGGTATAAAGAAGGGCATTTCATGCTGCTTAAGGGATTCATACATCAGCAAGACATAACAACCATAAATGTCTATGCCCCAAACAATGGGGCATATTTGTAGGTCAAACAAATCCTTCTGAAATACAAAATCCAAATAGACCACAACACAATAATTCTGGGTGACTTTAATACACCCCTCTCACCACTGGATAGATCTTCTAAATGAAAACTAAACAAAGAAACAATAGAACTCAATAGTACAATCAATAATATGAACTTAACAGACATGTATAGAATATTGCATCCATCAATGACTGAATACACTTTATTCTCAGCAGCACATGGTTCCTTCTCCAAAATAGACCATATTTTATGCCACAAAGCAAGCCTTAGCAAATATAAGAAAATAGAGATACTATCTTGCATTCTATCAGATCATTATGGAATGAAATTAAAAATCAATGATAAGATTAAAAAGAGAAGCTACTCCAAATCCTGGAGACTAAAGAATGTGCCACTGAATGACACATGGATGAAAGAAGACATCAGGGAGGAGATATAAAATTCTTAGAGGTAAATAAGAATTCCAATACAAGTTATCGAAATCTCTGAGACACTATGAAGGCAGTGCTCAGAAGAAAGTTCATTGCATGGAGCTCATTTATTAAAAGAAGAAAAAGTCAACAAATAAACGACCTGACATTACAGCTCAAAGTCATAGAGAAAGAAGAACAAACCAACACCAACAGTAGTAGAAGACAGTAAATAATTAAAATCAGGGCAGAAAAAATCAGTAAAATTAAAACTAAAGAAACAATTCAAAAAAAATGACAAAACAAAAAGCATGTTCTTTGAAAAACTAAATAAAATTGACAAACCTTTAGCCATTCTAATGAAAAGAAGGAGGGAAAAACTCAAATTACTAAAATTTGTGATGAAAAGGGAAATATCATTACAGACACTATTGAAATACAGAAGACAATTAGAAACTATTTTGAAAATTTATACTCCAGTAAAATAGAAAACCTCGAAGACACCAACAAATTTCTGGAAGCATACAATCAACATAAACTGAGTCAAGAGGACATAACACACATTAAACAGATCAATTTCAAGCAACGAAATAGAAGACACCATCAAAAGCCTGCCAACCAAGAAGAGCCTGGGATCAGATAGATTCATAGCTGAGTTCTACAAAACTAACAAGGAAGAATTAATAGAAATACTCCTCAAATTATTCCATGAAACAGAAAAGAAAGAAACCCTTCCAAACTCAGTCTTTGAAGCTAGTATCATCCTGATACCAAAACCAGGCAAGAAAATTTCAGACCAATGTCCCTGATGAACTGGATGCAAAAATACCCAATAAAATTCTGGTAAATTGCATACAAAAACATATTTAAAAATAGTGCACCACAATAAAGTAAGGTTCATTCCAGGGATGAAAAGTTGGTTTAACATATGGAAATCAATACATATAATTCATCACATCAATAGACATGAAAATAAGATCATATAATTATATCAATTGATGCAGAGAAAGTATTTGACAAAAACCAGCATCCTTTCATATTGAAAACACTAGAAAAACTAGGCATAATAGGAAAAAAACCCTCAACATTGTAAATCTAAACCCAAGACCAACATCATTCAAAATGGAAAAAAAAAAATGGAAACATTCCCTCTAAAAACTGGAACAAGACAAGAGGATGCCCTCTTTCACCACTTTTGTTCAACATAGTCCTTCAAACTCTAGCTAGAGCAATTAGACAGACAAAAGAAATTAAAGGAATATGGATACGAAAAGAAGAACTCAAACTATTTTTATTTGCTGATGATGTGATTCTATACTTATAGGATCCAAAAAAACTTGACCAGAAAGCTTCTAGAATTAATTAATAAATTTAGTGAAGTAGCAAAATACAGCAATCAATACTCATAAATCAAAGGCATTTCTATATATCAGCAATGAATCTGCTGAAAGAGAAATTAGAAAACTACCTCATTTACAATAGCTTCAAAAATATTAATTACTGGGGAATAAACTTAACAAAAGAAGTGAAAGACTTCTACAGTGAAGACTATAGAAAACTAAAGTAAGAAACTGAAGAAGACCTTAGAAGATGTAAAGATCTCCCATGCTTTTGGATAGGCAAAATTAATGTTGCAAAATAGACTTACTACCCAAAGCCCTATACAGATTCAATACAATTACAATTTAAATCCCAATGTCATTACTTATAGAAATAGAAAAAGTAATCATGAAACTCATTTGGAAAAATAAGAGACCTAAAATAGTCAAAGCAATCCTTAGTAAGAAGAGTGAAGCAGGAGGCATCACAATACCAGACCATGAACTATACTACAAAACTATAGTAACAAAAATGGCACCAAAATAGACACGTAGACCAATGATACAGAACAGAAGACACAGAGTCAAACCCACATAAATACAGTTATCTCATACTAAATAAAGTTGTCAAAAACATACAGTGTAGAAAAGATAGCCTCTCCAACAAATGTTGCTGAGAGAACTGAAAATCCATATGCAGCAAAATGAAAATAAACCTCTATCTCTCATGATGCACAAAACTCAAAGTGGATGTAGGATGTAGGAATTAGTCCAGACACCCTGTGCACAATAGAGAAAAAAGTAGGCCCAAATCTTCATCATGACAGATTAGGCCCCTATTTCCTTAACAAGACTCCTAAAGTACAAGAAATAAAATCAAGAATTAATAAATGGGATTGACTCAAATTAAAAAGGTTATTCTCAGCAAAAGAAACAATCAATGAGGTGATGAGAAGCCTACATTTTGGGAGTAAATTTTTGCCACACACACATAAGATAGAGAACAAATCTCCAGGATACATAAAGAAGTCAAAAAACTTAACACCACAGAAACAAATAACTCAATCAATAAATGAGCTAAGGAGCTGAACAGACACTTTTCAGAAGATATACATTCGATCAAAAAATATGTGAAAAAATGTTGAATATCTCTAGTAATTAGAGAAATGAAAATCAAAACTAAGATTTCATATCATGCCACTTAGAATGGCAGTTACCAAGAATACAGACAATAATAAGTGTTGGAAGATGTGGAGGAAAAGACACATTCATACATTGCTGGTGGGACTGAAAACTGATGCAACCAATTTGGAAAGAAGTATGGAGATTCCTTAGAAAAATTGGAATGGAACCACCATTTGACCCTGCTATCCGGCTCCTCGGTTTATACATAAGAACTTAAATCAGCATACTATAGTGATGCAGCCACATCAATGTTCATAGGACCTCAATTCACAATACCTAAACTGTGGAAGCAACTTAGATGCCCTTCAATAGATGAATAGATAAAGAAATGATGGTATATATACACAATGGAATATTGATCCACATAAAAAAGAGAAGAAAATTATGGCATTTTCAGGTAAATAAATGGAGTTGGAGAATATTATGCTAAGCGAAGTAAGCAAATCCCCAAAAATCAAAGTCCGAATGTTCCCTCTGATAAGTGGATGCTGATCCATATGGGGGTGGGAGGAGACATGCAAAAAATGGAGGAACTTTGATTGGGCAAAGGGGAGTGAGAGTAGGGAGTGTGAAAGAGGACAAGAAAGATGGTGGCATAAGATGGATATCAGTACTCTACTTACATGTATGACTGCACATATGATGTGACGCTATGTGGTGTACAATCATAGAAATGCAAAGTTGTACTGCAATTGTGTACAATGAACCAAAATGCATTCTGCTGTCATATTCCCTAATTAAGTGAATAAAATAATTAAAAAAATAGTGATGATTCCATATCCAAAAAGGTTTGGGGGAGGAGAGACAACAGCAATGGGTACAGGAGAGGCATGGGATAGACAGAATAGCTTCTAATGCTCTAGAGCACAAGAGGATAACTATGGTTAATAACAACTAATGGCACATTTCAAATAGCAGGTAGAAGATTTTAAATGCCCCAGTACAAAGAAATGATGTATGTCTAAAAGGTAGGTATGCAAATCATCGTGATTTGTTCATTACACATTGTATACTTGTGTTATGAAGTCACACTGTATCGCATGTATATGTATACTTACTATGTGAATTAGACATAAAAATATATTTTTAAAACAATATAGTCCATTGTTGAAATAACTATAGCATATTACATTTTTAAATTTATAATAGTGTTTGATGTTTTTCGTTGTTTGCTTGCTTTTAATATCATTATACCAAGTCTTTTAATTTTAAATTAATTTTATAATGATTTACTAAATTTTGAAGTCATTTTTACTGAATGCATATCCCATTAGTACAGTTGTTGAAACTCTCCTTAAGACAGAATTACATTACTTTGAATAGAATTATAAAAATTAGCTTTTTCTGCAATTGGCTCAACACTGATTCTTTTGACTGTTACAGTACACTAAATTTAAGTAAATGATTTTTTAAAAATTTGTATTATTGTTCTTTGTTCTAAAAGTAGCCCTTAGAAATGGAAAACAAATGTTTTAACAGTTCTTTACACGTAAGACATTATTATACTCACTCTAAAATTTGGACAGTTGCATATGTATTTATATGTGTATTATATATATATGTATTTATATACTATATGACTAATTTATATTACTTAAGTTGATTATATATTTTAAGAAGTAAAACAAATTATACTTTTTATACATATAATATGATGATATGATGTGTATGTGTTATTCTCTCCCTGTGCCTCTTATCAAATATATTTTACAGTTTATACTAGATCTCAATTTGTTAGTTAGAATCTCTGTTTTGTTCATTTTTCTGTTGCACACAGTACTAAATCATAAATAGCAGTGTATGTGGACATATAGATATACAGATATATGTAAATATGTGTGTATAGCACACCTTACTAATACTAACATAAAATATGGAAATATAAAATCAAAATTAAAATTATTACAATAGAAAAGCATGTCAGTGAATTCTTTGCTGATCATCATGTATTTTCTCATTATTCTTTTTATGTATTCTTAATGATTTATTTGCTAACATGCTTATTTCTATTATGTTATATTAGAATTTAGGAAAAGATCTATAATTTATTACCTGATTTATAATACAGACATGGTAACACAAAATCTTGCAAAGTTAAACCAGAATATTTCCTTCAGTAAATAGGATTTGGATGCAATAAATTAAAGTACAGAATGCTTGTCCTTAGCTCCCCCACAATCACATTGTTATGCCTCTAGGAAAACTCTTCTAATGTGCCATGCTGCTAACTTTCAAGAACCTTGTTCAGGTTTATAAGAGGGGAAAATAAATAATTTTTGAGATATCAACGTGTATTAATGGCTCCGCTATTCAGATATGAAGGCTGAGATCCAGAATATGACGACTTTCACCTTGAAGTTAATCTATATGCCTCTGCTCTCTTCTGCTGCCTGCATGCACTACATTTCAAACCTACTTCTCTGATAACCTTATAGACATTAACTTTTACTGCTGAAAACACAGATACTTTCTGAAACTGTAAAGAAGAAAATCTTTTTCCCTCAGAGTTATTTTTCATTACTTCTATTACTTTTCAGAGATAACCTGAAGTTTTCACACTCATTACTTAAACAGCCTGATAATCATAACTCATCTATTATACAGGCCAAATTGACCTTCAGTCACATCTGGAATCAAAGAGAACGCAAAATTTTAAGGTTGTTACTTTCTGTGGCTACCTGGCCTTGAGGGACATCTATCTCTCAGACCCACATGGCAGAACTTGTAGGATCTTCTAAGTTTCTTTCAAGGACATGTGAAGGATATGAACATTTCTAGAGGAGATATTCAAACCCAAGTAAGGATTTGATGAGCTATATTTTGAATGTTTACATGAAGTTCAGAAATTAAAGCAGGTACGAATGGGAGCCTAGAGATTTAAGTAAGTACTTTCTAAGCCCAATGTTACTATTTGCACAAAGCAAAAGAATGTGCAAATGATTAGAAGCAAAAATACCACAGAAAAAGAGGAATGCATAAATGCTACAGAATATTTCAAGAATAAAGTCTGAGATCATACTGTTCTGAAACCTCATTCTTTTTGCATCACTTGACTGCCATTGCTAATCTGAGCTGTGTTCAGAAAAGAGCAAAGTGCATTGGACATTTGTTTCTAAATATATAAAAAAGGAAGCAATGCTTCAAGTTGTTCCTTATATTACAATTTTAAATAGAACATCTGTTTGTGGATCTAAACTCAACCGGAAGGTTCTCCCTAATAGAGTAGTATGTGCCCTCCTTTGCTTGTTGTCTTATATAATTTACTGGAGTTTAACTTATGTACCATGAGCCTTTTTTTCCTGATTATCCTTAACCAAAAGGCAACTGCTTCGTTTTCAGAACCTATTCTTACCTTGCCTGCTGTGAAATTCCTTTTAAGCTATAGTGTTATATTCTGTCATTTTCCCTAGGAAAGTATGAAGCTTAAATTAGATGAGAAAAAAGCATGCTTTGGCAACCAATTTATTCAAATCTGAGCAATTATGGTGAGAGAATGAAGGAGAGAAGAAGAAAGGACAGGATACAAGATTTATAAAAAGTCAAATACTAGCTATTAATCTTCAAAGGTTATCATGTTGAGTTTCCTGGAGAGAAATTCAAAGAGAAAATATAAGAAAAATTATCCCCTTTCCAATACTTTTTAATTCAGTATTTATGAGGTTATTTCTCTATTTTATCTAAATATGGTAAAATCTTCTTAACTTCGTATGTATTTGTAGCATGGGCATAATTACAAGCATATGTAAAGGTAGAAATTTATGGTTTGTCTGGATATTCAGATATTTTAAAAATCTGCTCATATGTTTTAGATCATATTTTATTTTTTATGTTTTCTTTGTTAGAATGAATATTGCAGTCCTTTTCAGTATCATTCTGTAATCAGATGTTTATTTAACTAGCATGCTACTATTGAAAGAAAACGAGGAAAGTAAACCATAATGCCCTTGAGTGTCCCTCCCCTACACTAAAACCTAGCCAAGTTAAAGGAGGAATGAGAGCAAGCCTGGGTTGGAATGTCTAGATACATACAATATTGAAAAGCACTGACTTTCTCTCATGTATGCTGGAAATTAGGACAAGTCTGTTATTTGTAGAAAGCTGCTTTTTTGAATGCACATTAAGTTCCTTGGGGGTGCTGGTCATAACATGGGACAAAGTAAGCTAAGCTGTTGGTGCTTCTGTTTCATAATCTTAATCACCAACACCCCGAGTGGTAAGACGTGCAGAAAAGAGCACTGTGGAGATGCAAGTTCTGGTGCAGCAACCATCCCTGGGCAAAGTGACAAGAGGCACAGAGGTATTATTTTCTGGTAAAGATCTGGAGGCACCATGTGAAGTAGAGGTGCATCTGTCCATCCCATCACCATTGGACAGTCTGGAGAAGCACCTGTTCAGTTCCTTGCTACCCGCTTCTTCTTAAGAATTTTGATAAAATTTACCTCTTATAGCCTATCTATCTCCAGGTATCTTCTTTGGTCTCTGGGCAGCCTTTTCCATTGCTCCAGCAAAACTGGGATGTGGAAGTCACATTGTCATGCAAAAAAGCACAACACTTTTACAAGTTCTGTGTGTTATTACTGAGAAAATACAACTCAAAATCAGCTTATTAGTGCCAATCTAAGAATTGAATCCTCCTTGGGTGGAGTTGATACTATTCTGACCAGTGGCCATCAGTTCAAATAATTCTTCAGAAATTGATTAATTCTATAAAGGAAATAAGACCAATTTTTTTTGTATAGGTGATCAATAATTATTTAAATGAATACATTTCTGATTAATCTAATATTGAGTAAGTCTGAGGTGGAATCATATTCCAAATATGCATTAATTTAAAACTTTCCAAAGGTGCACATCCCTGCTATTACTAGAGATTATCAACAACTGTGATCAAGAGACAGTTCTCCTTGAGTTTCTAACACTTCTCCACATCTTATGAACAGAGGCGCTACAACCTGATCTTATGGACTTCTTTTTAAAGGTTATTTTATAGTAAACATCCTTGGAAGATAGAGATAGTGGCACCTTTGGGGAGGGGCAGAAATTTTAATTATTTGCTTTCCAGAAGAATTAAGTATTTCTTCCTCTGAGGAAAGGTTGGAACATACTTTTTAGTAGCTCCCTTTAAAATATTAGCGCTTCCTAATGCGGTTTCCTCATCTGAAACACAAACTCCCTAAAAGTGCATCATTCCACTGAAACTGTCTCTGTAGTACCTGCATGGGATTTGTGGGTGCAAGGTGAACTAATACACTCAAGACCTACTTTGCTTGCTGTGCTCAGGTAATAAAGTTCTTTGACCTTGGTCAAAGCATAAGAATTTCAGTTAGACGGAAAGAATACATTCAAGATATCTTTTGTATAACATGCTGAATATAATCAATAACAGTGTATTATAGTCTTGAAAATGGCAAAGTGAGTAGATTTTTAAATGTTCTCAGAACAATACATAAGTATAGGATGTAATGTATATATCTATTATTTCTATTAGGCATTCAAATATACATATTTCAAAACAACATGTTGTACATAATAAACATATACGATTTTTGTTTGTCAGTTGTTAGTTAAAAAACAGTTGTTAGTTAAAAAAATTAAGTTCATTTATTTCTCAATCAAAAATCTTGTGGTTTCTGCCTATATCTATAATACCATAGAAGTCTGACCTGTTAACATACAAGCAATGTAAAAATTTTGCACCCTTTATAATAGATAGGCAAACCCCAGTCCTATTGATATGGCGATGGACTTCAGAGTGTAAGGAATTATATTTTTGAGGCTTTGCCCTGTTGTCACGACCCCCCTTGCCCGCAAGGAAGACGCGACTCAGGAATCTTCTTTCAGCAGTTTATTCAGGCCCTTGATATTCTTCTAATGATTCTTCTACTACCCGGAATAATAATTGGATGCCCCTCCCAGCCTTAATAAAGCACCTCGAACCCCAATGCAAAGCTGCCACGTGTACCCTTCTCACAGGGTGCTAGAAAATGACACGCCAACTTTCTCTGATAAGGAGCTGGGAACACGCCAACTCTCTTTGATATGGAGTTGTCCTTCACAGACCACAACGGAGCCAGCGCCATCATGTAATGGCAACCACAGTCCGCAGGAACGGCTCACCACAGCTCCCCCTTTTTGTTTCACTAAGACAATACAGGCGAGAGTAGAGGTCCTATCCCACTGTGCAAAAGTGGCTGCATAGTATGGGCCAGCCCCAGGGGGCGCCTTCCCCAGACCTGACACCATATCAGCCGACGCCTTTTTTCGTGGGGCGGGGCGGAGACACGTCAAACCCGCATGCAATAGGACATGCTCCCCTTGAGGTCCCTCTTCTCAATGGATCACTCAAGTGCAGTGCCTTGCCTCGCATCCTGTATCGTGACGATGGTGAGTAAGAGGGAATAGCTGAGGTTGAACTGTGGCCATGCAGAGGTACAACTACAAACAAGTTGGCAGCACCCTGAAAGAAAGGCACGGACTTTAAAGTGATAGATAAAGACCAGTGTGGAAACCCTTCTGCGTGCAATGGCAACAAGACCTGCAGAGTGCAAGGGCTTTCCAGCACTAAGAGAAAGACAAAAGAAGGACATGTCGTACCCAGTGCAATGTTATAATAACTTGGGGTGCAACGACCATGTCAAAGGCACTAGTGTAGAAACCCATCTGCGTGCAATGGTAGCAAGACCGGCAGAGTGCAAGGGCTTTCTGACACTAAGAGAATAACGAGGAAAGACATGTCAATCCCAGTGCAATGTTATAATAACTGGGGGTGCAATGACCATGTCAAAAGTTTAGTGCTTAAGATGCGCAAGCCAGACCTGTGGCGAGTTGCCAGTTTCTAAAGCAGCAAGAGCTTGTATGATCATAGCCTTATCTTGAGCACTATGAGCCTTAAGGCGACAGAGAAACCACAAACAGAGGAACATACCAAAACAACACAGTGCACCAAAAATGCCTACTCCCACCCACTCTTTAAAAAAGGAAAAAGCAGAAGATATCCAATTGGTGAATTGACCCAGAGTCACGGGATTGACACGGGTACTATTCAAGACAGCTATCTGGGTTAGTTGAGACTGGATCATGTCTTCCGCTTCCATGGACCAATTTCCGGCCAGATATCCACCAATGATGCGGGAAGCATTCCTGGAATCATTAAATCTGACAGAGGTTATACATAAATGTGCACGTTGGTCAATGCAGCCTAAAAGTACTAGGTCAGCCAATTCTTCTACCTGAGCTTGAAGAAAATCTATTCTCTGGTTGGTAGCTAAAATCCCTGACAAAATATGTTGATTAATCGCATTTTGCGATTCAAGTATAGTGGACGTTTGTTGAACAACTTGATTAATAGTGGCAGCAGTTTGTACTTGACTGGCCATGGCTACTCCGGCCGTAACTGCTGCAGCAGCAGATGCCGCCACGGCTGTCACTATAGCTGCCGTGATTCCAAAATCTCTGCGGACTCTAAGTAGCTCTACAATAGGAAATTTATCTGGATCCGCAGTGACTGGGATTGGGACAAAAGTTGGAATTTTCATAATCACTGCTACAGTCCAAGAACCATTCCAACACTCAGATAAGAAACAGGTAATAATAGAACAATCCAGCATCCCCGATGAGGTGTGATTAGCTAAAAGGAACAGGAACGGGGATTGTATACAGACCATTGCAGGAGGCAATGTGGCATAACGTAACAGAGAGTTGAACGAAACAGATGTAAGCCTATTACTTCGTTCACTCTCCTTAGTAGTGTCAGAAACATTAGCCAGCCAACTTTTGGCTCCTAGTAATTGAGCCAATGTGGAAATATAGGCTGAAGCCCCCTTCTCATTGGAAATGAGGCATTGAAACCAAGACCAACCTGTTCCTGTAGAGGAGTTGGCATTGTTGTTAAAGTTATAAACATATCTCTTCAGAGGGGGGGAAAGGAGAAACCTTTAGCAACTTGATGTTTCTCCCAAGAATGATCCTGACAAGGTGTAAATGTCGGGGGAAAACCAAAATTAGGGGTACAGTAAGGAGAGGCCTTGAAATGAGTGGCGTAGCAAGTACTATTAGAAGAAGGAGGCATTGGGATTAATACCTCGGAGATAATAGCTAAAGTAGTTATGTTTAAAACAGAGCTAGTTGCGGGGGTCCCTGAGCCTGATTGCTTCCCTGAAACTACTTGGCTCAATACAGCACTGAGAATACTCCCTGAGACTCGACTGGACCGCAATGGGTCCTCCCAGTTAGTCAAATTTTTGGTCTTAAGGCTAATACAATTAGTGTTCCCAAGGCTGAAACAAAAAACTCCTGTGAGATTAACTTGAGACTGATTAAAAATATTTTCCATGTCCCCTCTAGGAGAGGTACAAGGAGCAGACATCTCACATGAGGTAGAAAAAAGAGTGGGGAGGACACTAGAATTACTATGAACTGGCATTGGCATTGGCCATGCCCGTGCCACTGCCCACCACTGCATTGGTGCCATCTGTACCGTTGGCACCAGCATCAGAGCCAGAGCACTCATCAGAATGAAGCTCCTCATCATGGGACTGTTGTGGCACCTCCTGCTGCTGGTTAGTAGATCTCGAGACTCTTCTTATCAGGCGTTCAGGGATCCACAGCGGCTCCGTGCGATCCTGGGGAAAAACACATACAGATCCTCGTGCCCATGTCAGCACGGGGTCAGGGCCGTTCCATTGGCCTGTAAGAACATCCTTCCACTTAACATAGCCAGTCACAGAGGGCTGAGGGGACACATGTCTATCGGCCGCAGAGCGGCCATGAATATCCAAATTCAAAAAATTAATGGTAAAAAGAGCTAAGGACAGGCAGGCGTTCTTTAGGAGTGTGGTCAACTCCTATTCCCCCTTTTTGTTTTTCTAAGGTTTCTTTTAAGGTGCGGTGGGCACGTTCAACAATGCCTTGCCCTTGAGGATTGTAAGGCAACCCATGAGCAAGTTGTACTCCCATAGTAGAACAAAAAGATGTAAACTGTCTGCCCGTATAAGCAGGTCCATTATCAGTCTTAAGGGATGCAGGTGCACCCCATGCTGCCCATGCCTCTAAGCAATGAGTAATAACATTACGTGCCTTTTCTCCCGATAAAGCAGAAGCATGAATAATTTCAGAGTATGTGTCAATAGAAACATGTACATATTTGAGGTTACCAAAGTCAGGCACGTGAGTTACGTCCATTTGCCAGACAACCAATGGCTTCAATCCTCGTGGGTTTACACCATAAGTAGGAGGATGAAGAAATGTGACACAATGGAGACATTGTAATACTATCTGATGAGCATCTGCTCTGGAGATGGAAAAACGTCTACGCAGTGTCATAGCATTGACATGAAAGTTGTGATGAAACAATTTAGCTTCTTCTAAGGAGGAGGCCAAGCATACCAACTGGCTTCTAGTTGCCGAGTCAGCACAGGCATTACCCTGTGATAATGGGTCAGGAAGAGAGGTGTGAGCCCGAATGTGCAGTGGATAAAAAGGGGCAGTACGGCTACGGATAAGCTGTTGAAGCTGATTAAAGTAAGCAGATACATTATGGGTGTCACTAATAGCTCCTACAGCCTCCAGAATTTTGAGCGCCTGCACCACATAGATGGAGTCCGAAATGAGATTGAAAGGAAAAGAACACTGTTTAAAAACTTCAATGACAATTTGTAGTTCTACCCATTGTGGATTTCCAGGAGCAAATTGATGCTGGACAGGGGGAGAGTCATTAATCACATAAGCTCCCATTCCAGACGTAGAGCCATCAGTAAAAATGTTAACAGCCCCCGGAATTGGAGTGGGTGAAGTTACTTTAGGGAAAATGATAGGATGCTCTTTAACAAAATGGAGTAATGGATGAGAAGGGTAATGATTATCAATATCCCCCTGAAACGAGCAACATAGAATGGCCCAGTTGTCCAGAGTAGCACACAAAACATTAAGTTGAACTTTAGAATAGGGTATGATAAGAAAAGAAGGTGCTTGTCCAAAAAATTGAATGCTCTGTTGAATCCCTCTAAGTGCTAACGCTGCAACAGCATCAGGATAGTATTCTAAAGATTTTCCTGGGGATACATGTGGGTGGATCCATAGTAAAGGCCCATCTTGCCACAGTACTCCAGTAGGCTGCCGCATAGTGGCAAGCACACATAACTGGAAAGGTTTATCACTCTGGAGCCTGCATAGAGTGGCATGTTGTATAGCTTCTTCTACTTTTATAAGGGCCACTCTGGCCTCTTTAGTGAGGGTACGAGGGGAAGTAAGATCTGGATCACCCTTAAGAATAGCATACAAAGGCTGGAGCACGATATTAGGAATATGTAAATAACCTCTTATCCAATTAATATCTCCCAACAGTTTTTGAAAATCATTTAAAGTTTGGAGATCTTGAGTTCTTATAGTAACTTTTTGTGGTTTTAATATGTCATATCTAATCGTCGCTCCCAAATACTGAATAGAATCCCCTGTTTGAACCTTCTCAGGTGCAATATGTAATCCATACTGAGCTAACAACTTCACCAGGTCTTTATAGGCCTCATTAACTGACTGTTGTAATTTGGCTGCCAATAATACATCATCCATATAATGAATAATCTTGATGGAAGGATATTGTTGTCTGAGAGGTGCGAGTGCCTTCCCTACATACATCTGACAAATCGTAGGACTGTTAGACATTCCCTGTGGTAAAACAACCCACTCAAACCTTTGATCTGGTTCCTCGTGATTACACGAGGGAAGGGTAAAGGCAAAACGCTGTGAGTCCTTAGGATGCAAAGGAATAGAAAAGAAACAGTCTTTAATGTCAATAGCAATAATATGCCAGCCCTGAGGAACAGAGGAAAGCAGCGGCAGCCTGAAACACCCCCGCCATACGGAGGCGGATCGGGAGGCCGCCCGTTCTTGAGCCCTTGCTTATCTCTGTTCCCTGTACCTAAACTCCCTAGCTGCCAAGACAGCGTCTCCAGCTCCTCCTCTTCATTATCTTCTACCTCTGACCCACTTTCGCATGGGGGCGTGCGCAGCACACTGAGATCTGGATACAGTCTCCTCCCGTTCTCCACGCCCCGCACACTCCCCTCTTCCTGAGACACTTCACTCTCTGTTGTTTCTGATTTTTCTTCATGTAATTGTTCTAAAACCTCCTGCCCTTTAACAAGCGCTTCTTGGCATCGGCCATCCGTAAGACAACTACGGACCATCTTCCAGAGGGGTATCACCCCGCCCTCTAGCATGCCTTGCTCACGAGCAAAATCAAGGTCTTTGTCTAATTTATCCCAGCTGGGTGTAGTGAGGCTGCCTGAAAATGCAAACCACGGTGCAGCTGTATCTACCCTCTGTAAAAATCTCTCTAAGGTACTGCGTTTCACCTCCAGTCCCTTGGAACGTAAAAGGCCATCGAGGACTAGAAGGAGTGGACTTGAAGTCACAGCACCCATAACGCAACACAAGAAAACACAGAAATCGAAAGTGAAAGTACACAAAACAAAACGAACATACACAGAAAACAAAAACGAAAATACAGAGTGCAATTGCTATGAGATGTAACGCCCTCTCTTTTTACAGAGGAGCAGGTACCTTTTAATGCTCCCTCTTTATGTATAGAGGAGCCTCCGCTTTTTAACAGCGGGTCCCACCTTACCTGGGACTTACCGGCGCGCCTCCCTGACTGCTGAAAGTTCTGGTTCCTGGGTGTTTCTTTGTTTCTTTTCTCCCGGGTCTCGGCACCACTTGTCACGACCCCCCTTGCCCGCAAGGAAGACGCGACTCAGGAATCTTCTTTCAGCAGTTTATTCAGGCCCTTGATATTCTTCTAATGATTCTTCTACTACCCGGAATAATAATTGGATGCCCCTCCCAGCCTTAATAAAGCACCTCGAACCCCAATGCAAAGCTGCCACGTGTACCCTTCTCACAGGGTGCTAGAAAATGACACGCCAACTTTCTCTGATAAGGAGCTGGGAACACGCCAACTCTCTTTGATATGGAGTTGTCCTTCACAGACCACAACGGAGCCAGCGCCATCATGTAATGGCAACCACAGTCCGCAGGAACGGCTCACCACACCCTGTGCTATTTATTTCCACGTTTCTTGCCTTCCAGGATATAGTCAGACATATTCAGTGTAAGAATTTGAGAGCATGTAATCCTCACAGCTGGTAGGCAGTTGCTTCCAGCTGCTCTGCCCTTACACAGCACCCTCTTGATGCCCACAGCCTCACTTGCTGCTAGCAGGTGTTCAACTTATAAATATCTCCTCAATTTAAGTTTTCATAATGTTTCTGTAAACACATAGATTCTTATGGTCATCTATATGTATTTTCAGTAGGTTTCTAGGGATCATTTTAATATACATTACATTTTTGTTCATAGTGTAGAAATATTTTGATTAGCACAAGTATTTTCATTTCTTTAAAGCAATTTGAGTCTAATCCTATATAATAACATACAAATGCACAGACAGTAGAAATTTGTTTCCTTTTCAGTAGGAATGAAAATCACTTTGAAAATCTTACAAAAAGTTGATTTGAATTTTTTAGTCTGAGCCTCAATAGTCCAAAGTCAGTCAAAACTAGAAAACTATCAGAATACAGTGTAGCAGAAGGCCATGGAAACTGCCTAACACCTGATAACAAATGCTGGCGAATGTGAATGATTAAATTATGCTATGTGAATATATAAATGTGACACAATGAATTTCATTATTATGTACAAATATAATGTACAATAAAAGTGGGACAATGATTGCTCTATCTATGCTAATTTAACTACTGCAGAATCACATTGGTGGGGACAAATATAAAATAAAAACCCTAGCGCTGCTGACCTTTGTTTGTTTGCAGAATGTTGAGTGTATATTTTCATAGACATTCTTCAGTAATATCCAAGCACGTTGTCTCTTGTGCACAAACATGTACACAAAAATTTCATTACCTATTAGATGATATTATTTCCGTTTTTGGTAAATCATACAGTCTCCAGTTTCGAGGCATGAGGTTTTAGAATAGGTAACTAAAGAAAAATTTTGCACTACATAGATGTAAAAATATTTGGTAACCATGAAATAATCTATCCCACTTTAAATAATTGATTAATATGACTTGATCTTTGTTTTGTATATTCTGCACTAAAGTTCATTCTAAGTTTACTTCCCTAAATAATTATGTGTTTTAATAGTATCATTCACATTCTAATAAAACAGCTTAGTGTGCTTTTTCTTTTAATTAGTATAGCAAAATTTTGGCATTGTGATTCTCTGAAAATGTTCTTAATTAAAGTGCAACATAGTGCCAAAAGTAAGTAAACTAGCTTTGTGGTATAGCAAGTAAAAATATATATTTTACAGTATGTATGGTTAACTACACTTATTTTAAAAATAGAAGTGAAAAAAATACCTCAATATTAAATTCTTTTGTTTGGTTTAAAATATGACAGTCAACATTTGTCATATATATTTTTAAAATTTATATAAGCCATAATAACATCCTTAATTTTGTTCATACAATAATTGTGCATGCTTTATTAGACTAGTGTGACTATAGTGAAATACATTCTAAAATGCATCACATAAAAATATTATTGAGAATTAAAATGCTTGAAATTTACTAAAGGAGTTCATTGTACATGAAATCTAATCTTGCTTTTTATTGAAGTAAAACTAGTTTTGCATTGTGATACTGAGCACTTAATGTATGCTTAAAAGTTCACATTATGGCATTTAATAAGACCATTATCCTTTAAGTTACATTGTAACATACTCTTAAAGGGGAAAAATGGTTAATTATCCAATATCACACAGTTAAAAATGGCAAAGCTGACATTATGGTACTTTTTTTTTCTTGTGGTACTGGGGATCAAACCAAGGGCCCCATGCTTCCTAAGCAACTGTTCTACATCTGTGCCACACCCCTGCCCTTGTAATGTATTTTAAAAAAGATTTCAAATTCTACATTCTGCACAAAATTATTACTTAAGATTTGCATTATGACTGTCTGTTCCAATCTTACATTTCATTTTATGTATTCATCTAATCAGGTGTTTTACCTTATAAATCTACACTTAATACTCTATAATCTTTTGTGAATCAATAACATTTTTATTAGAACTTTCTAACTTTCATTTAAATGACTTTACATTATTTTTCAAAATTAAAACTTGAGGCATGTGTGATAGTATGCAAGAGTTCATTCTTTTATGTGTGTTTTAAATCAAGGAAAATTTCAGCTCTATTTGGCAATGCACAGGAACCCAGGAATAGGACTGCAATTATCAGTGGAGCAGTGAGGAAAAGAAAAAACAAATGGCATGGAACAGAAAATATCTAAGTTTCCAGTCTTTTACTTTTGCTACTGAGTAATTGAAGATTACTGATTATACATTGAAGTAGTTTGTGAATATAATTTCAAATATGCGATACAGTACCAATACATGGAGAAAATAGCTAATGTGAATAAAACCAGTTGTGTCATTTTTCTGTGAATGATTACAAGAGCATCCCATTAGGTATTAAAAGAGAAGGCAAGGAACACAACAGACAAATGTTTCACTAATGTTTTTTAATACCTCATTTTACCATATTGTCAGTGATAGATTTTTCCTGAACATCATCTGCTTTTGCAATAATGGTGATGTATTCATTATGCATTCCAAATCTCTTAACAAATCAACTTTTAAAATGGAAGACTCTGACATTCTTACTGGTCAAAGGATAAATGTATATATCCATCTGCCGGGTTTCTGTTCTCGAGACTAAAAGGTTTCTGTTCTCAAGACTAAAAGTTAAACTGGGCTGACTGGGCTGTGCAAAATAACCACACAAGAGACACAAATACATTGTTCTTTGAGGTCACTGTGACGGCTCCTCTGACCTTAAGGGTCCGCAGAAAGAGAGAAGAGCAAGAGCTCGTGCTGACCCCTTTTATTCAGAGAAGCTATTCAAATGAAGCAAGGGGTCAGGTTTCAGGGAGTTGAGTATCTTCATGATGTCCACTGTCAGCAGGTTGACTGACACCTGGGTAGGCCACACCCATGGACAGTAAGAGAAGGGGACACACACACAAGGCACTTCCATGGAAGATTCTATCCTAAACAGGGCAAGGGGTTATATTATAAAGGAACAGGTGAGCATAGCTTCACCCGTGGGGCTGTAGCAAGACACACCCATGCAGGAGACACAGCCGACTCCCAGCCAGGGAGTGTGACTCAGTCACGTGTAAGGTTGGTCTCCCACATCCATCATCTATGGATAGTTATGGTGAATTAAAAAGGGCTAAGATCATACGTACTTTGGAGACAATGTTCTTGCTGCAGACCACCTGGTCTTTCCCTAATATACTTCTCCATGTCACGTGAGTTGGGTTAGTCTAATATGGAGGGAACACAGATCAGAATGAAGATCTTCAGAACTGCTTATTCACACATTTAGAAAGAAGTGAGGTATTTGGAAAAATTCCCCTTTCCTTACTTTTTTTTGGGGGGGCGGGTAGGCCAAAATTGTTTCTATAAACAGTAACAATGAACATGCTTGACATACATTGCTCTATTATTCTCCCTTTTGAAATAAAATTTAGTTGGACTTATGATAAAAGATGATATACTGATTCCATGTGTTTTATGCCTCCCCAAAGTCACTGTTTTTTAATTTATACCATTAATATGAAAGTCAAAATGTATAACTTATGTTAAAAAAGAACCACAAGAACTACATACCAAACTTTGACAAACTTCTGCAAGTTCTATGATTTGTCAAACCTATTGAAGAAAAGATTTTCTTTTTTGAGACTATTCCCATGAGAAAAAAACAGCAAGATTGGAAAACAACCAGAAGACAGGAACTTCAGAAGGCTATGGAAACTCCTTAACCCTAACAGCAAATGTGGAAAGAACGTAACTATGTAGCAGTATTTGCACATTCAATTTAGGTCCTGTCCAAAGTACTATTATTAATATTTCTATCTATTATAACAGTAATAAAATAGTGCTAAGGTTTATTGAATAACATGAGAGCTAAATTCCAGGTATTCTACTTCTTTATATGCAACATATTATTTGATGCATAAAGTAATCCAGTGAGATAAGTTAAGTGCTGTGCCTTTTAGACATGAGGACACTAGGATCCAGAAGGAGCAGATAATGTGCAAAAGATGTAGAGAGAGTGGCAATCTGAGTTGTACATTTGATTCCAGACCAGTGACATCATCCCTACCCTCTATAGATGTTGGACAGCACCAAAGGTGCATGTGTCATTGGGAGTCAGGAGAACAGAAGCATGCATGACGTCTTAGAACTTAGAGAAGAGAGAGAGAGAGAGAGAGAGAGAGAGAGAGAGAGAGAGAGAGAGAGAGAATAGGTAGCAAAAAATCACAAAAGAAAAAAAGAGGAGGAAAAAAAGGAAGAAGGGGAGATATGAGGAGGGAGGGACAAGATGAAATACACAGAGGAGGAAACAAAGAATGGGAAGGGGGAAGGGAAACAGGGAGCCAAAGAAGGGTAAAAAGGAACAGCTTAAAATAGACCACTAGGAGATAGAATGAAATAAAAAAACAGCAATAAAAGAACTATACACTATAGAATGATAAACTTAGACAAACAAAAAATCATTGGTAGTAAATACATTTAATATTTAAGAAAAATAAATATTTTACATAGGTAAGAATATATACAAAAGAAAGAGAATATTTATGAAATTTCATGTTCTACTTTTGTCATAATTATACATATTTTAATTTTTTAATGTGCAGAATTTTAGCCAAAAAATTTATTTTCCATATATAAAACAAAGTTAGAAATATATTCCAACAAGAAATTTGAAACCTCTAAATTAGGAAAGCTTCACAGTGTTCCTGACAGATACCAAAATAACTTGAATAAATGGAACTCCATCTCTTTTCCAAGGTAAGGATTTAACCCTCATGGAAATGTCTGTTCTACGTAAGTTAGGTTACATATTAACTGATAAGCTCTGCTAAGAAATTAGATAAGTTGATACTAAAGTTCATAAGTAATCAAACATGTAGACTTATCAAGATAAATATTTATAGAAGAAAACTGCAGGGTGTACAAACCAAATCAGACATTAATACATGCCATAAGCCTTTGGCAATTTTAGAGTGTGGTTCTGGTCAAGGGAATACATAGGTAGATGTATGGAATAGAATTGAAACCCAAAATAAATACAGATACATATGGAAATACAGGATGATAAAATTTGTGCTTACAATCACTCAGGCTAAGATGGACTTTTTAATAAATTGAATGTGGACAATTCAATAGCTACTTAAAAAAATATAAAAGTAGTTTTTGTTTATCAGGAACCAGGGTTTTTTAGAGGCAGAAGATAATCAAATGAACTTGGAATGAACCCTTGCTACAAATCAAAGAACTGATGAAATGAATAAGAACAGAAGTCAATTTCAAAGAGGTTCCCACTAGGATAACTTGAGCACAAAATGGTTACAGAAATATACCACAATGCATTGCATAAAAAAGATTCCATTAGTCAATAGCAACAGAAACAAAAAAAGAAAAGGGTCAGAAGAAGCATTATGTTTATCAAAGAATATAAATTAATAAATGTTTTTAAATGATGAAATTTGTGAATCGTCAATTTAAAAAGCTGATTTAGGCAAATATTCATAAACAAATGCTAAGTCCTACTGTGAAAAACTTACTGGAAAGCAGGTATTCATATGGTGTAAACATACAATAACACAGATTAACCAAATAGAATTTCCATTAATGGAGAAAAATTACCATGTGTCTCCTGATATTATGCCAAGGAATGCATACATCATGTTTATAATATTCTCTTTAATTGATTAATCAAAACATGATCATAAGTTAACAAAAAGACAAATTTAAATTGAGGGGCATTTTATAAAGCAGTAGCATGGCTCTCTGAAAATATTAATTTCGTGAAGTCAAGAAAGTAAAAAGGACTAAGGAAGACTAAAGAAATATGTAGCCATATATGATGTGTAATTCTTGGCTGAATCCTGTATTGAAGCAAAATAAAGATGGCAGGTAATTTTATTGACTACCACAGAATGTAAATGAATTGCCAGTTACATAATATTAAGTTAAATCCCTTTGTGTGAAGATGAAATTGTGGCTATGAGGGAGATTGCCCTTGATCTCAGAAGGTACTTCATTAAGTACTTTGAAATGAGGGTCATCTGCCATTCACGTTAGCAAGTTATTTTTGAATATGTTGTGAAAGAAAACAAGTGTTAAAAGTTGGTGAATTCCACTAAGGGAGAGGTAGGAATAATTGGAATTGGACTTTTACAATAACGTTTCTATAGGCTTGATTTCAAAGTAAAAATAAAATAGAACATGTTTCTAAAACAACAAATATAGAATTTCATAAATTTCTAAATGTTATACCTTTATTAAACTGATATATTTTATTTTTAATACCTGTGTTCTGTGATGATCTTAATATATAAGCAAAGGCATTTACTGTGCTTAAAGATTTTCTCAAATCATTTAAGTCCTATTGTACAACAATCATGAAATACAAATCAACTCTCAGGAACATAACAACCCTCCCCTCTTCTCAATGGTCATAGTTTTCCTTACCCTGCTCATCAACAGGGAAAAGATTATGATTTTACACATAATTCAAGTTTTAAGTGGAATTCAGTAATATAGTCACTATTTTCTAAAGATTTGAAAGAAATTTACATAATAGTTCAAATTTTCATAGAACTTTTGATAAAAGGCTGAAATAGGAGGTGGCATTTCCCATCATTATTCAAACTAACATTATTTCTTGGAGTAACAGAAAGTATAAAATACCAATGAGGAAAAAGCTATAAACTTTGAACAGTGGCAGCTTTGAAATTGGCATAATAGACCTAACAGTATGAGGAAAAGTTTAGCCTTCAAATGTACAGTAAGAGGTCATTGCTTATATCATTTTGATGGCGGGAAGTGGAGTGGTGGAATTTGCTTTGTGTTTTGGGCAAAGAAAACTGTCACTACTAGTTTAATATCATTAATGTTACTTTTATTTAAAATATTCCGATGGAATGATAAAAATCCCTGACAGTATTCTAAAGAAGCTTTGCATGTTCTACTGTGAATAATTACTGGAAAACAGGACCATTAATGTGAAAACATAGGCATCCTTTCCTCTAAAAGATATACACACAGAAGCTACAGCTCCATTCTTCTCTTCTACGAAGCCACATACTTTTTCAAAATGTTCTTTTCAGAAAGGTAATTAAATCTGTACATAATTTTTATATTCATTTATATCATAGAACTATAATCACAGTCAACAATTATATACTGATTGGTACAAAATGTCTGTAGAAGTATTCTGATCACAGCTGGACTTTTCTACATCAGGCTTTCAAATTGAATGATTGAAAACAATGCTGTCCTTATTATATTCCAAATTTTAAGCTTATTCATTTTTTTAGACTAAATGTAGCTCATACAACACCTGCTAGAGTAATGTTTTAAAAACTGGGTCACAGTCAAATGACATCAACTAAGTGCCTTGAAATTAACACTTGTTTTATAAAACTGAGTCGGATAGGATGGTATGGGATGGGAAGGGCTAGGAGATGACTAGCAAGAATGCATCTACATGCATCACAAGCCCGTGGGCACAAATGCCATCTAGCTACTGAGTGAGCACAAGCGCTTGTGTGTGCAGTGTTGCAAAATAATGCTCTACAGTTGGTTGCAATTTTAAAAGCTGAAAGCAATTCTTCTTGAGCTTTCACAGGACAAAATAGACTGCTACTTTCTGGAATTTCACAACATAATAGTAAATTAAAATGGAAAACAATTTCCAAGCACAGAAGGACATTTTATAAATCTTATAATATTAAAGTCAAGTCATTATAGTTTTAGTAAAAATTTATTACAGCATGTGGGAAATGCATAAAACAAAAAAAATAGAATACTAGTTCGTGAGTCAAATTTAAAGATATTTGTGTTTTATACTGAAGACACTTTCTAATTTTTAAATAGTTTCCAGTTAGGTTGTTAATATTTATATTAGTGAGCAATAAAATTTAGATAAATATCTTATAAATAACATCTATATCTCTATCTATCTATCTATCTATCTCTATGTATCAATTCTAAGTATTTTCCCTATGATGTTTTTTATTTTGCTATTTAGGTATTTTCAAAGTATGTGTTGCCAGGTTTATCATATCAATTTCTTCTGTGTTTGTCTCTTATAAAGGTATTTTCTATGTTCAATGTGTATATTTTATCTTCCTAATTTGTCTAATAATATATATTGTCTAATAATTGTCTATATAATAATATATTGTGTAATAATTGTCTATAATTGTCTAATGTCTATATAATAATATATATTGTCTAATAATATATAGTATATATACAATATATGTTGTATATATTGTATATATTTGTATATTCTATATATGTTGTATTTGTCTAATTTATATATATTATTGCATATTTTATCTTCTTATTTTGTATTTTATATATATGTATTGTGTATATATATATATATATATATAATATATATATGTAAAGTTCCTTTTTTGAACCCATTTTTTTCCTTTAAATACCAATATCATACCAATATAAACCCTATTAAATCTTTAGAAGATTTAACCCTATTAAATATCCTATATAATTTAATAGCACATATGTGTAGTTTTCACACAGTGGTGTTTCTAATATATTTTGGTTATTTTTTTATATGATTATTTTGATTTTTAATAATTAAAAAGAAAATTTTAAAAGTTGAACATAAAAAGTAGTCACAATTATCACTATATAGTCTGATGAATAATTATACTATTTAAGACTCAAATAATATCCGCTTGATGTTGGGTGGTATATTCTAGACTTCAAGATAAGAACCATATAATCATCTCAATAGATGCAGAAAAAGCATTCGACAAAATACAGCATCCCTTTATGTTCAAAACACTAGAAAAACTAGGGATAACAGGAACTTGCCTCAACATTGTAAAAACTATATATGCTAAGCCTGAGGCCAGCATCATTCTAAATGGAGAAAAATTGAAGGCATTCCCTCTAAAATCTGGAACAAGACAGGGATGCCCTCTCTCACCACTTCCATTCAACATAGTTCTTGAAACACTAGCCAGAGCAATTAGACAGATGAAAGAAATTAAAGGCACAAATATAGGAAAAGAAGAACTTAAATTAGCACTATTTACTTATGACATGATCCTATACCTAGCAGACCCAAAAAGTTCTACCAAGAAACTTCTAGAACTAGTAAATGAACTCAGCAAATTGGTAGGATATAAAATCAACACCCATAAATCAAAGGCATTTCTGTATATCAGCGACAAATTCTCTGAAATAAAAATGAGGACAACTACCCCATTCACAATATCTCAAAAAAATTAAAATACCTGGGAATCAGCATAACAAAAGAGGTGAAAGTTATATACAATGAAAACTACAGAATCCTAAAGAAAGTAATAGAAGAAGACCTTAGAAGATGAAAGGTTATACCTTGCTCATGGATAGGCAGGATTAATATTATTAAAATGGCTATATTACCAAAAGCACTTTACAGATTCAATGCAATTCTGATCAAAATCCCAATGGCATTCCTTGCAGAAATAGAAAAAGCAACCATGAAATTCATCTGGAAAAATAAGAGACCCAGAATAGCTAAAGTAATTCTAAGCAGGAAGAGTGAAACAGGTGGTATCTTAATACCAGATTTTAAACTATACTACAGAGCAATAGTAACAAAAACAGCATGGTAATGGCACCAAAACAGGCTGGTAGACCAATAGTACAGAGGAGAGGACACAGAGACCAATCCACAAAATTACAACTACCTTATATTAGACAAAGGTGCTAAAAGCATGCAATGGAGAAAGGATAGCATCTTCAACAAATGGTGCTGGGAGAACTGGAAATCCATATGCAACAAAATGAAGTTGAATCCCTTTCTCTCACTAAGCACAAAAGTTGAATCAAAATGGATCAAGGAGCTAGGAATCAAACCAGAAACTATGTGTCTAATAGAAGAAAAAGTTGGCCCTAATCTCCATCACGTGGGGGCAGGTCCCAAATTTCTTACTAAAACACCTATAGCACAAGAGTTAAAGCCAAGAATCAACAAATGGGACGAATTCAAACTAAAAATGTTTTTCTTAGCAAGAGAAATAATATATGAGGTGAATAGGGAGCCTACAACCTAAGAACAAATTTTTATCACACATCAGATAGAGCTCTAATCTCTAGAATATACAAAGAACTCAAAAAGTCAAACAACAAAAAAATAAATAACCCAATTAACAAATGGGCCAAGGACCTGAACAGACACTTCTCAGAAGAGGATATACAATCAATCAACAAATACATGAAAAAAATGCTCACCATCTCTAGCAATCAGAGAAATGCAAATTAAAACTACTCTAAGATATCATCTCACTCCAATAAGAATGGCAGCCATGATGAAGTCAAACAACAATAAGTGTTGTCTAGGATGCGGGGGAAAAAGGTACACTGATACATTGCTGGTGGGACTGCAAATTGGTGCAGCCAATTTGGAAAGCAGTATGGAGATTCCTTGGAAAGCTGGGTATGGAACCACCATTTGACCCAGCTATTCCCCTTCTCAGACTATACCCAGAAGACCTTAAAAGAGCATACTACAGGGACACAGCCACATCAATATTTATAGCAGCACAATTCACCATAGCTAGACTGTGGAACCAACCTAGATGTCCTTCAATAGATGAATGTATAAAAAATGTGGCATTTATACACAATGAAATACTACTCAGCACTAAAAAATAACAAGATAATGGCATTTGCAGGGAAATGGATGGCATTAGAGCAGATTATGCTAAGTGAAGTTAGCCAATCCCTAAAAAACAAATGCCAAATGTCTTCTCTGATATAAGGAGGGTTACTAAAAATGGTATAGGTAGGAAGAGCATGAGAAGAAGATTACCACTAAAAAGGGAAGAGAGGTGGGAGGAAAAAGGAGGAAGGGGAACTGCACAGAGGATGGAAGGAGACCCTCATCGTTATACAGAATACATGTATGATGTTGTGAGGAGAAAAAAAAAGAAGTGTGTCACATTAAGATTGGATAGAGAGATGTGATGGGAGGGGAGGAGAGGAGGAAGGGGGGATAGGAAGGGCATCAGAATAAAATAGAGATTATTATTGCTGTATGTATATAGGTGACTGTATGACCAATGTGATTCTGCAACCTGTACAATTAGAAAAATGAGAAATTATACCCCATTTGATTAAAATGTATGAATTGTCAAGATCATTGTACTATCATATGTAACTAATAAAAAAGACTCAAATAATAATAAAACACAGATCAAGGTACAGAGCTTTATAAGCATACCTACCATTTATCTACCCACATAGGAAACAAATACTGCTGTGCATTGCCTAATCGTGTTTCCATCTGCAGGTCAAAAATGGATGGCCCATAGCACTCTGGCCTCATAGGATTATATTCCCTACTGACATTACAGCCCCTAGGTTGTGTAAGCACACCACCCTGTGATGCTTACACAATGACATGATGGTATTTCTCAGACCATATCCCTGCCGTTAAGCAATGAACAACTATATTCTAATATCTACAATGGTAGACTAGTTAGGACTACACACAACTCTCATAAAATTGGAATCACAAGAAAATGAAAGGACAAGTAGCGTCTTCCCTGCTCCACATGATGCTGTGGAGTCCACATAAATTATTGTAACATGCATGAATTTGTTAATTTTCATTTATTATGATATTGCATTATATGAATGCACCAAATCTGGATTAGCCTGTGGATTATTTCAATGTGTGAAATTGTGTATACTACCACTTTGGATTTTCATATATGTTCTTTTGCACTTTTTACTCATGTGTTCTGTTTCTACTAGAGTTCATTATAGCAATTATATATTTCAAGAATTATTTTCCTTTCATTTAAGTATCCAAATAATTGGTGTTTACATAGTATTTTAATTTTCAAATCATTTATTTATTGGTTGGAACTCTTCTCTATTTATGAACTAATTTAATCTAGTTTCATCTGATGACTCCCAAGTTTCTTTCTAAGCCTAGAACTTTTCCCTGCATTCTCAACTCAGATTTCCCATATGCTTCTTCTAAATATTGATGTATAACATGCATTTTAGACTTAACAGCTCTAAATCCAAACACTGATATTCCCCCCCCCAATTTTTTTATTCTATGAGACTTTATTTTAGCAAATGCAGAGTCTTTATACTTGCTTATGTATTTTTATTCTCTCAATCATCTCTCAGCAATTTCTGTTGACTTTATTCCTCTAGACCAACAGCACCTAACTTCCTTATTCATTTTTTACATGTTTGCTTATTTATTTATTTTTTAATCTGCCACATAAATGAGAATATAGATGGTGATAAGAAGAATTTTGATTGAATTTTTGGAACCTAAAATAGCTCGTAACAAGCAATCAGAAATATATAAGAAATTAAAATCTTGGGTTAATAAAATATTAGGACTCTCTTTGGTATAGGATACACATGTTCAATTCTATATATTTTCAAAATATAGAAATATCTTTGTTTTATTTGTGATAGACATATATTTCTGTTTTGATAATAGAAGGTTGACTCTTTTCAACACTTTAGGATTTCTTTATATCATCTTCAGCCTTCCTTTATATTTTTTCTGGAACTTTATGTTATTCTATCCAGTTGTTCTTCAACATAAGGGATTTACCTTCTCTCTACAGATTCTTTTAAGTTCATCTTTATTTTACTTGATATTCGATGTCTCATGTCAAAGTGTCAATATATTAATTTTATTTTTTAATACACTGGCTGGCAATTTTCACTTACCTATGTCTTTTTTTGACCTGAAAAATGCACAACTGTAGTCATTTTAAGTTTGCCTCTGTTCTCTATTTTCTATTCTCTCCAGGTAATTTTATTTAGCTGGATATTAGAATTTCTTGTTCAATATTTTATATGCATTAAAATGGATTTAATATTATATATATCCATATCTCCCTTTATTGTATTCTGTGATAGTTTATAGTTTATGAATTCTACTTAAAGTATTTATTTTTTTCATTTTCTATTTCTCTTTTATTAGAGAATGATTAGTTCTTTTTGAATGATATATCTAATCATCTTTAATTTTCTTTTATTAAGATCTCATTTTTTGGTTTGATTTTCAATGAACATCTGATATATATATATATATATATATATATATATATATATATATATATATATCGTTTAATCGTGTTTGATACTTTTTAGTATTGGGAATACTTATGAATTCATAATTGGTGACTCGCATTTGTAGTTGTTTTACTACTATTTTAAAGAGCTTTGGCTATGATCCTATATTTAGTCTCTTTATATGAGGAAAACCTGGAAGCCTAAATTGAGAATTTCTCACCTCCTGAGAGAATGTGTTCCTGCTGCAGCCGCAGGCACCACAAATCTGTGATCCCTGCAATTTTCCTCCAAGCTCCTCCACCTCTGTGTGCAAGTGGGGGTGGGAATAGACTTTTTATCTTCACTTATTAAAAACAATCTTTCCTTTCTTTAATTTCCCAATTTGGAATTGACACTAATTACATTGTTCTGGTTATTATTGAGCCCTGTGACATTACCTTTATCTTATTGAAGATTGGTAACAGAATTAAAATTGTATTTTTCAGAGCACTTTATTGGTGTAGCTTTTTTTTTCCCCAGTGCTAAAGGTAGAGATCTACTACATGTGTTTATAAACCACTTGACATCATTTTTTACTGAAGTAAGATATAAGTGAATAATGTGAAGAAAAATATAGAAGGGGAAAATAATTGTACAATTGCAATCTATAATGAGAAATTTATTAAGACTGCTAAATACTATAAAAATTCTTCACACGTGAAAAAATTTTTCTGAAAAATGAACTTACCTAGTCATATTAGCATTACAGTATGAGATGTACTTATCTTATTGTTCTTCCTGTGTGCTCACTAGACATTATATTATTTAATGCTTTTTATTTCTTGCTAAGTGTTTCAATTTTGATGTATACTATTTTATTACTGTGTAGTTATAAATGTTTTAATTTCCCTTGTGATTTTATCTTTCACACATTATTTATTTATAATTGTCTAATTTTAAGTATCTGGAGGTTTTCAATATACCATATTTCTTATTAGTTTCTAATATACTTTCATATTTATGAGAGAACATACATTGTATGCATTCAGATCTTTTTAATTTATTGACATTTTTCTTATGGTCTAATATGAGGTCTATCACAGTGTGTGTTTTATGTCACATGAAGAAATGTATATTCTAATTTGATACAATTCTATTGATTTTTTTAATATCATGTATGACTATAGGGATTAGGTTATTTCCCTTTTAATTTCTCTGAGATTAGTCATTCTCTTTTTCTTATACCTTTTGTTTGATTGGTATTTCTTTCTTTCCATTTACTGTATATATTTTTAGGTTTAAAGTTGAGTATCTTGTAAATAGCATACAATTTAGATTTGCATTTTTATTCATTCAGAAAAATTTCTGTTTCTTAAGTTTTTATGTATCGTCCATTAATACTTAATACCATTATCAATCTGTTTATATTTAATTTTGTCATTTGATTATTCATTTTATGTCTATCCTCAGTTTCTTATTCCTCTTTTGGATTGATTCATATATTACACTTTTTTTCAAATTTAACTATTGATATTTTAGATATACATCTTTCCATAAGCGTTAGGGATTATTCCATAGATTTCAACAGATATCCTTAAATCCCTAGGTTTACCAATGTTTAATATTATGCCCTTTAATTTAAGTACTCATGCTGCCATCTTCTATCAATAACTACTCACCTTCTGATAAATAGTTTTTGCTATGCTACGGGGTCATAGTAGAGACTGAATGCTTAATCAGGGGCCACCAAGTTACTGCAATGGGAAGCACTCTATCCCTAGATGGTAGGGACTATGGGTCAGTATTCAACCCAAGACAAGTAGCCATGGCTACAGTAATGGAGAGCAAAGTCAGCACCTTCTTTTAGTTGGTGAGATGATCATAATGTACCTAGAAGTGAAGTACATGGTGTTGGTGAGATGATCATAATGTACCTAGAAGTGAAGAACATAGAAGTCTACTGAATTATTACTATATCTGGATAAGCAGGAGAGTTCTAGATTAAATGGACAAAATTTCAAACGTTGAATCATAAAAATACACGACCCGCCTTCAGAAAGGATGCCAGTACACAGCCAGAAATTCACACTGATAAATTTCTCTCAGTTATGTCCTAAGATACCAATGGCCTTTTACCAGAATAAACTGTGTGTTAAAGAAAAGGAAATAATCAGAACTTTCAGGAACTACTGGACATTGAATCTGAACTGATAGTAATTCCAGAAAACCCAGAATTCGGATACCAGATGATCTATGGTATTTTAGTTCACGTCCATTCCACAGAGAGTTCTTTGATCCTAAACCTATCTTCTAGTAATTTTTCTAGTTCTGAAGTGCACAATGTAGATGGATATACCTCGTGGCTGGCATAATCATCAAACATCGAAGACACATATAAATGAGGAAATTTTAGGATTTAATGACTTTAGAAGATTAAGGATGTAATTTCTCATGTTTTATTACTTATTGTCTTACACAAATGTTAGGGTACTGACCTTTTCACAATTGAGTAAATTCAATTTTTTCATCCAACTAGAGATAATTTATCAAAAATTGTAGAGTGTGTTTTATTGAGGAAGAAATTTTTTCCAAGCATGTCCTTTTACTATACATGTAGTATTACTTGGCACCAGTTTCTCTCTGTGCCATTTGTATATTTCATCAATGCTATTAAGAAGCTTTCTATATTTTTCTAAGAAAAATAAAAATTAAATGTCTAAAATACATTCACAGAATGTATGTTCATTTAACATTGACATGATTTGTTCTATTCGTCTTTCTAAAAAAAAAAGATGTTGTTACAAAGTTGATAGGCAAATTTCTTTTAATCAGGGAATCTGGAATAGATGACCCTCAACATCTTATGGCAAATCAAACAATGAACTACTTAATTAGATCCCTACATTTACTTTTATTATTATTTTGTGTATGTTGGTTCCACAATGCTCAATGTCATTTAATTTCTCTCCTTATTTACAATTTTTGAGAAAAAGGTATATGAATTTCCTTTTGGGTCTCTGGTGACTAAGTAGTAGTGGAAGAGAAGAGATGAAGAGTTTGAAACAGAGAGAAACTGATCACTATAGGAAGGGAGCTAGTTAATTGACTTCTCATCATAATATTTCCTCTAAATTGTATTCTTCCAATATTTTATTCACATAGAAATTTAATCCCTTTATTGTGCTGAAAATGAACAGGTGTTCAGGTAATTTTTGTGAGAAAATGTTTGGTATAGAGATAAGGTATATATAATGATGAGAATAAAATAATTTAAATTAAAATAAAATATTAAGTTAAAATTTATTTAGTATACTTATTTCTGCTACATGAGTTCTTTATAATATAGAACACTTTTATTATGCAAGTTCATCATGTATCTATAATTCCAACTTTATTTAAGAGTAAGAAAAACTCATTTAGAAAATAAAATGACAAGCTCAAACAAAATAAAAAACTAATAATATTATTACTAAGAATAGTTATTTGTGTGATCAAAAACTTAGCAGAGCCCTGCTGGTTTTCTGTTGTCTTATTGATCATTAAAAACTAAATTAAACTCTAAACAAACTGTTATTTGAAGATTAATGAAATCTGTCCAAGCAGAATATTCTGTCTAAATCTTCCTTATAAATTATTTTTTTATCCTGAAAATATTTTAGGATTTATAATAATATTAGGTATATTATATTTATGATGCTATGTTTGTTTTTTAGTAAATATTTCAATTGAAAAATGATAGCTATTCATTAAGGAAACATTAAATAAAGAGAATACATTTAATACATATATTGTACATGAATAGTAATGGGGAAAAACAATTACTTATCTTTAAATGTTTCTTGGCTCAGTGTAGAAGAGAGAAAATAAATAGAATATAGTGAAGAAATATAAAATATTTTTCTTCATAGGATTAAAAAATCTCTATCAAAAAATATAAATTCTCCTATTTGGAAAGAAATTTGTTTTAAACTCTATATCTTAGAGTCTTTTTAAATTTTGAAACAATATATTTATAAGAAAAAATTATGTGATATATTCTTAAAACTTTTGGATGGCTAACTTGGTTTGCATAATATTTTTAGCTGTTGTCTTTATGAAAGATTTTATTATTATTGTGTATATGTCAGTGTGTCTGTGTATGCACATACAAATTAAGAAGTCAAAGAAAATATGAACAATGACAATCTAGTTGTAAAGCAGTCCTTTAGGTTGAAAGAAAACCAGTTCTTAGGGACTCATTTTCTAATTTAGAACTCTTTCATTAGGCTTCTATGTCATGAATTATTTTGTCAGATTTCAGGGTATTTGTCAGTTAAACAAAAATAAACTATTTATTATACAATTATTTAGCAACTATAACCAAAATAATGTGTTAGGTTATCTTAATGTTTATTTGTAAGAAAGCAAATATGCAACATTCAAATAGCCAAGGGGCATATATCTTTTCTATTTATAGATTCACCAGTAATGTCCTGCATATAGTTAGGATCATCATACCTCAAGATACTCCTCAAATCTTTTATTTTAGCTGCTGGAATAAAGAATAAAATGTTTCATAAACATTTTCTTAGACTCTTCTAAGAAATTATATGATAGGAAACATGGATATTACTTAACCTAGTGTCATAAATACATTCATATTGTGGAAATAATTAAACATCTTAAAATAGTTACTTAAAAATCAATTTATTCTTACTTATGCCCCAATTGGAAGCCTCTTATTGTGTTATGTGTGTTCAAACCATTTAAGTATGAAGAGCTTGAGTTTCTAAGTTCTCATTGAAGTAAAAGATTTTATTTATTGGTGATTTATAATTATTCATAATGGTGGGATTTCTTGTAGAAATGTTTTTAAAGGCTAAATAGGTAACAGTTTCCCCCCTGAAACATATAATTTAAAGGTGCAATAAGCATGCTTACTGAAAGAGCAAAAGAACAGCTTTTTTTTAAGAGAGAGAATTTTTTAATATTTATTTTTCAGTTTTGACGGACACAACATCTTTGTTTGTATGTGGTGCTGAGGATCGAACCAGGACTGCATGCATGCCAGGCGAGTGTGCTACCGCTTGAGCCACATCCCCAGGCCAAGAGAGCAGCTTCTTAATTCATGTAGACTATCCCTACATGATACAAATGTTTTTGAATTTTCCAAATATACCATCTTTCTATTACACACTGTGTGAATGTGAATCAAACAGGGACTGAACCAAACAATCTGTGTAGTGATCTAGACAGCTGTGTGACAATTAATTGCCTAGAACGTAAACAAGGAAAATCATCATATCTTTTTTCTATGCATTTTATTAATATAATCAGAAAGTTCTGCTTATAATTATTTCCTATCTATCATCTTGCCATTCTAGAATATTGACATTTGATAGTAAACAGATATTTTTCTATCAATTTGGATTTCTTATGCTTTTTTTTTGGTCCATATATTAATCTGAAATTTAAACTTACTTAAATAATTTCCTATGTTTAAATTCAATGCATTTCCAAAGAAAGCCACCATATGCTGCCGATTGAAGTAGGAATTAGTGAAATATTTATTTTAGTAATTAACTTCAATCTGGCCCACAAACTTTGCCATGAGAATGACAAACATTTTATTTCACTAACCACACCATTGTCTGTAACCTGAGGAGTTGTGGTTTAAATATTGGCAGCTCGATAAAACTGGAATTATAGTAATGGGCCACTGAAAAATGAGGGATGATTTCTGAGGCTTTCTTTCCCACCTGGAATCTTCTTAGTAGCTACTGCAGGTTCTTCAAGCCAACACTGCCCCCAAGTTTTCTATTGGCCATTCAGGTTGTCCGTGCAGTGTAGTCAGAAAACTGACATTTGAATAATTGTTGCCATTGTATCTCTCATGCTATGGCCACACTCACTATAAATATGAATGATTACAACTAAGAGCTTTTTCTTTTTATTTATTTATTTATTTATTTATTTTTTAGTTGTCAGTGGACCTTTATTTTATTTTTTTGTATGTGGTGCTGAGAACCAAACTCAGTGCCTCACCCATGCCTGGCAAGCAAGCACTGTACCACTGAGCCACAACCCCAGCCCCTAACTGCTTTTTTTTTGATGATATGTCTATCCAGGCATTCGTATCAGCACCCAGCAAAATTTGGTATAGGCACTCTCATGCTTCTTGGGGTCAGCTGTACGAAGAAGGTATTATTACAGTAATGATTTTATTACTATAGATACTATATTTTTGCCTCTCCGGAGTCCTCATATTTCAAAATGGCACTACAAAAATAGAGCGATATTTTTATCAAGAGGTATGACCTTAGTGGAAAATGACAGATGTGACTGAAAGATATGTGTTTGGGTTGTTCACATATCACCTTTGATTGGTGACCCATATTCTAATTCCTCTCAAGGCTGATCTTGTGAAACTCCCAGTTTTTCTTTATGACTTCCTAGTACAGCTTTGAAAATTAGATAACCTGAAGTATTTTAAACTTTGAACGTGAAAAGTAACATAAGCGACAAACCACAAAAGTGATAGTCTTATCTATTTATTTATTTTTGTATTTTTCTAAAAGATACTTTGAAAAAATTTCATAAAGAATGACAATGAAAAGTACCAATTAGCATAGCAGAAGAATTCAGATTAGCTTTTTCAGAGTCTCATGTGACAATCTTTTTTGAGATATCAGAAATCTTAGTCACACAGGAAAAGGTAAAATAGAATTACTCACACATTTGAAAAAGCCATATTTTGATTGCTTAACTTAGATACACTATTTTCCCAGACTGAAGCCTTATGAATTTTCTCCTGGAGAGACTCACGTATGCTTTTGGGAAAAGCTGTGACCAAATTCTCACTTAAAGAGTGTTGAGAGAGCCAAGATCCTGTTGCTATTATTTTAGCACCCACCCTATGTGTTAGGATGTGCTATATTTTAAGTACCCTTAGTATGAGCATAATAATGTCCAAAAAAATCTTTAAATTTACATGTGGTCATGTCAAATTCTTAAAAAATCAGTTCAGAAAACCCCCACAAATTCTTAATGACATTTTTCTTGTTCTTTTTTTCTTTTATTCTCATTTATTTATCTCCAGGACACCAGAATGTTAGTTTATACTATTAGTTCATACTAGTGAATTAAATTGGAGATCAATCATTGAATAATTATATTCTTATTCCTTGTTTTTAAGCTTGATTAATTTTTGAATCTTGTTTGCAGATAAAAACATTAAACAGCAGGACACAGTGGCACAAGGCTGCAATCCCAGTCACTGCGGAGCCTGAGGCAGAATGATTGCCAAGTTCTAGGCCAGCCTTAGCACTTTAGGTGGGGCTTGAGCAACTGAGGGAGATCCTGTCTCAAATAAAAAAATAAAAAGAGCTGGGGATATAGTTCAGTGGTAAAGCACCGCTGGGTTCAATTCCTAGTAACAGAAAAAAATAAATACATAAATAAACAAACAAATAAACCACTCCAATGTGTCAACTGGACAAACATGAGTATTTTATTGAATTGGTTCAAATTTTATGCTTATTTGCTATGAGGAGAGTAAAAAACTATGAGCTAATTTTGATTAGCACAAAATTTGTAACAGATTTGGATGAGTATAGTGGTGCTGTCCACCTTCTTATCTGTGAACTGCTGTATTTTTTTTTTGTTATCACAAATTAGAAAGGAATCTTTATACAAATAAATTCTTTTAAGTAGTTACAAGTTTTAACTAAATGTACTAGATCTGGAGAATATTCTTCTGATAGGCTGATCTGAACTTTCAGAAATGAATACTGGGATATTTTTATTTTAAAACTCAGAAAAACCATGTGATAATTGTTGTCATATCTTAGTTGATTTATAGGGAGAGTATAATTAGGTTTAATGTATCCTTAAGGAGTTAATGAGAAGATAGAAAATATCTTTAAAAAGTGAATATGTTTTTAAATTTTAAATATATTATTATATTGTCATTTATAAATTCAAAATTTCTAATGACCAAGTTCAGTTTTTCACATCAGGAAAACTTGCATTAAGACTTTCAAGTTTTACATTTGCATTTTAAGACAGGATGACAGTAACCTTACATTTCTAAATTAAGGTCATAGGCATTTTTAAAATACTCAAAAACATCAGGTTATGTAAGCCTGAGGTAAAAGGTTGTATAAACCTGATGTAAATTGTAAAAGCAACTTCAACCCAGCCAACAAATTTTGGCATGAAAACGGAAATCTTGGAATTCATAAACCACAATAGTTTAAATATGCTGTCTCAATAAAAATGGCAATCTAATTGTTTTTATTCAATGTTTAAAAAAAATGCTGACCTTATTGCATTATCAATACTTGTCAGTGAGTTTATGATACTAGAAAGTCTTGTCACAGCTTTAATAAGGTCCAGGAATTCCATTGCATTTCAAGCCATCACCATAGAACTGCACCCTGCAGTGCAGTAGCTATTGGGGCTATTGAGCACTTGAACATGACTTGTCTAAATGGAGAGACAATTTTTATAACAATATAAGAGAAGAATGTGAACTCTCTTACATTAACTTTGTATTGACATCATTTTAACATAAACATATTTTGGATAGTCTGCCTTAAAGTATGTTTTTCTGTTTTCATATTTTTAATGTGAGTACTAGAACATTTTGAAGACAAATATTCTCATAAAAGGTAAGTTGAAGTGGCAAATCATTTTTAATTTTGATTTTTTTCTTTAAGAGGAATAAGCATGTTAATTTATGTATTATCAATATGGTTCAAATCAGTTTTAAATTCTCATCAAAAAATAGTGTTATCTGTCACATTCTTTATAGCTTAACTGAAGTTTTATTACTTTTTGGCTACCATCAAGATGATTCTTCACCTTTAGTTTTCAGAGCCTTGGCATATATTTCTTTCAAATTTACCCTGATTGGAATTTGCTCTGCTTCTGCAATCAGTCTTGCACCCAATTTGAAGAATTTGTACCCCTCATTTCTTCTAGCAGTTTTTTGCCCCAATGCTTCACCTTCTTCATTAGCAATTTCAATAACTCCAGTGTCCTTAAGGCATATCAGTCCAAACTCATTGTTATTTAGATGAGGAAATTTCCATTTTTTCTATATTCAAGTTCACAGATTTTTTACTCTGTTCTTTGCATTTTCTTATTCAGCCCAAGTTGAGATATTCTCATTTAAGTTATTGTACTTTTCAGTTCTAGAATTTCATTTTGATTTTTGTGTATATTGGTTGTTCTTCTCAGACTTGATTTTTCATTGGTTTCTAGTGTTTATAATTCTGCTTAAAACATTTCTGTGATAGCTGCTTGGAAATCCTTGTCACATAATCTAACAATGATCCAGTGGTTCAGTGTTTGTTAATTGTCTTTTCTCATTCAAGTGGATACATGCCCTGGTTTTTGATCTGTTAACTGATTTGTTATTAAATCTTTGATTATTATGAGGTTCAGGATCCGAGTTTCATCTTCTGTTTAGCATGCCTGTTCTGACACTGTGCTGGTAATGGACGTGGGTCACACCTCATTAGTGCCAGATGAAGAGGGTAGTCCTGGATCCCCAGGAGACTCCTACACTGACATCAAGTTTAGGTAGGCACCAGCATGAAGTGTGGAAGTGTTGCTTCTGCTTCTGATTTCCAGGAAGACTCTTCTCACTTGTTGCCTGCAAGGGTGAAACCTTATTGCCACCCTTGGGATGGAAATCTTGGCTTCCTATTAGGCCTTTCCTAAAAGATGGGAGGGAAGAGATATTAATTTTTTCCTTTTACTTTTATTTTTTATTTGTTGGCATTTGGCCTTTGGCTGGAGCAGAACAACTCTTGTACCATTTTCTGTCTTGTTCAGCAAGTACCATCCTGGACATTTGGTTATAAAGAATAGGTTTTCCTTGAGTTTTCTTTTTGTTTTTCTCTTTTTTTGTCAGTTCTTTATGGACTTCATTGTGAGAACAAAATGCAGTTATTTAACTGAAATTTTAATTCCCTTATGGAAACTCGGCTGCCACTAGAGTAGTATTTTTTTTTCTCCCATTCACTAATAGCTAGTTACAAATCCATCTTCAAAACCCTATTTCTCCTTTGAAATGTTTTTATTGCTATATTGTGTTTCTTTCACCAGATAACACTTAAATTTAGTGTTTATTTTCTATTCCTCCTGATTAGTATTTGAAAACAACAATGTGAAAATGTCATGTTTGCTAAAAAGAGCAGAAAACACAAAATCAGTCATTTCCAGTTACAAACTATTACCTACATACTAATGCCGGCTTTCCTATTCCCCAAGGCCCCGAATTTCTTTATGGACCTAATTTTCCCATGAGAGCGCTTCATTTAAAAGAACTGTCCATACACAATGTGCCCAATTACTAAAGTTACTGAGCTTATCTACCATACACTTTCCATTCCTTCCTCAATAGTTCCATCCTACCCAATTCTGAAGAGTTGATTCAAATTTCTATTGAGTCTTGCTAGCTCACTCTAAAACAACTGTGAGTTTCTTTGCTGTGGACCTTATTTCACACACTGTATCTTAATGTAGTTTTCAACCATACCAGATCCAAAGGCCACTCTTATATAAACTATTTCCTACACCAGTCATCATCATACATTATTGATCATATAATCAAGATAGTGGCATAAGTTCCAAAACTAACATTTTTTTAAATTGAATTACAAAGGAATAATGAAAGGTGTATAAATTATTATTATTAAAATAATCTGTAATTATTATCATTACTGCAATAGCAAAAGAACTACAAAACAAAGCTATAAAAAATTACTCTGAATAAAAGAGCAAAATACACAAACCAAAACAGATATTGGGAATTGATGACAAATAAATTGAGCCATAATTGCATTTAGTTGACATATTTCAATACAGTGATAATGTATGATAACATTACAGCCAAAATATAGCATGTTTTTCACCAGTTTTGACAGTAGTATGTTTCTTGCATTTATACTAACTCATGTGAAATATATTGTCCTTTAATGTAAACTGGATCTAGGTTCTAACTTTACATAGTTGTTGACAAATTTTGTTCTTCTTGATCACCAAGAATGTCCCTTTCTGTCTTAGTTCAGGCTGTTAAACTGAAGTACCATTGATTGAGTAGCTAATGAAAAACAAAATTTCTGAAAGTTCTGGAGGCTGGAAGTCTTAGGATGAGAGTGCCAGCATTGTCAGGCTATGGTCAGGGCTGCCTTCTCAATTGCAGACTTACAACTTTTTGTATCAACTTTTTGTATCCTCATAAGACAAGAGAGCTCTTTAGGGTTTCATGAGTGTTCCATGCTTATGACACTGTAAACTCCCAAATTTTATCACCTGAGAATTTGGATTTAACATATGATTTTAGGGAGACATATGTATTCAGTCTGTGGTATCCTCCTTTAAAAATTAACATTAGGAAATTTATAGTGGAGTCTGTAAATGCATATAGGCTAACAGTTTTTCAGTTCTGATTTTTTATTAACTCATCTGCTCCTTTTAATTTTGACAGTGTGCGAGTTGCCAGACATATGAATAAAAATTATCTTCCACAACATCTAATATTATGCTTTTTTGAGTATAGATTTTAAAACTTTGGCAATTTAAGAGTGACTAATATTGATTAATTCACTTGCAGAGAGTGATTATTTTCAAATTATTCTTTTTTCAATTTTTGTTTGTTCTTTTTAGTTATGCATAATAGTAGAGTCTATTTTAACATATTCATACAAACATGGATTATCTGTGGATCTACATGATGCTGAGATTCATGGTGGTATATTTATATATTTACATTGGAAAATTACATTAGATTCATTCACTGCCTTTCCTATTCCTATCAACACACCCCTGTCTTCCCCTTATTCATTTTGTCTAATCCACTGAAATTATATTCTTCCTCTCTACCCCCTGGTTGTGTGTTAGCATCCACATATCAGAGAGAACATTCAAACTTTGTTTTGGGGGATTGGCTTATTTCACTTACCATGATAGTCTCAAGATTCATCCATTTATCAGCAAATGTCATGAAGTTAATCTTCTTTATGGCTGAGTAATAATCCATTGTGTGTGTGTATACATATATATATATGTATATATACACACACACATATATATATATATATATATATCACATTATCTTTATACATTCACATACTGAAGGGTACCTATGTTGGTTCTACAGCTTAGCTCTTGTGAATTGAACTTCTAGAAACATTGATGTTGCCATGTCCTTGTACTGTGCTGATTTTAAGTCCTTTGTGATATACCAAGGAGTAAGATGACTAGATCAAATGGTGGTTCTATTCCTAGTTTTTGAGGAATCACTATCCTGCTCTCCAGAGTGGTTGTACCAATTTGCAGCCCCACCCACAACGTATGAGTGTACTTTTCCCCCCACTTCCTTGCCAACACTTATTCTAATTTGTATTCTTGATAATTGCCAATCTGACTAGAGTGACATGAAACCTCAACATAGTGTTAATTTTCCTTTCTCTAATTGCTAGAGATATTGAACTTTTTTAATGTAATTGTTGACCATTTGTATTTCTTCTTTTGAGAAGTGTTTGTTTAGTTCCTTTTCTCTTTTTTTTTTGGTTGTTGTTTTTTGATGTTAAGATTTTTTAGTTTTTTGTATGAAGACCAATGGAATAGAATAGAAGACACAGATAAACCCACATGAACACAGTTATCTCATACTCAACAAAGCCACCAAAAACACACATTGAAGAAAAGATAGCCTCTTCAACAAATGGTTCTGGGAAAACTGGAAATCCATATGTATCAGAGTGAAATTCCACCCCTATCTCTCATCCTGCACAAAACTCAACTCCAAGAAGATCAAGGATCTAGGCTTCAGTCCAGAAACCTCAAAGCTACAAGAAGAAAATTTATGACCAACACTTCAACATGTTGGCTCAGAAACTGACTTCTTCAAGAAGACTCCTAAAGCACAAGAAGTAAAATCCAAAATCAATAAACAGGATGATATCAAATATAAAAGCTTTTCACAGGAAAGAATTTATCAAGTAAATATTACTGTGTGATTTAGGAATTATTGAGAATTTTGATGAGTAAAAATAACCTCACGTTATGATGGAATTCCTGTATTCAGAGATTTCAGTGAAATTAGGATCTAGAAGCTTAAATTAACTTAAAATACAGATGCTTTTCTTAGGTCTATTTATAATTTCAAACTATTATGGAAATACTAGCAGAATGTCCCATTAGAATACCAATTTATAGCTGGGCTCGGTGGCCCACACCTGTAATCTCAGGGGCTTGGGAGGCTGAGAAAGGAGGATCACAAGTTCAAAGCCAGCCTCAGCAAAAGCAAGGTGTAACTCTGTATCTAAATAATTTAATACAAAATAGAGCTGGGGATGTGGCTCAGTGGTCGAGTGCCCCTGAGTTCAATCCCCCTTATCCCTCCCCACCAAAAATACCAATTTATATATTACAAAACAATTTGTTAGTATAGTCAATTATGATGATTTAAAATTCAATGTTTATCAGCAATTTAAAAACACAGATTTGACATGCAGGCCAGAGATGATTTGTATTAATGATACTTTTCAACGCAAATTGATGGACATGAGAGCACTATTTTTCTTTGAACAGAGAGTCGTTCTTGAGTAACTTTAGTGAACTTTGTAGGAAGAAATATCACATATGAAAAAGTACTGGAGACTTTTATTTTGGAAAATAGTATCTTCAATTTTTGACTACAGAACTTCCTGGAGTTTTGATTTTTGAGTAATTTGCTTAGCTGGTCTCATCTTCTGTTTTATAGCCTTTTTTTTTTTTTTTGGTACTGGGGATTGAATCCAGGGGTACTTTTTTTTTTTTTTTTAATTTTGAGACAGTGTCTCTCTAAGATGCTTAGGGCATCACTAAATTGTCAAGGCTGGCTTTGAACTTGAGATCCTCCTGCTTCAGCCTCCTGAGCCATGCACCACCATGCCCTGCTTGTTTCATCCTCCTTAAATTAACAACCAAATATCTTCCTTGTAGTTCTTAACAGCTTAAAGAGAATTCAAGCAACATGCAGTACTCCCCATATTTCTGAAGAATAATGTAAAAAGTAGAGTGAACTCAACAATGAAATCACTTACAGATTTAATACTTTCAAACATAAAACACAAGTGACAATAATAAGGTTAAGTTTGATGATTTTTAGATTATTATAGACCATAGCTCTTCGAGCCGCTCTGTAAAGAATCATTTTGCAAATATTATGGGCTGTGTGCTCACTGTGGCAACTTTTCCACTAGGCAGAGGTAGAGCAAAAGCGACCTTGGACAGTGTGCAACATAAGGGGTGCAACTATGTTTCAAGAAAATGCTTTTCTAGACATTGGAGTTCGCATTTTATATAAATTTTATGTTTCACAAGATACAATTCTTGTTGTTACTTTTTAACCCCACTTTAAAATGTAAAAACCATTTTTAATTTGTGGACCATTCAGATATTGGCAGCAGGCCAAGTGTAGCCTACAGAGTAGTTTGAAAACAGTGCAAATTGCAATTTGTACACATGGAAAAATGACAATTCATACCCTATTTGAATCAAATGTATGATATGTCAAAATCATTTTATTGTCTTGAGCAACTAATAAAAAAAGAAAGAAAACAATGCAGATTAAATCAGCAAGAGTAGGAGAAACAGGTACATTTGGCTTTATAGAAATATTCTGTAATCTTTTTTAAAAAGTATAATTAATAAGGGACTAATATGAGACTCAAATCCTTCAGTTATTGGCCTCTTCCTTTCCAGTGAACTTTATTCTAGCCAAACATTTTATCCTACACACTTTGAATCTGGTCGTCATTCAAAATTATTTCACTTCAGAAATATGAAATTTGAACTTCTTATTTTGTGATAACTATCAGTTCAGTCTCATTTCATCATACTCTCTTACTTTATGGGACATTTTAATCCCTTCGTGTTTTAATTATTACCTAATTTATGTCTCTATTTTGTTGTTGTTGTTATTGTTTTGTTTTACTAATTAAATCCCATGCACCATTATTTAAGCTACTCTTTACCCTTTCTCTGAAATTGGGTGAAAGTCAACTCCTAGTCCCTTATTTCTAAGAATGTTTTCTTTCACTTGTTCATCAACTGGAAATATAAGTTTTTGGAAAATATAAAATAATAAAAATAATTAAAAATTATAATAATATTATATAATAATCTAGTAATAGTGTGTTAAACTATAATGAACACTTAAAAAACAAAAATATAAGTAAATGCTCACAAAAGAGAAAGCCTCTACCAAATATGCTCTACATATAAATTGCCCATCAACATTGCCTAAACATGTCCATCAATTCAAAAATTGAGCACTCAATGTAAGCCGGTTTCTCCTCTAAATACTGAATGTATGGAAGTGAATACTTAATTATTAATATGTTAATTGTAACAAAATAAGAAGATTGTGTTATGAGAAATAAAAAAGAGAACTAACTAATTAATCTAGGAAAGAATATTTGTGCTAAGTTCTAACACAAAAAAAATTGATTTAGTATTGAGAAGAGAAGGAGAAGGAGAATTCTTCAGGAAAAAATGAATGTTTGAAAGCATGGAGGAAAGTTATTGTTGGGCAACAACAAGGAAACCCATTTATTTGTGTGCAGTAATCACCTCTGGAGAGATAGTAAATGTTTTGAGGGTAAGAAGTTAAGGTTAGGATGTGGAGGACTTTGTAAGCCATTTTGGCCTCTCAATATTTGCCCTAAGGAAAACATACTGCCATTAGAAAATTTTAACCATCGAAGTGACATGATTTAGTCTTCACATTTAGAAGGTAACTTTTAGAATCACAGGAGATTGGAGGTGGCCCTTCTGGAGTCTGAAGATGTGGTAGCTGTGAAATAGATGAGAGAGAAAGCTGTCTCAGGGTGACCTCCAGTAGAGGTGGATGACAACAAGGTTGGGGTTGCTTGAACAGCTGGATTGTTGTAATATCATTAATAGAAATGAGAAATAATAGGTAAAGACAAGAGTTCTGAGGAAAATGAAAGAGTTTACTTTATAGTCCAGGTGGATTTAAAAACAAAACTGAACAGGAATTTTCAAAGCAAGAAGTTTGATTTCACCAGGTATGAGACTTAATAAAGGGAGTCATATAGAAATATGTGAGAATTGTCAGAATATTCTTGGGAGCTGAAGCTTAGGCACAGGTGAGATTACCCACCATCAACAACTCCCAGTTATGTGGGAGCAAGAGCTGTGCCTTCTTTGTTCATGGCTGTATTTCAGTGTCTCAGAAGAACATCCAGTACATCACCTTACGAACTCAATATCAATTTATAACTTTCTAACAGAAAATCAGATGTCATGATACACTGCTGTTTGGGAATAAAAAAGAAAGAAGAAGAGAAAGCAGACATCAGAAGCACTAAGTCTTGTTTTCCTCCACATATTCTTTATAGCGAAATCAAAGTAATGATTCTAAAACCCAAATTGCACGATACCTTTCTCCTCCTTACTCCATCTCAAGGAATCCCCATTGCTCATACCCATATGTCAATAGCTGTTGGTGGTTATATACCTTCTCATCCACTTTCTGCATGTATTTATTTAGCTCTCATTTTATTTGCATATGATTAATGCCAGCCTTCTGTATTTATACTGCATTGGGAAGATTTTACTTGGTCTTAACTAACCAGTGCAATCTCACTTCTCTTAGCACATGTTTGAACATGTCATACAATGATCCAGGGCATTGATGTCTGAGATTCTAACTCAATAGGTCCCTTTTTACCACACATATATGGTACCTGCTGCAGCTATCTTAGGGGTAGGCTTTAGAATGTTGACAATTTACAGAGAATGCTGAGACTCACCAGATATCAAAATCAAAATTCTAATAAAGATTTTACTAATGGCCTCATGGGTCCCTCTGGACTTCCCAGCTAGTAGTTACTGAAGCATGGGAAAATTCTTTACTATGACATTTAAGGTTGCCTATCATCTTTCCCGATTTATAGCTTAGCTTCACCTTTCCCATTGTCAGCTCTGATTTTTATTTTTCACATCTTATTAAGCATTTTTATCTCCATTGTCTCCTGGGAAATACAAAGAAAAATAGAACTAAACAGCTAATTGTCAAAATAAGTTTTGTTTTATGAAAGAAAATGTAGCATAAAAAGAAGAGAAAAAATATTTTTTTCAGACATATTCTTAATAAAATCAATACACATTAAAACTAATCCTTCCTTTTTAGATAGACCGAAGAAGCAAATTCACATGAGACTCCCCCCTCCCACTGCCCAGAATTCCTTTTGATGCAGCTAGAAACACCAATGAGGGGGGCATTTGAAAGAATCTTGTCAATTTATAAGTGGGTTCTTCTCTTACAATGGACTATATGACACAGAGAACTTCTATTTTCTTCATTTCAATGGCAGAAAACAGAGGTGATGCTCACAGAGCACAAGTACACTGTGCTTCGCCACACAAATGGGTGGTAGAAAATAAGGTGGTAACATTGTTCTGACAGCTGCAATCAGCACAGTCCCTCTGGGTCCTTGATATACATGTCTGTTGAGAGATTGCAGACTATCAGTAGCTACTCATTTTTCTTTTCTGTGAAGATACCAAGAGCCATTTAATTTTTTAAAAATTACCTCATTTGGCTCAATTTTTTGGATCTTCATACTACCCTATCTTTCTGCAATCCATTCTGAGCTTGCACAGCCTGCTTTGTTACCATCAGAACTCTGGCTCTGAGCTAAAAATGAATGTCAAAGATTGAGCCTAAGGCTGTTTTGAATCATTTCCAAGGGATACTTATTCTTTCTGAAACTCTATTCCTATTTTTTTAAAATAACTTGCTGGACAGAAAGATAGTGTAAGAATCGCAACTCATGTATCCATCAGCCATATAAGATTTTTCTCCAGAATGTGCAAGATTGTTTATTTACAGGGACTTCTTACTCTTTTCCTTCATTTTCAATGAGAGTCCTGAAGCTTTTAGTTGAAGAATCACTGTAGGAGTTTTTGAATACACAAACTTAACATTTAAATAAGCAACAATTCATCTGTTTTAGGATCTAAAATCTTCAAAATCTCATTTTCTCCACAAAAATTCAGAGCTATGTATAGTATCTGCTATTTAGATTTTTATGAGAAAAGAAGAATTAATATGTAAATTATATCGCAGTACCTGGCATATACTTTGTATGTTATCAATATTTATTGCTATTATTATTAGTGTTATCATTGTTATTTTGTTTTTATTATTTGTTGATTCAAGAAAACTGTATTCCTCTTTCACTTTTGCTCTTAATTTTTAATTATTTTCTTTCTTTCAGGGGTATATGAGAATTTTTGTATTCATGTTTCTTTTATTAAAATTTTTACTTTGTTTAATTCTCTGGTTATAGCAAAACATATAAATAAAATACTCTTACAGTTTTTTTTATCAACTATTATGAATTCCATTAGTTTATTGGCATGCTGATGATAATTTCAACACTTAATTTAGTTACTATCTGTAGCAACTAAAAGCATAAAACATTGGGTACCATAAATGAGTGACATTACTTCTTTCTTGATCAGATTCTAACAGTTGTATAAGCCAATCTTAACCATAATTAATTATATAGATGAAATATATCTTCATCCAGGAGACTTTGTTTATTTGAACAATCTGGGACACATATATCTTTCCTATGTTTTATCTTCCTTTGGCTTTTAATTAAGGTATGCTTTTGATATTGTTCTTTATGGGTTCTGCAAACATAAGTTTTCTCCTTCACTAGATTGTAAACAGAAGTCAAAGATGATATCATGTAGGTTATGTGCCTAACACACTAAACTATGTTAGACATTTATAGTGGCTAATATGGTGCAAAAGCAAATATTTTTGAATTAAATATTTCATGTAAATGAAGTGTAATAATAAATAACATGAACTGAAAGCAAGTATTCTCTTGTCACCAGTGACAAATTCAACATTTTTATTTGTCACTCTTTATTCTTTGTGAAAAATGTGACTTTTTGAATAAACAAGCATGGATACTTAAGTTTATCTCACCGATATGGTGCTCCTACAAATACAATGCTGATTTTCTTTCTTCCCTATCCTGATATTTATATTGTTGTCCAAAATTTTCTTGGAATTACAATACTTTCAAAACAAGGCAATACATGACCACTTTATGGAATATTAAGTATTGCTAATGTAACTTAAATCTGTTTTATTGTAGAAGGCTGTGTTCTTGGTGTTTAGTTAGATCAATTTGAAAGAGTAAACTTTGACAATATTTTAGGCCTAAAACAAACTCATTTTGATTAGTTAAAAAAGTAAAAATTAGTTGTTATATGCAGTTCTCTTGATGTTTTCTCTTGAGTTTCCTCTTGGAATTATTCTGGAAATGTTTATACACAATTTTAAATGATGATATTAGGATATTAAAACACTAAAACCTGGAATCAAGCTGTAGAAGTATATTTCTAATTTGTTTTATGTGTTCATCTGAAATTATAAAAAATCCTTCTACTAAGGAATTCATTTCTACACTAAAGATTATGATAGTCCCAGGATATATACTGTTAAACTGTGCACTGTATAGCAGTCTGGTAATGATTTCAGCGGAAAATCAATATACTCTTACTTGACTAGAGCAGGTGAAATAATTACACTTTATTTTCCCCTTGTTATACTAAAGTTTATTTTTATCTTTAGTTAGATAATCCTAGTGCTTGTCTTCATATTGATTGCTTGACAATTGTTTATTCTGACACAAATTAATAATAGGAACTCAGCAATTAGTTGTTCTTATTAGAACATAGAGATCTTTTATGGTCACTTAAGACCAGAGACTCTCAGAAAAATAATGACAGTTATGAAATTTTCTACTGGTATCTATCTCAAGATTAAATAGGACTTGACTCTTCAGTTGTGTATTTTAGAAATAACTCTGGTCACTATAATATGTGACTGAAAATATGGATAGTGGTTGTAATACTGAGAATATATCTTGTCCAGAAGTAATTTAATCTGTATATAGAAGCTGAGTGCTTACTAAAGGAGTAGAAATAAAAGTAAATATGTCAAGCAACTAAAATAAATAAAACACACAAAAAAACATGCCAAATTATTACTTGAGGGCCTGCGTGTATGTATGTGTGTATATATATATATTTTTTTCCTGAGAAAACTGAACAGAAATTCAATGACTAACACTAACATATATTCAAAGGAAATTAGAATGATTTTTTTAATGACTTAAACTTCTTGATGAAAGATGCCCATGACAACTCTAACTAGCAAAATAGTGTAAGAGCCTGCAGAAAGCAGCACTGAGTTTGTTTTTGTCTGTTGATCACCATGATATAGACGTTTTGGAAACAAAATTTGGAAATGTTCTTTCTCCTATTTTAAAACATAAATGTTTCAGCATATAGATGTGAATGTAGCATCTGATCATGGGAGGAAATAAATCCTCTCAACTAGAAAATCGTATTTATAAATAAGGCTTAAAGTCTTTACCCCTATAATTAATGGTCGGCAGTCAAAATTTCAGACCAAAGATTTATTCTGACCTACAAAGGGTCTGTAACATTTAATTAATTCTTCACTTATTCTGCAAATGTATATTAGGTACTGTGGTATGATTTTTTTAAACAACACATTTAAAGTTTACCCAAATTTTGATTGCATTCATTAATTGAGGCCAAAGATAACCATTGTTTGAAGTTCTGGTAAACTGACAACTCTACCTCCAAACTTTTATTACTCATAAAATTCATTTCTCTAGAAATTCAGAGGTATGAGCTGGGGTTATGACTCAGTGGTAGAGCGCTTGCCTAGCATGTGTGAGGCACTGGTTCTATCCTCAGAACCACATAAATATATATAAATACAATAAAAGTATTATGTTCATCTTCAACTAAAAATTTTAAAAATTTCAGTAGGTAATTATATGGTGAGTTTTTAAAAAAATTTTTTCTTTCTAGATATACATAACAAGTAGGGTATATTTTGACATATTATACATACATAGAATAAGTATAACTTGTTCAAATTTTTATCCCATTATTGTGGTTGAACATGATGTGGAGTTATACTGATCATGGATTCATCTGTGAGCATAGGAAACTTTTATCTGATCCATTCTACTATCTTTCTTATTCCCATCCCCCCACTCTTCCCTTCATTCTCCTTTGTTTAATCCAATGAACTTCTAATCTTTCCCTCCCTCATATATGGATGTCCACCCATATCAGATAGAGCATTGATTTCCAGGATATACAAAGAACTCAAAAAAAACTAACACCAAAAAAAAAAGAAAGAAAGAAAGAAAGAAAAAACTCAGTCAATAAATAGGCTAAAACAGGCACTTCACAGAAAAAAACTATGTGGGTTAGCAAATTCACATATCAGACAAACCATTCTGCCTTTGAGTTTTTGGTGCTGGCTTATTTCACTTGGCATGATATTCTACAGCTCCATCCACTTACTGGCAAATGCCATAATTTCATTATTCTTTATGGTGGAGTAATATTCCCTGTGTATATATAATACATTTTCTTTATTCATTCATCTGTTTCTGTATTCATTCACCCAGATTGGTTCCATATCTTGGGTAATATGAATTGAGCTCTTATAAACATTGAAGTGGCTGTATCACTAAATATGCTGATTTTAACTCCTTTAGGTATAAACCAAAGAGTTGGGTAACTGGGACAAACCACTGTTCTATTCCAAGTTTTTTACCTCTCCAGCATGTTGGCTTAGGAATCTGCTTCCTTAGTAAGACTCCTATTGTGCAAGAAGAAAGTCAAGAATCAATAAATGGAATTATATCAAACTAAAAAGCTCCTTCTCTGTTCATGTACTTCACTGAACAGTCAAGTACATGAACAGAGAACCTACAGAATGGGAGAAAATCTTTATCACCAGCACATCAGATAGAGCATTAATCTTCAGGATATACAAAGAACTCAAAAAAACTAACACCAATACCCAAACCAAAACAAAAAAAAATAACAACAACAACAACAAAAAACCTCAGTCAATAAATTTGCTAAAACAGGCACTTCACAGAAAAATAAATAAAAATGGTCAACAAATATATGAAAGAATGTTCAACATCTCTAGCAATTAGAGAAATGAAAATCAAAACTACACTGAGATTCCATCTCACTCCATTCAGAATGGCAATTATTAAGAATACAAATTACAATAAATGTTGACGAAGATGCAGGAAAAAGGTGTGCTCCTACATTGCTGGTGGGACTGCAAATTGGGGCAACCACTCTGAAAAACAGTATGGAGATTCCTTAGAGAACATAGAATGATAATCATATGATGACTTCTGTAATTTACAACATACCATAGGCTTGTTCTCAAAAAATGGTAGCCTAATTGTATAGACAGCATTTCTTTATTCTTCTGTATTTTTTAGTATAACAAAGATGGTGCAACATAACTATCTGCAGAATCATTTCTTTCACTTCATAAAAGACTTGAGATTTCAACAATGAAAAATTTATTTTTTTAAATTTGGTTAACTATTGCTTTACATATCTAAGATAAGTAAGTATTACAATAGATAGTGTAGTTGGAGAAAAGAAAGCAATGATAAATAAAAAATTTTATTATAATATTTGGAAATTAAACAGAGAAGTTCTAATTTTGTACAAAGACCTAATATTATCATAGTTTCCCCATGATAGTACAGACAACTTGAATTCACCTGTATGAAGGGCCCCCTCCTTTTTCTTTGGTATTTTGGAAGACTAAGTTTCCTAGGCTGCCTTGAAGATAGATGACTAGCATCTCTAATTTAAGTAAAGTGCTGTGAACAGAAAAGTAGCATATCATTTCCAGAATGTGGCACTAAAGATTCTGTGTACTATTGTCTGCTCTCTCCTTCTTAACACCAAAATCTTGGGGATCACATATTGAGATATCAAGGACAGAAGATGGAGAAAGCTTGGATCCCAGACACCCAACAGAAGGAAATCTACTCCCTTTCTCCTGACATACCGTGTTAAATTGGGCATAAATGAACAACAGACTTGCTTTGTACAAAGCCACTGAGCATTAAGATTTGTCTGTAATGCAACTAGTAATTACTCACCCACTTGGCAAATTCATAGCAGTAATCTGAATACATTTAGGCTTTAGGCATGGAAAAAAATTTTCATGATAATTTCAGTCAACAATTAAGACAGAAATATAAAAGAATATCAATATTCATGCTCATATTTTATTAGAAAATACTATTTAAAATTATTATTTGAAAATAAAATTTAAGTAATATTTTACAAAATTGGTTAGCCTGAATTTAAGTAACTAAATTTAATGGTAAAAAAAACATGATGGCTTACTCTTAGCTCCCACTAATTATAAAATAATATCTTTATTTGCAAAGGAGAAAACACAATAAAGTAATTTCTTATGCTTCGTTTTTAATTGTTTTTCCAAAACGCTTTAAATACTGACTCTTATAATTAGTATAAGCTTCAAGAAAAACATAAACCTTTTAGCAGTTCTCACAACAAAAGAAATAACCTAAAAGAATTAATATAAAGATTTAGCCAAAATGATAATAACTCTCTCTATTAAAAATATGCATCATATATATATAAATAAAATAGATAATTTTATTATGAATTATATGTTCATTAAAAATGTTTTGGATAAGAATCCATGTTTTCTTTTATTATGTATGCCAAGTCGTAAGACCTCATCAGTCTTCTTCCTAACTTTAATAACACACTGAAGGCAATGATTATGTTCCCCTTTCTTTCTGCAGTCAGTTGGAAACTTCTGTCTTGCTCCCTTTTTGGAGTAATGTTTTATTTTCTCTCCAGAAGCTAGCTTAAACTTCAGCTCCTATTTGTAGCAGCCTCGACATCACCACACTTGCAAGAGACTCCTACTCATTTATAATTACTTTGGCAAACTCTCCTTGAGCACCACCAGGGCACTTTGTAGGGGTCTGAGGACACAGCAGTGAACTGAATCACTGGGTACCCTTCCTCTCAGGGAGCAGCACTGAGGGATGAAGATGATACATAAAAGACATAATGTCTAGATATGAATCAGTATTTTGAAGATAGAGAAAACTGTGGGAAATATAGAGCATCCAGTGTGGAAAGAATGACTTCTTCAGGACGAGAACAAGGCAAGTTTAACCCATAAGTGGATTTGATCATGGACTTAAATGAAGTAAGGACGCTAGCCATGTGTACATTTGGGAAAAAGAAGTCCAGAGAGAGAGAGAGACAACTTCAAGAACCAAGACAGGAATGTGCATGCTATATTCAAGAACACAAAATGGTTAAAGGTGTGGTTTTATTTCTTATATTGTCTGCTATTCACACTTAAGGTTTCTGGAATGTAGCAGATTATTATTATTTACTCAGAGCAAATAATACCTGTCCAGTTTCCTTGCAGGCCGGATCTTTCCCATGAAAGGATGCAACTAATTACCCTACACATATATGTCTGGATTGTGAGTGAGAAACCCTACCACTCCCTTAGAAAAAAGAAAGAAATCTGGTGGTGTTAGCATAGGAGAAGGAAGACATGCACCCTCCTCTGACTTTGTGTGCTGGAACATAACCATCAAGGTCTATGAGGGGATTAGGTCTTTGGGGCCCCACCCTTGTGAATGAGTTTGGTGTCCTTATAAAAGCTTCAGATAGCTGCCTCTCTCTGTCCTGTGAGCATGTGGCGAGAAGGCCCTCAACAGACACCAACCTACAGGCACCTTGATCTGGATTTCCTAGCCTATAGAACTGTGACAAATAAATATCTACCCTTTATACAATAGTCTAAGATATTTTGTTTTATCAGCAGGAGCACCCTAACACAGACTTTAAGTAGTTAATCTGCTAAATCTATAAGTGTCAGACTTTATGATTAAACCTTGATTCTAGTTCTCACTCTCTGCCTGCCCTTCAGAGATAGCTAGAGAAGATCAGGATTTCCTTAGGTGCTGTCAAGGAAGTTCTCTGGCTTTAACATATTACTTTGTATTAGTGGTTAAGAAATATGAGTGATCTTTTTAAAATAAATTTATGGCTCATGACAACAGTTGCCAAGTTTCTAGCCCCTCCCAGACTGTGACTCAAAGTTGGTAATTGACTGGTGAAAGAATAGAAAGCTGTTTTCCCCCAGTTTGGTGTAACTCAGCCAATCTATCTGCAACATTTTGTACTCGACTGGGGGGGAAGCCAGTTGCAACTATGTTTTAGATCAATTTTCCCTATACTTAATCATATTTGTGTGTGTACACACACACACACACACACACACACACACACACAGTATCTCCAAAGAGCACTCCACAATACACTTTTTTTTAAGAGAGAGTGAGAGAGAGAGAGAGAATTTTTTAATATTTATTTTTTAGTTTTCGGCGGACACAACATCTTTGTTTGTATGTGGTGCTGAGGATCGAACCTGGGCCTCACACATGCCAGGTGAGCGCGCTACCGCATGAGCCACATCCCCAGCCCAACAACAATATACTTTTTATCTGGTATTCTCTATCTCAGAATTTATACCATGAGAGTTCAAACTAAAATAAGAGGTATATTCAATTAGAATTTAGGGTGAATAATTCTAAACAACCTAAGGACAAAAGATAATATGACATTAGTTCTCAGTTTCCAGTACAAAAAATAATTCTCTAGCATTGAGTTTTATTAGTGTAACATACTGACACACTAGCTTGGCTTGCACTCGATGTTCTTTAGCTACTTTAAAACTCCTTCATTTTTGTGTTTCTTCAAGACCCATCCTGAATTTCCTCTTTACTGCATTAGCACTTCAAGTCTCATAGTAAAATTAGGGTAAAGCAAGGAAATCAAGGATAGCAACATCATTGTAGCAGGGTATATTTTGAAGCTAATTTACTTTGATGCTTTAAATACTGAAGCCTGAGGACAACTGTGGCCACAATTGGAATCCGTGGTCTAAGGTTTTTATGGAATAGCAAATCTCCCTGTGAATGTGTTATTAAGAAGTGCATATCATAACATGCTCTCTGAAGCTCTTGTAAAGATGATATGGGCAAGAGCAGGGATCCTGGAGGTAAACTCCAAATGTTCCCGCCTTCTGCCATTCCTGTTAATTATTTCACATACTAATTGTTTTAAATCCTTTGGTGATGAGACAGAGGTTAATTAGGAAGGGATTAGAAATATAATGTAAAGTTGCTAGGGGACTAATATCTACAAACTTCCAAGACTATTCAAACCTGTGAGCTTATCTTGAGATTTTATGGTATGCTCACACATTGCTGACAGGCATCTTGAGGTCAATAAAGTCTTTTAATTCTCAATGCCAAATTGATTTTAGCTTCTTGTACCTTATATCAGGACCTGTGGGAGGTTATAGGTAAAACAGAGTTATTAAGGAGTATGAAGGAGGAGAGGACAGGAGAGACATGGGGTCTTATAGTACTAACACACACATTTTGGGTGCAATGAATAAGTATGAAATACCTGCATGATGAAATGTACAAATCAAGTTGAAATAAATAAATCAAAAACCTAAGTGTTCAATAATCTTTGATTTTAGAATTGTTCATTAAATATGCAAACTTTCTGGGCCACAAGTATAAATTTGTTTCATGATGATGATGTTATATTGTGTGGATGTATGTGTGTTTTAATTTTTAAAAATCATACAGGTTACCTGATATGGTTAAAAAAGTTAAATTAGTATCATTTTCTTCTTACTTCACAAAAAAATGTCACTAATCTTTAAAAAGTTAACTATTTAGAAGGTTAAGTTAAGGTCTTGTACTATTTTAGAAATCAACGGAGTAAAGAGGAAAAGGTTGATTGGGAATTAGGAGCTGTGTATTTTAGCTTCCACTTTGTCACTAACTAGTTGTGTGACTGTAGGCAAAGCACTTAACCTCTAAGATCTCTGCTTTCTCGTGTGTAAAATGAGGAAGTTGAACTACATGATCTCTGACAGTGTTCAAGGAAATGTGCAGCTAAATCAAGATATAAAAATTTTGATTGAAATAACAGTACACAACAACTAATGTTGAAAAACAGATCCTTTGTCTTCATAGATTCCTTCTAATCCTCAATGTTCACTTTAGACTAATCTTAACAATATTCTCAGAGGAACTATGCTAGAAAAGTAAACAAAGCACTATTCCACCTAGTTTTTTTAAAATTTAATTAAAGAACACAAAATTCTATAAATATTTCATTTACATCTAATAAGTGTATCCTTCCCATGTTAGTCTTATATTTAATTCATTTATTTCTGACATCTCAAACCATAAAGTATATATTCCAGAAGAAAAAAAAAATACCAATATGGTGCTATAAAAAGCTGGCAGTAGGTAACCAAGTAGCAGTGTCTGTCTCTATTAGAACCACAAGGCAAAACTTCTACATTTAACCTACCCTTGAAGCTAAATATTAAAAACACTTGTCCTCAACTGATATGAATAGGAAAATATGGGAGACAAAAATGCATATACTCCAATTTGACATTTTTGTTCAAGTAGAAGTCACCAGAAGTTATCAGAAGCATCCTAAATATCTAATTAAAAATTAGGCAATATTGGGCTGGGATTGTGACTCAGTGGTAGAGCACTCGCCTAGACAGGCGAAACCCAGGTTCAATTCTCAGCACCATATAAAAAAATAAAGGCATTGTGTTGTGTCCATCTACAAAAAAATCTCTCTCTCTCTCTCTCTCCCTCCCTCCCTCCCTCCCTCCCTTCCTTCCTCCCTCCCTCTCTCTCTCTCTCCTTAAAAAAAAATTAGGCAATACTTCTCTCTAGATCACACTTGTTTGTCTCCTGTGAAAGAAATATTATAAGAATGTTCTGAGATTTCAGGACTGTCACATTTTTGCCTTATATAATAACTAAATCCAGACACACAGATCCTCTTGGTAGTATTGTTGCTAACAAGTTGTTTGTAGAAATTTCCCTCTACTGAAATGAGATCCATATGTCTACTTAACAGAGATCCATATGTCTCATCATAGCCAGTATTATTATGATTTCTATTCTAACCATACAATTTTGTCTATCCCACTCTATCGAATAGCATCTATTTTATACTTCTATGCTTCCTCCATCATAAAGATGAATTTCTCATATTAATCTTTATTAAAATGTAAAATGGATTTTCTTAAATTCTGTCAAGGTTAATTTTTTCCCATTCCCAAGTAACTGTCAACCTAGTTGTTAAAATAAAGACACAGAGATATGAAAAGAAAAATGACATATATTACTGAGATTTCAGCATCAGGATCTTGTAGAAGAGTAGAAAAATTTGAACAAAATGTTCTGAGAACACACATTTTATTAATTGCACAACAGACCTATATTTAAAGGAAATAAATATTAAATAATAAGTTTTATGCAAATTAAAATAAATCCACACAGCAGGATATTTAAAAGACATGCATGAGCTGCACGTAAAAGAAGAAATTTAAATGGCTAACAAATGTATGAAGACATTTTTAAGCTCAATAATAAACAAAGAAATAAAAATAAAAATGTTAATGAGCCCCAATCTTTAATGATCAAATCATAAAGAATTTTATACATGGTGATATTCAATTGTGGCAATAACTGAAGAAAATGGAATATCTAATATACATTACTAACTGGAGAATAAAGTAGGATAGCTTCTTGTAATTCAGTTTGACAATAAATACCAAAAGCTTTAAAATGTTTTCATACATCAGTTCTCCTTCTGGAAATTAGCCTAATGGATTATTTACAGAGTAAGAAAAATTAAGTTTCAAATAAGTGTGTTATAAACAAAAAGTAATGTAGAAAATAAGCTTTATGTACCAACATGATGGTTATTACTAAAAAATTATAGATACATTTACATATATGCATAAATATACACTTATATAGTATTTACAGATCCATATATAATAGAGCTATTAAAACAGTGATACATTATGAACATGGGATGATATGTGTGTTATAGTCAATAAAATAAAGACAAAAGTGTAATATTTGTTACTTTTTATATTTCTGCATCTAATAGACTATTTTTCTCAAAGTATAGAATATGTATTCATAGAATGTATTGGTAAATGCAACTTTTGCAACTTATAAATGCATTCTTCACCATTTATGTGGTGGTATAATTTATACAGAAGTAAATGTCATTATACACAAATCTTTTTGCTAGTCATACTTTCCTTAATGTTGTTTTTTAAATATAATTTATTATTTATAGATATACATGCTGGCAGAGTATATTTTGATTTATTTATACAAAAATGAAATATATATTATTCTAATTTAGTATTCTTGAGATATTTTGGTGTTGTCACTATACGGAACATCTAAAACATGCTTGAGATAATAGGATCTTCAGTATCATATTTAGTACACACTAATCTAAATAATGTCATTTTCATATTTATATTTGCAAAGATAGCAATACTAAGCTTTCATCTTTCCCAAATAACAATAAAAAATAATATTATTTCCCAACCTCTGCTCCAATTCTTAACACTGGACTCTTTCAAGTTTCTCTATGAGTGTTTAAAGTGAATCTAGTCTTCCATTCTGTGAGCTAATGAGTAATTATCATCTATGCCCCCCCCCAAAAAAATGCAAAGAATCTCATGCCACTGGACAAATAGCAGATGTTTGAAGATTATGTACTCCTTAATATTATTGCCTCTGTTTCTCAAATCTAGGAAGTAAGAATTTTGTACATTTCAGCTGATAGAATAAGAAGATCATTACTGGGCACCAGTAGAAAGATTATCACATCTCCTTCTAGTTTGAATTTGTTGACAGAATTAAGGAGTTTTTAGAGGTGGGATTAGGTACTGGAGAGTACAAGATGAATGAAAACAGTAAACTGAGTCTCCATATTGGTTCTTGAAGTATCTCTGAAGATGTGAGCCCTGTCCTAAAATTGTTCTTGATTGCAACACTGTTCCTGGCCAAGCCCAAGCCCTGATACAGACATACTAATGTTCTGTTAGGTTCCCTCATCCGGAGAGCCTATTGCTTCAACTGTTGAAATCAGAGGATCATCTTTTACCTTAGCAGATTACCACATCAGTCTATAATGATGTGATACCAACTGTGCCATTTTTTTCCCCAAGTAGATGCTCTTATCTATTGTCAGGATAATTTTTGAGATGTGAGGGAAGATTCTCTTCTCTGTTTCTTCACTCAAGATTCTCCTTCCAGCCAGGAGTGGCTTTCAATTGCAATGTGAGGTGATAACTTTTGGGCTTGCTCGTAGGACCACCTCCCTCAGGTTCTTGTCTGCATGCAGGATGGCAGAGACTAGAAGGAGCAGAGCTGGCACTGATGTTCCTCTGAGTCAGAGTCCAGCCTGGGGCGCATTTCCTAACACTCTTGTGAATTATTCCTCAGGGCCCAGTTTTCCTTTCAGGAATCTGCTCTTGACAAAGTTTCCTCAGTCCTCTTCTTTGATTAAGATTGTTTATAACGGAATGGGTGCCTACTCCTGATTTTGCTGTTGAACCATCCAGATGACTTGAAGCCTACCACAAGAGTACGACTCTTTCTATTTTTAAATAACTGTAAGTGTTGTTCACATCCTCTAAACTCAAATTTCACTTTTAGTTAGTCCTCATGAGTAGAGAAAACAGTGAGTTTTTCCACCTTTTCCTTGCAACTTGGAAGGGAGAGGGGATTGGTCAGAAGCTGTTAACATTGATTTCCCTCTATAATCTTGCTAATTTTTTAAATTCTAACCACATAGCAGTTGGTAATAACTGTCTATCCTTTCTTCCAAGGTTACCAATTTAGTTTTCCACTTCTTTACAGATTCCCATAAAAGATAGAATTTGCATTTCAAAAGAAATCTCAGAGGCCAATTGGTGGAATCAACTTAAAAATGAGAAAAAGAGGTACATGTCTAATAATGGATTAATCAAGGTTAAATTAATTTAGGAAGTTGGTATGTGTTTTACTCGGCTTTCATGTTGCGTGTTAACCCCCAAACCCAATAACAACATAAAAGAAATAGTTGATTTTGGCTCACAGTTTCCAAGGTTCAGTCCATGATCAGCCGACTCCATAGCTCTGACCCAGAAGTGAGGTAGAACATCATGGCAGAAGAAAGTGGCAAAGGAGAGCAGCTTCGGACATGACTGCCAGGAGTTGACAAGGGACAAAATATGAACTTCAAAGTCATACCCAGCTTGACTTACTTTTTCCAGCCACACCTTACTTGCCTAAAGCTACTGCCCAGTTAATCCATCAGTGGGTTAATCCATTGCTTAGTTTAGGACTCTCATAATCTAATCATTTTATCTCTAAAAAATCTTGCATTGTCTAATGTATGAACTTTTGGTGGACATGGTATAAGTAATCATAATAATACTAGAATGCAGTATTCTATGGCAAAATATTTCCTTCTTTTTATGAACTTGGGGAACTTTTAGTACATTCTAATAACTGCATTCAATATTTGTCACATTTTCACATAGACTATTTTTCTGTTGTGGCCAAGAATCATGTTGGGTTATAGATAATACTATCAGTTCATTTTAACTTGAAACAGAAAATTTGCCTTAACACTTAACACGAAAAGTTTCATTTTTAAAAGGAAAAGAAATACTTCCGAATCTTAGTGAAGCCACTGGTAAACAAATTATCCCCCAATCTGGGAACAAAAGTATATGACCTTTAGTATTTGGGGAACACAGCAAATACTAGAATTGGCAGACCAGGAGGTCTGTGGAAATATTATGATTTAAGCCAAATAGTGTAGCCTCTTTTCTGGAAGGCAAATTTCTCCTGTATTATTCAGTCATTGTGTCATCAGTCAAAACAAAAACTAATGCCTTCAGAAAGCTCTTGTTAAATGAAATCGTATTACCTACAATTCATGCTATAGATTGTAGGAAACTCTTGCAACCACTCATTTAGTACATTAGCAGATGACCTGTTGCAAAGCGGACACAAACGATCTTAAAATAGGACCTTTAATAATTACATGAAAATAACAGTTGCAGAACATCCTCAGTGTGGAATAACAGCAAGCAAACAACTAGAATGCTGCCTCCAGGGCCAAGTCAGAAGGAAAAGCTGAGACATTCAGATGTAGCACACTGAAAGGGACACCTAACTCAAACCATGACACAGATTTTCCAATAGCAGTTCCATGATAGGAAAGAGCATAGCAAGTTGAAAATACTGTATGTCCTTTCCAGTAGGAGATGCATTCCAAGATGCCAGGGAGGTGCCTGGAGTCATGCAAAATACCATGAATGGGACTGTGGCTTTTTTCCTATAAATACATTCCTGTGATGAAGTTTAATTTATAAGTTAGGCACAGTAAGAAATTAATAAAATAGAAAAATTATGATATAGTGTATGTACCAAAAGTTATGTACATGTGATGGTTTTTTTTCCTCCCTCTCTCTCATTGACATATCTTATTGAACTGTACTCATCCTTTTCCATTTATAGTCTCCCTGTATAAAGGGGACTGTGCTAGTCAGTGGAAAGTCATCTATTTAACAATTAGAAGATATTCAAAACATTCCTAAAAGAGATGTGAGTGATACCAATCACTGAAATTTGTCTTTAATATCAGACTGAAGCTTTCCATACTGGAATCTTGAGGTCCTTGGAGATTTTAACACAATATATAAACCAATATCTCCAAAAACATCTCTGATTCATAAATGCTAATATTTACCTTATAGTAACACTTCCTAGTAGAATGCCAAATTTCAGTGAATTCTGTGTCCTACAGGGTGATGAAAATATAAATAGGCCTTGTCCATACTTCGAGGAATAACATAGTACATAGTATTCTAAAAGCTCAGTTGAAATTATTCCACCATTTGTCACAAAAATAATAAAAATATAAAATAGCATGATCTTTGGAGAAAGGAGCAATCAGTATAAATATCTACTATTAGTATAAATAGCTACTATTTCAAAATTTTGTTTCAAAATCATAGGCTTACTGATAATCAGAGTATGTCACATAAATAAAATGGGGCTCAAAAAGTGTTTATGTGATTCTGAAACTAATATAACAAAAACTGTTAAGTATTGTTTAGAATAGTACCTAACTTCACATTTTTTTGACAATGAAATATATTCTTTTGGGGACTTTATTAAATATTATGCAATAGCAGTAATATATTTGTTTTTATCAATGAGGCGCATTTCCAATTCTGTAGTAGGGTAACAATTTTTGTATAATATAGAAATAAAAGCACTTAAAATTATATACTTGAGAAAAAAAAGTGTAGGAGATGGGTGTAGTACTTCTAATCTCCTCTTCAAAACAAATACTAGGCTCTTTTGCTGAATTCATCTTGGTCTGTGGTTCTTTCAAAAAAGGTTATGTCCTTGAACAGGACGGGAACACTGCAGAAGAAAATGTGTACCCTTGTAAGTCTAGTAATTATTCTCTCTTACATCTAACCAAGGTCAACCAGATTGTTAAGCAGTTTTCCAAATTGACAACCAAATATTTATGGTTTCATTCTGTTTCTCTCTCACTTCCAAAAAAAAAAAAAGTTTATGAAACAAAGAAGATCTTTGCTAAGAGTGAACTCATTCTTGATTTCCTCAAAGAGTGACATCTCTTTTCTCAGCACAGTCTTAAGAAAAGCACAGCAAAATAGTTTTGCTATTCTACACAGTAATTTATTATCATATCATTTAAACTATTAACTTATTCTAAAATAAATTATTTTTTCTAAAATTTAAGACATCCTTTTTATTTTCAGTGAGGAGGTCAGTTATTTATTGAGGTATTCCAATCTCTCATACTTTCTGCAGAAGATTAAACAGAATTGTGCAGAAAGTTGTGTAGTGGCATTATCAAACCAAATTGATCTGAACCTATAAAAGGAGAAAGAATTTTTTGTAGAATGCAATTTGCAATTTAGAGCATACAGTCAAATAGCAGTCTCATCAGGATGGTCTTCCTGGAGCCATTGTGCTGATCAGTCACAATGAAAAGTCCTATCTAGTAGTATTCAAAGGATTAGCATATTCCAACATTAGCACACTCAGACTTTCTTCAGTTCATTATCACAGTTCAAGGGCACAGGCACATTTACTATTTCCCTATTTTTTTTTTTTCATAAACTTTCTCTTCAGTCAGGTTTACAAGTGACTTTCAAGTTTTCATGATAACTGTAGTCAGTAATATGACTATGCAAACTTAGTAATAAAATGTTAAGTGTATTAAGCAACAAAAAAGAATTTCACTGTGTTGGTCAATGATATGAATATACATAAAACTCATATGACATTTTTTAATACTTAAAGGTTTTCTTATAAATATGTTTTATTTTTAATTGCCAGGAATGAGGAAAAGAAAAAATAGAGCTCAAATTATAAAATTACTATAATCATTGGGCAAGCACAGAGTTTAAATCACTTGAATCTCTTAATCTGAGTGATGCATATTAAACTGTAAGGATTAAAATGGGAGTGTATCATCTTATAACAATGCATTTGCATTTTGCTAATGTACCTAACATATTTTTAAATGAGAAATGTCAACATATCTTGTATACAGAGATATGATAAATTGTGGAATAAAGGTGTATTGAATTGTAATGCAAATAATAATAATAATAATAATAATGAAGCTCATGTAAAAAATGAATAAAAATTAAAAGCAAAAAAAAAGTCAAGATTTTTTTTAATTAAGCAAATACCACATCCCAATTTAAAATAACTGTAATAGTGTTTGTACACAAACAGGAGGGAAATGAAGTGGTAAATAATGAAAATTAATTCTTCCCAATTATCAGCAGTGATCACTAGGCAGAAAGAAGGGAAATAGGAAGCAAAGGAGGAGGGAAAGAATAAAGAACAAAAGAAGGAGAAGACAGAAAGAGGAGGACAGAAAGGAGGTTAAAATGACCAGATACTAACCTAGTAATTGAAGGAAAGATATAAAGCCCTCAAAAGCAGTTGACTGATGGAGACACTTAAGAAGAAACCAAGAAGGAGAAACAGAAAAGCAGGTGGTGTGAATGGCCTGTTAATGATTTTAAATTTACAATCTTGAGTTCACTTCATGTTTAAATTCTTATTATCTGACTCAGGTGTTTAATAACTATTGCTACAAAGAAAAGGGGAAAAACACAAGAAAATAAGAAATTCACTTTAGGAAATTTCATGCTTTCATCGGGGAAATCCTAAAAACAAGTGACTATAAATTTACAGACAGTAATTTTAGTTCAATACAATGAACTTTCACTTTGACCTTTAAATAAGACAATCTGCCTTGTTATCCTAAATTGAGCAACAGTTAGAAATAATAGAGTGGTGGGTAGTGAATATCAAGAATTATTCAGACCCTGAGATGATAACTGTGTAATTCAAGGTTATAAAAAATATACCCTAAAATAGTTTTTACAAATAATATGGCAATAAAATGATATCAGAAATCTTCACAATGTTGTAAAGTCTGTGTTTAAATAAATATTTCCCTACAATTTTTGTTGTTAATGTTCATGAAATTCACCTGGTGTGGTGGTGCATGCCTGTAATCCCAGAGGCTCCTGATGTTGAGGAAGGAGGATCAGGAGTTCAAAGCCAGCCTCAGCAACAGCTAGGCACTAAGTAACTCAGTGAGACCCTGTCTCTAAATAAAATACAAAATGGCGCTGGGAATATGGCTCATTGGTCAAATGCCCCTGGTACCCAAGAAAGAAATTATGAAATTAAATAAGGATTTTGCTTAATTGATACATTTTAGGGTGATTCATATCCACTAAATATATTTGACCTTCACAGAAAGAATCACAGATATATTTTAAAGAGTAATAATATATGTATATCAATGAACAAATTAGAAATATAAAGTACAGGATTGAAAAACACTTTGAAAAAAAAAATTAGCTTCTGTGAGTTCATGTATGTTGGGTAACTAACTTCCTCAAAATGGAGATTGTTTTTTCAGTGTGTTACAATCACGTGCACAATATTTATTAACAACGTTATTCATTCACTTCCTGCATTGTAAACAGTGAAAGAAAAGTCTTATTGATTTGACTAGATGAAGAAATATTCATTTGTTACCAAAAGCGCCATATTTTGGAAATACAATTTTTATATTAGTAGACTTCATAAATGTTATCCTCAGGCTGAATGCCAACGTGGATCCTGATCTCTCTATCATTGCAGATTTTGCTAATATCTCCATAATATAAATTCTCAGAGAATATGAGTACTCTTCTATTGTATTTATAGAATCTGAAGTAAGATAATTTGCTCATTTATACCCAATAAGTTTTGTAGCTGTAGAAGTTTGTTAGGGATAAGAATTTATTAGGAGATAATTGATGTTCATTCTTACATCTAAAAAGACAGAAAATCTACTCATTTAAAACTACTGCAACAAACAAACAAGAAATATGTGAGTGAGAGTATATATATATATATGAAAATTATGAATATATATACATAAATACATTAAGCACCTTCTAAGAATTATAGAGAAGCACAACTGAAATTTTTTAAAAAACTAAAGACATATACATAGAAGGAAAAATATTTTAAGCAAAATGCTGCCTCTAAACATCAGAAAATATGTCTTTCATTCACAATTTCTTTTTTTCTGTCTCCAGTGCCAGGGATTCAACCCATTGCCCAGTGCAGTCCAGGCTTGGTTCAACCACTAAGCTACAACCTCAGTTCTCATTCACAGTTTTTCAATTATTTCGAATTTGATTATCAAAAGTATTTTGTATGCTTGCTATTGTCTTCAGGGTTTTGATGTTTGATGTTTCATGAAAGTTTGAAAAGCATAATATTGACAGCAAAACAGCAGCAGCAAGGCATGGCAGAAACTAAAGGCTTCTCTTTTCATGAGTGGGCCAAAATAATTGGTCCAATATTATTTAAAAAGAAAAACATTTAGATGTTGCAAAATAGAGTTTCAATGATCCATTCCTAAAAGCTCTGGGCATTCTTATTACTTCCTTTGTAGTTTCTGTGATGGAAGCCTTTGCTTTCCAGAAATTATCTATGCAGAATAGGACTCTAAAACCAAATTAGGAATCTATACAATATATTCAAAAGGAGGGGTAAGAAAACAATTTTAAAATACTCATATGTTTACTCCCAAAGAAATCATAAACTAGTCTAATAACATCTGATTTGAATGAAGAAAGACTTATTACTTATAAACCAAATGTTTGCTGGCTGTGTTGGTACACATCTATAATCCCAGTGACTCAGGAAGTGCAGGCAGGATGATCGCAAATTTGAGGCCACCCTTAGTAATCTAGCAAGGCCCTAAGAAAATAAGCTAGACTCAACAAAAAAAATAAAAGAAGTCTGGAGATGTGGATCAATGGTTAAACACCCCTGGGTTCATTCTCTGGTACTTCCTAAATAAATAAATAAATAAATATTTTTGGCAGTGGTGGATGATCAAAATTTCCAGACAGACTGCTTGTTTTTATTGCTCTTCTTATACATATATCCTGTGGTCTTCAGTGGTAGGAAAGCTGAAAATATGTGCTTTATACTCTGAGGGGTGAATATTTTACATCTAAACTCTTCTTTTATGAACTTGAATATTCATTTAGAAAATGAAAAATTTCAACATAACAATATTCAGAAACTTAAAATATGCAAATGGAAAATATACAATTATTTTTTTAAATAATTCAATCATTGATGTATAAATCTAGGTGATAGCACAATAGTAGAGTGATTGGATTTGATAACCAGCACTGAAAAAAAGTGATGTATAGTTGCATTATTTGCATAAAATTAAATATTCCTTGGTTATATGCGTTTAATTTTTAATCTTAAACTATCATAGTTAACCCTTTACATTTCTCTATAGGATATAATAAAATAAATTGTAATATATATTCATATTTTAACAACATGTTTCCTAAATCTCTAATTTTTTTTACCACTACTAATGTGTTAATCCTAGAGTACTAAAATGGCATTGAAATAACAACACTGCAAGAGGCAAATATTTTGTTTTCTCTTCCAGTTTGGTAGCCACTGCAACATATTGCTTATGAGCATTTGAAATATGGTCAGGATGGCTACTTGAACAAAAGTTTTATTCAGTTTAGTTAAGTTACTTTATATTTAAATAACCACTACCTCTAGTGACCCCTACATTGAACAATACAGCTCTAAACTATTTGAAGATAATTCCAGAACTATTACCTTCTTCATTGTTTTCATCAGTGTTTTAAATTTTATTTGCCAATGTAACATGTTTCTAGATAATAACTGTGCAGAGAATAGTTAGTGACTTTTCTTCTTGCTCTATCATTGAGTATCAACATCAGTACAAAGTATATCCATCTCATTCCTTAAATGGAATGAGCAAGCTGTATTTTATAAAAACCAGAAGAATCACACTCCTCACCTATGCAATTACAATGGAATGATGTCATATGAAACCAGAAATGATTATTTCTGTCCTCAGAACTAACATTTCTTACATTAAGAAAGAAATTAATGAAGACTTACTCCACTTAATCCATTTTAATAACTTATGAGCCAACAGATAAACAGTAAGATTCATTCAATCATTTCCTCTAGAGATTTTATTTCACAACAATGTTTGTGTTTTGCCTTGCTTCCCTAAGTTACTAAAATTTACTTTACTTGTATCTTGATGGATGCCTTTATCTGGGAGAATGAGACTTTCCACATTTTCAAATTTTGGAGGGTAATGAAAACCTATTCTCTTTTAGAACTTATTCTCAAAGTTTGATAAAAATAAACAAAATCTTGCTAAATTTGTTTTAGTTATATTTTATTAATCCATAATGGAAAAAAGAAATCATTATATTAAAAATATTTATGTATTTACAAAATACACATTGTTTCTTATATTTTGGTGAAATTTATATGTATGTAATACATACATTTGAACAAAATCTTTAGATCTTCTCTATTAAAATGTCAATGTGAACTATTAAGAGTTTTCAGAATTTAAAAACCTAAATATACATAACAACATATTTTAATATTTTTTATTGCTTGCTAAATTTGTAATGAACTTGAATTTTAACTGCAAAAGAATATACCAGTTGTTGAATGATAACTTAGACTGAATATATCAGTTAGTAACAATAAACTAATCCAGTTTATTTTAACCAATAATTTTACTTTAGTTTATTTTAACTAACAATTTTAAGCAAATTTTACTCTAGTTTACAAAGTTAAACATTAATGAAAGTATATAATATCCCAGGTCATAGATTAGAGTCAGCACTATTCTGCTTTGAATGGTGCTGACAAATTAAATGAAAAACATTCCAGTTGAAATTTGAGTATTGATCTGTAATTATGTTATATAAAAATTGTGAGGATATATTGAGAAATTTCCCAATATGAGGCTTTTACATACAACATTCAAAATAGTCTCCCGGACAGGGGAGAAGGAGTGGTTTTGCCAGGGCAAGGGTAGTGGATAGCAAATTTAGTACATAAATAGGTGAGATCCAACAACATGACTTCAGTATTGGGAGTAAAGGTAAAAAACTGAAAAACAGATTAAAGTGAACTAGAAATTTAAAGGAGGAATTCTAAGGGTCAAGTCTATAGGAGCATTAAAGTTCAGAGTAGCAAGAAACCAATCAACATCAAAGAAATTGCAGTGGCAAGAGAAAGCTGGTGTGTTTAGTTGGCAGAATTATCAAGAAGTTTCCAGGGACTACAGTAGAAACAGAAAGAGTCTATGGTCTCCTGATCTGGGAAAAGTAACTGTTATAGGCAAGTTTGGAAACCACACATATATGCTTAAAGTATTTGCTCTCATCCGATTCTTTGCATATCTTTTTTTTTTCTCCTCTGTGTCTATGTTCCCATCTTAAAAACCATTTCCCCATCTCCTTTCAAATGCTATCGTCTTAAATCATTCACTCTTTATTTAAAGTTTTTATTTGTTTTAATTAGTTATACATGACAGGAAAATACATTTATGCACTTTGATATAAATAGATGGGATGTAATTTCTTATTTTTCTGAATGTACATGTTGTAGAATTATATTGGTCTTGTAGTCACATTTATACATATAGTAATAATGTCTGTTTTATTCTACCGTATTTCCTATTCCCACATCCCCTCCCTTCCCCTCTCATCACTTCCCTCTACCTAATATAAGGTAACACTATTCTTCCCCATTGCCTGTGCCTTATTGTGAATTAGCATCCACGTATTAGAGAAAAATTTTGGCCTTTGGTTTTGTGGGATTGGCTTATTTTGCCGAGCATGGTATTCTCCAACTCCAACCATTTACTGGAATGCCATAATTTCACTCTCTAAAGCTGAGTAATGTTCCAGTGAGTATATATACCACATTTTCTTTATCCTGTCACGTAATGAGGGACACCTAGGTTGGTTTCATAGTCTAAGTATTGTGAATTGAGCTGCTATAAACATTGCTGTGGCTGCATCACTGTAGTATGCTGATTTTAAGTCCTTTGGGTGTAAACCAAGGAGTGGGATAGCTGGGTCAAATGGTGGCTCCACTCCCAGTTTTCTGAGGAATCTCCAATTGCTGTCCATAGTGGTTGCACCAATTTGCAGTCCCACCAACAAAGTATGAGTGTACCTTTCTCACCACATTCTCACCAACATTTGATGATTGCCATTCTGACAGGAGTGAGATAAAATCTTAGAGTAGTTTTGATTTGCATTTCTCTAATTGCTAAAGATGTTGAACATTTTTTCATATATTTGTTGATCAATTGTATTTCTTTTTCTGTGAAGTCTCTGTTCAGTTCCTTAGCCCATTTATTGATTGGATTATTTGTTTTTTGTTTGTTTGTTTATTTTGGTTTTTTTCTAGTTCTTTATATATCCTAGAGATTATTAGAATTACATGTGGTAAAGATTTTGTCCCAATCTGTAGGCTCTCTATTAACAATTATTAATTGTTTCCTTTGTTGAGAAGATTTTTTTATTTTTAAATTTTTTATTATTTCTTACATATATCACAATAGAGGAGTGCATTACATTCATAATTTTTTTTTGCATTGCAATTCTTAATACACCTTTATACCACAATTTATCAAATCTCTGTTTGTATATAAGGTATGTTGACACCAAATTCACATCTTCATACATGTATTTTGTATAATGATGACCGTCTCCTTCCACCATCCTTGCTATTCCCCTTCTCCCTCCCTTTCCCTCCCACCCTTATTCCCTATCTAGAGGTAATCTTCCTCCCATGGTCTCCCTCCCAACCCCATTTTGAGTCACCCCCCTTATTTCAGAGAAGAAGATTTTTAATTTGAATTTATCCTATTTATTGATTCTTGATTTTACTTCTTGTGCTTTAGGAGTCTTATTAAGGAACTCAGATCCTAGGCCTATGTGGTGCAGATTTAGGCCTATTTTTTTTTCCACTAGGTGCAGGGTCTCTGTTCTAGTGCCTAAGTCTTTGATCCACTTTGAATTGATTTTTGTGCAGGGTGAGAGAGGTTTAATTTCCATTTGATAAATATGGATTTTCAGTTTTCCCAGCATCATTTGTTGAATATGCTTATCTTTTCTCCAGTGAATATTTTTGGCACCCTTGTCTAGTGTGAGAAAATCATATTTATGTGGGTTTGTCTCTGGTCTTCTGTTCTTTACTATTGGTCTAAAAGTCTATTCTGGTGCCAATACCATGCTGTTTTTGTTATTATAGCTCTGAAGTATAGTGTAAGGTCTGGTATTGTGATGCCGTCTGCTTCACTCTTCTTGTTAAGAATTGCTTTGGCTATTCTGGATCTCTTATTTTTTCAAATAAATTTCATGATTGCTTTTTCTATTTCTATGAAGAATGTCATTGGAATTTTAATAGGAATTGCATTAAGTCTGTATAACACTTTTGGTAGTACGGCAATTTTGACAATATTAATTCTGGCTATCAAGGAGGATAGGAGATCTTTCTATCTTTTGAAGTTTTCTTCAATTTCTTTCTTTAGTGTTCTGTAGTTTTCACCTCTTTTGTTAGATTGATTCAAGAATCATATGATCATCTCAATAGATGCAGAAAAAGTGTTTGACAAAATATAGCACCCTTTCATATTCAAAACAATAGAAAAACTAGGGATAGTAGGAATATACCTCAAAATTGTAAAAGCTATCTATGCTAAACCCAAGGCCAGCATCATTCTAAATGGATAAAAATTGAAAGCATTCTTGCTAAAAACTGGAACAAGATAAGAATGTCCTCTTTCACCATATCTATTCAATATCACCCTTGAAACTCTAACCAAAGCAATTAGAGGAAAGAAATGAAAGGGATACAAATTATCACTATTTGCTGATGACATGATTCTATATCTAGAAGATACAAAAAATTCCACCAGAAAACTTCTACAAACAATAAATTAATTCAGCAAAGTAGCAGTATATAAAATCAACACCAATAAACAAATGTATTCTTACACATCAGCAATGAATCTACTGAAAGAGAAATTAGGAAAATGACACCATTCACAATTGCCTCCAAATAAATTATTCACACCTTCTGTTGTTGCTGTTCTTCTGTCCAAACCATTCATTCCAAAACTAATCAATCCATGAAGCTGAAGTTCTAACTTCAATGATCTTTTATTCTCAGCTTTCCAATATTTCTTATTCTTTGGATTGTTTGAAGTATTTTTATTTCTTATTTCATCCCCCTGACTGCTTCCTCTCTGGCCTGAGACATCCTTACTCTTTATAACATTCAGCAGAAAAATACTCCAGATATCTTTCTTGAAACTCTTGCACCTCATCTGTTAAGCTTCACATTTCAACAATCATCTCTGGCCTGCTGATTTACAAATTGTTCAAATCTTTTACCTCATCTTCCAAACTCTGGCATCCTGCTATGGTCTGAGTGTTTTTACCACCCTCTTAGTTCCTATGTTGAAATCCTAACTCCCCGAATGATGGGATTAAGAGGTTTGGCCGTTGGCAGAGGATTTGATCATGAGGATGGAGCCCTCTTGACTGGGATTAATGCCCTTTTAAAAGAGATCAGGGATACCTGCCTTGCTTCTTTTGCCTTCTGAGGAGACTGTAGGAGCTAGGGTTTATGACAAACAGAACCTCACTAGACATAAAATCTGTTTTTCTCATTTATAAGCTATCCAAATTTATGATATTTTGCCATAGCATAGTGAGCAGACTGAGACATTCTCTATTTGTAAGGGACTGGTAATTCTTAAATCAGTGATTCTCAGTTTAAGGAAATTTTGCCATTAAAAAGACATTTCAGAATGTCTGGAGACATTTTTATTGTCATAACATGGGCACTATTAGCACCCCTTGGGTACCAGACCAGGAATGCAGCTAAGCATCTTCCAGTGCACACAACCGATCTCCACATTAAGGAATTTAACCCAGCACAAAATGTCAATAGTACCAAGACTCTCTGCACTAGTACTTTCCTGAGGACTCAAAGGTAGTATATCTGCATTCATTTTCTCTTGAAAGTACCATAAATTTAGCAGCTAATTGTTATTTATTACCTTACAGTTCTGTAGGTTAGAGATCTGTCTAAACATGACTAGGCTCTTTGCTGAGGTTATAAGAAATTCTAAGTAAAGGTGGCAGCCAAGCTGAGTTTTCACCAGAAGGCTCCAAGCTTGTTCTTGTTGTTAACAAAATTCAGTTCTCTGAGGGTACAGTAATTAAAGTCCCTTTTCCTTGCTGAATAACACCCACAGGCTGCTTTCGGCTTTCAGAAGCCAACTGCCATCCTTGCCAGATAGCTTGCTCAGTCTTCAAGCCAGCGATTCAACACTCAGTCCTCCTGATGTGTTGAACATCCTACTTCCTTTGCTGCCCCTAGCCAGGGAAAAGGATCTCCCCTTAAAGGACTCATATGATTAGGTCAGATCCACCTGCATAATCTCCCTTTCTTAAAGTCAATGGTGCGTGCAACATAATCTAATCACATAAGTATAATTCACCACCTTCATAGCCCTTAGGATCATGTACAGTCTGCATGCGAGGAAGACGAATGCCGTCTTAAAATTTTTCCTATCACAACGAATAGAACTGAATTCATAGTGTTCCTTACCAAATTACATCTTGCACCTGCTTCTGTTAAACACATCATATCTTCTCAATCAGCCAGGCTCAAAATTTCGACCCAAATCTCACAAACAATTTACTTAATTGTTTGAAATAGTCTTTAGCTGATTTCTGGTACCACACAGCATGTCTACACTGCCTTAATCCACTGTTTACCCATCCCGTTCAAGTTCCTTTTATGTACTGATGTAGTATTAATTCTTTTGAGGCAAATCTGTTATCTGAAATTTTCACTGTATCTCATTTGCATAAATGATGAAGTTCAAATTTTATAAGATTAAGTCTAACTTTTTAAATGTTACTGCCTTTAATCTACCCTTTCTTTGAGCCAAATGAATCCTGCTGTTCCTCATGGAGGCCTCATCTTTTGCTTTGTTTATCATGCAGTTTTGTTTGGAATTAAAATCTACCTGTCTGGCAACTCAAAACCCAATGGAGTTGTCCTTTTCATAAGAAATCCTTCCCAAATATTTAGAGGTAAAATCTCTTTTTTTCCTAAATTCTGAAACTATTTTTTTTAAATTACATTTTTCTTATCATGTTATACCTTGCATCAGTTGATATTGTACATATATTATGTGTTTCCACTATGGAACAACTTCTTTGTGAACATTATCCAACAAGTCATATATTTTGTACATTGTAGAATTAGGACAACCAAATTTCCTTGTGCCCAAAATAAAAAGGTAATTGCAATGCGATAAGGGCTAATCTGGGCTGAGAACAGGTTGGCTCTTGAAAGTGTGTAGAGATTCTTTAATAAAGAGGAAAATAGAGCCAATGAGGAATTAGTGGGCATTTAGGAGATCCTGAGAGTGACTGACAATGACCCTAGCCATCCACAGTAAATTAGTGAAATCTATTCTGTTGCCTTTATAATCTCTCTTTAGTTCAAATGTTATTTGTTTTTCATTTCTGGTGACACTCTTTGTAATTTCCATAAACATACATTGGATAGTATAAAACTCTATAATCATGTTCAGTTATCAATTCTCTTCTACAATGTATAACAATGGATATTTAGTGAAAAGCAGCTACCTAATCTGATAAATAAGTTGTACTTTTTCGATAATATAAATTAAGAATGGTATCACTTAAAATGTTTAGACAGATCCTTGTAGAAAATTTCCACAGAAGTTATTAATTATTATGGTGGGTACTGTAGGGTAGGATGAATTAGATTAGAAAAACCTGGAAAGGTTTTCTTTCTTTTTTTTTTTTTACATTTAGAAAGCCTTTGAAATGTATTTTATACCATCACTTAATTTCCCTTCTCTGGCCATGTTTGATATCTAGGGTTATAATGATTTAAGGGAATTGGAATTTTTTATATTTATCAGCTTCCTGAGTTATGTATCATTTGACTTATAAAAACCACATATTGTAATCAGGATTGAGCAATAGTGGGAAAAGAGTAGCTGCTATTGGTTGATTACATCATCCCCCAAATATTATGCTGAAGTCCTGACCTTCCATACCTCCGAATGTGATTGTATTGGAAAGGAAAATGTCTTCAAATAGGTAATTAAGATTAAATGAGGTAATGTTTGTGGGTTTTAACCCAATATAACAGGTATCCTTTAAGAAAAAAAAATATTAGGACACAGATACAAAGGAAAGACCATGTGAAGATGGATAAAAGAAGCCCATATGCAAACTCATGAGAGAGGTCAAAGAAGAAACTAAATCTGTTGACCCCTTGGTCTAAAATTTCTAGGTCCCAGAATTGTAAAAAATTAAATGACCGTTTTAAACCACCCACTCTGTGGTACTTTGTAATGGCAGCCCCAGAAAACTCTCAGAGTAGCTTTTGGAGCTAAGTATTATATTACAATTAAAATTATTCTTTTCTAAAGAAGTCCATTACAAGTTAAATAAACAGTTGCTTCTATGCAATATGAATACACTGTTGGCAAGACTAGGTTTATAACAGAAAATACAGTGAGTGGTCAGCAAATGAGGCATTAAGGCAAAAAGGTATGTTTATATATGAAGTCTTCTAAATGAGTTTCAAAGTTTTCCTTCTGTATGACATTGGACCTGGTTTTCCATATACTGAGCCTCATAGATGCTATAGTTTACCAATAAAGTCGTGGAGAAATATCATCGTCCTTCCATGAACATTGAGGGCACATGAAATCCAAACGCTAACACTATTAAGAAACACGGTCTGTCTGGATTCATCTCTCATCCTCAGTCATAAATCTGCATTCAGTAAACATTGAGTCTTCGCTGCCTGCACAGCAGGTAATCAATGAAGCACTTTAAGACCTAATCATGGCTAAGAGGGAATTAGGTAGGCTAATACAACTGGATTTTTGTATTCCTTAGATACAAGTTACATATCCTGAAAATTTAACAGAATTATATTACTCTGTAGACTCAAACAACAACAATAAAAAACAAAAAATATATAGTCTTCTTCCCCAAGAATCTTGGAGATGACAATTAAAACTTAAATTGACATAAACAAGTTGCCATGTGGCCATGTCACCTTTTGTATCTATCATGTAAACTTATGGAATTGAGATTGAGTGAGTTCTTAATTTTATTCACCATGTATACACTCAGCCAGTAATAGATTAATTCTTTTCTGTTTCTTTTTTATTTTAGTAAGAACATATTACATCAGGCATGCCCTCTTTACCTGATTTTAAAGTGCAAAATACAGCATTGTTGACTATAGTCACAATGTTGAGGAGTCTCTCTCTAGAATTTATTCATCTCACAAGACTGAAACTATGTAACAACTGAAAAACAACTTCCCATTTCCCCCTGTGCACAACTTCTAGCAACTACCTTTTTATTCTCTGAGTTTGACAGTTTTTGATACTACAATATCATCACCAACTAGTTTCAGAATAAAGCTTTCCAGTTTGGTGAGGTATTGAATTTCTCTATGCCTTAAATGCTTATCTGTAAACTGTGACTAATAATAGTCCTCTCATGGAGTGTTAGAACTAAGTGATGTATGAATACAGCACTTATTGATTTATGAAAATACTAGACATCATTATATATGTGAATGATACTTTTGTTTATTCACAGATTCGTTTCCTGTTCTTATTGACTGAAAAATGCACTACATTAGAATTAAAAATATAAAAATTAAAACTACAATAAGAATTATTTTGCCACTTATAAACTTTGCAAAACATAAATGCTGTTAAGACACTACTATCAACATTTTAATAAAGAAGTTATTTAAATAAGAATTAGATTAAGATTGAACTGAGTGTTTTTATTATAAGTGATTCATACACTCATCCTAAATTTGCAGAAAGGAGACTACATAGGGAACAAAATTAGTAGATGTGGTTCAAGGATGATGGAGAATCTTGGAAGCAGAGCTACAATATTATTATTGCTAAGATCAAAATTATTATGATCCACATCTTCACCCTATTGTCACCTACTATTGACTTTAGTACAGATTAATACAATTTTGGGAAACAGTACAAGGGAAACTCTTAGTGCCATTAAAATGTCAATTACCTTTAATTAAATAATTCTGCTTCTGGAACATATTATAAGGACATTTGTTTCAAAAGAATAAAAGCATAATTCATGTTTAGAGATGTTTTTCCTTCATATAGGTAAATTTTATCAAAAAATTAGGTTGATTTATCCATAAAATGAATGAAAAAAAAAATGGCCAATTTTTCAAGAAATACCAGGCAAATATTAGAAATTCTTTTTTCAAAGGATATTGCAATAATGTCTTCTGGTATTATCACATTATTATGTCTACATACACAATCAGTATTGGTAAATTCTCTAGTGAAATCATAAATTATTATTTAATCCCTCATTCTACTGCTAGTTCTATTATATTTTGAGTCAAATCATCTGTCCCTTTATATTTTATTGAACTGCCATTCAAAAATCTTTTCTTTCACCACTTCCATTTAATACCCACTGCTTTAGCTAGATGAAATTATTTGTAGATTCCCAAATACACCTTATTGTTTTAATGTCAGTAGAAGGTATCTCTGGTGCCTTACTTCATGTTTCTTGGCGATCCTTTAATTCCATGAATGATTTATCTTTCTGTTTCACTCCAGGACTTTCCCTGGTGCCAATAAGTATCAACACAGGCCACAAATAAGCACAGCCAGAAAGTGAGGCCAGTGTGTATCCCTGGAGCAACTTTCCATCATTGGGGATAGAAAACCAGGAGGTAAATTCTCTTAACTTCTTGTCTTTTAGGTAGACATCTTGAAGTAGCATTCTTATTCTTTTCTAAGATGATCCTAGAGGAATCATAGGCCTATTTTTTACAGAAATTAACTCACTAATATATTATAATGCAGTTGTGTTCTTTCTCATCTTGTGCTAATGTAAACTGGAACATCTCCTCAATAATATAACACTTCAAAATGCCTCATTTCAGTCTGTTTCATGAGGATTCCAATCTATAACTTGCTCCCATATTTTTGGTGACCTATTCTCTTTGTTTGAAAATAAGGATTTATTATTTCACCCTTATCCTTCATGAATGTTGAGTTTCTCTGTAAGAATAAACCCCCAAATAAACTTTTCTAGTAATAATTTCCCAATACAAGGAATATTTAATATTTTTCTCCTTTAACTAGTGTAAAAGTTGCTATTATAAGATTTATTACACTAGATTATAATAATATCTTTACATGTTAGTATATTTTGGAAGACAATATACTTTCGAAAGCAGTGACTCTTACTATATTCATGTTTTTTTCTTAATACTTGACAGCATATAATTAAGTACTCAATAACATCATTTATACAAATGATGTTATATTGACCACAAAGGTACAAAAGCATTGAGAATAAAAAGTACTTTATTTGTAGATTAATGAGGCTTGTCAGTAACAAATTACTTAAAACTCAATTGTCCTATAATAATCTTCTTTGTACAGTCAAATATTCTCTCTACATGGCCTTCTGGTCTGTTTGTGATGACATAAGCTGTAAGATTTTTCTCTGAAATTACCTGTTATATTCTCAAGCTATAGAAAAGCAGTATGCATTCCATCCTCTGTAATTGATTTCTAAGCCCTCCAAAAAAAGGTGATGGTATACCATTGATTAGATTTTGTTCTACAAGTAAAGATTATTACTTCACTTGTAGATATTACTTTAGATATGAACATGACTATAAGACTCTTTCTCAGTAGTCTTCAGTGAGAAATTCTACTGGGCTTGAAGAACAGTTTTTTGTGAGTTGTATATGGAGAAGGACACATGTTATGGTTTGGATATGAAGTGGCCTCCAGAGACTCACATGTTTAAGGCATTGTTTTAGTAATTGTTTCACTGCTGTGACTAAAAGACCCAACAAGAACAATTTTAGAGGAGGAAAAGTCTCCTCGGGGGCTCACAGTTTCAGAATTTTCCATCCATAGAAAACTGGCTGCATTCCTCAGGTCTTGAGGTGAGAAAGAACATCATGATGGAGTATGTGGCAAAGCAAAGCAGCTCAAGTGATGATTAGGAAGAAGATAGAGAGAGGTATCCACTTGCCAGATACAAAATATATACCCCATAGCCAAGTCCTCATTGAACCACTTCTTCCAGTCACACTCCATCTGCCCCCAGTCACACTCCATCTGCCCAGAGTCATCACTCAGTTAATCCTATCAGGGATCAATTCACTGATTAGGTTAAGGCTATAACCCAATCATTTCTCCTCTGAAGCCCTCTTGCAATGTCTCACCTGTGAGCTTTTGAGTAATACCTCATATCCAAACCATAACAGGCATGGACTAGAATACACCAATGCTCAGAGGTAGGGATTTGGAGATTTGATCTTGAGGGCTTTGATCATATCAGTAGATAAATCCATTGACAGTGACTATTAGGAGGTAGTAGAAACTTTGGGAACCTAGTTCAAATCAATGGGTCATTGGGGCCATGCCCTTGGGTAATATATCTCATCCCCAGCCTCTTCCTCTCTCTTTACTTTTTGGCCACCATGAAGTGAGTGGCTTTGCCTAATCACACCCTCATCATAGAAGTACCATGATGGTCCTTATCACAGACCCAGAGTCAACAGAGCCAGTTGACCATGGAGCGAAGTCTTTGGAATCTTGAACCAAAATCAATCATTCCTACTTTAGGTTGTTTTTTTCTCCGTATTTTTTTTTGGGGGGGGTCACAATGATGAAAATTTGACTTGTACACTACATGTCAGGTAATTAAGAGGATCTTGATTATCTGAAGGTGCATGTCAACAATCAGTCATGATGTTGATGGCACACAGTCATGCAAGCATAGGAAATTAACATGTCAATAATCCTAATAAGCATGAAAGTTAGTGCATTCCCACCTTGATTATAGCCCTGTGTGATCCCAAGCAGAAGACGTTGCTGACTCTTTCTAGACCCCAGGAAAACTGTTACATAATTAATGTGTGTTGTTTTAAGTTGGTAAATTGTTATATAGCAATAGCAAATCAATAAAACATAATTTTAAAAATTAGAATTAAATATTACATGAAAAATATATTACTTTAGCTATATTTGTAGTCCAAGTATTGGTTTAGCAAAATAATTATTCTCTCTCACTCTTTCCTTCTTCCTCCCCAAAGTCTTCTGAATACTCCCATCATCACTTTTTCTCTCTCCAAATAAGACAAAACTTCCATGCCAGTGAGTGGTAATAAGAAAGCTGATATGCCATTTATAATAAGCCAACAGCAAATGTTATACTGAGTGAGGAAAGATGATAACTTTCTCTCCAAGATCCAGAATAGGACAAGAAAGTCCCCTTCTGCCACTTTTCTTCACTATAGTTTGGGAACTCCTGGCCATAGTAATCAGGCAAGGTAAAGAAATGGGCATTCAAACTGTCAAAGGGAAAATCGGTTTGCTATTGTTTGCAAATATCAAGTATAAAAAATCGCCAAAACTCCACCAAAATTCATCAGAATAAATGAATTCAGCAAGTTTCAGGATATAGAATCAATACATAAAAATCAATAGAGTAGGGTTGGGGTTGTGGCTCAGCAGCAGAGCACTTGCCTAGCATGTGCAAGGCCCTGGGTTCAATCCTCAGCACTACATAAATGCATAAATAAAAGTAAAATAAAATAATAAATAAATAAATAAAAATAAAGGTATTGTGTCCAACTACAACTAAAAAAATAATAAATATTTTTAAAAAATCAATAGAGTAGCTATATGTTAATAGAAATTATCTGACATACAAATCAAGAAAGCCATCCCATTTATAACAGCTATACATCATTAAAACACTTAGGAATACATGTATTAAGTAAAAAATTTATAAAACATTATAAAAATATTTATAAAACATTTGTAAACTATAAAACATTTATAAAATAAATTGATGAGGACATAAAAGGTGGGGAGACATGCTGGATTCATGGGGGAAAAATCAACATTTTCAAAATTCCATACTATCCAAAGTGATTTACATAATTAGTACAATCCCCATCAAAATATCAATAGCAATCTTTACAGAACTAGATAAAATTATCCCCAAATATGTATGGAAACACATAATGCACACACACGTGCTCCCTCCCACACACACAGAAAATAGCCAAAGTTATCTTGAGGCAAAAGAATAAAGCAGGAGGCATTCCACTTTCTGACTCCAAATATACTATACACTGTAGTAATGAAAACAGCATGGTATTGGCATAAAAACAAACACAGAGACTAATGGAACAGAATTTAGAATCTAGAGGTAAATCCATGAATATATAAGCATCTGATCTACTTGGAGCAAATTAAAGACATAAGTGTAAGAACTAAAACTATGAAATTACCAGAAGAGAACATAGGCAAAGTACTTCAAAGTATTGGAATGGGTAAGATTTTGGGGTCAACACACCAAAAGCACAGAAAAAAAAATGTGAAAAGGAATAGATAGGATTATTACAAACTTAAAAATCTTCTTAATGAAGGAAGCAGTAAATAAATTGCAGAGACAACTTACACAATTGGAGATAATATTTGTACACGATACTATGAGGCATTGATATACAGAGTATATAAGGAACCATATTTTTTTTTAAAAAACTCAATAGCAAAAAAATAAATGATTTTTTAAAAAGGGTAATAGTTCTAAATAGACAATTCTCAAAAGAAGACACACAAATAGGCAGCAAATACATTAAAAATACTCAATCTCATCAATGAGGAAAGTACAAATTGAAACCACAATAAAGTAATTCCTGATCCCACTAAGAATGGCTATTTTTGAATACTAAGGATAACAAGTGCTGGCAAGTTTGTGGGGAAAAGGGAATGTTTAAGCACTGTTAGTGGGAATGTAAATTAATTCAGTCATTTTGGAAAACAGTATGTAGGTTCCTCAAAAATTAAAAACATACAACATATTATACAACCCCAAAATCCCACTACTGAGTTTATGTGCAAATAAATGATATCAGTATGTCAAAGGGGGAATATGCCCTCACATTTTCATTGCACCCAAATTTATAATATGCAAGAAATGCAAACCACCTAAGTGTTCATCTATTGATGAATGTATAAAGAAATGAAATACATATGCAAAATTCAGCCATAAGAAAGAATGAAAATTTGGTCAGTTGCCACAAAATGAAATTCATTTTGTTAAGTGAAATAAACCAGACATGGAAAGACAATCCTGCTTAATCTCACTCTTATGTGTAATGTAAAAAAAGTTGATTTAATTTAAAAAAAGTTGAAAGCAGAATGGTGGTTACTAGAGGCCAGGAGAAAAGGAGTGGGGTGGGGGGAAAGGTTGATCCTGGGTACCATGTTACACTTAGATAGGAACAAGAAGATCTAGATAAAAACATGTATTTCAAAGATCTAGAAGAAAGTTTATGAAAGTTTTCACCAACAATAAATGATAAATGTTTAAAGACATAGATCTGTCTAACCTGATTTAATATGCTCAATATATATGCATCCAAACATCACATAGTTCACCATTACTTCATACAACTTTTAAGTATCAGTTAAAAATAAATTTTAAAACAGGGAAGGTGAATTATTGACAAAACAAAAGAGAAAACAATTATATATATACATTATTGAAAATCAATTGATCAGAGACTAGTATAAGCAGAAAACTCACTCCCAAAGATGTCTAATGTTCTGATCTCTCCAATTTTAGGATATGGCATGTAACATAGAAAATGGATGTTTTCAGGTAAGAATAAACTAAGGTTCCCGAGAAGGTAAGAGTTTCCTGGATTATTAGCTGAACTCAATACCACGGTAGGAGTCTTCTTAAGCAGAGGTAAAAAGCAGAGAAATTTAAGACTTTACTCTGCTGTCTTTGAAGATAGAAGAAGGACATTTTTATGATGTTCCTCCAAGGCTTCCAATCTACATGGTGAAAGCTAAACTTTCATTGGAGAAGAAAGTATAATAAGAAAATCTGATCAGATACAAACAAGCATGGTTAAATCGCAACATGTAAAGAGCAAGATAGTCCTTAGCTAAGCCTGCAGTGAAGTTGTTCTGAGAACAACAGAACCTCTGGAGAAAACTGGTCCTACAGCCAATACCTTTACATAGTGGCTTTCATAAGGGAAAAGATCAGGAAATCTTTGCTGAAGAAAGGAAGACAGATTAAATATTTCCCATTGATAAAATATATGCCACATGGTGTTTAATTTAGAGTTGGAAGTGTGTTTTGCTGGGAGAATGAAAGGATCTAATAAAAAGTTGATGTATTCTTCTCCCATTCTTCTCTAAACTTAAATGCGATCCTCTCATTTGATGCCAAGTGTTTGTGAAAGAATAGAAATGTGGGATTGCCATCCTTTCAATGGCCACCATAGGGACAAAAGTAACAGTGTAGATATTTATTACTCTCATATTGAACATCTTTAAATCCTAGATATGATTTCTATTTTCAAAAGGGAAAAGAGGCAGAACTGTGGTGAATGATCAAGAGAGCTTCATTGTTCATATCAGTAAAGTCTTAGTTGCTTATAAATAACTGAAAAACTTCCCTAAGTTGATCATGGAAGAACTTCTAAGTGACTGAAGAAAATTGATGCTTACCTAAACTCTAGGCTGCATAACTTTCCTGTGCTGAAATAGAAATGAATTGACCATATCAGCCTCTACTTCCTTCAATTTTACATTTGAGCCTGTGATTTGGGTAGCTTCATTGTAGAGTAATATTACAAATGAGGCTATGAAGCTCAGGCTCTGTGGCTTAGAAACCCAAATCATTCAACAACTTGATTTATATATGATACACACACCTGATTACTTTTCTTACCAAAATAAAATTTAAAGAGAACAATGCATTCATTAATTATCCAGTGAGACCAACAATTACACCAATGGGAGCTTGCTAAAAGCTTGCATGAATAAAGATATAGTTGAGATGGATCATGTATTTGGAGCTTCTTTTAACAAAGGCACTTTATATGTCAGAAATCCCTGGTATACCAACACATGTAGAATGACTATACATGAAACTAATAACAAGAAAAGAAGGAATCCTGGACAATGTGTTCCTGGTAATTGGTCTGACACCCCTTCAGGTTTCCTCCTGAATGAATAAGACAGTGAGCATTTCCATTATGCTATAGCTCTAGGATTGGGTTTGTCTTTGTTAGCAAATCAGGGGGATTAATAATTCAAAAATTGCCAGCCAAAATAGTTCAATTTAATACTTTTCATCTCTAAGCCCCAGTTTTTTTTTTCATGTGCAAAATAGGAATGATCACAATATCTATATCACAGTTATTGTGAAGAATGCATAAGATTAAGTACATAGAGAACATGTGCTAACACAGAACCTCAACCGCTGTTAGGTTATACTCACATAATTATTAGTTGTAATTAAACTCAGATTTCCAACTTATTTCTATCTCCTGTTTTGACTGCTTCTGCCAGGGTAGGATGGCCAGACTAAACATCAGCAGTGCACCTGCCGTCACTTGATTGGTTGCTGAAATTTGTTTCCACTGGATGCTTTCATAAAAAACTTGTCCTTATCTCAGGTCTTCTCCTCTCCACAGACTCGTGGTGAGCTGTAACTAAGAACTCTGTCAGAGAGAAGCATTTCCCCAAATGTATGTCTTACCCATTGTTCTTTGAATAGTGACATTAATTGAACATAATTGTTTGAAAAAAATAAAAGGTCCATGTGGCCCCAATGTCACTTGTGTTGTTGTTGTTATTATTATTATCATCATCATTATTATTGATTTTAGGATGAACTTTGCAAGTTTGGAAAAGGTTTTTTTAATCCATCTTTCCCGAAATTTCTCAACTGTAGTTGAAAATTTGAATCAGGTATTCATTTTTTTAATTAATTTTATTATTTTTTTAAATACACAAAAACAGTGGGATGCATTACAATCCTTATTACAGGATCAGGTGTTCTGTAAAGTTCCCCCCAGCTTTCAGAGTCCTATTCTATGTTTTCTTTTTGTTTTGGGTTCTCCTCCATTTTACACTTGGCCAGATGCCTTCCTTGACCCAAATACCAAGATCTTCCTATCAAATCTGTGAGCAAATGAACTGTTAATACTGGGTAACTTCCATGGACTTCCACTAAACAGTCTCCAAGGAACTTTGCCCTTATCCCCTTCTAAATATAAATAAACTTCAAGAAAAGAACAACTTTTAAAGTAGTTGTGTGGTAGATGTCCCATTGTACCAAGTGACGTTAACTTGTCTCCACTAATTTACTGATGGAATAACTATCTCCTATATGAATGTGTACCCTTCAAATTGGGGATGTCTGGTCTTCAGAGTATTGATGACAAAGAAAAAGGCAGGCCACTCAGCTGTCTTGTTTATAAAACCTTTTATCCTGATCAAAGACTGTAAGAGTAAGAAAAACAAATTAGGAGGATTATAAAGTGTTCATGCCTACTTTATTCTACAAAATCAATAATTAAATTTTATGACTCTACCTGTTCTTCTGCCCCTCTTTCTCTCCTTTATTCTCCTCTCCTCTTCTTTCCTCTCCACATTTCTTCTCCTCCTCATTCCCCACCCTCTTTTCTGTCCTGCTCTTGAACTTCTTAAGTGCTTTTTGGACAACTTTTAGTATCTTCTTGTTCCCCCATTATTTAACAAACGAAATGAAAGTATTTGAAGCATTATTTTTACTTTGCAGTTATGCTGTAAAGTCTGGAAGATTTTACATATTTTTTAGGTCACCCACAGAGATATGCAGGGGCCCATTAAACTGGCCATTCTGAAGAAGTGTATGCTCCCAAGATTGGGTACAAGATCGGTTCAATTATGCTGACTGTGGGTCTCTCCAGTTTCTTGTTTTTGTCTTTTCAATTGATAATTTTATTTCTGTTTTTGTTTGTTTCATGTAGACTGAATATTTACTTTGCAATGGTGAAAACAATGGAAACTTGAGTCTCATGGTTGGCCATTTGGTATCCTCTGTTAGGTGAAGAATTGAGATCAAGACTATCACATGAAAGACGAGAATCTCTTGTGCATTTTATTTTTTCTTTGTGTATTTGCTTATTTGTATATTCATGAGTTCAATCGAATTTAGAAATATTATGTCGGTTAGCAAGGAGAGCTGTCTGTTGAGGTCTTGGCTGGCTGAAGCTGTAGTTCTAAAGCTATTCCTGCTCTTGATGTCTCTATGTCTGTAATTGAAGACTTTTCCTTTTTTTTTCAGATGAGTGTGAAGTGTTTTTCTATCTCTAGAGTGTATTAATGGATTAGATTATTATATCTTTTAAAGTAAATTAATTGTCTTCTGGTGGATTTATAGAGAATATTTATAAACATAAAATTTTCATAAAAATAAAGAAATCAGAATGTTTAAAATAAAAAAATACTAGACTAAAACATAAGAGCCTTCAAAGAGATTCCTCTTAGAAAAACTTAATAATTTCAGATTCACTTAATTAAAATGGATATTTGGATAAATGAGAATAGTTAATGTTTGTTTTAAGGAAGTTTTAAAAAAGCAGCTTCCCATCTTTTCTCTGCTTCACCACGTTTAATATGGCACTAGAGCGCATTTTATTTTTATAAAAATAAAGTTTATTTGGTTATACATTATGCTACTTAATTTGAATTTTTAAAATGTCTTATGTAGGTTTACTGAAAAATGTAGGTGACTTACTCATCCATGTGCACAAAAGGTAAACAATGATTATTCATCAAACAATCATTTTGAAAAGAGGTACAAAGTCTTCACCAAAATTTATCAGAGTGAATATTCTGATAAATATGTTTACAGTGGTGATTATATTTTTTAGCATTTTAGCTCAAACAATATTTCTAAGATTTTTATATAACCCCAAACCTCCAGTAAATATTAAATAAAAATATGTTGATATTCTTTGGATATTTGTTTAATTTTTCAATAAAATCAAATGCTAACAAATTGATTACTATGCACAATTTTAAACTTGTATATTTGGCTTATTTTTCTGTTTTCAAGGGATTGTACATTTGAGTCATTTTAAGGTCATGTTGCTTATTTTTTAAAAGTATAAAAGAAATGCGTGTGTTGATAGGAAATTGTGTTATATAAATTCAAGACTGTTGAGTTGGCTAAGATGCTCATGTATGACAGATATTTCTCAATGATCCATCACAAGGGAACCTCTTAAAGTGATATCATTTCTTTCAGCTGAATGCTATATTTAATACACATCATTGAGTAATACTAGAAGAAAAGGTAATAGAGAAGCTTAACTATTTAAAGAAAATCATAAAATTTGGTTTTTCTTTTATTAATATACAAATAAGGTAGTCTTGTAGCACCTTTTTCAACAATGTGAAAGAGGATCATGAAAAGCAAGCTCATGAAAATGTTCACAATGTTTACGGAAAGAAGATTTTTACTTGCCTTGAATTCTATAGTTTGCAAATACTGGATCTGTAAAGACGCAAAGGGTTGTGTAAATATTTTTGCCAGAGTTGGCTTAGCTTGAAGTACTTATTTTAAAAATGCTATGAAGCATGCCAAATATTCATGCCAAACTGGAATTTGGCTTTCTCAATCTTAAAATGATAAACAATCATTTTTTTACCTTCTGTGCAATCTGTTCAGATACAAGAATATCCGTGGATTACCAAAATAATTTTATTTTCTTTGAGGTGACATCATCATGTCCTTCTTTATTAAAAATAGAACTAAGTTTCTTTACATAAGGAAGAACTAAGCTTCCTTAAAATTGCAGTGTCCAGGTTTTCAAGATCCTATCATAATCCAATGGCCAATAATTTATTAAATATCCTAATATTCAACATTAAAATTAATTTAAAAAACACAGTGACCTAATATTAGCCCCTCTATTTAGAACTAATAAAACTTATAATAAATGTTTCTTTAACCTAAATCTATATTTTATGTTTTCCAGAAGGCCCACAGAAAATCATATAGCTCTGTTCCTTCATTTTGTAAAGAGACACCAAACTTTTTGTTGTGTTCCATATTTTTAAATTAGCTCAGAACAATTGTAAGACTGCTTAGAAATTGTCAAATTAAAAGGGATACCTAGACTACCCTGAGTTAAATTTGTAGAAATGAATAATGTTAATAAAAACATTTTCATACCCATTTGAATCAAATGTATGATATGTCAATATCATTGTATTGTCTTGAGCAACTAATAAAAAATAAAAATTAAAAAAAAAATTTTCAGTAATTGTATACTTTATATGAATACCTGGGGAATTTGTTAATGATTATGCATTCTACAAATATTTTCATCTCGAATGGAAAGAAACATTGATTATATTCTAAGAAATGTGTTTATACTCTACCCCAGTAAATAATTTCACACTTTTTCTTTCTGTTATCATTGGTGGCCATAATTAATGGCCACAGTCTTTTAGTATCATTTTCAAATAAGTTCTTGCTTCTCTATGATGGTTAAATGAGGCTCTGCTACAAGCTGAAGTCCAGAATTTGTGTGTTCCACAAAAAAAGAACAATCACAGTATATATGGAAAAGACTATCTCAAGTATTTTGAACTCCTAATAATTAAGAAAATATATTATTGGGCAAGGCTTCCATGTTGACTTTTGCAGTTGACTGAGTCATCATGTCTAGACTTTTATTCAGTCCAGAAGCTAATGAACTCCATAAAAACATGCTGGTGATCAATTATCCATAAAACAAGAATTACCCAGGATTAAGCAATTAATGAGTAGTATTTAATTATCACTCTTTGAAATACTGTTAATAATATTTTTAAGAATGTATTAAGAGGTTGTTATTGCTAACCCTCAATTTAGCAGACTTAGGTTTGAAAAATGAAATAACAGTTTTTAAAAATGTTACTTTTTAGTGTTGTTGCTCCCCTCTTCCTCCCCTAGACCTTATTAGAATTAGAAATTACAGACACCTTTTCCGTGCTATCTTACATTTTAGGGCAATAAAGTCATTCTCATCCTTTCAATATTTTTTTTTCTTCCTGTTTACCTGCATATAACTGGACAAATGTATTGTGAAATCAAGGTTGTACCTCAAGAGTCACACTTAATAATGACCCTCATTTAATTAGACATAGCAAACCCACTATATATGGAGAGTCCTGTTGACTTAACAGGTGGAGCTGCTGCTTTTCCTCCATATTCATCATGTCATCATGGGGTTTGCGAAAGGTTTTGTCCTGTGGCAGATGGAAATGTTACTATCCTGGTGTATGTCAACTCCTCTGGCTTGACATCTCCTTTGCAGGGTCCTATATTCATGAGTGGCGAAAAATTATTTTCTGGCATAAAGGGATATTTCTACATTTGTAAAAATTGCTCAGTTCTGAAAGTCTAGATTTACAGAGCAATCCCAAGATTCCCTGTATGGTTAATTAATATTCTTTGCAATCTGTATATAACAAAGCAGAACAAATCTAAATCCACTAACCTTCTTGTGCTAGAGGACAATCTTTAGAAATTACATTGATCATAAAATGAGAAGTCCAAAAATTATTTGAAATTTGATTAAACTTAAAAATCTTTTTCAATGTTGTACAATGAAAGGGAACTTAAGGGTTATCTAGAGAATGAAGACTTATTTATTATTTATTTAGAGTCCAAGATTTAATAATCTTACATGTTAGTTTTCAGAGTTTTTCCCCAATGAAGAATCAACTTAACTCCTGTCATTTGGAACAGATAATCCCAATGTTTACAGATTATGGCCTTGTTGAACTGTAAACAGTTATGAATATAATGGATTAATCGTACTCTAACAGTTCTTTATTTATTCATTAAACCACATATATCACTTCTTCTTCATTGTTCAACTAGCTAAATAAAATTTTGACATGAATTCTTTTGCATAAGAGATCACTTTTGAATATTCTGCAAATTACAGTTTAATATAATATTAATATTATTCATGCATGGAACTAGAACAAAAAGGAGGATACATTCACTAAAAGTCCCAAATTATACCAAATCCTTACCACTATTAATCAATGAAAAATTATTTTAGATTTATTTAGCTTTTTGTATCTATTTTACATATAAAATTAAGATACCTGGGAAAAGATAAATAAATTCAGAAATTTCCCTATTTAAACACCTTCAAGAGTAAATAATTTGGGTGGAGAATTTTTCTAATAAATGTCTTCATTCATAACTTGTGAATTAATACATTTTCATATAATTTAAATTTTTGTGTTTGCGTTTGAGAACAATGTTTATTTTCCAGAATGCGGGTTTTGCTTAGATATTTGGGGATATATTTAAAACTTAAAAACTGGCAAGCAATGTAAGTTATTGCATTCTCTTATCTTTTTAAGTTTTATGCTAAAATGCTTTTTTTGTTGTTGTTGATGTGTTCTGTTCATTTTTTTTATTACTTGCTGGTCTGGTGGTGTCATACACACTCAGAAGTCAGTGACTACAAAGGCCTGTCTATGGCCAGCGCTATTTCCAGGCACTCAAGAAAGAGTATTCAACCAATACCCCAAAAACCTTTATTTTAAGAATGAAAGTAACTCATCCTGTATTTAGTCCTTGAGCTCTTTGAAGAACTGCTGTAAAAATATCAATCATTTTCTCTTTTACCAATTTCATCTTTTGTCCTTGTCTTTTTTTTATCTTCTTCATAAATTTTGTCTCTGCCTAAAATGATACTATTTCAAATGCCAGCAAAAAATGCTGATAAGGATAGTTATTTTCTTTTTAACATTACAATATCAATTTTGACTTTAATATTGGGCAATGGAAAAAAATTATGAATTCATTAAAGTAATTGTTCACATAATTCATAATTTCAACAACATCTTTTTTATTAAGAAAAGAAACTTAGAGGGTATCTTTTAAAATCCCACAAAAATAACATTTCTTACAGCATCTTTAGCATAATTTCCCTTTTGTTCAGTTTCAGTTCTTGGAGATGAATCCCTTGAATGTTATAATTTCAGAATATTTCTTTATGAGAAAATGAGACTTTTTATTTTAATAATTATTTCACTGTAATTGTCAAACTTTCAAACTGAGTCATCTGTAAAATTAAAAAAAAAATAACCCCAAACAGGACTTTTTTTTTTAGTAATACTGATGGTGAACTGCCTGCAAAATATTCTAAAAATTTATGTAATGTGATATTATTACAACATTAATTTAGTGTTATAAATAGTGTCTTATTAGGATGGAAAATGTTACAGAGAGGTGAGGTTTTTTTTTTTTTTTTCTCTAACAAAGACATAATTTGTATTGATGGTAAAAATTTTCATGATCGTAAGAGGCTACAATAGCTCCATTTGGTTTTACAAGGGTTTTGTCTTCCTGTCTGACTGACAGTTAATTTCAAGGACAATGAAACACACTATTTTGAGAGTTGTTTTTGTAACAACAGATTGTATCTGCACTATATTTTAATAAAATGTAGTATTTGAACCAATCGGTTAGCAATCAGAGAAGACAGGAAAACCTGATGATACCTGTGAGTGCTCTAACTCAAGGGGCTGGCAACCTTTCACTGCTGTGCCAGATGGTGACACCCTAGGACATTGTGACTGGCGCCCAGCCTCTGGCAGCAGCTTGATCCCCTCTGTGTTTACTACTGTTTGGAGTCATTGCTACCATTCCTGGCCACGGACACAGGCACCATCAGCATCAATCTTGGATCCTACAAAGTTATCATGGCCTCCTGCTCACTCTACTTTGTTTGTTTTAAACTCCATGACAACAGCATATAAAGGATTTTTATTCAAAGGCAAATGGTATTGAAAGCAATTTTATTCTGTTAATTCTCATAATGCCCAAGGCATGAGAACTCCAATGTCTCATTGAGCAATATCTTCATCAAGGGGTCATCTTGCCAAAGTGTGAAAATAAGCCCAGTTGTAAGGAGTACCCTGACCTGTAGCAGTTGCTTCTGTCTTTTTATAGTGAGACAAGAGTAAGAGACCTGATGTTGGGGCTCTACCAATATAGTTATCCTGTAGATGAAAACTTTAGTTGGTGTGAAAATTTTACAAATTAACTCCTTGTGGAAAATAAACAGAATAAAGAGGATAATAGTTTTTACATTATTCCAGGTTTGTTTATAATATTTCTTGCATTCGTTAACATACCAAACACGAACCAAGGTGATGATAATGGTAGAATTAAAGGCTCCCTATGCACTCTTTAGTGTCTGTTGTGTCAGGTTCTCTCACTTCTCTTTCCAATGTCAAACAAAATTTCTCATGGAAATTATCTGAATGATGAGAGGAAAAAGTCATTGATTTCACTCAGGGAGACTAGATTTAAAAATTTATCTTTAAAATGAGTGTTCTGAGAAGAAAGAGCCATTGGTAATTTACACCTCTAGTTATTGTAAGGCAGTGAACGATTCTAATTGAACACATTTTTTATGACTTTTTATTTCTTAGAAAAAGATTCTATATGCAATTGAAAAATACAGGGACATCATAATTTTAGGCTGGTTTCAAGAATCAGGCCTTTAAGTATGCTTCTTAAAAACTGATGGATAATTAGGAAGTTTTATAAGCTTCTTTATAATTCAAGGTTGGTATTTGGAAGATCCTGCTACTCTGAGTTTATCTTGAAATGTAGGCCTTTTATAAATATAACCCTTTTCTTTTTTGAAATATGTAATCCTTAGAGGTTGAGAAACTTGATTTCAATTTTTACTATGAGTTAAGATTGGAGAAACAAAAGGACCAAATTCTACATAATACCTTTTAGAGAATGGTAGGGATATGTGTCAAAAACACAAAAATAACAGTGATGTATTTTAATATTAAGAAACTTGACCTCTTGATGAAGATATTGCTAAATGAGACATTGAGGTTCTCATGTTTTGGACATTATGAGAATTGGCAGAATAAAATTGCTTTCAGTACCTTTTGCCTTAGAATTACATCTTTTCAGGTATTATGTAGGACCAAATAGTCCTTTTATTTTTTCAATCTTAACTCGCATTAAAAATTGAAATGTAAAGTTGCACAGTTAAAGAGAATGGAAAAGAATACTGGCTCCATAAACATATTTAGAATACACAGAATTTTTTCAAAGAAGAAAAATAAAGTTTTTTTTCTTGTTGTTGCAAAACTTCAAAACTAAAAATAGGTTTCTTAACAGGCCCTTATCAGGGAAAAGGACCCTTTATCAGCATGGTAGTTTAGAGCTGGGTTTTCCTAATCTTTATTCTTTGCAGGTCATTTCAAAATCTCAACTGTTTCCAGAAACCCTATTATATGACCTAAAAAACTTTTTTCAGAAACTTTGTTCAATCAACCTTCTCATATTGAAAGTTCTGCTTTAAATCAGAAACAATCTCTGAAATATCTTGATCTAACCTCCCTATCAGAGGTGCCACTATGACTCTGTCAAGGTAGTTATGTATCTTGAGCAACCAACAAGGTTTGGCTTAATCAATAGATTATTTTGGTGATCATTTAAGGGGTTGCTCTTTAAGCTCTGGTCATGATATCTTTCTTTGTTTCTACTCTCTCTTTCCCTCTCTCTCTCTCCTCTGTTACCTTTATAAATTTTCATAATCTATAATTATATACTAGCTTAATTGTTTAAATATTTGTTTTCCTACTATATGTAATTTTTAGGAGATTGGGGACTAACAGGCTATTCTCAATAAATTTATTTGAGTTGATAAATGAATTTTTTAAAAAAAAGGAAGAAAGGGAAAGAAAGAAATAGAGGGAAGGAAGGAAGAAAGGAAAGAATATAGAAATTTCTGTATTCGACATTGAGAAAACAAAATCCAATGAGTTACAGTCCCTACTCAAGGACTTCTTAGGGGTAAAATAGAGAAATACAGAGTTTAATAGTTTTTGATGTGCATAGGTGTCTCAAAGGTAAGGCAAACTAGAATAATAACTGCTAGTGACTTGAGGAGATAAAGTTGACATATTAGACTTCCAATTAGGATGACATATTTTGAGCATCTTGGGTAACTAGGAAAGGGAAGATATTTTCTAAAAGAAACCAAATAATCTAGTATGCTAAAAGTGTCTGATTGGACTATCATGATACCAATGAAAAAATACTGTTGAGCATGGAACTTGATTTATCTCAGCAGCCATGTAGGCTCTCAAGAATGAGGTTTGAGGGACAAATCTTATGGTCAGACTTTCACAGTTAAAATCTTGTAGACTCTTCCTGTTCATATTAGGAAGTAAACTTTCTGATATTGGTTGGTGTTAAACAATGGACAAGTTGGTACTGGACTATTAATTATCTACAGCTACATAACACATTATTTTAAAATTTAATGACTTAATAAACATTTGTAAAATCAAAATTTATATAAATCTGAATTGGGGAGTGACTCATCTTAGTGATTTGGTCTTTGGAATTTTCCTGACTGTTAATTCATTAATTTGCTTTCTAAAGTTTTAAGAAATTTAAAGGAAAGCTTTTAAACTTAACGAATAAATTCTAAAAAATCCTTTCTTAAAAATTTCATGAGACATATAGACTTCTGAACTCAAATAAAATAAAAAAATTGAGTAATATATTTGCTATACATTAGCAAGACCAGAAACTTCTACTTTGAAATTTGCTTTTCAATCACAAAAGACACAGTTTCAATCCCATGTGTAAAAAAGCTATATAATGGATTTTTATTGTACTTCAAAAAAATTCTGAATTCTCTATTCTACATGGACTTGAATAATATGAACTCACCCCAATGTTATCTTCTCATTCTTACTCTTTCCCATATCTTTCTTTATGTTCCTTGAATTTCCAAGTCTTTCAGTCTAAGACCTTTGCTCAGCTGCTTTGCAACATTCCCACTATCACCATAATCCCTACTCTTCCCAATGTGGACAGGCTCCTTTTAATGTTCTTTCTATTGTAAACAATAGTAGACCCTACTTTACTCTAACATTAAAAGGTAGTAAGCCATGCATACAAAATAAATGTAGATTTATTTATCCCATCATAAATGTTTTCATAATTTAATTTTATTTTAATTGGGCAATTATATATTTAAATGAAAGATAAAGTTTGTTGTTTTCATTAAATATAAGTCTAATAATTGCAGTCGAGTGATAATAAAATCGAAATACATTTTAATATGATACATTTAAGTTTCAAAATATTTGTTTACTTTAAAATGTTTTATAAGAATATTTTGAAAATGATATCGTCTAGAAAGTTTCCATGAATAATCACTTTAACATAAATGGATAGTGCATCACAGATGTAACTTTTAAAAATATTTAAATATATAAGTATCAATTGTATATAATTTACAATATTCAAAAATATAAGAATCATGCATATTTTGTGATTATTTTTTTCTCTCCTTCCATCCAGCAAATGTCTGTTACCCTAAATATTTGCCTCTGAGAATATGGCAATAACTATAATAATTAATATATTATATGATGTCAATTTAAAAAGTGACAATTATATTTATTTAAGTAATCACTGTTGTTAAAATGACCTAACATTGCCCATGTTTATTTATCTTCCAACATCTATAGTTTTTTATGAAACTGATGCTAGTACTTCATCTTCATTGTACCTAAAAGAATTTCTAAATTATTTCCTTGTATCCACTTTGCTAATTTATATTTATTTCTTTGTAATTTTAAAAATTCTTTTTAAATTTTGACAGTTTAAATTTACATAAAATGATCAGTCTTTTAAATGCATCCAATTATGTCTACCAGGGCTTGGCATAGAATGCACTACTTGTTTTAAGAAGGAAGTATTTTAACACAAAGAACTATTTTAAGATGAATCTCTCAAAACTGACCCTATACAATGTAGCATTGATTCTCTAAAGTCGATCTTTACCCTGAGGCTGCCATTGTGGCTACTCCTGAAGAAAACAAAAACTTGCAATTGCCACTGGCACCTACTGGCAGAGGACGCTGGAGAACAGACATGGAAATCTTGCTATATAAAAAGCCTCTTGTTCCACTATAGTATTTGCTCAAAGTGTAACCAAGTTCAACAAGGAGAGGATCACCACTTCATTTTCACCCATCACATAAAGAGAGTCCATGATTTCCATTCATACCTGTTTCTCCAAGTTCAGAAAATATGTACTTTTAAACATTTTTTCAACTAGTAATAGTGTAGAACAGAGGTAGGTCAAGCCAATCAATAATAAACACTCAGTAAACACCATCTCAGATTATTTTATTCTGTCTTACACTTGTAAAGTGCAACAGCAGCAGCAAACCTAAATTTGATATATGTTTTCACCAAAATCAAAGAGGCTATCAAGCATTGTGCTTATTTCTCAGAAACAAAACAATAACAGAGTAATTTCCTTTCACAATATAGGGTATTTTCCAACATAGTATTTTAAAAAATTCAGTTATGTGACAGTAAGCTAAATCTTCATTGGATTTTTTTTTTTCAGTGCTGGGGATTGAACCCAGGGCCTTGTGCATGCTAGTGCTGTACCACTGAGCCAAAACTCCAACTCTTCTTAATGCCTGCTATGAAAGTAAATGTCAAACATCTGTGACTGATAAAATTTATATGTGTTTATGCATGAGTCACAGAATAACATGACCCCAGAGAAAGAGGTGAGGTGTACTATCACTCCTATCAACCGAAATGAAGACATTTTCCAGATTGGTGACTTCAATATTTGACTATAATGGCTTGTGGCAAAGAAGTCATACTTGGGACATGTGTTGTAATATGTAAGTTGATATCTGATTAAGTACATGGTATTCTTTAAAATCTATCTATTCATTAAAAAACACAAACTAATGGGTTAGTTAGATATTTGAGAGGATTTATACACTATGGCTTATTAATCTTTGATAATTTCTTCAGGAATATGGAATTGCTTCTACATTATGCATATATTTGGAAAGGTAGTCCCAAAGTAATTCACTTGGCCCTATTTCCCATAATAGCTCCTATATCATAGATAAGAAAGCAAATGTACAAATATTGTCCACTACCAAATATGTGCACACTAACCAGAACTTCAGGAAATAGGAAAATAACCACACTTTAATTATGCAGAATCACTGAGTTCACTGTGAAGTGAATTTGAGATAAAATTCTACTTAGTCCATTTCTGGAATGCCATTATGAGATAGATATTCCATAGTAAAATAGTCATAAAAGGTAAAAATTATTCATGAAAATATTTACATCTTCTGGGGATTATCAATAAGTCATGAAACAAATGAAGAGGTATTTATTAGAGAAATCATAATATATATATATATATATTTTTTTTTTTTTCAGTTAGAACAGGAGGAAACTGTGACACTTGGGCTGTTGCCTCTCTTTATACCATACTCAAAAAATGGAAGCTCTACTCTGGTCAAGCGTGGTCAAGAAAGGGTCTCCATCTCCCTCTAGCTCTTAGTCAAGGATTTTGACATTTCTTAAGCTGGAGCAGCTTCCAATATTTTTCAACCACTTCAGCTTCATGTTGAGAAGGCTAAATCCTGGGCAAGGTGGCCAAGTGGCCTAGGTTTCCTTTCTATACCAGGTACAGTAGGGCAAGAATACTGGAGCCTAAGACCCTCTGCCTGGGCTCATCCAGAGAGAATTATTCCATGTCGAGAAAGGAAAATTTACAGTTACTGCATGAAATATTACGTAAGGCTATGGTGTTACCATAACACCACTGTTTTCAGTGACTCAAAGAATTTTCCCAGTACGGAAGGAGGCAACAAGAGAGCTCCACACCTTCCCCTAAGGAGCTGACTTAATTGAGAATGGAGGGCAGAGAAGTTCCAGATAAGATCACTTTCAAAATGATGGAGGTTTTCTTAGCAAGTAATTAAATGGAGGCCAGCAATTCTCTAGCAATCAAAGACAAGCTAAATTCACAAGGCAACAGTTTTCCTGAGAGAACAGGGAATGAGATGGCTAAGAAACATACTTACAGAACAAACTTCAAAGATTGGTCTTAAAAACTATCCTAGCAAAGGGACTAGCACATTTAATTGGATTAGATTTCAGGACAATTTATGTCCCAAGGCCTTGTGAAAAACAACAGTTAGTAAAGCCTAATAATTGGATGTGGTACTAACAAGCACAAATTAAAAGAGATTACAAAAAGAGACAAAGACAGCCCTTTTAAAATCACTATCATTACAGGGTGACTGCATACACACTCAAGCATATCCTATTACTACTATAAATATTACAAGAAACTAGGAGGCTCAACTATAAAAATTGATTATCTTACATTATGGAGGTCAGAATTATAAAATGGGCCTCCAGGGGATTTTAACAGAGTCACATTCCCCCCTAGAGGCTCTGGTGACAATTCTTGGCTCATGGCCATTCTCACCTCTTTAAAACAAGTAATGCTGGAAAAGTCCTTTTGACATCGACATGCCTTGGTATGTTGTGCTTACACTGTTCCCATCTAGATATTTAGGGTCATCTTCCTATTCTAAGGTCAACTGATTAGCAACCTTAATTCCTCTTAGACATGTAAGGTATCATATTTACAGGTGGAGCCCCCTAAAAAGTGACATCAGAGATTTCACACAATGTGAGAGAAGTAAACCTTACCAAAATAGTCCATCCAAGTCACTATACAAAAAAACAAAAACAAAACAAAACAAAACAAAAACGACAAAACTACCAAAACGAGGCCTTAAAATGAAGAGGAGGAATCCACACCTAAAGTTGCTATAATAAATTATCTATTAATCTAAATCTGTGCAGTTTCCAATTAAAAAAAAACATGTAAGACATGTCAAAAAAGAAAAATGTGGTAGAAAACAGGCTTCTGTATTCAAGGTGTGTGAAAAGAGTTCATGTACTGTATGTGCTTTTTTTACAATGATCTGGTCTCAGTATTTCCTAAAAAATAAAAAGTTTACTAGTACATACAGAAAGGTTGTAAATTTGATTTACATTTAATGCACTACTTGCCATATTAGACTCCATCGCCTGTTTTTGTGTTTGCTTTTCCAGAAAGATTTTCAATTTATGTAAAATTTTGTAGAATTGTCATCTAAAAATAAATTTGCCTTGAGTTACTTATCACTAGTGATTTTCTTTCTTTAGATAACAAGTTTTATTGCAAATAGTCATCCTATCTCAATGCTAGCATAAACTACTATATTATTCAGAGATTGGTGTCAGAAGCAAAAAAAAAAAAAAGAAAAAGAGAAAGAAAGAAAGAAAATGGAAGGAAGGAAGGAAGGAAGTCTTTAATTTGGTGTTTATGAAGTTAGCAGGAGTCCCAGAAGACAAAACTCCATACAGCTTCTTCTAGAATGACTTCAAAATTATTTAGAACTGCCCAAATGAGACTGAGACTTACACAAGAGCTGTGCTAATGCAAGAAGCTGCTATCATTCCTGATAATACTGCCTCTCCCACTTGAGAAACTTGAAAATGCACAGGGAAATACAAGTGGCTACAGGTTGGCTGCCCCTTGCCCCAGCATCTTGTAGGACACACAAAGGTGAGGAATCTTAGGATTCATTTCATTTTTCAAATCTCATAAGAGTGCATAAATATCAGAAAAAATTAACAGAGGCCAAAGGATCTAAAAGTTTAGCTGAATTCTAGTCTCTCCAAATACACAAAAGTGAGAATGGAGGGTAACTTTAAGCTGAATCCAAAACACCCAGAAATAAATGGAATATATATAAATAAATGGAATATATATTCCATTTATTATATATATATCACAGTAATGGTATTCCCTCATAATCCATTTAAAGGTACTTGTATTTTAACTTCTTTACTAGTCATTTCCTTTGTTCCCTGGATTCATATACCCTGGAAATTTCTCCCACAGAATTTTTTCTTACTAGTACATATTTATAATTTTAGTATTTATATTGACTATGTATTTTTATTTCTCTTCCACAAATTTATGACTGTAAAATATGTGCATAATGGGATACTAATTATAACAAGTTATACTCCATGTATACATGTCAACATACTTGCTATAGTCAGGTATATCTAAAAAGAACAAATAAAACGTGTATAATTCCAATTATGATTTAGTGTCATGTAAAAAAGTTATTCTAAATTAAATTACATTTACTGCTATATTGAGTTTATATTTCATCACAATAACAAAATATACCTTTCATTTTGAAATATCAAATCAAAGTATATTAAAATTTATAATAGGGTAGTTAGAGCACTTTTAAAAATAGCTTGGCAATGACTTAGCATTCTTCAATATTAGAATAAAATAGGGTTTGGTGATTCTTAACAGTGAAATGAGGTCCACTGTAAGGAGAAGAACTTATGAAAGATGTGTTAGGACTTTTTTTAAGCATGTGGTTTCGGTAGATTCCACAACACATTCCTGTTAAATTAATTTGAATCCAAAGAACCCATAGTGAGAGTGAACAGATGTGAAGAGAAATGATCCAGGAATGATAATGACAAATAATCTTGTTCCAAAGATAGAAAAAAAAATGTATTCCAGGAAACTTGTAGAAAAAGTCATTAAAATGTGACTCCTATGATTCAGAAAAAAAGATTGAAGGAAATATAATATTATCTCATTTGAAAAGCAGTTTATAATATTTTAGATATAAATGTAGATTTTTAAAAATACTTTGTCCTTGAAATATGCAACAGAGATAAGGGTGAATGAAAGTGCTTACCCAGCTTTTTTCCATTACTCAGAGTAGTGAAAACTCACATGTCACAGAAGACTCTTATTCCCAGCATGCTTTTTACAGATGTTGAATGCTGAAATAAGAAGGTAGAGAAAAGTTCTATTGATCCACATCACACACTGATTGTCTGATTGACATAACTTGCTGACACCTGCAATATTATTTCTTTGTCTCCTGGGAGCAATGTATAGTTTTACAACAGTCAAAATGAATGGATAGGTTGTTCAACAAAACACATCTCTTACCTCTCTTGGCCATGACCAGTGGGAGAGTATTTGTAAAATCAGTAAATGGATTTATGCTGATTTTTACATTAAATTCTTTTTTTCATTTAATGGCTTATTGTCATGTTGTACCTATGATAGCATTTATATAAAACAAAGTAGATTGAATTCATGTCACGAATAGTAGATGATGTGTGTTTCTCAAAGCAAATGACTTTAAAGGAAAAAAAATCTCATTAAATGTGCTTTTAATCAGAGATTAATGGATATCAAGGTTTTTCAATGTACTTCTTAATCTCAAGAAAATCAGTAGACAAAATTTAATTTTATTTTAGTGCTAGGATTTATTGCCAGTTCCTAGATTATATCAGGAAATCCATATCTCTAGAATACAATGGTTTTAATAATTTGATTCTTCTACATAAATGAAAACAAAATTTAATACAAAAAATAATGCTTCTTGTTCATGTTTCTATATTAATTTCTGTTTATAAGGGTCTTGCTATTTTCAGTCCATGGACAAATATATTTTAGTTCTGTAGACTTTTAATCTTGGAAATGCAGTTTCCAAACATGTAGTAGCTAAAAGCTTCATTGTGAAGACTCATACATAATCTCATAATCCATTGGCAGAGACAGAGAAGTGGAACTGAAACAGCATTTTGTAGGGTTAGGTTAGTTTCTAAAATAAGCCAAATATTATAGCTATTTTTATGATAACTATTTTGTGAATATAAGTATATATGTTCAAAACAATTTTTTACCCATGTAAAAAGTGGATTCCTTTATATCCCAAAGAAAGAAATGACCACATCCTCCTTTTTTAGAATAAAAATGTCATTTTCCCCAGATCCACAAAGAAATTTGAATATCATCAGTAGAATTTACAGTGTCAGTGCACTCAGGTGTATATCTAAGAATAGAAAAGGAGCTATTTTCATCTGACACCTTTTTCCCTTCCATTTTGTCTCTCCTCCTCTCCCCCCTCTCTCTTTTTCTCTCTCTTTGATTCATGGCAGAGTATATTTGACCAAATTTTCAAATACAATTAATAAAAGTATGTGATCACAGGATATAAAAATTACAAAGTGTAAGAAAATAAATGTTCAAAAATATTTTCTTATTGCAGACCCCCAATTTGAATCATGGTTCATCCTTTTACTTAGTTACCATAGGAATTAACAATAGTCAACCATCTCTCATGCAATGTTTCAAAAGCAGTTTCATCTGAAAATACCAATATATCTCTATGTGGGTATTTATTGATTTTTTAGTATATCTATCTGATTTATTACACTTTGAAATGTTTGATATAAGGAAAGATATAGATATCAGTACATTAAATTATTTCATAATTATAGAGTATTGTTTTATAGATGTATTGTTTTAACTACTCCTGTATTGATACACATTTAGATTATTTCCCAATGTTGTGCTTTTATAAAAATTGCTGAAATGAAGCTTATTTTTAAGTGCATGTATGTGCATATGATTTGGCATACATATGAAATTATGTATTAATAGTTTTAAAGTAACCTAAAAACTTCGTATAATTGACTGCATCTATTTTTGGTCCTATAAATTCATATTCCCTTGAAAACATTCAAATAGTTTTAGCTATTTTAATTTTGATATTTCATTAATTTTCCCATGGTCAAAAAATTGGTGATCATTTTATAAATTTGAACTGCAGAATTTCCTAACCAAAAATTTGTTCGATATTCTACTACATTCTAATAAACCACTATTTGTGCTTGGATGAGAAACTGTACAGAAGTTTTGCAGGCAGCCGGTTTTTTGACAAGTAATAGAAATTCACTGAAGTTAAGCAACACTAAGTTGAGTATTTGTTATATAAATAGAGAGTTTCTATTGAGTTCAATTCAAGACAAATCAGGGTTTAGACAGAAGCTTGGTCCACAAACAGAAAGGTGCAAGTTGTTCACATCATTTTGGTCTTTGCCCCACTTTTGATTTTGCTGTTTTCTTTTGCTATAGAACATATTCCAGACCACCTAGCAGGTTCCTAACACATCATAATTTATAAATTATAGCCATATTTATATAATAAATTTCTCTCTTAGAGCTTTTGTTGAAAAAATTACCTCTTGGTGCGTGTGGGGTGAAGTGATCTTGGCTGCCTAGATCAATCAGCCAAGGTTGGTATGAGAAGACGGGTCTCTGATCAATAAACAGAACAAACTAAGAAATAACTCCTGAAAGTTTGGGTAGAGAGAGATGTAATAAAAAAATGATGATTCATTTTCTTCTAGGAATAATTCAATGTATGTGTTATGTAATTGTTTAATTTTTAATATCAAAACTACAGAAATAAATATTGTTTTATTATTTTAAATTTAACAATATATTTTCATTTCAATTAATATATCTTGCACCACTTTATAAACCACACAGAGTATTTTACTGTATGAATATATCACATCATTTAACCAGTTCTATATTTGGCATTTGGACTTTTTAAAATTTATGTCCCAGTAGGTAATGTTTTATACATAGCCATGATTGGTTTCCTAAGATGGTAGAATCTATAGGTCAGAATATATGCATATTTTTACAAATCTATATTATCAAATATTTCTTTCCTACCAGAAATGTGACACTTTTTTTTTCTCTCACCAACATCCAATAGAGTATCCTACTGAAACACCAAAACTATTATAGAGATTCCTTAACTTATGGGGCATATCTGGCCCATAAGATTGAAGCAAATATTTTCCTTACGTGGGCTTTAAAAACCTGTTATTTTTCTAAGAATTTAGAGAGGATTTTTCTACTGTTTTTCTTTGGCTCTTTGTTTCATTCCTCTGCTTCAATAGTATATAACTATTTGGACAAAATGTATGCACATTCAAATAAATTGACATTTTTCCTAAAATCCTTCTCAAGATGGTAAAAATATAGAAATGAAATTTGATGCTGCTTTATTACCTCTCTTTTGAAAAAATGACTTTTAAAAGCTTAGTGACTTGGTTAATATCTATTTTTCAGCATACAAAAACAATTAGCCAGTAAGGCTATGAGACCTTACTGGTCTTATAGAATATTTGTTAAAAAAAATCATTAGATTTACTAACACTTATCACCACTTGCACTCATTTTACTTGCAGAAATGCTCTTTCAGGCTATTGGTTTAACAACTTGGTTGATTTTACTCTGGAACTGGTTTAGAAAATCCATGAGACATAAGCAAACAAACAAACAAATATATACCTCACTTATAATTTAATAGAAACATCAGTAGATTGATTTAGTGCTATTCTGATATCTTCTTTATTTTTAAAATATTATAATTCCAAATTTATAAAAATTAAAAGTATAATATAGTAATGCAGTTATCCTTGGAATATGTATATAAAAGTTATTTTCTATAAATGATTATATGCAAGATAATTCATCTCACCTAAAATCATTAATATTTTATTCTAGTATTTTTGTTTCATTGAGGAAAATTGACAATCATTAAATGTATTTAAGATGTACATGTAATGTCTTTTGTACATATACACTATGAAATGATTACCATAATCAAGCTAATTAAAATATGCATTACCTCACACAGTTTCTATCCTCCCATTCCTTAGCAATCATCTTTATTCTCTGTTTCAATGAATTTGATTTTTTAGATTCTGTGCACAAATGAGATCATGTAGCATTTCTCTTTCTCTGTTTTCTGCTCAGCATAATGTCTTTCAGGCTAATCCATGTTTTTACAAGAGACAGGACTTCAATTTTGAAAAGAATATATCTAATAATATATACATGGCACTTCTTTATGCATTCATATCTCTCTCTCTCTCTCTCTCTCTCTCTCTCTCTCTCTCTCTCTCTCTCTCTCTCCTCTCTCTCTCTCTGATACCAGGGATTGAATTTTGGGTATTTGACCACTGAGCCACATCCCTAGCCCTATTTTGTAATTTATTTATTTATTTTTTTAGAGATGGGATCTCACTGAGTTGCTTAGTGCCTCGAAGTTGCTGAAGCTGGCTTTAAACTCTTGATTCTCCTTGCAAACCCCTGGGATTACAGGCATGCACCACCATACCTGGCTTGCATTCATCTCTTGATAAGCATTTAGATCTATATTCCCATTTCTTAGACAATGTGTGTAGTGCTGTGATGAACATGGAAGTGCCGGTGTCTCTTTGACATAACTGATTTTATTTCCTTTGAAATAATATCCAACAGTAGAATGGTTAGCTCACATGGTAGCTCTGTTTTTCATTTTGTGAGGAACCCTCTCACTGTTTTCTATCATAGCCTTACAATTACATTCCCATCAACAGTGCACAAGGCTCCCCTTTTCTCCATATCCTTGTTAGCACTTTGATGTTGATTTTCTTCACTTTCCTCATGAGTAGTGAGGAAATCCCTCTTGGACATTTTTCTTTGAGAATATATCTATTCAGTTCCTTTGTCCATTTTAGTAAGGTTATTTTTTTCTACTACTGAGTTATATGATTTCCTCATAAGGATGTTAATCCCTTACTGGATATATGGTTTGCAAATATTTTCTCCTATTCCATTGGTTACCTGTTAGTTCTGTCATTTTCTTTTCTCAGAAGAAATATTTTAGTTTGATATAGTCTCATTTATCTATTTTTTGCTTTGTCTTTTGGGCCTTTGGTGTCATATGCAAAAACTTATGAAAACAAGTATCAGAGCTCTCCACTTACGTTTGCTCCAAGGAATTTTGTGTTTTTAGGTCCTATTTTAAGTCATTATTTGATTTTAAGGTGTGCATCTATGTGTGGGTGTATGTAAATAAGGCTCTATTTCTATTTTCTTTTTGCATGTAGATATCCCATATTCCAAAGACCATTTACTAAAGATAATATCATCTCCCTATTAGGTATTTTTTGCCATCTTTGTGGAAGCATAGTGTTCATATATGGTTGGATTTATTTCTGTGCTTCTACTCTGTTTTATTGTCTCTGTGCCTGATTTTATGCAACTATAATACTATTTTGAAAGCTCTGTCTTTGTAATACAATAGAAAATTAGAAAGTATGAAGCCTCTAGTTTTGTTCTTCTTTTTCAATATTGCATGAGATATTCAGTGTCTTTAAAACAATTAATATATTAAAATTAATATTATAATTTGATTATTCCCTAATAATAAAGAATTAGCAGCATGGTTAGTAATCATTATTATTATTCTATTAAAATAAATAATATATTCTTTAAAATTGAACTTTTCAGGGAATTTTGAATAGAGGATTCACAGTGAGAAACCATAAGTCAGATCCATTATCATGTTTTCAAAGATTTTAAATTCAAAGTTAATATTTTATATGACTTTGAGAACTGTAATTTTTATTCTTTGATACTGTAAAATGCTTTATTTAAGTTTTCTTCAAAAGTTCTGTGAACTTACACATCCTTTCACTATTCCAAGAAAATAATTCTAGACATTTCTGGAGACTTCGTAAAGCTTATAGTAACTCATTTATGCAGTGACATTTGGAGAATTTTACAGAACTCCCTCCCTCTACTATGTAGAACTATAAACTGTATTTTTAAAAATTTTGATTGGTGGTAAGTCAGTATTGTTACTTTGTGTGACATCTGGAAAAAATTGCTTTAATGTGTTAAATCTTCCTAAACTCACCAGTGATCTTACAGATAGTTTTGTCTGGCTCTATTTTATTGAGAAGAGACCCCATCAAAAGCATTTTGAAGAGCTCTCATAGTAGAAGTTAGTAAGGTTTGGTAGAGAAGTGGACAGCATAGTATTTCTTTTTGTCCTTCCTTCTCTCTTCAGACATTCAGTATGCCTGTGTCCTCTTTGTTTTCCTGAGTCTTGTCTGTGGTTGGTGTGTATGTATGTGTATGTGTGTGTGTGGGGGGGGCACTGGTTGTGAAATTAGTTATGTCATTGGACAAAGTTTAGGTTTTACCCCCAGCCTATCTGAAAGACAAGAAAGTCAGTACTATCTCCAACATTTTGTAACTTTCCCAGGATGCAAAAACCACTGGAAATAATTTGGTCAATTTATATAATCTCTGTGCACCATGCCATTCATCCATACAGAGGTCAATGAATATATTACAAATAGGACTAGATTTACCTGCTCATGGTGTTGTACCCTTGTACCCCTCCAGCAATCCGAGGCGACTAGAGAGTGAGGAGGAAGTCAAAGTTGTCTTACCACTGCAGTTTTCTCTTGTGCATAACAACAAACAGGAAATGGTCAGATACCTGAATGGGTTATGCCATGACATATTATGAGTTAGTGATCATAATTTTTAAAAGTGATTTGTGACTTTAGGTCATATGGCTTGCCAAGGATTACCCATGCAAAAGAATTAAACAATGACAAAGTAGTATCTGATGCTTTTACTTCATTGCGCTTTCATGTAAGCATCTGAAAATAGACCTGGGTCACCATGCAGAGAGGTTTAATGATCACATGGAAAGAAATGAATGTTTGTTTGATTGCCTACTATTTGTAAATTAAATGCTAAGGTATAAGGAAGCCACGTCTTCCTGCCCCCACGTTTTATACAAGATCTGTTTAAAGAAATTATATTCTCACTACAGTAGCTCCTGATTCTTTCTACAAGTACAACTTTTTAATTAGAGAGACCTGATTTTTCCGTTTGATTTACATGCTAGCTTCAATGTGCCATAGAAGCAAATGAGAAAGAAAGGACATTTGAAGGTCCCTTTGCATGATCAACACAGACACTGAAAGCAGTGAACAAGTGCTCCTAGCACTGAAATAAGTGAAATTTGGGGTTAAAGTAAAATCATACTAATATTACATTTAAGACTTCAAGTCCTTTATCACTGTCTGATTGAGTAATTTTACTAAATATATATTATAGTCAAATATTTGTTAATCATATTCTTTGAATGTTATGTTTAATTGTCAATTTTATCAAAGAAACTTTTCTGTTGTAGTTTTTTTCTTTCCGTCTTGAACTTCAAAGCTGTGCATTATTAACATTTCAAGACATTTTTTTAATTAGACACCTGTTTTCCCCTGCCCTGTGTGTGTGTGTGTGTGTGTGTGTGTGTGTGTGCATGTATTTCACCTCCTAAATAAATTTTTAATATTCTTCATATTATCTTGAATTTAATAATGCAGGCATAAGAGAAACAAATAATTTGCATTATGTACTACAGACTAGTTGACTTTTTTTATAGATGTAAAAGTAAGATTGTTATAGTATATATACTCTTTATTTTCTGGTTTCCTTTATTCAGAATAGTGATTTTGAAATTTATTTATGTTGATGTCCATATTGCTAGCTCTTTCCTTTTTAATGCTAAGCACCATTCCATATAACAGCTTTTTTACACATGTATCTGTGACGAACTTTTGAAATGTTTCTCATTTCTGGAGTATTATAATAGAAGATGCTATTAACACTCATATATAAATATTTGTATGGATGTACACTTTCTTTATTTCTACTAGAAAATAAAAATCTGCCATCCCTGATGCTCCTCACTCCTTTGGGCATATCTATATTTCCTGCTGGTATCCATTTCTTTCTGCCTTATAGACTTTTCTTATTTTTTTTTTTTGTAATTGAGGGATGTGCTGTTGGTTAAATCTTCAGTTTTATGTATCTTATAATGCCTCTTAATTTATGAAAGCTATCTACACGGAGAATAAATTTTATATTGTCAAGTACATATATATTTTTTAATACTTTAAATATGTTGCTCTACTATTTTTCCTCTAGTTTCATTTCTGACAAAAATTTGCTTTTTATCTTTGCCTTTTTTTACATGTATAATTTGTTTTTACTCTGGCTACTTTAAAATTGTTCTGTTTGTAACTAATTTTGAGCAATTTTAATGTGATGAGCTTTGTGTAGTTTTCATTTGTTTTGTGTCTGAGGCACTTTGAGCACGGTTGCATTTCAATTCATGGAAAACTAGTTTCTAACTCTCTCTAATTCACTATAATTCTTCTTGCCAACATCACTAATGTCTTTTTATTCCTATATCTACTAGACAGTTGATTGGTTTCTACCTACTTTTCCCTCTAGGCAGTGATCAAAAAATGTAAATCTTTGTCCTCCTGACATGCCATTTTCCTAGTTATTGGCCCACTTCCGGGCTTACCTACTCTATCTCTTTTGGACATGATTCTTCCTTCCTTTTTATGTTGTTCTCCTTACACCTACTTTTGCTTCCCCCTTCTCAATCTTACTATCCCTAGTGTTTTCTCTTGTTTTAATTGTCATTAGACACTGAAGACACAGGCATTTCACCTCAACTTCAAATACACACCTCCAATTGTCCACTATGCATTTTCATGTGGATATTTTGCAACCTCTTCCTCAAACTCTGCCACTACCACATTGAGCACCCTGTCCCCCTACTAATTCAACTAAATCCTCATGGCTTTCTATTTCTGTGTGCTGAGTGAATATGTGTAATTACCTTCTGCCCTTCACTATTCATTCTGGGATCGCATATTGAATTACTTAAATTAATGTACCTGTAAGACTCATATATCTGGCCTAATTCCCAGCTTTGGCATCTCCTTGCTAGTACCGTATATTGCTACTCTAGTCTGGAATTGACCATGAATATACTTTAAACATATTACTATTATTCCATAGAACAAGCAATATTTTTTTTCAAAATTTATCATGCTTATATGAGCTTTGTAAAAATTCTAATTTTAGGATTGGCAGACATGGTAAGATAGCATTAATTATTGCTAGATAATATAAATTTATAGGTACACACCCAGTTATACATGACTTGATGTTTCCACTACATATGTAGCTTGAAAACTAACAAAATAAATATAGTTTTTCAAAATTTCTAACATTTGTATTATTCAGCATTTATTTGCCTTTTATCTGGACTTTGCTGTTATATTATTAAGCAGAAAGATATTATTTTATTTAATGTCATTAACCCTACATTAATATGTGACATTATTTGCCTTTTAAATTTTACCATGTTTGGAAGATCAATTTATGACATTTAAAGAATATTAAAATTGTGCATAAATTTTCCCTCAATAATTGTATTTACATTGATTTGGAATCATTTTTATTCCAAATTAAGTGTTAATGAATTTTAACACTTTCATTGTGCTATTCAAGCATTTATGTCAATCTTTGATGGCCCACAAAAATCTTCTATTTTTCCAGACTTAAGCAGTTGTTAGGAATAAATTAATGTGATCTTCCTTTGACTTCTATTTTAAATTATATAAATTAAACTATATAAACAGAGATACGAATATAGAAAACTGTAATTCAGGAGAGCAAATATTTTATATATTAATATATAGATTTTGAATTGTTGCATAAATGATAACAACACAAGAAGAGCAATTTTGAGTGATATTGGGTTGTAGAACTCAAATGATATTTAGAGGCTATTGGGAAGTAGAAAATCAACATATTGTATTTCTGAGTGTGAGCTAAACAAAATCAAAGTGGCACTTCAAAGGGTCTGACTGGGTAACATAAAAAGCTCACTGAAACCTGAGAGAGTGGCGAATAAAGAGGATTGGGTACAAGTATTTTAATAGTCTACACCTTAATTTTAGGCATGGCCTTTACAATGGATGGCCACCAACAAATAGGTTTGTGAGAGTGCCACTATATCAAAATTCACATGGCATTAACAGAATTTCTTTCTAGATACCACATAATCTGATGTGTTAATACTAAGTGTTACTCTTAGTACAGATGAATATGTATTTTTCTGTTTTTAAAAAATTTGGAAGAATATATTATGTTTAGAGCATCATAAAATGAATTATAACATATTTTTCAATATATTACACTATAAAAAACAGAAAGCTTTGGATAATTTTTTTCTCAGTTAGCCTTAAGAAAGCATTGCCTTTTTGAAATAATGAAAAGATAAAAAGACAATCAAATCCACTAACTAGAATGTATGCTGTGATTAAAAAGAATGCTAAGCTGGGAATGTAACTGAGTGGTAGAAAGAGCACTTGCCTAGCATGTGTGAAGACCTGGGTTTGATACACACACACACACACACACACACACACACGCACACACACACACACACACACACATACACAATATTCAAGAACATAAAAAAGGTAAAAGAGAGCAAAGAAAAAAATGGATTTAAATAATATGGTTGAGACAGTAAATAGACTAGTTGTTAAAACCAATTGTATTTGTATATACTAACAAGATTAAGAAAACAATTTCATTTATAATAACATCAAAGAGAATAAAATACATCAAATCAAATTTAACAACTAAGTGATATTTTAACTTCTATAAACAACAAAACATTTTTTTAAAAATTAAAGAAGTTCTACATACATGAAAGGATATACCATGTTAGTGAATCAGAAAAACTAATATTGTCAGGATGGAAAAACTCTGCAGTATCAATGAAATCACTGTGAAAATCCCAAGTGATTCTTTTGTGATATGTGATTAGTTAATCCTGAAATTTGTATAGAGTTGGATTCATGGAGACTAGCCAACCTTAAAAAAGAAGAACAAAATAATAATATTCTTACTTCTTAACTTCAAAACTTATTTCAAAGGTACAGTGTTAATGCAGCTAATTACTTGTCTTAAACTACACGTGTAGATCAATGAAGTAGAACTGAGAATCCAGTTAAAAAACATTATATTTATAAAATTCAGGAAATTAAAATACATAGGGGAGAGAGTGAAAAGAACAGACATGAAAGTATATAAAGAGGTGAACAAAGGAAGAAAAATGAAAGGTGGAAAGTAGATAAAAATAATAATCTATACTTTTCAAAAAGCTAAAAAAAAGCATTTTGTAAATTTTACCATAAGGAAATATTTAAAGAGATATCTTTAGCCTTATTTAAATATTACACAATGTATACTTGTGTTGAAACATCACATGGCACCTCAAAACACATACAACTTTTGTGGTTTTTATATGTCAGTTGAAGTTAATTATATTTAAATTAAAAACATAAAGTTAGTTAACTAAAAATCCAGTTGTAGCCAGATATGGTGGTACATGTCTATAATTCCAGCAATTCTGATGGCTGAGGCAAGATGATTTCAAGTTCAAAGCTAGCCTCAGCAGATTAGTAAGGCACTTAGCAACTCATTGAGACCCTGCCTCTAAATTATACACTTACATGCATACATACATACATACATACATACATACATACATATATACAAAGGGCTGCAGGTGTGGCTCTGTGGTTGAGTACCCTGTACCAAAAAATAAAATAAAATAAAATCTGGTCATATCATTTTATTCCCTACAAATCTCTATGTATTTTAAGTAGAAATGTTTTCATTTTATTTTTGGTTATTTTTATTTGATTAGTAAAATGGCATGTATTTATCATGTATAACAGGTATATTATGAATAACATACACATATGTCAACTCATTTTAATTGCTTTAATCAGAGCAATTCTAAGTCTACAATATATATAGTCATAGTCACCCTGTTGTAACATACATCTGTGGAATTTCTTTCTTTCTCTAATTGAAATTTCATATTCTTTGTCCAACAACTGCTCAACCTGTGCCTCACCCTCATTCCTTGGTTGCCAATATTCTTCTCTACTTCTGAGTTCCACTTTATTGGTTCCACACACAAATAAGATCATGTGTTGGTTTTCTGGTCTGGTTTATTTCACTTAATGTAGTGACCTCCAGGTTCATCTCTGTTGCCACCAATGACAGGATTTTTTTCTTTTTTTTTCAACCTACTTGAGAATAATTTATTTTAACCTATTTAAGCATTTTGACAATAAATATCCATTTTCATTGAGACTCGACCAAATGATAAAATGTAGGCTCCTCCTTTCTCTGTGGACAGAGATAGGAAAATTTTAAGGTAAAATTGTTTAAAAATTATAAACAGTATAAAGTAACAGCCTAAATAAAAACATAAGAAAATATTTCATAAACTACATTTCCATCTTAATTTTCTAACAGTCTTTAGGATTGTATGAAAATATCATGATGGTTATGATGACCAGGGTTATATACTTGGGCCTATGTGGCTATATTTCTTACTTATTATTCAACATAATTATATTGTCTTGTTTATACTGATATAGAAAATAAATGTCTTATATGTTAACTCTGGTTTTGTATTACTTGCTTTGTACAACATAAAAAAAAATTCCTTCTTAGGAAGAAACACCTTTAGCAGTGGTATGCAGATCACCTTTTTATATAGCCTATGATAAAGTTATACATTATAGAATAAAAATCAGGTAAATGGTTAGATAAATATTATAAAAATAAATTTTATTTTATTACTTTTTTTCTTGCATAGATTGATTTTTTATTTCAGATGGTCAACTTGAGCCTTCATAAAATCCTAAAATCTACTAATGCTAGAAAAAGCTAAGTAAAATTACTATTCCATATTCTCACATCAGATAGTATGCAGTGCTCTACAGCCATGCCTGTGTTTGTCCTGAAGTTTGGGATGGATGACAATTAAAAAACTGTGTAAAGGATCTGAATGGACATTTATTCAAATAAGATATTTCAGTAGCCAATAGGCCCATGAAACAATGCTAAAAATAATAAGCAACTTGGGAATAAAAATACAAAAGTACAATGAGATACCTCTTCACACCCTTAGGATAACTAGGCTATAAACCTATAAAAACATATTATAATAAATGTTGAAGAGGAAGTGAAGAAATTGATGACTTAATACACTACTTGTCAGAATGTGAAGTGGAGCAGATGCCTTGGAAAACAGTATCATGGTTCTTAAAAAGGTTAAGCACAATTACCATCTGACCCAGCAATTCCACTTTTAGATATAAACCCAAAAGAAATGAAAGCCTATGTCTTTTTAAAATTGTATGACATTTTTCATACCAGTACTATTGGTAATACCCAAAAAATGTAGAAAAATCCTAATTATACATCATTTGATGAAAGAATAAATTATACATGATTAAGCCATACAATGTAGAATTATTTGGTTATGGAAAGGAAGGGAGTAATATGAATGCTACAGATGGACTTACCTGAAATCCTCATGTTAAGTGAAAAAACCCAGTCACAATGTGCTACATATTATACCATTCTATCTAAATGAAACTCCCAGATTAGGCAAATTAATCAAGGGTAGATAAGTACTGCCTTAGGCTGGGCATAAGAGGTATAAGAGGTCCCAAGAAATGACCCCATAGCATGGGGAGTTCTCAAAGTGATGAAAGTGCTTTACACTGAAAGTAGTAATAGTTGCTCAACTTCCTTAATGTGCTAAAACTCCTTAATTTTACACTTTAAATGGGTGGATTTTACAGTTAATGTAATTCTCCATGAAGTTATTGAAAAGATAAAATGGTCATTAAATATTCGTCCCTTATTAAATATTACAAAGAGAATTTCTAGAATTTGAAAAATGAATCTCTTAAAGAATTTTCAACCTCTTTAATTTTGTAAGAATATATTTTATTGTGAACTGATGTAATCTTTGTTTTCAATTATTATCATTCAGCAAAAGTTTTGCAAGCTTAAGTCATTGGTACTAAATGTATTGACTCTTGATTAAATATTTCAAATTAATTTTAGCAAAAATATCAAACAATATTTGAGGACTTAGTTTACAAATATGTGAGTATATTGCAGGAAAATTAGATTGATTTTATAAAAGCTCCTTCAGAGGCTTAATTAAAAAAATAAATATATAATTGTTGATGTACAACAGAGAAATGTATATGTTGCTGTGTGTGTGTATGTGAATGTGTATAGGAGGTATTGGTTCAACATCATCTTCTCATACAGAAAAAAGTGAAGCCCTACTACAATGAAAGCAAATATAAAATTATAACTTTTACAACATAAATGTCAATTGATTAGCACAATGGTGAGATTTGTAGGAATTATGTGTTATCACTATTTTAGGTAGATTTTTTTCTAGGGTTACTAATTTTAATATTTCTTAACCATGATTTCATGGAATTTGTAATTTTATTCAGAAACCTACAAAACCATGTTATTTTTATACTTCTTATTTAAGTATCTAGGCCACATACAATATTTTAGATACTATCCCTTTTAACATAATAAGCCTCCAGTAGCTTTATATGATCCTGTGGAATGTGTTGACTTTTTAAAAGCATTTGATGAAACTGATAATTGATTAATATCATGTAACTCTTCAAAGGACTCAGTCTTTTGACATAGACAATCTATTAAGAGCTATCACTTTTACCTTCTATACATGAATTCTAAAACTTGTAATTAAAAAGAGCCACAATGAATTTAGAAAAGTTGGCATTTGAGCTAAATGAAAACTCATGCTTCAGAACCAAAACCAATTCATATTTTAGGATCCCTTTTGCACTAAGGGGCACTCAACCACTGAGCCACATCACCAGCCATTTTTTTCTGTATTTTATTTAGAGACAAGCTCTCACGGAGTTGCTTAGTTCCTCACTGTTGCTGAGGCTAGCTTTGAACTCGTGATCCCCTGCCTGAGCCTCCTGAGACCCTGGGATTACAGGTCTGCACCATCATGCCTGGTGTCTGATCCTTTTTCTATAAAAGAGAAATAATTCACCTATATTGTTGGAAAACAGAGTAATTATTTCTTATAGGAAGAAGAAAAATGTGATTGGAAGAGCTAAACGGGGGAGGTTTGCTCTATTTTTTTGAATTGAATAATATTTATATGAGTGTGCTTAGTTTGTGAAGTTATCAAACATAGAAACAATTTTTCTACTTTTGTATATGTGTATTATCCTTAAGTAACACTTCATTTATAAAAGTTCATTCTCCAGAAAGCAATATACACAACATTTACAGCTGCACATGTTTAAAGTCCATCTAAAGGCACCACCTAATTAAATCAAATAGTATCTTTTGAAATATATGCAGATATTTTCTCAAAAAAGTAGTTACTGAGATCATTGAGATTAGTTTGCCAGTGTTTATTCACAAATGTCAACAAAAGTCTTCACAGTTACAAATTCATTAGCTGTTGAAGAAACTCAAGTCAGTACTTCATTTTAAAATGTATGTGTGTGTGAACAATTTTGTTTTTATTGAGTTGATTGCTAATGAAAAATTTCTTGACAACTATTATTGTAACCAACTCAAGATATGGAGGCAGTCACAGATGTGTGCCATACAGTAATTGATATGTAACATTAGCAAGAGTGTTCTGAGCACTGACCAAAGAGAAATTCTTCAGTTTCTATTTCTCCTACATCTCATACTCACCCAATGTAAAATTTCCCACATTTGCCACAGAACTGTAGCCCAACTGGCTGGTGTACCAGATGCCCCAAATGGGCAGTAACAGAACTATTTCTTCCATTTCTACTCCAAGACCTAAAGGAGTTAGCTGCCCTGATCTGCTAGTGTCTCTCAGAACGTCTTACTTTATGCAGTCTAACCCTAAAAAATGAGGATGATTTTACACTGCATCTGAGAAGATTGGTCAATAAAGCAGAGTTATTTCTGGATGTCATTTAGACTTAATTGCATATAAAACTAAAAACTTTGTTAACTTGTAAATGCGTTTCATAAATTATGAAGGAAACCATGGCAGAAAAATGGAAGTACCAAGCAGAAATCTACTAAAACTATCAAAGAAATTATTTTTTAATAAGCTAGATTTGCACATCTATTCATTAGGTTATTTATTTATTTATTTATTTTGGTGGGTTTTTTTTTTTTTTTTGAGTTCTTTGTATATCCTGGAGATTAATGCTTTACCTGAGGTAGAGATGGCAAACATTGTCTCCCATTCTGTAGGCTCTCTCTTCACATTCTTGTTCCCTTGGCTGTGAAGAATTTTTTTTTGTTTGTTTGTTTGTTGTTTGATATTATATTATCTGATTTATTGATTCTTGATTTTACTTCTTGTGCTTTAGGTATCTTGTTGAGGAAGTTGGTTCCTAAGATGACATAATGGCAAGTTGGACCTACTTTCTCTTGTAGTAGGTGATTGGTTTTCATGCTTGTTTTTGTGCCAATACCATGCTGTTTTGTTGTTATAGCCTTATAGTATAATTTAAGGTCTGGTATTGTGAGGCTTACTGCTTCACTTTTCTCACTAAGGATTGCTTTGGATTTTGTAGGCCTCTCTGCATTTCAAAATGAATTTCATGACAGCTTTTTCTATTTCTATGAAGAATGTCATTGGAATTTTGATGGGAATTGCATTAAATTTGTATAGCACTTTTGGTAGTATGGCCATTTTGACTATGTTAATTCTGTATAACCAAGAACATGGAAGAGCTTTTCATCTTCTGAGGTCTTCTTCAATTTCTTTCTTTAGTGTTTTGTTGTCTTCACTGTAGAGATATTTCACATCCTTTGTTAGATTGATTCCCAATTTTGTTTTTGGAGGCAATTGTGAATGAGATAGTTTTACTGATTTCTCTTTCAACTGATTCATTATTCATGTGTAGGGATACAATTGATTTATGGGTATTAATTTTATATCCTGTTACTTTGCTAAATTTATTTATGAATTCCAAAAGCTTTCTTGGTGGAGTTTTTTAAATTCTCTATACAGAATCATGTCATGTGCAAGTAGATATTGTTTGAGCCCTTATTTTTATGTTAGTATCACCTAATTTTTTCTCTTGCTTAATTTCTCTGGCTAGGGTTTGAAGGATAATGTTGAATAAGAGTGGTGAAAGAGGGCATCCCTATCTAATTCCAATTTTTAGAGGCAGTGCTTTTAATTTTTTCTCTATTTAGAATGATGCTGGCTTGAGGTATAGCATATACAGCTTTTACAGTGTTAAAGGATGTTCCTGGGCTGGGGATTTGGCTCATGCGGTAGCGTGCTCGCCTGGCATGCGTGCGGCCCGGGTTTGATCCTCAGCACCACATACCAACAAAGATGTTGTGTCCGCCGAGAACTAAAAAATAAATATTAAAAATTCTCTCTCTCTGTCTCTCTCTCTCTCTCCCCTCTCACTCTCTCTTTAAAAAAAAAAAAAAGGATGTTCCTACTACCCCTAGTTTCTAGTGTTTTGAGCATGAATGGATGATATATTTTGTCACATGCTTTTTCTTATCTATTGAGATAATCTTCTGGTTCTTGTCTATAGGTTTACTGATGTGATGAGTTATGTTTATTGTTTTCTGCATGTTGAACCAATCTTACATCCCTGGGATAGACACCACTTGATCAAGTGCACTATCTTTTAATGTGCTTTTGAATATGATTTTCCTGTATTATATAAAAAAATTTCTCACCTATATTCATTAAGGGTATATGTAGGTCTGAAGTTTTCTTTCCTTGATGTGTCTTTATCTGGTTTTAATATCAGGGTGGAACTACCATTTGACCCATCATCCCACTCCTCTGCTTATACTCAAAGGACTTAAAATCAGCATTCTATAGTAACACAGCCACATCAATGTTTATAGCAGCTCAATTCACAATAGCTAGAGCTATAATCAACCTCAATGTCCTTTAACAGATGAATATATTAAGAAAATGTGGGGCGACTGACCAGAGGAACAGGCCCAGTGGCCTGCCCGCGTGGTAATCACGTCACCCCAATTGGAGTAGGGGCAGAGCAGAGCCGCATCCTGCACCTGGAACAGGCCCAGTGGCCCGCTGACGTGGTAGACACGTCACTCCAATTGGAGTAAGGGCAGAGCAGAGCTGCCGCCCGCGCCTGCAAGGTAGGCAGACCAGTGACCGACTGCCAGAATAGGCCCAGCGGCCCGTCATCGTGGTAGACAGATGACCCCAATTGGAGGAGGAGCAAAGCCACTGCCCACCCATGCAAGGGGGACTTTTCAACTATACAAGAGCAATATAAATATATAGGGGGAAAATTCAATAACACAACAGTTTCACCAAGCAGAAAGAAATGCGAGCAGTAAGAAAAGACAAGGAAAGAAAGGACCACAATCAATGCAGGTCAACTCAACATTAGAAGAGGTAATAGCTGCAGCAGATGGAATGTCAGATAAAGAATTCAGGATATACATGCTTCAGATGATCTGGAGTCTCAAGGAAGACAGTAGACAGCAAAATCAGACAATGAAAGATCACTTCGACAATGAATTACATAAACAAATCCAAGAAGCAAAAGATCAACTATACAGGGAGATAGAAGTTATAAAAAACAAACAAACAGAAATCCTAGAAATGCAGGAAGCAATAAACCAAATTAAAAACTCAATTGAGAATACTACAAGCAGAGTAGAACAAGTAGAACATAGAACATCAGACAATGAAGACAAAGTATTTCAACTTGAAAAAAACATAGACTGCTCAGCAACACTGTTAAGAAACCATGAAGAACATCCAAGAAATATGAGATAACACAAAGAGACCAAACTTAAGAGTAATTGGGATACAGGAAGGTATAGATGTCCAAACCAAAGGAATGAGCAATCTATTCAATGAAATAATACGAGAAAACTTCCCAGACTTGAAGAATGAGACAGAATCCCAAACCCTAGAAGCCTACAGGATGCCGAATGTGCAAAATCATAAGATATCCACACCTAGACACATTATAATGAAGATGTCCAATATACAGAATAAGGAGAGAATTTTAAAAGCTACAAGAGAAACGAAGCAGATTATATTTAGGGGTAAACCAATCAGGATAACAGCTGATCTTTCAACACAGATTCTGAGAGCTAGAAGATCCTGGAATAACATATTTCAAACACTGAAAGAAAATGGGTTCCAACCAAGAATTGTGTATCCAGCGAAATTAAGCTTCAGGATGGAAGATGAAATTAAAACCTTCCACGATAAACAAAAGTTAAAAGAATTTGCAGCTAGAAAACCATCTCTTCAAAACATCCTCGAGAAAATATTACAGGAAGAGGAAATGGAAAATAACAATGAAAACCAACAGTGGGAGGTAGGACAGTAAAGGGGGGAAAATAATCAAAGAGGAAAACAAATCAGGTTTAGTAACATAAATAAACAAATATGGCTGGAAGAACAAACCATATCTCAATAATAACCCTAAATGTTAATGGCTTAAACTCACCAATTAAGAGACACAGGCTAGTAGAATGGATCACAAAACAAGACCCAACAATATGCTGCCTACAGGAGATGCATTTGATAGGAAAAGACATACATAGACTGAAGGTGAAAGGTTGGGAAAAATCCTATCACTCATATGGACTTCGGAAACAAGCAGGAGTGTCCATACTCATATCAAATAAAATAGATTTCAAGCCAAAGTTAATCAAAAGGGATAAAGAGGGACACTACATACTGCTCAATGGAACCATATACCAACAAGACATAACGATCATAAATATATATGCTCCAAACAATGGTGCAGCTATGTTCATCAAACAAACTCTTCTCAAGTTCAAGAGTCTAATAGACCACCATACAATAATCATGGGAGACTTCAACACACCTCTCTCACCACTGAATAGATCTTCCAAAGGTTGAATAAGGAAACTATAGAACACAATAACACAATTAATAACCTAGACTTAATTGACATATATAGAATATACCACCCAACATCAAGCAGTTACATTTTTTTCTCAGCAGCACATGGATTCTTCTCAAAAATAGATCATATATTATGTCATAGGGCAACTCTTAGACATTATAAAGGAGTAAAGATAATACCATGTATCTTATCTGATCATAATGGAATGAAACTGGAAATCAATGATAAAAAAAAGAAAGGAAAAATCCTGCATCACTTGGAGAATGAACAATAGGTTACTGAATGATCAATGGGTATAGAAGACATCAAGGAGGAAATCAAAAAATTCTTAGAGATAAATGAAAACACAGACACAACATATTGGAATCTATGGGACACAATGAAAGCAGTTCTAAGAAGAAAATTCATTGCTTGGAGTTCATTCCTTAAAAAAAGAAAAAAACAACAAATAAATGATTTCATACTTCATCTCAAAATCCTAGAAAAAGAAGAGCAAAACAACAGCAAAAGAAGTAGAAGGCAAGAAATAATTAAAATCAGAGCTGAAATCAATGAAATTGAAACAAAAGAAACAATTGAAAAAATTGACAAAACTAAAAGTTGGTTCTTTGAAAAAATAAAAAAAATCGACAGACCCTTAGCCATGCTAATGAAGAGAAGAAGAGAGAGAACTCAAATTACTAGCATATGGGATGAAAAAGGCAATATCACAACAGACACTTCAGAAATAAAGAAGATAATCAGAAATTATTTTGAATCCTTATACTCCAATAAAACAGAAGATAGTGAAGGCATTGATAAATTTCTTAAGTCATATGATCTGCCCAGATTGAGTCAGGAGGATATAGACAACCTAAACAGACCAATATCAATTGAGGAAATGAAAAAAACCATCAAATGACTACCAACTAAGAAAATCCCAGGACTGGATGGGTACACAGCAGAGTTTAACAAAACCTTAAAAGGGGAAATAATACCAATATTTTTCAAGCTATTTCAGGAAATAGAAAAAGAGGGAGAACTTCCAAATTCATTCTAGGAGGCCAACATCACCCTGATTCCGAAACCAGACAAAGACACTTCAAAGAAAGAAAACTACAGACCAATATCTCTAATGAACCTAGATGCAAAAATCCTGAATAAAATTCTGGCAAATTGGATACAAAAACATATCAAAAAAATTGTGCACCATGATCAAGTAGGAGTCATCCCTGGGATGCAAGCCTGGTTCAATATACGGAAATCAATAAATGTTATTCACCACATCAATAGACTTAAAAATAAGAACCATATGATCATCTCAATAGATGCAGAAAAAGCATTCGACAAAGTACAGCATCCCTTTATGTTCAAAACTCTAGAAAAACTAGGGATAACATGAACATACCTCAATATTGTAAAAGCAATCTATGCTAAGCCTCAGGCTAGCATCATTCTGAATAGAGAAAAATTGAAGGCATTCCCTCTAAAATCTGGAACAAGACAGGGATGCCCTCTCTCACCACTTCTGTTCAACCTGGTTCTCGAAACACTGGCCAGAGCAATTAGATGAAAGAAATTAAAGGCATAAAAATAGGAAAAGAAGAACTCAAATTATCGCTATTTGCAGTTGACATGATTCTATACCTAGCAGACCCAAAAGGGTCTACAAAGAAACTATTAGAGCTAATAAATGAATTCAGCAACGTGGCAGGATATAAAATCAACACGCATAAATCAAAGGCATTCCTGTATTTCAGTGAAAAATCCTCTGGAATGGAAATGAGGACAACCACTCCATTTACAATATCCTCTAAAAAAATAAAATACTTGGGACTCAACCTAACAAAAGAGGTGAAAGACTTATACAATGAAAACTACAGAACCCTAAAGAGAGAAATTGAAGAAGATCTTAGAAGATGGAAAAGTATACCCTGTTCATGGATAGGCAGAACTAACATCATTAAAATGACGATATTACCAAAATTTCTCTATAGGTTTAATGAAATGCCAATGAAAATCCCAAGGGCAATCAAGAAATTCATATGGAAAAATAAAAGACCCAGAATAGCAAAAACAATGATAAGCAGGAAGTATGAATCAGGAGGTATAGTGATACCAGACTTCAAACTATACTGCAGAGCAATAGTAACAAAAACAGCATGGTACTGGTACCAAAACAGGTGGGTGGACCAATGGTACAGAATAGAGGACACAGAAACCAATCCACAAAACTACAACTATCTTATATTTGATAAAGGGGCTAAAAGCATGCAATGGAGGAAGGATAGCATCTTCAACAAATGGTGCTGGGAAAACTGGAAATCCATATGCAACAAAATGAAACTGAATCCCTTTCTCTCACCATGCACAAAAGTTAACTCAAAATGGGTCAAGGAGCTTGATATCAAATCAGAGATTCTGCATCTGATAGAAGAAAAAGTTGGCTAGGATCTACATACTGTGGGGTAAGGCTCCAAATTCCTCAATAGGACACCCATAGCACAAGAGTTAATAACTAGAATCAACAAATGGGACTTACTCAAACTAAAAAGTTTTTTCTCAGCAAAAGAAACAATAAGAGAAGTAAATAGGGAGCCTACATCCTGGGAACAAATCTTTACTCTTCACACTTCAGATAGAGCCCTAATATCGAGAGTATACAAAAAACTCAAAAAATTAGACAATAAGATAACAAATAACCCAATCAACAAATGGGCCAAGGACCTGAACAGACACTTCTCAGAGGAGGACATACAATCAATCAACAAGTACATGAAAAAATGCTCACCATCTCTAGCAGTCAGAGGAATGCAAATCAAAACCACCCTAAGATGCCATCTCACTCCAGTAAGATTGGCAGCCATTAGGAAGTCAAACAACAAGTGCTGGTGAGGATGTGGGGAAAAGGGTACACTTGTACATTGCTGGTGGGACTGCAAATTGGTGCGGCCAATTTTGAAAGCAGTATGGAGATTTCTTGGAAAGCTTGGAATGGAACCACCATTTGACCCAGCTATTCCCCTTCTTGGTCTATTCCCAAAAGACCTAAAAAGAGCATACTACAGGGACACTGCTATATTGATGTTCATAGCAGCACAATTCACAATAGCAAGACTGTGGAACCAACCTAGATGCCCTTCAATAAATGAATGGATAAAAAAAATGTGGCATTTATATACAATGGAGTATTACTCCATTAAAAAATGACAAAATCATAGAATTTTCAGGGAAATGGATGGCATTAGAGCAGATTATGCTAAGTGAAGCCAGCCAAGCCCTAAAAAACAAATGCCAAATGTCTTCTTTGATATAAGGATAGTAACTAAGAACAGAGTAGGGAGGAAGAGCATGAGAAGAAAATTAACATTAAACAGGGATGAGAGGTGGGAAGGAAAGGGTGAGAGAAGGGAAATTGCATGGAAATGGAAGGAGACCCTCAGGGGTATACAAAATTACATACAAGAGGAAGTGAGGGGAAAGGGAAAAATACAATGGGGAGAAATGAATTGTAGTAGAGGGGGTAGAGAGAGAAGAGGGGAGAGGAGGGGAGGGGAGGGGGGATAGTTGAGGATAGGAAAGGCAGCAGAATACAACAGACACTAGTATGGCAATATGTAACTCAGTGGATGTGTAACCAATGTGATTCTGCAATCTGTATACAGGGTAAAAATTGGAGTTCATAATCCACTTGAATCAGAGTGTGAAATATGATATATCAAGAAGTATGTGATATTTTGAACAACCAACAATAAAAATTAAAAAAAAACAAAAGATTTAAGAATATGAAAAAAGAAAGTAGTCAACAAAAGTTTATTAAAAGTGAATGTACAATAAAAAAAAAAAACGAAAATGTGGTATATATACTCAGCCATAAAGAAGAATGAAATAATGCCATTTTCCAGTAAAGGGATGGAACTGGAGACTATCATGCTAAGTGAAATAAGCCAATCTCCAAAAAACAGAGACCAAATGTTCTCCCTGATATGCGTCTGACACACAATAAGGAGGGGAAGGGCAGAATAGCAGTTCATTGGATTAGAAGAAGGGGAATGAAGGAAATAAAAGTAAAATGCGAATAGGAAAGACAGTAGAATAAATTGGAGATAACTTTATGTCACTAGTCATCCATGGACTATGTGTCAGTCCCTTTGCATCATAGCCTGGTGAATAGGAACATCTGGTGTCTGGGAATTACCAGTGGGCATTTCCTCTGCATAAGATTGCCCAGAGACACTATTCCACTCTGCCATGTCCCACCCAGCACCTGAGATGGGTGTGACCTGCCAAGAGGCCAATCAACCTGCTGACTTCAAGACAACATGAAGCAATACTCTGCCCTTGAAACTTTATTGCTGCCTTTGATGTGCCCACTTTAAATAAACACTGGAGCCATTTTGTCTTGTCTAGTTCCAGCTCCTGTGTGGACTGGATTTGTCAGGGGCTCTGCTTTTGAAAATATATTTCTGATTCTTTGTCTTTTGTTCTTCACTAATTATTCTAGACTTTAAGTTTTCAGATGGCTTACACTTTTCCCAGCAGGAAGAAGACCCCCCCCCCCAATGAGACACTGGCTATCACCCCATATAACTGTGCTATATTCCTATGTGAATACACAACTAGTGAAATTCTACATCATATACAACCACCAAAATGGGATCCTAATTAGAATAAGTTATATTTCATATATGTAGACAGTAATAAAGAACTAACAAATTTTAAAAAGCTAGATTTAACCATTCCACAATGTATTTATGCTTCAAACCACCATGTTATATATAATTAATACATTAATTTGAAATATATCTGATTGAAAACTTTAAAAATAAGGTAAATGATAAATTGAATGAAATACCTATTAAATCGGCATAATCCATGGTTTTTTCATGCAAAATACATGGTTTCCCCACCTATGACTCACAAATTCCACTTATAATATGACTTGGCCATATTGATCAGAATTCTTGTGTTAGTTTATACCAAAAATAATTATAAAATAAAGCACATTTCTAAGAATCCATGTGTCCAACAAAAATAAAATGCATAAATAATGGCAACTTAATCAGTGCAGCATTTTACAATGCTACAAATATATAATTGAATATTAAAAGTATCAAATTAATGAATAAAAGATCAGGTCTGCTTAAGCTCCACATTAAATACACTCTATTAATGTATCATTAAAATGTACCAAATTTGCTGGGCATGGGGGCATATGCCTGTAATTTCAGTGGCTCTGGAGGCTGACAGGAAGATAGCCTCAGCAAAAGCGAAGTGCTAAGCAACTCAGTGAGATTCTGTCTTTAAATAAAATGTAAAATAGGGGTGAGGATGTGGCTCAGTGGTCTAGAGTACTCCTAAATTCAATCCCTGGTCCCACCCCCTGCCAAAAAAAAAGAAAAAGCACCAAATTTTCAATCACTATAAAATCATCACTTGCTACTTTCTGGGTATAGTTCTAACTTCTGTAACTTGTGTTGGGTTCATAATCTATGTTATGCATGCCCTGATCCATGACCTTTCTAAATTTCACTTCAGTTGACTAGTGCTTTGGGTGATTTCAATTGCTGCTTGATTACTCAACCGAGTTTTGAAAACCTGTCCTTACCAAGCTGTGGTTGCTACATTTCCCCAGTTACTATTATTATAGCTACAGGTATACCAAAAGAATCCTCAGTGATTTCTCAAATTATTAGATGCACTTTCCCCTGCTTCTGCTATGTAGCAGTAACCCTACCTCCTCAGAATCTGTGAATCCTTAACTTTCACCAGTGTGGTAACTCCTGTTTTGGAATGTTCATCTGAAAGTGGTATTTATAACATTCAGAGCCTCAGGTTCCAACTTCTTGTGTTCTTTTTAAAAAAATTAAATTTATTTGTCACTAATACTTCAAAAAAGCATAAAATTCATACATATTTTGGGGTCCCATGTAATGTTTTTGACACATGCATACATTTTTTAATGTTTAAATCAGGTTGAATGCATGTATATCATCAAACATTTATTATTTCTTTAGAGTGAAAACATTCTTGCGTTCTTTGATGATCTGCTGGGAACCAGAACCTCTAACCACCAAAGGCTCAGTATGGGAAAAAAAGCAAAGCAAACATTTTATTACCTGGTCACCAAAAGTTACAAAGAAACCAGTCTTTGGTTCCCAGACATGCCACCTATATAGAGAGGGCATAGTACTATACATTGCTATTGCTTTTATGTATATGCAACACAATGAAAGACAGTGGCCACAGAGTTGTTCATGCATGCGGTGCCTTATTTTAATGTTAATCTTAGCCCAGATATCCTAGGTAATTTGGCATAAGGTAGAAATAGACACATATTACTTAGATACATATCTGGTAATGCACATACTTCACTATAAAATATCTCCTTTCGACTGAGGCTATAGTATGTGAGGCCCTGTGTTAGTTTGTTGGTCATTCTCTTAAGTTCATGGACAGTGTGACTGCAGAAATACTTCAATCAGAGAAGGAAACATATCTGGAGCTAGGTATCAGTTCCAAAAAGGAATATTGCTGCAATGACAGAGTAGAAGAGGTATACTGTAATCAAATTGTAATCCTCAGTATTCTTCTTCTTCAGGGCTCAATACTTACGATGCATCCAAAACAGTATAAATCATGGTTAGGTCATTCTTAGTCTGAGAGAGCATGTGATGCTGGTTCTATGTATTGTCTCTATTTTTAGCAACATCATTACTTCAGTTTTGAGCTCACTGCACAAACAGTGATATAGCTAGGCCCCAAGATTGGATAGCATCTTCTAGATAAGCCATCTCTCTACCAGGTTTCAAGTTCTCCTGCATTGTACCTTTCTGTTAGTCCATTCATATGTCTCTACCTCAGAACTCATTGTTTCTAATCTTTTAGTTTTTCCCTCCTTATCCTGACTTGACAGTCACTACCAATAGCCTAGTCACTACCCAATAGCCTTGCATATACATGCATTAGGACATATCTCTTCTCTATGAACACAGCTGTTTTGCCCATCAGAATCATAGTTTTAAGTTATAGAAAGAGAGGTTGAAGCAGAAGATACAATTGAACTTGGAATCACTTGTTTATGTAATTTTCTGGACCTTCTGTAAGTGTTTGAGTTTAATTAGGAAAGAATCATTTTCATCATACAATGGATTGTGGATGCTCCTGCCCAAAATGATGACTTGGTAGATCTGGCAATAACTTTTTGGTAATAAGTAGCTCTGTTTGCATGTTCACTTGATATCTAATGGCCTGGAGTTCAGCATCAATTTGTGCTCAGTAGCATGTCAGGAAGTGATATGTAAATAGTGACTATTTTTTATCTCATAGAAGCCTTCAATTTTTCTCTAGAATATGATATATATATATCATATTCTAATAATTGTAAAGTTACAATATATATATATATATTGTAACTTTACAATTGGGTTTTGGCAGAGTCTTCACACACAATCTTTGTCAACTGTAGGTATTTCTTGTAGAATCATATGTGACCTTAAGCACAGGTTGGACCTATTGAAGAAACCTCAATTTATGTGTGTTCCAATCAAAATTCTCAAACTCTTAATCTCAATACTCTCAAGTTCAGTGTATACTCCTTAAAATCCATTGAAACTTCCAACTACTATTCCTATTAGTTGTGAGTGGAGCAAGGTGTAATAAGTTGACCTGAAGTCTAGGGAGGATGAGGTTGAAAGACCTTTTTGTACTTTTTTAGAAAACTTCATTGTTAAAAAATAAAGTGATAGAAAGGTTTATTGTAGAAAAGATGAAGTAGAAGTCCATAAAAATATTCTTTCCATTAATTTTTGTAGTTACACAAGTAGGAAATTGTAAAATATGACCTCCTTGGCCATATTATGTACATTTCACACTGTGTTTTTGCATTTTGGGGACCAAAGTTTGGTTTTATTTATTTATTTATTTATTTATTTATTTATTTAGTTGTTTCCTTTTATATTAACTTTTTTATTGATATATGACAGCAGAATGCATTACAATTCTTATTATACAAATATAGAGCACAATTTTTCATATCTCTGGTTGTATACAAAGTATATTCACACCAATTCATGTCTTCATACATGTACTTTGTATAATGATGTCCATCACGTTCCACCATCATTTTTAACCCCATGCCCCTCCCATCCCTTCTCACCCCTCTGCCCTGTCTATACTTCATCAATTACTTCCATGGTTTCCCTCCCTACCCCTGTATGAATCAGCCTCCTTGTATCAGAGAAAACATTTGGCATTTGTTTTTTGGGGATTGGCTTATTCATTTAGCATTATCTTCTCTAACTCCATCTATTTACCTGCAAATCCCATGATTTTATTTTCTTTTATTACTGAGTAATATTTTATTATGTATATATACCACGTTATTTTTATCCATTCATCTACTGAAGGGCATGTAGATTGGTTCCACAGTTTAGCTATTGTGAATTGTGCTGCTATAAACATTTATGTGGCTGTGTCCCTGTAGTATGCTATTTTTAAGTCCTTTGGGTATAGACAGGTAGACCAATGGTACAGAATAGAGAACACAGAGACTAACCCATAAAATTACAATTATATTATATTAAACAAAGGAGCCAAAAACATACATTGAAGAAAAGATAGCCTCTTTAACAAATGGTGCTGGGGAAACAAATGGTCCATGGGCAACAAAATGAAACTAAACCCCTATCTCTCACCATGCACAAAACTCAACTCAAAATGGATCAAGAACCTGGGAATAAAACCAGAGACCCTGTGTCTAAGAGGAAAAAGTAGACCCTAATCTCTGTCATGTGTGATTAGGCCCCAACTTCCTTAATAAGACTCCTATAGCACAAGAATCAAGAGTCAATAAATGGGATGGATTCAAACTAAAATGTTTCTTCTCGGCAAAAGAAACAATCTTTGAGGTGAATAGAAAGCCTACATCTTGGGATCAATTTTTTACCCCTCACACATCAGATGGAGCACTAATCTCTGTGGTATATAAAGAATTCAAAAAGCTAAATTCCAAAAAAACCCCACAAATAACCAAATAACCCAATCAATAACACTTCTCAGAAGATGATATATAATCAATTAACGAATGTATGAAAAAATATCCATCATTGCTAGCAATTAGAGAAATGCAAATCAAAATTACTCTAAGATTTCTTCTCACTCCAGTCATAATGGCCGCTATTATGCATACAAACAACAATAAGTGTTGGCGAGGATGTAGGGAAAAAGGTACACTCATACATTGCTGGTGGGACTGCAAATTTGTGCAGCCAATATGGAAAGCTACATGGAGAATCCTTGGAAAAATGGAAATGGAGCCACCATTTGATCCAGTTATCCCTCTCCTCAGTCTATACCCTAAGGTTGGTTTTAAATGTCATACCAGGGATATTAATTCCAGGACTAGGTTCTTTGCTAGGACATTGAATTCTTATATCCTAAGCGAAAATCTTATCCACACTTCATATTAGTCATAATTCTCTTCATGGCACTATATTATAAATATGCAAATGCATAAATAAGAAAAAATTGACAAAAAAAGGACATAAACATCTGTCCTGATGATATGTTCATTAACTCATCTCACTCAACATTTTATATATTCAAAAATTTAAGTTGTGTTAAAGTGAAAAAGTGTCACAAACTTAAATTATATAACATTTATACTTTGTAGAAAAATTTTAAAAAGCAGAATGTACAACTGCATATACAGTCTAATATAAAACACAGAAAATTCATAACTCTAGAATAATAGCTGAAGAGACAAATGTCAAAATGTAAATAAGGCTCTTTTTGGAGATGTTAGATTATGTTAATTTCTGTTTTGGCGTTTTTTTACTTAGGTTGTAATTTTTTTAAAAGTTAAAAGTTAAATGAATATATATAAACTACAAATTCTATACAAACAATGTATTTTAAGGATTCAAGCTTTGAACATTTTATTATAATATATTATATGCAAAAATGAATTAAAGTGTTCCTTTAATTAGTTTACATTTAGTAGGGTATATTCAAACAACAAATGATAGCAGCAGATTTAAAATCACTTGAAAAATAAGAAAAAATATTGTTGCTTTCTCCTTATTCAAATAGAAGATTCAACATCTGGTTTCATTAGAGTCTGATTTCTCTCTGATTACCAGTCATTTGTTTTCTTTATTGCTGTAAACAACTTATAGAACATTTTGTTTTTACATTATTTGATGGAAAATTTCAGTTATTTCATAACTTATAAGATACAATTCAATCAGACAAAAGCATAAATAGGTAGTATTCTCTTTTTTTAAAAAAAGATTTCAATGAAAATTCAATAGAGCATCAATTTTATCAGTGATTGAACTAAATACTAAGAACTTTAAGATATTGCACTCATTGTCATTGGAAGAATCTAACATAAAATATCATTATATTATCCACCCTGCTAAGAAGACAACACAACACTCAGCATTATCCTTGTAATGTAGACAAGCAATTATTTCCAAGTGCTAAAGAGGGTTAGGCTTGAGTGTTTTTAATATGCCTATTGAAAGAGTTTACTTTCTTGACTATCTTTCCAGTTATTTAAGATACGTGACAGTAATTTGGAAAGATAAAGTGAATATCTTATTAAATTTAGCATACTGTTTCAACAGCTGAATTGGCTTTATAAAGTGGCCAGATGGCAGGATTGTCTTAAAGTTATAGGTAAGTAACTGAAGAATATACACCACCATAAAAATGAATGAAAGTGAAGTCATGCATGATAAAGGGATACAGATAGTTATGAAGACTTAAAGTCATATGTGCTTGCATTTGACAAAGATAAGGCTATGTCCAATGATTCAACAGGTCAGTCTCCATGAAATCTACTCAAGTATGCATATTTAGCACAAAGGAAGCTCTTTCAGTATGCAAATGATTAGACAGGGTTATGTTGCATCATTACTCACCCTTCCTCTCTCCCTCCCTCCCTTCCTTCCTTTCTTACTTTTTAAAAATGGGTTTCAAGTTGGATTGTGACCAGGAATTACAGTTTGCAGACATTAGGCTTAGATCATGGAGACTGCATCAATTAAACATGGACTAAACTGCAGTTGTAAAAACAAAACAAGCACACACACACACCCACACAAAAAAAAAAAAAATAGAGTAAAGCTCAGTGAAATATAAACTAACAGGTTAAGTGCCTTTGTTTTTGATATTTTATAGTGGAGGAGAAGCCTGATAACCACCAAAACAAGAAGAGAAGCCAAACTAAAACATACACTTAAAATTTTAAAACTGTTCACTTTGGAAAAGAGGAAACTTTGAAGCTGTTGTCTTTGATTGATTACATATGGGCCATAACCAAGAGGCCTTCTGCCCCTGATATGAGGCTAAGTTCCTTGTTGAGACACTGATTCTGATCCATGGGAGGAATGTCCTTATCACTGTTGTCTAATCTTGGGCTTTCAATCTATGTAAATGGATTTTCCTTTTCCATTAATTTACACTCTCACACAGTAGGTCAATCGTTCAGTATGATATCCTTGGTCACATCATACATGTTTCACTCTGTGTTTTGCAGGTTTGGGACCTAAGTTTGCTTTAGAGTTGAAATGCTGGGTTTTTCATATCAAGTTTCTGGTATTATTGGCAATGCCATTTTTTGAAAACTTACAAAATGTTTATGCTATGAATCAGTTCCTTGTGAATATAACCATGGGTCAAGGTCAATATTAGTCATAGATTTAAATTCCTACTGTTTAAATCACAGAAATTTTAGGCTTATTTTTTAAAGCTCCCAGCCTCTACCTTAATAACAGAAACAGGATGCTGTGAGAGATTGCTATAGCTAGTTTATGGTTTCTCAATTGTTTTGTGATATGTTCACTTAATATGAATACAACTGAAAAATGTATTAACAAAATTCCAGAGCTATGAATGCCAAGGGTATAATGAAAAAATAAAAAAGAGCTTGCCCTATTTGCCTGTGATGTTTATAGTATAAACAATAAAATTGTACTGCTACTCCTCGTGGTCTTTGGTTTTTTTTTTTTTTTAATAAGAACACTAATTTTTCAACTAAATTCTTTTGAAAGCACTTAAATGAATCAGGAGTTTATTTTAAAAACACAAGTAATTCAACATTCCTCTTAAAATGAGAGAAGGACCTATATTTATCTATCTCTATAGTTCTCCAGAAATTTATTGAAAACACAAACCACATACACAAATGTGGCATGAGAGAAACTTACTGGTGATGACGATACTAAAATTTATAACTCATTTTGTTAAGGGTTTTCTTTTTTTTAATATTGTTTTGTAGTTGTAGATGGACACAATATCCATCTTCCCTGCACTAGAACCCTGACCTTTTTCTATTTTCTGATTTTTTTTGTACAGGATTGAATTTACAGGTGCTTTACTACTGAGTTAAATCTCCAGTTCTTTTTACTTTTGATTTTTAGATAAGGTCACCCTAAATTGCTTAGGGCCTTGCCAAGTTGCTGAAGCTAGCCTAGAACTTGTGATCCTCCTGCTGACTTGGCCTCCTGAGTTACTGGGCACACTGTGCCAGATCAATGTGCTATATTCTGTAGCAAGTAGTTAGAAAGAAATTAAGAAAGAAATGAAATTAAGTTGAAGCTCACATTACTAGAAAGAGGCAGAAATAAGATAGGTTTTAACATTTAGTAAAGGAAAAAAATTTACTCAACCAAGCCCAGGTATCAACCACCACAATACATGGAAGGGTTTTGGTCTTAAAAAAGCTGACAAAGGTTTGTTATTTATTCATTAGATCTTATAATTACAGATTTGTTAGTATAGCTGATCTATGTTGAAGAATTTTTATTAATAAAATGAAGGTGGTTCGAAGGCCTGATATTTCAAGAGAGGATAAAGACCAAGGACATTCCTCTAGTTGCCAGGAAATTTGGAAATGTAGAGATCTGGAAGACTAAGAAGAAATTACTGCCTCTGGATTCAATATTTAAAAAATATATTTTTATCATGTCTCAGTAAATAATCTCTAGCTCTTTCACAATCTTTTTCTCTTTGAATCTTTCAAGTTAGAGAATCTTGGATGCAGCTCAGGAAAAAAAATGGGTTATTGAAAGCATATTCTGTGGCTTAAAAGGAAATTAGTGAGTTTCCTTTCAACTTTTCATCTAGCTAAGAGGAAAGATTATAGCTCTTCTTGATTTTTGGAATGATTCTTAACTCTTGAGTGTATATATTTCCTTTTATTTTGTTTCAAGTTTTAGTGACTTGAAACAAAAGTCCACTATATTCTAGTGGATCCTTCTTCCATACTGAAGGGGCATCAAATATTTTAGCTTCCCTCCAGAATTTCTGTCCCTGTGTTTGTTACTAGAACAATCTCATTTCGATAGTTAAAATTGGGCTATCATCATTTTATTATCAAGTCAATTCATAGTTTGGTCTATCTTCCTACCAGAGGGTGAGCTACACACCTGGCCATGACTCTCTCAAGGGCAGATGGATCTGGTCTGGATTTAGGAAGCTTCTTTACTTTCTCTTTTCTGTTTATGTGAAACAAAAACTGTAGGTAGAATAGCAGTGAAGGCCTAGTTCCTGTGACATGCTAGTAAAGAGGGAACAATAAAATTAGTGGGATGGTATAATACCATGACTCTGAATGTATCCCTTCTATTCCCTGAAACCTAGCCAAGTTAAGGAACAAATGAGAACAAGCCTGGGATAGAAGTCTAGATACATATTATTTTTGAAGGATACTGACTTTCTCTTAAACACACTGGGATCTGAAGCAAGTTGGTGTTTTCTGCAGAAACTACTTTCTTGCATGTACACCAGGAGAATTGCTCTTTGGGATGCCAATCACATCAGCAAACTAAACAAGCTAATCTGATGATGTCACTGATTCTGCAGCCTAACATATAAAACCCCTCTCTGAGTGGAGACAGGTGTAGAACTGAGGGCAGTGTGGAAAGGATGTGTGTCACTTATCTGGCTGGCTGCCACTGGACAAAACACCTTGAGGGAAAGGAGGTGCTGCTTGTTGAAGCACTAAGAAGGAATTAGGTGCTACCACTTCAACTTGTTGCCCCTGGATATTTCTTGAAGCAGTCACCTACCTCTTGTAAGCTTTCTCCAAAAAATAGTGTCTCCCATGCTCTCCCAAAGCACTTTCTTTAGCTTGCCTGAAACCTACTCTATTTCTATGGTACAAGTGGGATGTGAACAAGAAAAACCTCATTCTGGTTTAACTTGATCTGATTGATGCCTTTGCTCAGGTGGAGGGCTTCACATGGGTGTGAGCTTGGCATATGCCTCCAAGTTAGGCATGCCTCTGTTTGAACTTGTATCTGCCCAGAGCCCTTTCCTCTCTCTTATCCACTCCTATATTTGGAATCATGGGGAGAACTGAATTTTTGTTTACCTCTAATTCCACATACAAGGTGAATAATCCATTATTTCACATGGAAACCACTTAACCTTCTAGTACTAATGCACAGATTGCTTTAGCAATCCTTATTAGTTCAGATATTCATATATCATCATACATTTTAGTCTAGTACTATATAGAGACATAGCCACATCAATGTTTACAGCAGCTGAATTCACAATAGCTAAACTGTGGAACCAACCTAGAGCCCATCAATAGATGAATGGATAAAGAAAATGTGGTATATATACACAATGGAATATTTCTCAGCATTAAAAGAGAATAAAATTGTGGCATTTACACATAAGTGGATGGAGTTGGAGAAAATTATGCTAAGTGAAGAAAGTCAATCCCAAAAAACTAAAGGCCATATGTTTTCTCTGATTAGTGGATGCTGATCTATGATGCCAGTGGCAGGGAGGGTGGGTGCGGGGCATGGGAAGAATGGAGAATCTTTGGATTGAGCAAAGGAGAGGGTGGGGATGATTATGAGAGTAGTAAAGATGGTGGAATGAGATGGACATCATTATCTTAGGTACACGTTTGATTGCATGAATGGTACAGAGACACCTATACAATATATTCCACTTGTGTACAATGAATTGAAATGCATTCTGCTATTATGTACCACTAAGTAGAACAAATGAAAATATATATATATATATGTATATATATAAATTGAGGTGACCTGTGAATGTAGGCACCATGGCTCCAAAACCTAAACACTTTTATTTTTAAAGTGAGAGTTCTCACTATGTTGCCCAGGCTGGTCTTTAACTTCTAGGCTCAAGGGCTCCTCCTGCCCCAGCATCCCAAGGAGCTGAGACTATAGGTGCGTATCCACCATGTGTAGTGGAACCTAAACTCTTGGTTGTAATTAACTTCTAATGTTATTTTTATCTGATTATGCATTTTTATCACCACTTGAATTAAATATCTTAGTTTTTGAAAAATAGTGCAATGTGATTGATATGATTTTGTCTATTAAATTTTGCTAACAATAAAGCACAATAATAGTTTATTAAAAAAAAGAAATGAATACTACTCCCCAGTTCAAATATATGCCACCCATTTTTCTGATAGTAGGGAGGAGAACAAAATGAAATATATAAAATCCATCATACCAAGCTCCCTGAATGTTCTCAGGAATAATTTGTCCAACCTTTACTCTTATCTGGATGAGCAGATACTGGAAGGTGGGTGAGCAGATTCTCAAGACCAGCAAGTATTAAAACACAGAACAAGATGCCAATGTCACTTTCTGCAAGTGCCCTTAGACTTTGCAAGTGATGTTTTAGGTGCCACTTGGCTTAAGACTCTCACTGACAGACTCTGCACTTCCTAAGAGGTTTTTAACTTTCTTAGCATCTTCTTTTGTGAGCCTGAGGCAGAAGGCAGAAACAAGGATAGCTGAGTTATCAAGGCTATTACTAAACCCCAAGGAAAATTGGCTGATCTCACCTGTTCATGGCATTTTCACCTGAGACTGTGGATATTTAGGAATTTGATGCTCAGCTTTGGGCCATAACATTAATTCTAGGACAGCAGAAAAGTTCCCATTTGATATTCTCCAAGAACTTACTAGTCACTTGAAGATAGAATCCTGATATGACATGTTCATTTTGCCAGCGATCATAAATGGCCAGAGGAAATACATATGTATTCTCTCATTCTGAACCCAAAAAAGTAAACTCCTCTTATTCCCCTAACAGAGCATTCAGAGCTCCTTTTGATTAAGAGATCAGATTTCTGCTGATCTCTCTTTTCAAATGTAACTAATGGGAGATGAGGGTAGCAGTACAAATCACTTCAATGACTACAAAAGGAGAGTGCAGTTCCTCTGATAGCCGAGAAAAACTGAATTTTTAAAATCAAATCATTTAAATGTCCAAACTGAAAGGAACTTCAGAAACTAAGTAAGTCAAGTCTTATTTTTACTTTCTGATTCAAGAGCCAAAAACAAATTATATATATATATATATATATATATATCAGTTATTTTTATATATACATATATATATTTATATCAGTTATTTATATATATATATATCAGTTATTTATATACATACCAGTTATTTATATATATAAATAACTGGTTTGTATATATATATCAGTTTGGGGATTGCCGCCAAATTTACTGGAAGGTTCAGAGACTTCCCAACTATCTCTGCCTATCCTGCCCCCAATTCCCCAAAGTCAACATCCCCCACAGAGTTCTGTATTTTTTTAAATTGATGAACCTACGTTGACACATGTAATTATCACCCCAAATCTACAGTTTACAGTAGGATTCACTACTGGTGTTTTACACTCTATGGGTTTGAACAAATGTATAATGACATGTACCCATGATTTTAGTATCAGACAGAATAAGTATAATGACATGTACCCATGATTTCAGTATCAGACAGAATAAGTATAATGACATGTACCCATGATTTTAGTATCAGACAGAATAACAGTTTCACTGTTGTAAACTTCCTATGTGCTGAGCTTCTTCATCCTTCTTGCTGAGACCTCTGGGCAATCATTGATATTTCATTGTCTCAAAAGTTTTACCTTTTCCAGAACATCATATACTTGTAATTATATAGTAGGTGCCTTCTCAAAATGACTTTTTTTCACTTAGTAATAGGCATTTACGATTTACCCATGCCTTTTCATAGCTGGATAGAGCAGTTCTTTGTAGACATCACTAGTATTCTCTTTTCTAGGTATACCACAATTTATATACCTATTCACTTACTGAAGGGCATCCTGGTTGCTTCCAAGTTTAAGCAATTATAAATAAAGCTTCTATAGACATCCATGTTCAGATTTTTATTTAAATATGAGTTTTTAATTTGTATATGATTTTTGGATCAATTTTATTAAGGTGTAATACATACAATAAAATAAACTCATTTTCAGTATACAATTTAAAGACTTCTGTTGCAATACATACATATACGGATCCATATGTCCAGCAACTTCACTGCAATAAAAATAAAGAACAAGTTTGACCCCAATGTTTCCTCATGTTACTTTGCATTCCATACCATGTGAGCTTAGTCCTGATAGTTGCTGGCCTGAACCTTGTTGAACAAGTATGTTAGTCAGCTTTTTATAGCTATGATCAAGATGCCTGAAAAGAACCATGTAGTGGAAAAATAGTTTAGTTCTGGGCACACAGTTTTAGAGGTCTCACTCCGTGGTTAACCAACTCTAATGCTCTGGGGTTGAGGTGAGGAAGAACATCATGGCAGAAGGGCATGGCAGAGGAAGCTGTTATCTCTCGACAACTAGGAAGTCAGAAAGAAAACGGTACCAGGGACCAAAAACAAACCTGAAAGCGCAACCCCAGTGTTCTACTTCCTCCAGTCATACTCTACATGTCTACAATTATCACCCATTACGGTAGTCCTTTTAAATTATTAACCCATCAAATGGATCAATCCACTAATCAGGTTATACTCTCATAATCTAATCATGATTTATCCAAACCCTAACCCCAGGGATCAGTGTGGCTATTCCTGAGTCCTATTCAGTAATAGCACTTAGTGTGTATTATCTGTCTCCTCTCACTCTGCACCGTATTTTAGGTTCATCTATGCTTTGTGGCTATCAAAAGTCTGTTTTGTAACTCATTTTTAAAAGTATGTTATTGTTAATAGAGAGAGTGGTTAAAGTCTCATAACCACTAGTGAAAATTGTGCAATCATGTTAGATTCATGAGTATTATGACCTTCTCTAGGGGCTAGATAGCAGAAAGGTCTTCTTTTACGTTGGAGAAAATCAAGGCTTGAAGTGGAAGAAGGATATGTTGAATATCTGTCATTTCTTTGAGAAAGATAAGAATAAGAAACCAGATTTGACTGACAACTAGTGATTTATACAGAAATTCTATTTTGCAAAGTTGTTCTACATAACTATTTTTACCTGTAGTCTTGGGACTAGTCCTATGTTTATACTTTTGAAAGATGGAATCTTGTATTGAGATTATGTTTACATAGAAAATGTGAACAGTCACAGAGCACAGGGAAATAGGACCATGCATATTTTGGTGGAATAACACACTCATATTTATGATTTTTTAAAAATTGTGGGCATTGGTATTGAATACCAAGCAGTCGGGAGGGTCCTATTTAGTGTCTCTGCCAACATGAAGCAAATATGAGGATCCATCACCTGCCAGGCTTTCAAGTTTATTGAAAGGGCTTTATAAAAATTACTCACACATGCATCAGATAAAAAATAATATAAGAAATTCATTTCTTGGACATGCATCCCCAATACTACTCATTGTAACAAAGCACCAAAGTAAAGATATTAAAAAAGATTGTAGTAAAATAAAACAATGGCCTAATTAAAATGCTGCATAACACAAGAAAAGTCTCAAATTATTTAAATTATTTAGATTTGTGTAAAGAGAATGTGTTTTTTATAAAATAAAGGGTATGTTAATTTTCTTAAATTATGAATTTGAAATAAGCCTATTAAACATTTTGGCACAATTTAGATTTATTTTCCTATGTTATCCTTTATATTGTTATCCTAAGCAATAAACTTTCCCCAGAATTAGTATCAACATACATTTAAGAACTTAGAAATAATAATTTAGTCATATGTTCTGTCATGACAAATGGCTAGCTTTAAGATGATACCTTTTATAATGGTTATGGTCTGCTCCAAATAATAAAAATCTATGTTCTAATGAGCTGACATTTCCATTGCCCTAAAGAGGTTCTGTAATTAGGCATCTTAAAACAGTGGTGCTGTTATGCAGTTGTAGTTATTTTTAATTGCTTTATTCCTAATGAGGAAGCATTATGAATTAACTTGCTACATTTATAATGTGAGGGAGAAACATCCTGATAAAAATAATGTCCTTATGTATTTGCCTTTCTCCCAAATTAAGTAAAATAACATTTTTTTGTCTTTTAAAAAGTTCTTAACAAAGTTAGTTTGTTAAGGAATAAAATTTAGCTTTCCACTTAAAAGGGAAACCAGTCATTTTTTACACTGTGGATAAGATCACTGGGAGCATTTGGGATAACTGCATCATTGACAGAGAAAGGACAGGAGACCACAAGGATTTTGAGTACAATGGAATAGGCAATTAGTCCCCACGTTCTAGCATATTATATGCAACTGTTATGTGTGACATTGGTATACTTATGTCTCATTTACATTTACTGTAAAATTATGAAAATTAAGTTACATTGTAATGCAGTTACCTTTTTAAGTGACTTCTAATTATTTGGAATTGAGAAGGTGTATTTTCCAAGACTACGTAAACTCTTCTAATTCAGTCTCCCTTCAAAGTCCTCTGTGAGAATGCTTACTTTATTGTCAAAAGTGAAGGCTCTCAGTTCCCTTAAGGCCATCACTTGTATGAATGTCCAGGTAGTGACAGGTCTTATGAAAATATAAAAGAATGGACCTCTTTCCAATTGTGTAAACTGAAGCAGCACTCCTGTGCAAAGCGATCTGTATTATTCAGAGTTATTAAAAACAACATCAAACAAAGAAAAATAAGCGTGAGTGTGTGTATGTGTGTGGGGGGAGAGACAGAGTCAGAGACAGAAAGAAATTTAGTATAAGGAATTGGATCACGTGGTTTTAGAGGCTGAGAAGCCCTAAAATCTGCAGTTTCAGGCCTGAAAACAAGAATAATTAATGGTATAAATTGTAATCTGATCTGGAAACAGGAGAAAACCACTTCCCCTATGTTAGTCAGATTCTCATTGCTGTACCAAAATGTCCAACAAGAAAAAGTTAGAGGAGGAAAAGTATATTTGGAAACAAAATTTTAGAAGTAAAATCCATGTTTATCTGGCTCCTTTGTTCTGAATCAAAGATGAGGCAGAACTTCATTGTGGAAGAAATCTGCTCAGCTCATGGTGGCCAGGAATGGGGGGGGCGGGTAGGAGTTTGAGAGAGAGAAAAGGGGGAGTGAGGGAGAGAAGACCTAGGGACAATGTGTATAATCCCCCAAGGGGATGCCTGCAGTGAAATACCTTTTAGCCCAGCCATACCTGCCTACCATTACTATCCAGTAATCCTTTCAAACTATTAACATATCAAATGGATTAGTATATTGATTAAGTTACAGTTCTTATAATTCGATCATTTCACCTCTGAACATTTCTGTATTATCTAGCATGTGAGCTTATTGGCAGACACCTCATAATCACACCATAACATTCCACTCCTGGTTACCTAAATGTCATGTTTATCTCATGATATATTTAGTTCATCTCCAAGAGTCCCCATAGTCTTAAAAGTTCCAGTATTATTCAAAAGTCAAGTCCAAAGTTTCCTCCAGACACAAGGCAAACTCTTAGCTGTGATATTCTGTAAATTTCAAAAATCAAATTATATGCATCCAACATGCAGTGACACAGAGTGAATATTTCTACTTCAAAAGAAAGGAATAGAAGCATAGAAAGAAGAGATGAAGCAAGATTCACACCCAGCTGGGCAAATATTAGATCCTATAGCTCCACAGGCTACCAAGATGTGCTTTTCAAAGGGTTTGGGAAACCCCACCCCATGACATGCCAGTGCAGCCTAATGACCTCTCTTTTAGGCTTTCTTGTCTTCAGTCAGCAGCTTTCCTTGGTAGATATTCTGCATTCTTAATCTCTGGGGTCCTCATTCCAGCTTCAGCCTCATTCTCAGAGCTTCTTGAATCACTCTATCAGGGGCTGCTGACAAAATCCACAAGGATTTTGACTTGATACACCTGACCTGGCCTCCCAGACCTTCCTTTAAAATCTCAGTGTAAGCATAAATAACTATCTGTTTTAGTGACTATTATTGCTGCTATGACTAAGAATCCAACTGGAATAACAGTAGAAGAGTGTTATGTTTTGGATGTGAGGTATCCTCCAAAAGCTCATGTGTGAGACAAGAAGGTTAAGAGGAAAAATGAGTAAATTAATCTCTAAAAGGGATTAAATGAGTATTAAATGAATATTTGAAGTGATACAGTATTGCTGGAGGAGGTGGGAATTGGGGCGTGGCTTTGGGGTATATATTTGTATCTAGCAAGGGGAGATCTAGAGATCTCTCTGCTTTCTGATTATCATGTGAGCAGTGCCCAAGTTTATTTGGCAATCCCATCCCATGACATGCCAGTGAAGCCTACATGGCCATTCACTTAGAGCTCAAGACGAAGAGAATATCATGGTGGAAGACTGTGGCAGAGAAAAGCAGCTGAAATGATGATCAGTAAACAGAGAGAGCTCTACTTGCCAGATAACAAAATATATATCCCATAGCCACACCCCTAATGCCCTACCTCCTCCTGCCACACCCCACCTGCTCTCAGTTACCACTCAATTAATCCCATCAGGTGAACCTTCTTGTATTGTCTTACATGTTAGCTTTTGGGGGACACCTCACATCCAAACCATAAAACCCTTTAATTCCAGCATCCTGCATTCCTGCAGAACCAATACCATGTGGGTGATGCAAAGGTATATAACCTATTTGAGTAGAAGCTAGGCCCCCTTGGATGATGGTTGCAGTGGCCTCTGAGGGCCTTGGTAGCTGAGCACAGTGAAAAGACTCCTAGGAAGACAACTTCCTAGGCAACATTGTGTGGGCAGGCTGCACCCACAGGTTCGTAAATGAGTTTTCACTTTTAAATCACTTGAACCTGTGATGAGTGTGCTCTTGCTGATTCCTGAGATGCTTTCAAGGCAACTATTCAGTTGTGTCTGTGCAAAGTAACAATTAGTGGTAGTAATCTCCTCAACCACACCTTCCTTGCTCCAATTTTTATATGTCTTTTTTCTAGCCAAACTGCAAGTTCTTAGAATATTTCTTCTCTGTTTTCTGCTCCTGATCTTATTATCACAGTAAACCTGGCCAAAACATGTCAGAAATATCCATGTTACCACCTGAATACTGTATTGTCTTGAAATTTCCTTTACCTGATTAATTAACCCATAATCTTTAAATTTGGCCTCACATAAAGTCTCAGAACATGAGCAAAGTGTAGATAAGTTCTTCATCAGAATGTAACACAAATGACCTCTAGTCCAATTTTCATTACTGTTCTGATTTCCCTCTGATCTTCTGGCTCCCAATAGAATCACCCATTAAGCACCCATTAACATTCTAAGACTTCTCCAGCCAGCCTAAATCTCCAAACTTTTCCAAACTCTTCCTACAAACCAGTGCCAAAGGCTTCTCAGAACCACATGGTCAGGTTAGTCACAGCAATGACTCCACTACTGAAACCAACTCTGTCAGTCAGCTTTTCATCCCTTTGACCAAATACCTGACAAGAACAACTTAGAGGTATGACATCCAGAAAGCAGAGAAAGAGCTAGGAATAAGATTTATAATTTTTAAGAGTACACCCCCAAAACTTACTTCCTCCAGTTATGACTCACTTGTCCACAGTTACCACCCAGTCATCTTATCAAATTAGTAATGCATAAAATGGGTTAGTCCACTGACAAGGCTATATGTCTCATAGTCTAATCATCTCACCTGAAAATTACTATATTGTCTATCACATGAGATTATTGGGAGACATTTATCCAAACCAAATTGGTCTTATCTCAAATACCATCAGGCAAAAGGAAGGACTTTACTCTTGCTAGTCCACTTTTTCTATTAATACCATCAATGGATTTGAGCAAGCAGCCCACACTGCTTCATTTAGTATATAAATTAAAATGTTGTAAATCTTAACCAGAAAAAAACCGTCATATTCATACCAAGAATCATGTTCAAACAAATATCTGGGTATCTGATGGTCCAATCAAGTAGACACATAAAATTAACATATATAAGTTCATTGATTGACTGGTCCACTGCTTCTTGTATCAAGTAAGTAATTTCTTGGCTATATACTTCTCTTAACTCTCTATAAAATAAGAGACACCTTTCTATTTCCAGGATAGAGAAAACTTCATGGGTTTCTTAATGGAACAAATGACCTGCTTTCTTTTAAAGACATACACTAAAAGAATACAATTCTACTTACAATTGTTTGACCATATCTCAACAAAGGCACTCCAATTCTAGAAAACAAATATCATAATCTAAAACATTTTAATCTGCAAAAGACTCAAGACCAAACTGGTCTAGAAAGAAAGGAAGAACAAAAGAAAGAAAGAATCATACATATATATATATATATATATATATATATATATATATACATATATATATATATATATGTGTCTTTTCTTTGGAGTAGATATGAAATTTTAATGTTTACCTCTTAGCGATCTCCATATATTGAACCTAAAATTAAGGTATTAAGATACAAGGATTTCATTTACTTATAGTTTCTGAAAAAAGAAATATTTCCAAAAGGGGTGTTCTAGGAGTGGAATCTCAAAACTGAGGCAATTAATTCCCCTAATAAAAAATTAGTACAGACTTTCATCATATTATCCTGATAAAATATCTCCATATTATGACTTCCATGTATATAAAACTAATTTTGAAATCTATAGTGTGCTGAAATACATACATATATATTAAAATAAAATTAAATAATTTGGAAAATGAAATTTAATAGGATTTGCTTTTCCCTGGTGCTAACTCCTGTCATTATTAATCAACTCCAGAGGCATAAATGGAATTCACTCTTTATTTCTAGGCAGTCCATGTCTTAGATTATTTGTTAATGTCTTATTATCTCTTCCCTATGGTTTTAATTTTTTAAATTAAGGTATGGTTCCCAAGGTGGAATTTCTTGCAAGATTTTCTTTACATAGCACATATTAATCATATGCTCAAAAAACCAATCCAAAGCTTATTAAACCATAATAGAATTGTTCAAAATCCTAAATTCTATGCAAAAATTATAATACTTGCCAAACTATTTCTTCAACTTTGAAAACCATATGTCAAAAAGCAATACAACAAATCATTTACATTTCTTTAGGTTTTTTTCTTTTCTTTTGTTAAATTGAATGGGGAGTCTAAAAGACATATCCAAACCACCCAGTGATTAGAGAACTGTGACTAAATCACAAGAGTTCTAATCTCTAGTGTCATGGTTTTCCCCACAAAATACACGGCTTGAGTTTCTGAATCTAATAACACTTGCTAAGGTAAAAATTATGCAGTCAATTAAATGTGAAACAGACAAGATTGCCAAAGATGAGATTAATTTATTCATTGACTTATAAACAAATTAATTTCAAACATTTTTAAAATATAACACAAATAGTTTTAAAGCATAATTTCTATTAATGTGGTATGCATAACTACAGCATCAACTTAAATCATTACTATATATGTGCTAATATATATTCATTGTTGCTTACAAAATAATTCATATGGTGGAAAAAAGAAAAATTATAATGAATTTTTCAATGATAGATGTTCTTAATGTAATTTTAGATTTTCATTAAAAACTTTAATCTCTTAAATGCATATCATTTCTTTCGCTCCAAAGAATGAAAAATTCAGAGGCATTTTTAAAAAGTGATGTGCTTTAGGCAATAAGAAATGGGGGGCTTTGTTGTTAATAGCTACAAGTTTGTAAGTGAGATTGATTCTCATCCATCTTAACATCCTTCTGGAACAAAAGTGAATAAACCCATAGCAGAAAAAACATCTGTTGCAGTGGAGAAAAACAGTGTGTTGCACTAACAGAATAAAATTTTCAACAAATCTGTGAAAAAGCGGAGGTTGATGGGAGCAATTTAATAAACAAAAGGAAGGAAGAGCTATCCTAGGATAAATTACAGCAGAGAGTACAGAGGAAGCAAGGGTGGACAGAAACTTACAGATATAGTTCACACATAAGCATGTGACTATATAAACATATGCAGCCACGTTTTAAAGAATATTATTCATCTATCCTTATAAATCTATTTATGCTTATTTATCTTTTCATTTTTGTACCTTTTTTAGTCATTACTTCCAAATTTTGAGTGTCCAATTTTGATTCCTCTTTCAGGATTGTAATAATATGCAATGAATCAAAATTGTTAGAAAAGTTCTTGACTAGTTTATGAATTCCTGTGTATGTGACAATTTTTTTTTGTTTCTTGTCTTCACACAGGAGCTATGTCATGCCTTCCACAACAAATCAAACTTATTAAATATTAGAGTTTATTCCATTCTATCAGGGTGCTTATGCCAGAAAACAACCTTTAATCAGCTTCACTTTTTTGATGGCAAGCTGTTTTATTGGTACCTTCACTTTGATGAATTTTCTTTGCCTATGTGAAGGGTTATTAGGTTATTTATTCATTTTTGAAAGTTAAATATGTGTTAAGCATGGATATATGTTTATAAAAGTTACAACTGTGTGCTGGTTTCAGACATGGCTTTTTATTTTACTTATTTATGTTTTGATTTTAAATAATGCTTTGTCCTACAATGTTTGTACTCAAATATTGTGTGACTATCTTTTCTAGAGACATCAAATAGTTTGTTTTTCCTTAAACTCTGCCTTTTAAATTTTTCCTCTCGCTTTTCTGAATATGTTTATCAAGTCTATTCTCTGCTTATCTATTTCATTTTCTGCTATGTCAAATATTATATTCATTTTACTATAACACAAGATATGTTAGTTCTCTTATTTATATATTAAAGTATGCTTTACATATATAATATGGTTTGAATATGAGGTGTCCCCTGAAAGCTCATGTGTGAGATAATGCAGAAATGTTCAGAGGTAATATTACTAGATTATGAGAGCTGTAACTTAGAGGATTAATCCACTTAAGTGGATTAACTGGATGTTAACTATAGACAGGTAGTATAGGATTGAAGGAAGTAGGTGATTGTGGGATCTGCATTTGGGTTTTTTATTTTATCCCTGTGTCATATAAACTTCTCCCCCTACCCCTCCTTCCTGGCTGTCATGAACTGAGCTGCTATACTCCACCACTCCACCACATCCTTCTGCCATGATATTGTGTGTCACCAGAAGTCAATTGACATGAACTGATCTTCAGAAACTGTTTTATATATGATACACACACATACACACATATAGAAACACACACACACACAAATCTCTTATATTCTATTTAGAACCAGAAATTATATTTCCCAACCAATAATTCTTAGGCTTCTCTGATGTCAATACAAATGAAAGACCAAATAAAGTTTGTTCTTCAAAAGGTCATTGAAAATAGTCTAATAAAAACAAGAATCGCCATAGATTCAGCAATCCCACTGCTGGGTATATAGCTAAAGGAAATGAAATCAGTATGTCAAAGAGACTCTCACATTTATCACAGCTTTGTTTATAATAGCAAAGGAATGAAAACCAACTGAATGTCCATTAACTGATGAATGAATAGGGAAACTATGACACATATACAACATGGAACACTATTTGTTCATAAAAAGAAGGAAATTCATCTTTTGCAGGAAAATGGATGAAACCAGAATTTAATATATTTAGTAAAACTAAGCCATGTACACAAAGACAAGTGTCAACAAGATCCCTTTCCTATGTGCAATTTAAAAACTCAATCTCACAGAAGTTAAGAGTCGGTTAGTGATCACCAAAGCATAGGGAGAGTAGGGGAGATTGAAGGATGGATAAAGGTTGATCAGTGGATGCTAAATTGTAGTTAGGTGGGAACAAGAAGTTCTGATGTGCTGTTGCACAGTAGGATGACTCTACATAATGACCACAAACTGTACACTTTAAAATGCTAGAAGAAAGGGTTTTAAATGTTTTCACCATAAATCAATACAAATACTTAAGGAGATAAGTTTAATCTGGTTTAAGCATTGCATAATGTATACATGTATTAACACCTAGTATCCCATAAACATATACAAATTTTATGTTCTTATGTATCAGCTAAAAATAAATTAATTTCTTTAAAAGAAATCAACAAAAGAAGCATTCTTCTAAATAGGGTCATTATTTAAACACTCTAGAAGAGAACCAAGACATTGGGTGTGAGAAGGAAAACCCGATACAATAGGATAAGAAAAAACAGCAGATGGGAAGTTCTAGTTTTCCCTGTGATTGTCAACTCCTATGAAGGAGAAATGAAAAGAAATATGCATGATGGGCTTTTGGATGGGCTCAAAGATCTTTTTCCATTCCTTGCCCACCACACACTTATCTTCCAGTGCATTGTACTTTATCATATCTGAGTTTAGAAGAGCAATTTAGAGCTTTTCCTCTCAACTCCTTTTTTGATTCTACAGTTTTATTTCCTATCCTAGAGAATTCTTTTTTTTGTACTGAGGACTGAACTCAGGGGCACTTACCCACTGAGTCACATCCCCAGCTCTATTTTGTATAGATAGGGTCTCACTATTGCTAAGCCATTGCTGAGGCTGGCTTTGAACTCTTGATCCTCCTGTCTCAGCCTCCTCCAGAGCCTCCTCCAGAGCCTCCTCCAGAGCCTCCTCCAGAGCCTCCTCCAGAGCCTCCTGCAGAGCCTCCTCCAGAGCCTCCTACAGAGCCTCCTCCAGAGCCGCTGGGATTACAGGTGCTGTGCCACCATGCCCAGCAACCATCCTAGAGAATTTATATAGGTCAGAGTAGGAAGTTGGGAAAAGAAGTTCTAAGCAGATTTTATCACGTTATCATCTTACCTTGAATTTGTTTCTTTAAAGGTAATCATAAGATGGTATTTTTTAGAGGTATCCCACAAAAATAACTCAGGTATAGTTGTCTCAAAAAACTGCAAAGAAACTCACCTGGTTGCAACAAAGTCCTTGTTAACTTTCTTTTTTTGTGAGCTATGTATTATCGTCATTGTGTGAGCACTAAGATCAATCAGCATCTATGATGTTGGTATGCCTGTGAGATGACTCATTTCTAAATACTGCAAACAATTGTTACAACACTAGTAAAGTCACATGGACCCTTCTTGCCAGTCAAGCTTATAAATAACTGGCATTCTGGAGAATGATTCTCGTGAACCTATTATCATGGAATGTTGACAGAAAATCCAGATTGCTATCCAAACTGTATGGAATGCAAATGAATGCTTTCCTATCTGTGCTGAAGAGAAAAAGGAGCATGTTGTAGGACGCATATCAATGAATCAAAATACTGAAAACATAAAACACTTTGAGCTGGTTTAGTGCCGAATCAGATTGTAGCAACATAAAATATAGTGAGAGGAGCATGTTTAATTAGAAAATTAATGTCACCAATTTGAGACTACAAGCACATTGAGGCAATAAGTACATTACTTCAGAATTCTTGGAGTCCATTCCTGATATGTGAGTGACCTGGAAATTTGTATTCACATGAGCTTATGAATTATATTCTCAGCATTTACTACTGTTATTGATCATTTATTATTTAATTTCAAATACAATAAGCATTTAACAGAAATTAATGGTATTACAGTTTGTAAAAAGTTGCTACAAATATATTAATTCACATATATAATTTATTTATATTGAACAACACTGTGTAAATGTGTGAGAGTTTTCCAATAGTTTTTGGCTTTGGGAAGATGTTACCCATGTTCAGGGGTTATACTTTAACACGTGTGAGAAGTTGAAAGCGTGGATCATTTTGTTAATTATCATACACATTGTTTTTTTCTTTATCCTTATTTTTAAGTTCCCAACTCTCTCCTAACAATAGGTATGAGAAGAAAGAGAAGAGATGAAAGTAAAAATAACATTAATAATGGTAGAATGTGATATACATCATTATCCAAAGTACATGTATGAAGACATAAATTAGTGTCAACATACTTTATATATAATCAGAGATATGAAAAACTGTGCTGTATATATGTAATAAGAATTGTAATGCATCCTGTTGTCATTTATTTTTTTAAATCAATAAAATAAGAAAGAAAAAATGTTAAAAAAAAGAAATAACATTAATAAGTTAGTTGACCACTTGGGTGACAGACCAGATGTGTAAGTTGTATATTGACCAACATTCAGAAAATCCTACAATTTTTATACAACACAAGTGAGTTTTAGAGACATCCAGCAATTAGCCCCATTTCCAGAGCTTATGCTTTCATCTACTTTGCTATCCTAGGAGACAGAATTTCCACAAAGAGAAAGTCACTTGCATTGCACAATCAGATCTCTGAATCATTTAATGTCAAATTAGTTTGTCCATATCTGTATTTATTAAACTCTACATGTGCCAGACTTGTGCTAGACCTAATGGATACAGTGAACCAGATTAAGTGAAATCTACCTTAATGGAGCTTAAAGGTTAATATTGAATTTTAAATTATTCATTCATTTGTTTACCTTCTTTTTGCCATATTTACTAATTTACTCGAAAATATAAATAAACATCTAGCATGTTTCAAATACTGTGCTAGGGAAATAAAACAAAGTCCCTTTAGCTCAAGAATTCCAAAGTTAAAATATTGCAAGAAGATGAACTGATAATTATATAAAAAAATTAAATGTGTGTTTGTATAGAGGGGATATAAAAGCTATTAGAAAGAATCTTTGTAGGCTCCAGAGAAGGTTACTAAAAACAAAACAAAACAACAACAACAGCAACAACAACTCAGATTTAAAATGATACTAGGAATTAGTCACACAATTCTGGGATAGCTGAGAATTTGTAGTACCTTTCAGGCAGAATGATTAATATGTACGTAAACATTGAGACAAGGTAGAAAAGAGTGGTTAGAATTATGTAGCTTGAAACAGGATGCATGGAGGAGAGAGGTAGAGTCTTAAGGAGACTTTGCACCACAATAGGGAATTCGTCCTTTGAATGACAAGGGAAAATTGTTTTTATTAACAAAGACAGATATCCCCTTCTGCCTCATTGTAGTCATCAGGGACTGGATTATATGCAAGCAACAGGCATATCCTGGAGGCATATATTTCATTAGTTTATCTTTCATAACATTCCATTGGGCTTGGAACACACATGGGTAAACACAGTCTGACATGGAAATAAATCAAGCAAATGTTAAAACTATATCTGGCAATGCTGATTACATTTATTTCATTGAATATATATGTGCTAACCTTGTCCTATTGCCCTCTGTTTTAAAAAGGAAAACTATTAGATCCATCATTTATTTTATTACACACCTTGAAAGCAATAAATATTATCAATTTCTTGAATAGAAAAAAAATCTTTTGAAATAATTCTATAGTACATGTATATGAATTTATAATAGCTACAGCATTGTGTTGAGTTAAAATAGTGGTGTATAATTTGTAGATTACTTTAAAATATGCTGAAATATCACATCTTATTTGACAAGATTTATGGAAGATCACATAGTTATCACCCTTTTATGAAATCCTTCCAGTATTCTGCTGTGCTTAGCTATTTCATTTACATGACTTGACTCAAAAATAAGAGCTCTTTAAGAACTAATTGCTCTAGCAAATATTAGCAAATATTAGATATGTACATGATCGAATCTCTGCTTCATTATCATTTGAAGATTCACTCTGTGACACCCCAGGAGTAAACAATAAAGTCAAAGCCTGACCGTCACGGTACATACACATGTGGAGCTGAAAGTGCAGGGGATAATACAGTAATACGAATAAATAAAAAAAGAAGCTCTCAGAGAGAGGCAAGTGCTCTTCAGAAAGCAAAGGAAGTTTATATTTAGAGAGAAGCCAGTTTGGGATAATTTTAGATAGGGCACGTGGGAAGCCTTCTCCGAGGAAGTGCTAACAAAATGACCCTTCCAGCGGCAGCCATATCTGAATCTATAGAACATTCTGGTAGAGGAGAAAATGGTCTTGGCCCTTTTGAGGATCAGAAAGAATGTTAACATGACTAGAGCACAGAAGCAAGAGAGAACACAGGTGGGAATGCGTGTGAGGAGAGAGGTGCTGGTGGAGAAGGGAAAGAGAACAAGGTCATGGGGACCTTCTTGTTTGATTTTGTTCTAATTGCAATAGGAAAACTTGAGCAAGGGAAAGCATGATTAAATGTGGCCCAAGTCTATTTCTCTGAATGTATATACTAGTCTCACAATGTCAGCCTTCATATTTAACTAGGATGAAGTAGTGGATAAATCCCAGAAGAGCTGTCACTGTCACGACAGAAGTGAACAGATTAGACAGCAGCTCACAGATTAGACAGAAAGGAAGCACGTTCTGCCAAACTTATTCTCACTCTGAATAACTTCAATTTAAATGTATATTTAAATTTTAATGACATTTCTGTGTTTGTGGTCACACACATGTGTATGTTCGTGCATGTATCTATTTCCAATTGATTCTTATATGGTGACTTTTCAATTTTCAAAATTTTGTTCTCAAAAAAAACCCCTACATTATTTATATTTATATTTTGACTCAGTTTTCATAATTTCAAAACACTACTGGAAAGAGTAATGGAATTATTCCTGTTTCCCTTCCATAGACTTAACCTTACCTCTCCTTACCTGTCAAAAGACATTATCCTGTAACGTTTTAAAAGACAAAGCTCAAATGAAAATCAGCCCTCACAAGTCCCATTTGGGTCTCTTCCATGCTTAGGATCCTGTTCCTACACCCAGGGAAATCCCCATACATATAAGTTCATGTTTGACACATGATAGTAACGACAGCAGCAGTTCCTTGGGCAGCAAAACTTTAAAGAGCATGGCAGAACTCTTAAAACATTCTTTTGTCTACAATGAAGAATGCACCTAGCCAATTACATTACTCTTTATGACATTTACTATCTGACTCTCAGAGTTCTGTCTTTTCCCACCTGTGATTATAATTCCTACTGACAGAGGAGAAACGGCCTAGAGGAAGAGATGGTCATGATCCCTTTTCTGTTAGCCTTGGAGTTGTTTTTTGTCTCAGTTTTCTCATTGACAAAATAATAGAGTCTATACTGTCTTGAGTATGAACAGATCTCTCTGTTTTTTTTTTTTTTTTTTAAAAAGGAACTGAGCACAGTGACCCAAGCCTTTAATCTCAGCTACATAGGAATGTGTTTAATAAGTACCTAGAATACATAGGAAGCTGGGGCAGGAGGATCTCAACTCAAGGCCAGACTCATCAACCTCAGAAGACCCCATTTCAAAATGAAAGATAGAAAGGACTGGGACTGTAGCTCAGTGGCAGAGCACTTGCCTAGTAAACACAAGCCCCTCAGTTCATTTCCTTGTACCATGGGGAAATAAAAGAGGCTTAAAGGAGAGGGAAAGGTTGTTGATATTCAACCACTGTGTGCTCAATCAGAAAATGACAATAGTCATCAAATTAAACATGTCCTAATTACTTTTGTTATTACAAGGTGACAATTTCACATTTATCCTTATGACATTAAGCTGAGTAGTAATTGTGCCATTTTTATAGCATTAATTCTGCAACTCCAAAATGCTAAGCAAACTATCATAAAAAGAAGCTGCACAAACACATTTTACCTATTATCAGTGCCCATATTTGAAAAGAGTACAAAATACAAAGGGTTTATCCTCATCATTACACTTGTTTCGAAAGTCATGCAAATTAGTTTTAATGTGATGAGATAAAAATATATGAATAGAGGTATTGATTTTACCTTATATTCTTTCAGGAAAAAGAGAATAATTTGGAGAATAATTTGTAAAAGTTTAAACATTGAGGGCTCTTTATTATTTTGTGTAAGATAGGTGAATTATATTGTTATTTCATTTCTTAGAAATCTTAAGAGTGGAAATTCACCAGTATAATACTTCTTAAACAAGGCCAGAGACAGAACAGGATTTCACCCCCCACTTAGAATTCTAAGATGCTAAGAGTCAGCCTTAAAGACTGCAATGTGTTTAATAAGTACCTAGAATACGTAGAATTAGTTTTAGTAAGGATAAAATAAATGATAGCTTAGTATTTCCTTAAAAAGTAAGTGATGAGGTCTCTGGAATTTAGAAGGGATTTTTGTTTTCTTTTGTTTTTCATTGTTTAATATAAGAATAATAACTTGTAGGAAAAATGAAAGCACAACTTTGATTTATAGGAATTAGAATAATTATTGCATTGTATCAAAGGTCCTTTTAAGTTTGATGAGATAGAGATTACTTTTTTTTTCTATTGAAATAATAAAACATATACAGATACTTGTTTGAACATTTTGAATGAATACAGCCTGTTCAAAAAGAAAATTGAGTACTGGGGTTATAATTTGGTGGTAGAGTGCTTGTCTAGCAGGTATGAAGTCCTCAGTTTGATCCCAGAAGCATGAAAAAAAAAGAGAGAGAGAAAAAAGAGGAAGGAAGAAGGAAGAATAGAGTCTCTTCCCTCACCTCAATAAAATCATAATAGGAAAAAATCCTTATATAAAGAGCAATCAGAGGTGAAGCACTAACACATTGTCTTGGCAGCTTCATCTGAGGAACAGATCTGGGTACAAGTTCATGCAGCAGAGAGAAAGCTGAAATTACAAAATGACTTAAATTATGGATAAAATTGGTCATTGATACAACCTGGGTTTTGTCCTACTGGCCTAATGTCCTTTGTACCAATGAATCAAATATTCCCAATCTGTATTTCTGCTCTTTGTCTAGTATCACCATGTCTGGTACAGGGATCTCCAAGAGGGAAAATATAAAACGGTGGACAAGTGTAAGGGGACTGAAAATCATAGTAATTACAGAAGTTTACACCTTGGATTATCTACCACCAAATTATGTACCCAGTCCTCATCTAATGGGAATAGGTCGAAATTCAAGAATATTACCATAAAATATCTAAGAACATACTCCCATACTGTATTAAATATTGCTGAACAACAAAGAACACTTACAAGTGAGAATTAAAAATTATTTCATGTATTGCTACATTTTTATGTTCATAGAACATTTAGAAATATCTATTTTTGATCGAAGAACATAATGATGTTTCACCATGTGTTTGAAAAAAATGCACCATTAAGCCTCATATTCAATGCAAAGATGCTTTATTGGGAAAGTCACACATTATTTTAAACAGTCATTATATATTTTGCTGCTGATGGGATATTAAAGGCAGCTTCAAGTAATGGATTTGCTTGGGGTCACACACATCAATAGAAATTATGGGGAAAATCTCATGTTTTGATGCTTAGTATTCAATTAAAACCATGAAAGCATGTTCTCTCCCAAATCACATTAGAAGGAAGTCATAAATATATTCCTTACTTCATACACAAGCTAAATTCTGATGAGGTTAATTTTCTTCACTACATTAAATCCTCTGTAAATGATTGAAGTCACTGCTCTCTGACAGCAGTTCAGTAGTTTATGTCAGTGATCACAGTCCAGTTCCTAGTATTAATGTGTCCACATCACAAAAGCTGTCAGGAAAATTAATATTAATGAGAGCCCTTGCTGGAAAACTCAGGGCAAAGGCCAAGTGTAAGATTCTATGGACAATGAACTCTGTCTTAACTTCCATGGGCCATGTCTTCCTACCAGAACTATAACACACCAGCCTGTAGGAAAGATTTCACTATGATTGCATATTACACTTTTGAAAGACCAGAAGGTTTAAATCTATAGTGTCAGATGCTTTCACCTCTTCTGGTAACTGCTTCATTCAATCCAAACATTTCTTAGTATGCACCTGGTCAAGCTATTTAAACTTCAGGAACAAAGAACAATTAAGAACATTTGAAACACAGGCAGATTGGGATGGAAACATAGGGCATCTTACACATAACTCACAGGCAAGCACAGCATCAAATCTCAAGGGATGAATACAAACTTTCCTCATATTATACAAATGTTAAGGAAACAAATTTCCATGCACATGTGCATAAATACATATACTCTACAATTCCCTCTTTATACAGCCACTAAAATAGATAATTAATTATGTCCTGCAGGGGTGAAGTATTTTTATGACCTCCCAAGTAGAAGGTCAGAAATAAATTGTCCAGGAGACATATAAGAAAAATGGCCTTTGTGACAATAACTGTGGTTTGTTGTTGTTGTTGTTTGTTTTGTTTATTTTTTAATACTTACTGGGGATTTGGAGATTAAACCCAGAGGTGCTTTAGCACTGAGCTACATCCCAGTCCTTTTAATTTTATTTTTTATTCTATTATTATTATTATTTTGTTTTGAGGCAGAGTATCACTAAGCTGCTTAGGGTTTCACTAAGTTGCTAAGTTTGACCTTGAATTTGCAATCCTGCTGCCTTAGTCTCCCAAGATACTGGAATTACAAGCATGCACCACCATGCCCAGCACACCATTGGTTCTTAAAGAAAATAATTTTCAAGTATTTTAAAAAGGAACTTTAAAAACAACAACAATAATACCCTGTGACATAAGGGCTACCTATATCATCCTACCTCCCAGTGTTTTAAAATGTAGACAACCTGTTATTTCATCAGTGATTTATTTACCATCTGTTTAGAACCATACCTTGTGCTTATGGCCACTGAGCCATGGAAAGATGGGTGTGCTGAGGGTTTGTAGGAGGGAGACCAAGTGGGAATGTCAGGGGTATTTGACCATTGCAAAATTGTTAAAAAGAGCTTTCCAATTTTATGTATAGCAGACATTGTCATTAGAAATTAATATAGTTCACATGGAATTAATTTACTGTTTTCTAAGTAAAATTTAGATTAATGCATTATAAACTCAAACAACAATGTAGAAATTTTCACCAGAGCTTTACTGCAACTGAATTATCTGTTAATGAAGCTACTTTATGTGAGATCAGCAAAACACTTAAACATTACACATGCTTTAAGACATTCTGTGAAGACCTGACTTACTCTATTTTAAACAATGCCTTTTAGACTTCAACCTAGTATTACACTATAACCTAACTTTCCATAAAAATAAACAATCTATGCAACAATCAATTTTATTATATGAACATATTTTAAAAATTCTACTATGGTATTGTATTTACTATTGTGTATTCTAGTGTAATCTAATCTGATTATAAAGATTATATTCATTTATTTAGGGTAAGAATTCATTATTGCAACTCCTCTTTTAAAAAAATGCCATCAGGAACAATTACATAATACAGACATTAATGCATCCAACAGATTTTCTTCTTCCTAGACTCAACATTAGTATGTACAATATGAAAACAAATCAGGCCTTAAAATGAATGAAAACTAAGCAGAAAATAGAGAATTTATGAAGTTTTGAAAATACTGTCTATATTTACACAAATACAATCTTTCAAATAGTGTAGAGACACTGACTCTTCACTCTTAAAAACTGTTGCAGAAAACAACTGATTTTATTCACAACTTTATATTTATTAATGAATTAAAACACTTGTCTGATTCTTCTGAACTTCCTCCAATCCTTTGACCATCAGATAAAACATATACCTTGCCTGATCTTAACTTCCAGTCCAATCATTGCAAGCAAATGAAGGATATCATGTATAACTAATAAGAACCAATAAAAATAAATAAATAAATACAGGGTAAACAATATCTCAGTCTTTCAGCATAGGTAGACCTGTTTGGTTATTTTAAACACTGTTAGATGATGAGTATGATGATATTTCTGAAGCCACTATTTGCTTTCTGAAAGTGATTGACAGGCATCTTCAAATTTGGAAGTGACTCAGTTTTCTCTCATTTATTTGCTAGACTCATTCTGTGTCAAAGTGACTCAAATTTAGTTTCCACTTAAATAACATTTCAGGAAACAAACCACATTAAATTGATGAGATTTCTTTTTGCTTCATACCACTGTTTTTCAAAATTACGAATTGCCTGTCTTGACACTAAGGTATCCACAATGATTAACTTTGCTGTTTACTCAATTATTTCTTTCTAAAATTAGAAACTTCAAAGTGCTTTTATATTTAAATGACTAGCACTCCAGTAACATTGCTGATCAATCATTTCAAGTTAATGATTAAAACAGTAAATGTTCCTCTACTCTCCTTAGCTGCTTTAAATAGTGTGTCAAACACAGCCAGGCTGTATTTATTATCACTGGATTTTAACATGAGCCATTGAGGAGGAGAAAGCATAGATTAAACACTGGTCAAAGCGTTTGTGTTCTTCACTCAATATATGATTTGAATGGTTTTGGAAAAGAGCTATTTCATAATTAAAAAGTGTTACTTGGGAAACTATGTTATTTTGGGATTTGTTTTCCCCTAGAAATAAATGTTATTCCTTGAAAATTTCAGCTACGTTTTCATGATTCTGTATAGCAGAGATAAAATAATTTCCTAAATGGTTCCAAAATTACTTAATTATTCATAGAGAATAATGTGTGTAGAAGAAAATGAGAGTGTTGGTGCATTTCATTGTAGAAACCATAATTTAAATATTATACAAATCAATTTACCTTAATTAAATTTTGAAATCACTAATTCAATTCAGGAATCATAATGGATGTTTGTTTAAATGATACAGACTAACAAGGGGCTCTCTGGCTTGACCAGTGAATTTGTCAGCAGGTTCCTTTCTTAGAATAGCAGCTTCTCAAGTATTTGTGATTTTGTAGGAATCACTATTGGGCATGTCTTAATATTCAGTGAGGAAAAGAACATAAGATGTATATAATTTATTCATCATCTGGTGGCTCTTTCTCAATTCCCTTTCCTTTGTTCTCCTCTTACAATCTTCACACTTAAATATGCCAAGAACTAGCTATTGAGGCTTCCCACATCCTATCCCTAAATGAGTTCCTTTATTCTCATCACTTTATTTTTCAGCCACCTCCGAATTTACAGCAACCATTCCAACTGACAACTCAATATGTGAATTTTTTTTTGATGTTGTTGGAGACTGAACCCAGGCAAGGCAAGCACTCTACCAACTGAGGCATATCCCTAGCACTCAACATGTGGATTTTTGAGGGGGAGGTATTTTCCTTCAATTTTAAAAGTTCCTCCGTTAAGATTTTAGTCTTTCATCTGTGACATGACCTACAAATAATATTTGCTATTTGTCAATTTTCTTTTGCTTTTCAATATGATTGCTTTTGTTATAAATTTTTTTATGTAATCAGATTCATAATGTTTTTTCATTCCATCTAGATTTTTAGGTCATAATCAGAAAGTCTATCCCTATACCATAATTAGATAATACTTCACTCATCTTCTAGTACTTGCATGTTTTATTTATTTTTAAATTCCTAATTCATTTAAAGTTTATTTTTGTGTGTGATGCAAGATATGGGCCAAATTTTATCTACATGACTACACAGTTGTCCCAGCATTATTTAATTTATTAAAATGTCTCTGTATACTCCATTGGGTTAAGATGACATTGTATCATCTACTAAACTTCCATACATGCTGGGGATGTTTTTTATTTTTCCTTCTGGTCTTTCTAGTCTACTCCAAATGAAATGTTGTTTATCTAATATTCAGCATGTACCTCACTGGGTTAATAATAAAGGTACAAGTTTGCTTTCATATAGAGCAGAGCTAGTCCTTTATCATATTTCTTTTCAAAATTTCTTGGTTATCTTTTCAATTTGAATCACTAAATAGAATTGTTTATTAATATTTTCAACAATATTGCATTAATTTTATAGATTAATTTAAATAAAACCATCTTTTAAATATTGTTTTTGTTACTTATGCTCATTCTACTTTTGCACTATTAAATTTTTCCATATTAGATTTATATTTATATTCCATATTAGATTTATTCCCAAGTGTTTAAACTTTCTTTTTGCTATTGTAAATTGTTCTTTTTTTCTAAGCAATATGCCATTTGTTTATTTGTGAGTAGAAAATTTATTTGTTTTTAACATCAATTTCATATTGTTAATTGACTGAATTATTTTATTTTTTGACTTAATTTTACCAGTTACTGTTGCTATTGTTTTTGTGGTGTTATATTATTTCAAAACAGACATGAGTTTACTTCTTCTTTATACTTTCATTCCTTTAATAAATTTATTCTAATTGCTTTAAGTAAGACTCTCCTACAATAGTCATCTTTATCATTTTCTTGATATTAGTGGTAGTGTTTCCAGGGTTTTTCTCCATTAAAGAGAACACTAGAGAATCCAAATAAGACACAATATGCAACTTTACCTTGTCTTTCCCATTAAAAGTATTCACAAACCTGACAGAAAAAATAAGGTGATGCTATTTGATAATGTCTAAAAATAAATTTAAAATAACCCAAACCCAACCAATACCTTATACAAAAGTTAACTCACAGTATGTCACAAATCTATATATAAAATATACAGTTACATAATTTTTAAAATTGAACATAGGAAAAAAAATCCATGACATATGGATGAAAGCCTCTAGAATCATGAGACAAACTGAAACTTTTGTCTTAACATGATTATCTCAAGTAATTGTTATAGTAATAGAAAGTTGACTAATACAGAAACTAAGACCATTGGATCTTTTCAAAATTTCTCAGTGGTCAATCTGGCTCATAGCAAAGATAGAACAACTTCAATATAATTGAGGAAAATCATTGTGACAGGTTGAGACAGGTAACATATATTTAAATCGATGAGTTCCTAACAAACAAAAATATGTTTATCATTAGAGGATAATAATAAAGCAACATGCTATTTTACAAATAAGACAATTAAAGAAAAAACACTCTTTTTCCTATCAGAACTGCCATTAAAAAAGCAAATCATAATTTAAAATATCTTTCTCCATACAGGTACTCCATCTAGCTAAAGAAGAAGGAATGGGAATATTAGAATAGTTTGTAACTTCTCATAAATTAATAGTTAGATGTATTGGCCACCAAAGGCTACCAGTGAGAAATACAGACATTGTGTGTTTGAGGATGGAAGACCTTGTCTATCACCAATAAATTAGTTTTGCTAAAACAGTTGCATCTATATTTTATAAAGCTTCTATATCCAACAGAGACTGAGAGACAATTTAGAACACACCATGGGATATGTTCAGCAAACTCCTGGAAATGGGTAAGTCCTCAGAATCCATAACATGTTTTTATCAACAAATAACTAGATGGGGGTGAGTGTAGTAAAACCTAAATCATTGAGTTAAAAAACAATAGCAATCTGTGACCCATATTTGGGTTACATCCAAAGAAACAGAGTACATAAGATGTTCTTTTAAGATTGATTTTGTGACATTTCAAAGATAATGGAATGAACCTTGAAGATAATATGATAACTAAAATAAGCCAGTCACAGAAGGCCAAACACTGTAAGATTCTATTTATATGAGATTCCTAAAGTATTCTAACACACAAAAACAGGGTTTTATGGTGACTGCAAGGGATTAAGGGAGAGAGGGAGACAGGGAAATCATTGTGACAGGTTGAAACAGGTTACATATATTACATATATATGTAACATGTACATTACACACACACACACACACACACACACACACTCTTAATCACAAAAAATGTATATAACTCACATGTTTGTGTGTGGTAGACAGATCTGGAACTATAGTGAAGTAAGTGAAGTACTGTAATCAGAATAAAAAAAATAAAGGATTCACAAAAAAGCCTCATAATCAAGATAAATAATTTCAATATAATATTTTAGAGTCAAAATTAATCACCAAAACCCATCATGAAAAAAAAATTAAAATTTAAAGGCAGAATCTAGATGACATATTTTACCTTCACCTTCAGGTTCCAGTATGGTTCCACATAGACCTGTTAGCAAAATAAACAATAAATTGTGATACAAACTGAAATGTTATACAGCAATTAGATTGAGAGGACTATAACCACTTAGTAAAGAACATAGATGAATCTCATAGATATAATTTTAAATAAAACAGGTCTGATGAAAAAGAATGCACTGGAGATTCTATTTATATTAAATTCAGAAATGGGAAAACCTCATCTAGGACAGTAGAAGTCAGATAGCGGTTTCTTTTGGAAGAGGGCAAGAGGAGGTTTCTGGGATCAGGAATATTCTTTTACTTGATCTGTAGAATTTCACACTTTGGAAAAATTTATCAAACTGTTCATTTATGATTTGTATACATTTTATGTCCTATACTTCAATTACAAATTTTTAAAGAAAAAGAGGTAATTGAACAATTGAACACTGGGTATCTGAAAATGTTAAGATTGTAAAAATTAGGTGTGAAAATTAAGGAGCTTTGTTAAAAACCTGTAAAAGAAATCTTATATTTTACAGATAACTACTGCAGTATTTATGGATAAAATGATATGAAGTTTGGAATTTGTTTCAAAATAAAATGAGAAGTGGAAGGTGGAGTAGATGAAGTAAACCTGATCATGGATTCCCAGTGGCTGAAATTTAGTTTTTTATATTTCCCTGCCTGTTTTGGTACATGTTTACAATTTTTATAATAAAACATGAAAGAAAACTCTATGATCATAGCCCATAAGTTAATTTATTAGGCTATAAAGGAAGTAGTATGTTCACACCCAGGTGACAGCTTGCTCACAGTAAATGATCAATAATACGTGTTGAATGAATGAGTAAATCTAAAGAAATAGAAAAAAATCATTGTGTATTGTTTCTTCTTATGTCTCATTCCTCATCCTAATCTCATCATTAAATGAGACTTTGTAACATAAGTCATTATTGTCTCAGTTTTGTTTAAATATACTATAGTTAATGAATTAAAACTTGTCTTCCTGAAATATACTTTAATTAGCTACATATTCTTTTAAAACAATTTATTAATGACTTCATTAATAAAGTCACATGACTTACTTTTAGCTTTTCCTTTCACAAATATTCTTCTTACTATCAAAAGAGCTTTGATAAGAAATGAAGGCCTGTTATCCATTCCCCTTATGATGCCACATTAAAGACAGCATTTCAAAGTTTGGCACTGCATTCATCTCTACAGAACGTTTTAAGTAAGGTCTGTGTT